>NC_063223.1:14752776-15392799 GCF_020740725.1 Corvus hawaiiensis
AAAACTTCAGGACTGGAAACATCCAGCTTTCAGTGAAGCTTCTGGGTATGGCTTTCTTGCACAGCTCTCTTCCTATAGCTGAAGCCTTCTACTTCAGCAGCCCTGGCTTTCTTCCTGGGAATCCTGGTCTTGTTAGTGTGTGGCATTAGCTCCAAAAGGATCTTCCTGGACTCCTCTCCTGCCACAGCTACAGTCTCCCATACCTGCTACCTGCTGTGAAGATGATGGAAATCATCCTCAGGTTATCGAGGAGCAAAGTGATCCACCCAAGGTGGCTGCCCAGCATAGCTGGCTGCATCCCTGGGGACATTTCCTTCACTCCCTTCCCTCCACCCCTTTGGCTCAGGGTGCTTATCACCTGGAAGATCCTATGCGTGCTCCTGTGATCTTAGGCTAAGCAGCAGCCTGGGCAAAGCAGTGTTCCTGTAGACAGCAAGAAATGTCTTCCAGACCTTTCCCACTGCTCCTAAGCACACTGTTGGTCTGATTGAACATGGAGAAACATCTGCCATGGTACTGTAAGCAAAGGCATTTTCATGCTTGTTTTGCTCCCACTTGCAAACCATGTAGTCAGATCAACATGATGCCTCCTCGTGAGAAGGTGGCTGTTGTGATGTCTAAACCAGTAGAGATTAGAGATCAGTTTTTGGCACTAGAGGTGAGGTCTAGTCCTATGTAGTTTGGACTTTTCTAGCGTAGAGTCACAATTCATTATGGCAGCTTTACAGCCAAAAATCTTGTTCAGTTCCACAATTGGTATTTAAACTTTGTGCAGCATAGGACAACTCTGATCTGGAGAAATGCCAGGAGGTGTAACAGGGCTGTGAATCAGTGAGGCTTGGACTGAAGAGCTTGGCTTTGAGAACTTGGGCTTTGAGCGTGACTGATCATATGCATCAGTGCCTCTCAGAAATGCAGTGCTCTCCAAATCTCAGCCCTAGGGGAGCTACAGCTGAGCTGAGATCTCAGGCAGGGCAGACCCCTTCTCATGTGCAAGTCCTGTGATTTCATTGCAGACATGGCTCCTACCAGTGGCATTGCTTCTGCCTTCCCTGTGTTGTCTGGACTCTGGCAAGCTGGATGTTGGCATGTCCTCTTCCAGTGAGTTCTGAGTCCTTGCCCACATCAGGGATGTGTGGTAGAGCCTTCAGCTGAGGATTGAGGGGATGTCCTGAGGCAAGCTAAAACCTTACTACCACTGATAGGAGTGTCTTACCCAGCACTGTCTCTGGAGCTTCCTTGATCACACCAAGAACCTATTATGTTCAAAACTGTTCTAAAGCTTCTGTTTCCCAGCTGGGTTTTCTGCCTTTTCTCCAAGCTGCATGTTGCCCCATCATTCTCTTCCTTTAGCACAGAACTGTCTTAAGAGCATGTTACCCATGAACAGGATGCAGCAGAATATTTGTGTAGGCCTGGTGTCAGCTCCATCTGGGAGCTACTTCAGACCATGTCAGCTGGCTTTTAGCACTCACGCTGGTTTGGTGCCCATGTTGAAGCAGACAGTGAACAGAACTTGCAGCCATGTTGCTGAGCTGGTGCTGGTTCCTGAGCTTTGCTCGGTTCTAGAGCAACCGCTCCAGCGCTGGAGGCTGCAACTCCACCCTCAAAAGGAGGTGCAAACTTACTGCAGACAGCTGTAGTCTAAAAAGCCAATTCCTCTGGGATACTGAAACATGTTCTGAGGTTCTATTTTGATCTGAGCCATGTCAGTGTGCTAGCAGGCATCTAAAGCTCTAGGCTGTTCTTCAAGAAGGTGAAGCTTTTGGCATAGAGCTCTCAGATGGGGGTGGGATATACTGGACAGCATATTTACACCTGACAGCTTGCTATATAATGTTTTACACAAGGTATCAAAAATTAATTTGTAGCTGAGGCTTCCAGCTCTGTGAACAGAGGTAATTTCTGCCTCACAGGGCTGTCTGGGAAGGGTACCAACTGGACAGCAGCCTGCTCTTGGTGGAGCTGCAGTAAGTAGCAGGCAGCCGAGCTGCTCCTCTTGAGGAGGGAGTGAGGAGCTGTGCTTGAGCTTTTGGCTGGGTACCCGGAGGAGGGAATATATTGGTTAGAACAGCAACATAAATGTGTTGGGAAGAAGGAGGTGGAAATCAGTTTTGAGATGGTATTGATAGAACAGCAGCTAGAGTGTACCCTTCAGTGAAGCTGTCAGAGGAATATCTTGCCGGCTGATTTTGGTGTGGGCTCTACTTGAACTGACTGCTGCTCTGTGGTGCATCTGTGAGGCCTGAAGGCACCTCTTATTGTATGGACTGTAGGAGCCCATTGCCCTCACAAACAGCCTTTTTACAGACAGCAGTTCTTGCAAGTACTCAGCCTGAATGACAAGATGTTCCTGTTTTCTGTTTTAGACGCAAGTGTCCCCACTAAATGTGAGGCTTTCCTTGATGGTATCTTCCAGTGAGCTGGAGAAGCTGAGCTCCTAGTAGTCCTGTTATGGGAGTGGAAGGGAGTACTGTCCTGCTCGTGCAGCCTTTGTCAGTGCAAGATTCAACCTACTGTTTAACTTCCTATACTTGTGTTGTAGTCATCAATGTGAGGATGCTGGATACATGCTCTACCTGTAGAGCACCCAAGTTTGGTAAGGAAAATATGCAGGCTCTGTAGCAGTCAAAAACATCAAAGGCAGACTTATTTCTAGTTTCTTCCTTGAAGGTAGCTTGGCATCTCTTAAGCCATGTTGATATGAAATTAATAGCCCCTGCTGATTGTCCTCTGGCTACTGCTGTGCTTTTGCCCAGCTGAAAAGATAGGACTTCTGTCCTCCTTGTGGGCTGTTGTGTCACTCTCAGGAGAATGCAAGTGACACGTTAAAGGTTGGTATCTGTTGGTCTCAGATTTGTGTTGAACTGCTCAGGCAGTTACTTGTAGCTTTGTATTGGCTGGCATCGTGTTAGCAATGTCTGTGTGACTGGCTAGTGGGAACCAAGATGTTGTTGAATTGTAACTGGTAAAGCATGTTCAGCCCAGTCTGGGGCTCTACTGCAGTTGGAGTTTGAGGCTTCAGTACTAAGGGTGTCTGTACCACTTGGACATTTTGCAACCAGGAACTGTGATTCTGGTCAACTAATTGCCGTAACAGGCTATGCATTTTCTCAGGATGAGGCCTTGCTTTTCCAGAGTAGCTGAAAAATTGGAGCAAATTCGTGTATCTACTCAAAGCTTTAGCTAAACCATGGCAAGGTACAGTGTGACCAGGGGGCAAGTGGTATGTGCCAGGCTGTTTGGTGTGCTTTGCCCTCTAAAAACAGGATAAACATTTGGTGACCGTCTCATTTCAGTGGCTGAAGATCTAAGACGACATAAGCCCTTGAGGGGCCAAATATGCTAGGGAACTTGCTACTTTTGAGAGGGAACTGGTTCAGTCTGACTGAGCTGGTCCTGAATCATATTTCCAGCTTCAGTTTCCTTGAAAAAATGCAGAACCCAGTAAAGGGGGAGGGAGGGAATAAAAATAGCTCTCTGTAGTACAGAGACATAATGGTCTGCAGCCTCCCCCATGCAAGAGAACATTTAGTAGAGGTGCTGTTTCTGTGTCAAAAGTGCACTTAGCTGCATTTTGGGACACTTTTCCTGCATTTCAGGGCAGAAGGTTCTTCCAGTACACAAGGGCGGCTCTTGTCTGGTCACTGTGCTGAGTGTGTGGCAGTGTGTGGTAGCCCATAATGGAGACCTGATCTGTCCACATCAGCTTGTTCATGGTGGGTGTTTCTGCTAAAGGTCCTGTGGTATAGCGGGCTTATCAGCTCTGCTTAGCAGCCACAGCACCCAGAACAGAGCTGCAGTGCTTCTGGTTCAAATACACCTTTTTGTGGGACACCTGCTTACTCTTGTGCTGTATGCTGGGACAGGGGAGCAGAACTAGGCATCCATAAGTGCCACTCTGAGTTTAACTCTGCTCGATGCCTGCTGCCCTACCACTCTGTGCCTTGTTGGTGTGGTGTTAAATATTCCTGGCAGAGAGAGGACACAAGGCAAGAGGTGCTGTTCAACATCCTTATTTCAGTGCTGAGCTGGTTTCTGGTGGAAGGTGCAGGTGGCAGGCTGATAGCTGTAGGAACAGGGAACTCCTGGTCAAACATTCCAGCCTCTATAGACATGTTAGGATTGTGACTCAAACTGTTCAATAGCAAAGCTGAAACAGTAAAGACTGCTCAGCAACTTCAAAATTGGTATGGGTATGTTGCTGCTTAGGGAGCTGTGTCTTCCATGGAGGTGAGATTCCCCTGAGGGCTGGATGCTTTCACACTAAAACTGTCCATGAGCAACTTAGAATGTTCCTTTTGCAAGGCCTGCTTCTGTAAAGCATAGCTAATCGGAGGTCTGGTGAGCCATCAATGCAAGCTACTACTGTTCTTTGCTTGTACCAACCCAATTAATATTAAAATGCCTGCATTGTGACTTGACACATGTGAACGTCTCTAAGGAATTCTTAACCATCCACTTCTGCTTTGAGTTAAAGCAGCTGTCTTAATATAGCAAGGGAAAGGATAGTTGTACTCTGAAGCAACAATTAGAGAAACCTAATTAGACTTGGCATAGGCTTTATTTGCTCTTGCATTTGAGCTGTAGTGCTATGAAGCTTCATAGGATGGGTTTTGACTCCTTCAGATCAGCTAAGCCAGTAACACTTGCAGGTCAGGTGTTAGGGATTTTCCCTTGCTGCTCCCACAGGTGAGCCTTAAAGGTAATAACAGTATTGTGGGAGAGAGCGTGCTATACCAGCTTAATTTTCTGAGGGTCAGCATATTTGTAATGGCTTGTTTGCTTAGAGGATAGGCATTAAAAATGGAGTGGAAGGACTCCTCTCCTGTTTTAGAGACAGCTGTGTCATTCCTTTGGCACTAGTTAAGCCAGGAGGAGGAATGATGCTGACTGGTCTCCTGGCTGATGTGGAGTGTCTGGTGGCTCCTGAGCAGGGCTGGCTGGGTGTGCTGCTGTAGGCTGTGTTCTGAGCAGTCATGCAGATGACCTCACTCCAAAAGATTTCATGCAGTGTGAAACAGAGTTGATGTCTTGAATCAAATCTTAACGAACAGGTTTTTCTTCATGATATCTCTGAAAAAGGAGGTGTTGTTCAGAAGTGCTCCCAGAAGTGGACACAAGCCCCATGTGAGCTCTCACACTCACATCTGAAGGATGTGTGCCTCAAGAGGGTACTGCTCTGGAGTAATTGTGTCAAATACCAGAGAGCAAGACAAGCTGCATTATATAGTGCAAAATAGTGCTGAGTCAGTGGGACCGCAGCCTATCTCAAGTCAACCAGTTTCTGCATGACTTGAAGATGTGTTTCCTTGTTGTACTAAGCAAGGAATAACTCTGAAGCGTTCATCTGTTTATACCTGCAGTGAGAAGATTATTAAGAGGGCTTTGCCCATCAACTGGCTGGGCTTCAAGGCAGCATCAGTCAGGGCTGGTAGAACACGGGTGTGAGTCTGGTCGGTGTCCACTGCTGGTCCCTGGCAGGGCTGGAGTTCCTCACTGTCTCATGGCCCATACCAAATACGAAGCTGCAGCAGCTCCTCCTGTGCTGTGGCTCACATCCGTTGCCTCACCTGGGATGGAAGCCGAGGTTCTCACCTGACTGGTGCTGATGGGGCAGTGACAGCCCTTCACACTGCTGGGTAGCCTGTCAGCTATGACAAGAAGGCAGTGTCAGCTCTGACTCAGCCTGGCTTCCTATGTCTGCAGGTGGCTGCACAGCTGAGTTACTTCCAAGGCAATGAATCTTGACAGAGCAGTTTTCCCTCCCCTCATAGTGGGACTTCAGGCTATGTTGAACTTGGGAGATAAGCATCCAGTGTGATTTAGTGTTGCAATTTAGGGCTCTGCAAATCCCTCCCTAAGCATGAGAACTAATGCCAGCTTGTCCAAAGCTGCTTCAAATACCAGGAGTCAGTGAGCTGCAGCAGCAAGTGATACTGGAAACACTCAGAGGAAAATAGAAGCAGTTCCCAGAAGCATGCTGAGTTCTGGCACAGCCACTTCTGGGTGAGTTGTTTTCCTCTGTCCTGAGGAAATCAGGTGACTTGCACTGGACCTGAACCTATGCAGATGTTCTTCATGACAGTTCAGTGTACACAGCTGTCTTTAAGCAGTTTTAAAGCTCTGTGCACTTGCTTCTTGCTCCATCTGGGCTGCTTGTGCTGCAAAAGTCTCTGGCTTGGTTGGCAAAAGTGTCACTTGTTACATGCTTTGCAAATGCAGGAGATGCAGACTGCTTGAAGGAGCTTCTGTGGCCTGTTCTCCCCATGGCTATAGGAGAGACAAGCTATGGTGTGTGGATCTTGGCAAGAGCAGAAGCAGAACTAAATGTTGGTGTTGTTGACAGCTTTCAGCTGGTTCTATCTCGGTGAGCATAGCTGGGCTGCCAGTTGGATCAGTGAACTATGCAGTCCACTGGAAAAAGAGAGGTGTTTGCAGGAGAAATTGTCCTGCACATGCTCTCTGGCATCTGCTAACACCCATCTAAGGGTAGCATGAGCCCTGTTGGTGACCTGTCACTGCTGCTCACACCACAGCCCCTGGCTGTTATCTCCTTAGCACTGAGCCCTGTTTAGATGCATCTCAAGGATCTCATGAGTTTATGGAGGAAAAAACCCAGAAGGGCCAAAGACCAGCTAGCACTTATCTGGCTTCTGCTGTAAAAGGCAATAAAAAGTGTTTTTATACATTAGCGACAAAAGGAGAGCTAAGGGGAATGAATCCACATCCTTTATTGGATGTGGAGGGAAACATAGTGACAAAGGATGAGGAAAAGGTCTGCTACATGACTTAGACACAAACTCAAGACTCTGTGGGTGGATGCTGAGGGAACTGGTAGAAGTGCTCCCTGGGCCCCTTTCAATCCAGGTGGTCTAGGTCAATGGTGGAATCACCATTCCTGGAGGTGTTTAAAAGTCATGTAGTTGTGGCACTGAGGGACATGGGTTAGTGGTGGCTTGGCAGTGCTGGGTTAATGGTTGAACCCACTGGATGATCCTAGAGGCCTTTTCCAACCCTGTGACTGTGAGCTGGGTGCAGTCCAGCAAGGTGTAGCTGTAGGTGCATCACTACTACAGTGGCTGCAGGGGTGCTCCTTCAGCTTCTGCAGTATTCACTGGCAGCAAAGGCTAAAGCACTTCATGTCTTCTAACCCTCAAAGCTTGAGATTATTAAGATCTTTTGGAACTGGACTGCATCTAGTAAGAGGGCTTTTACAGCTTGGAGCCTCCTGTAGTAGTGGGGTGAAGTGAGTGCAGTTATCTAGCACCTTAGGCTGTTGTGTATGCCAGGAAGCACATAGGATCAAGCTGCTTGGAAGACATAAATCCCTGCTGTAGAAGCAAAGGCCTCCTTAGCTGTGAAAATCAGGAATAGCTCCTGAAGAGTAGGAGTTGTGTGCTGCAATGAATGTGGTGTAGCAAGATGGGAATTTTAGGGTAAGCAAGTCCATAAATAAGGGTTTAATACCAAAGCCTGTTTTCAAGGATCTTTGAAGTCAAGTAGCACAGCTGTAACTCATCATCTAACGGAGTAGATGACCATCAGTAGGTTGAATGTTGACGTTTGTCACTGTAACCTTATTACACCAAAGCTGAGGTGGCAGTAGTCAGCCTCCTGTGCCCTCAGAGAAGCCACAGAGTCTGGTAGCAGTTTGCTTTGTAAGCCAGCTGCCCTGTGTGGCTGTTGCAGCTGCTTCAACCACAGCACATCCTTGGGATTCAGTACTTTCACAAAGCACAGCTGCTAGAGAAAGCTACCACTTATCCAAGCTCATGATGGAGGAAATGTTTCTCTTTTTTTGTTCCATATATTTTGCTAGGAAACTACTGAACAGCACAAAAAAGCTTGCGTGGTATTAAACACTTGCCTGCTTACCTCTCACTTTGTGGCATGTGTAAGAATTATTAGCCTATGGTGGGAGCTGGTATGATTTACTGCACTGCCTCAAGTCAAGGGAGATGGCCTGTGCCAGTATATCTACCAAAAGGCCTGGAAATAGGATTCAGAAGGGTCTTGGTAAAGGACAGGCACTCAGCTCATCTCCCTCTTGGTATTAAATTGCCACTACTGGTCTGACATGGGCCAGCCTGTACAGTGGGCAGACACCTGGTTAGTGCTGAGTGTAGCCTTGAATTGGAGTCTGGTTTCAGGAGTGCTGGGCCCTGCCTGTTGCTGGCTCCTTGCTGGGAGTCAGGTTTCTCAGACTCTAAACTTGCTGCTTGCTTTCTTGAGGAATGACATAACTAATGCTTTGTGATGGGATTGTTCTTCCTTTCTAGTGTGAAAGATGACGTCTAGGAAGAAAGTGTTACTGAAAGTCATCATCCTTGGAGACTCTGGGTAAGTGGAAGAGCCTTTAAGATGCTAATCTGTATCTGGCTAGAGCAGTGCTCTTGACTAGTGGGAGCCTGGGTGCACTGTAAGAAATCAGCAGTGCTGGGAGGAGAGATTTTACAGCCCCTGATAGCTGTGTTACCTCACAGGTCTAAGAACTCTTCACTGCCCTCTGTCCTGAATGTGTCCCTGTAGTCTAGTGTCTTGAAGTCCTGCCACAATATTAAATGGGGAAAGTATGGTGGGCAGACCACTGGAGTAGCAGAATTTAATAGCTTTCTGCAAGGAGGACATGTGCTGTTGGAATGTGTGTTTCACTTAAAAAATCTTCTAAAAAATAAAAACCACAAAAAACCACTAGTAAGCGTTCTTAGGTGACTTCTTAAAACTGTCAGAGACATAGTCTGTACCAAGCCATCTGCTTTGCTTCTCTGGGCTGGCTGGAGCCTGCCCCTTGCAGTGAAAGGCTTTGCTCTGTGCTCTCAGCAAGGAGTCTGCTCTGCTGTCACAGGTTACTTGCTGTGTGGGCTGTAACCTGATTCCCATGACATAAGGCTTATTTATACCACTGTCCCCAGCAAGCTGTTGTTCAGGGAGTGTTTCTCAGCCACACAGAGGGCATGTGAGCCTCTAAGCTTGCTCTCTGGGGAGGATCTCCACCTCTGGGTGCCTAGCAGATGTGTCTGTGAGCTGTTGCCATCTGAGATTGTCTGTTTTCCCTCCTCCTCCTCCTGCAGAGGCTGAAGATTACTGTTTGTGATGGGTTTCTCTGAAGCATTTCATCTTCCAAAATTGCCTTTATGATCATAATGTCTGCTCCTTACCAAGGATCAGACTAGTGATGGGGGAGCAAGGTTTCTCAGGATGTAATCCTTTGTATCCTTGGGTAGCTAATGCTCCTACTCAGCTGGTGCCTCAACATCTCTTGGTGTGCAGGCCCCTTCTTGCAGAAGTGGGTGCTTCTTCCCTGGTTGAAAGGGCAGGAGGTTATGGAAAGAAAGTGAAGGGCACTGGAATGTTCTCTTCAGGGTGGTTAACTCAAACATTGTTGTAGAAACAGCCTACCAAGTCTTTCTTTTTGTGTTCCTGTGCAGGGTGGGAAAGACATCACTCATGAACCAGTATGTGAACAAGAAATTCAGTAACCAGTACAAGGCTACGATAGGTGCAGACTTCCTGACAAAAGAGGTGATGGTGGATGACAGGCTAGTGACAATGCAGGTAAGGAGGGACTCTGCTCCCTGCTGCAAGGGGTGCCTTCACCCCACTTGTGTGGAAGCATCTGCCCTGCTGCAGCCCACAGTGGTGTAGGGGTCAGAGTACTGGGTGTGAATCTTGTTGACACTGAAATTGTTAGACATAAGTGCTTCTGGCCTTCTCTACAAATTTTTGCCTGGGCTGAACAAGGGAAGGCAAAGATTAATCTGGGTTCAGCCAAGAGCAGCTTTGCTAGGCCCTGTTTAAAAAGCTGCATTTGGTACTGTCAGTAAACTAGATCTTTTAGAAATATTCACTTTCCTAGGGTTCAAGAACTGGAAAGGGCTGGGAAAGGACTCCCTAGGTCAACCACTTGTGTTGCCCCAAGTCCTATGGGTGTGGTGTTAACCTGCCAGCCTGCTTATGTCTCTGGTATCTGAAGCTTTCATCTCTCCATGGTGAAACTGACTGCAAGGCAGCAAAAGCTGCAGCCATCAGAGAGTTGTTTGGACTCTGCTGGTACCCAGTGTGTCCAAGCACTTCAGGCAGGTCACCTGCTGACTCTAATACCCATGTCCTGCTTGCCCAGAACAAGGATATGTCCTCGGCTGAGGCTGAACACAAAAAGGGTCAACTATCTTTAGAAGGTGTTTCTGGCTCTTGATGCTTAGTGCCTACAGAAATTCCCAAGCCTTCAGGTGCTGCTATCTGCCTAGCTGGGGACTACATATGCCTGGTGGGGAGTTTTGGAATTAATGCCCTAATTGCAGACTGACTGTGTCAGAGCAGAGCTGGCTTATCTGCCCTGTCTTTTGCTCCAGATATGGGATACAGCAGGCCAAGAACGGTTTCAGTCTCTGGGAGTTGCCTTCTACAGGGGAGCAGACTGCTGTGTGCTGGTGTTTGATGTCACGGCCCCCAACACATTCAAAACCCTAGACAGCTGGAGGGACGAATTCCTCATTCAGGCCAGTCCAAGGGATCCTGAGAACTTTCCTTTTGTTGTGCTGGGAAACAAGATTGACCTAGAAAACAGACAAGTGAGTACTGGGCCTTGGTAACCTCCTCTTGAGAAATTGCTGGAGTGGGAAACCTTGTAGGAACCACGGGAGGGTTATCTGAGAAATGGGAGTGGGAGGTGCCTGAGAGTGGCTCAGATGTTGTCTGCCACCAGAGAAGGGTTTCTTGTGCCTGGAGAGGTCAGACCCCTGTGCACAGCATGCTCCTGCCCACTGGTGGAAGGATTGCAGCAGCTTCCTGGGGAGGTGCGGGCAGAGGAGCTGTTTCTCCTCCCCCAGATGTGCTGATGCTCCTATAGGAGCAAGCCAGTGCTCTGTGCTTTCATCTCCCTGGGGCATGGTGCTCCTTGCCCTGGGACTGGGTCTGTCTGGTGGTGGGCAGTGGTCTCCTATATTCTGTATCAAGGCTGCAGCTTTGATGAGGTCAGAGCTGCTCAGGTTGGTTATGAGGTGTCTTTGGCCTTGCTCTGAAAATAAAACCCCTCCCTGCATAGCAGAAGGTCGTGATGCTGCTCTCTGTCCACCCAGGTCACCACAAAACGGGCACAAGCCTGGTGCTACAGTAAAAACAACATCCCCTACTTTGAAACCAGTGCCAAGGAGGCCATTAACGTGGAACAAGCTTTCCAGACGATTGCACGAAATGCACTTAAACAGGTAGGGAGGGGGCCAGTGTGCAGCCCTGTGCTGGTGCTGTGGGCAGCCTGGGGTTCACCCCCAGCCTGCCCTAGCCAAGAGCAGCTCCTTGCATGCTGGGAACTGTCTGCAGAGCTGTGGCATTAACTCCTCCTTCTCTCCCACTAGGAAACCGAAGTGGAGCTTTACAATGAATTCCCTGAACCCATCAAACTAGACAAGACTGACCGAGCGAAGGCTTCTGCGGAGAGCTGCAGCTGCTGAGGGGAGAGGGAGGGGTTGAGCACAGTCCTTCACAAATGAATATCACACTTAGGCCTTCAAACACATAGCCCCTCTTCTGTGTTTAAAATGAAATTTAAAAAAAAAAAAATTGCATCTCCAGCTGCCAAAATCCACCCATCTCCCATGAGCATCTGAGTCCTGCACTTCAGAGCTCATGTCCCTACACCATCCACATCACACTTCATGGTAACAGACCTTTCTCTTAGTTTAAAATGGAAACTCTTATGTCTGTTTGGAACTGAATCTAATTCCGGGTGTCCAATGGAGAGAAACTGTTTACAGGTAATCTGTGTAACAAGTTACATACATTTTTAACTGTCTCGTGTTTTCCCCTGTGAAGGCTGCAACTGGAAAGGCTGATTACCCATAGTTCATTGCAAGCTCAGCACTCAGTCTGACTAGGTTGAGTTTTGTATGTATCTCTGTTAATGCTTGTTACTTTTAACTAATCAGATCTTTT
The DNA here is from genome assembly GCF_020740725.1 of Corvus hawaiiensis. Taxonomy (NCBI): domain Eukaryota; kingdom Metazoa; phylum Chordata; class Aves; order Passeriformes; family Corvidae; genus Corvus; species Corvus hawaiiensis. Next base: position 14,764,711 of record NC_063223.1, read on the forward strand.
TACAGTATCCATGTATTATGTAATGCTTCTTTAGGAAAAATCTTATAGTACATGTTAATATATGCAACCAATTAAAAATGTATAAATTAGTGTAAAATTCCTGAATTACATGTTCAAGTACTGAAACACAGGTTGTGTAGAAAGTGAGGAGGACACTTGTGACCTGCAGTGTGCTAGCAACGCAGAGTCCAGATAGAGGAGGTATTCTGTACAGTAGAGATGAACCTATGTAAGCCTTCTTGTTTTGAGGCCAAAAAGGCTTCATCTTCTGGAAAAATCTGTCTGGCTTCCTTGTATCTAAATTCTCAGATTTGCATAACAGCATTGATATGCACACTGGATTATTGGATTTAAAATTAAATACGGCTATGAAATGACCTCATTTGTTCACCTCCCCTACTGCTTAACTCCTAACATCCTGGAGCGAGCGTGAGGAGCTGGAGCTGAGGTGTCCCTGTGGCTCTTTGTGCTGTGGAAGGAGCTCTTCTCCCACCTGGGGCGTGGTAGCTGTTTCTTGATGAATGACCTGGACTACAAATCTTCCCTTTCTTCTTACTGACTGCTAATCTGGATTTTTGGTATGGAAAAACTTGGCAATCTAGTCCCTTTCCTCTCTTCCTTTCTTCCTGGTATTTGTTCTTGCGTTTGTAGCTTGCTTAAATGGAGCCCTTCTACCTGTTTTCCAGAGGTCTACATTCTAGTACGTAGGGTGAGCTCTTATGTAAAGAGACAAACATGATGCCAATAAACTTAACAAGAACAAACCTTCTTGTTTATTCCTGTTTCTGACTCTCTTTTTTTTCCTCCACTAACATGCTTTCTTTCCTCTGTTCAGTCACCATTCCAGCAAGCCAATGCCTGCTATAACTGAAGGACATTTGTGCTTCTTCCTCACTATAAAGTTTGTGTCTTCCAGATTGCTTTTTGAGAGTGGGGTGAGCTGTCCCTGCTTGCTTGGCTGGGGCACTGCTAGAGAGTTACCCCTCTGCTTCTCTGGAAGCTGCTTGCAGGGACAGGAATGGTGCTGGATCAGATCCCTCAGTGAGCACAGTCCTTCGGCCGTGCTCTGGGCATGTCCTGGACAGCCTTTGTTTTTTGGGACAGGCTCTTAAAGCTCTTGCTGCCCTCCCCTGGGAGGGGTTGTGTGAGAAGAACAGGCTCAGCCCTTCCTGCTTACCAGCAAGGCTGGCCTGGGGTTCGTTGGAGTGAGCCTTGGTCCAGCCTAGTCAAAGTTAAGCCTGGAATTTCTAGATGATGGGCATGACCCTCTGCTTGCACTCACCAAGGCTGAGCTGACAACTGTACCCAGAGGAAGGTGGAAAACAGAGTTTATAGAAATGAGGGCAGTTATTTCAAGAGCTTTCTAACAGGTCTTTGTGCTCCATATCCTATTTTATGGTGCTGTCCTATCACGCTTTTCTCACTTGACTGCGCTTTTGCTGTCCACATCAGTCTCAAATAACTGCACTCACAATGTGTCCTGGTGGGACCACTTTTCTATCTACATTCTTTTTGAAAGACTTGGACCTTCTGCTCCTATCCATTTAAAGCATTGCTCTGCACTTGTTTTCTGTGGACACAGCTGTGGTGTGGGGAAAGCCAAGCTGGGGGAGGGGGGAACAATAACCCTGAAGTTTTGGGAAAAGGGGATGGTCTGAACTTTGCAGCCTTCTGCCTGCTTTGGCCCTGGGTGGTGGAGCTGAGGCTGTAAGGGCTGTGGCTGAGCCCTCAAGAGACCCTGTGTTTAATGTTTTTCCAGTCAGATAAACTGGCAATAACCCAAGGCAGAGGGAGAGTGCTCCAGATGGGGTAGGACAGCTGTGGGGCTCCTTGCTACAGGATGTGATGGATGCTAAAGGGGAGGGGAGGTTTCCATTTGCCACCTACAGATCAGTGTTTTTACAGGTGGGAATACACACAAGTGTACAAAAACCAGTGCAGAAGGCAAGCAGCATGGGAATTGGTGCCTTGCTGTTACACTCAGGGGTGGTGGTGTCACAGATGGGGACTGGTGTTCTGCAGGAATCACTGTGGTCTGGAGAAGCTGGCTGGGCTGACTGTTGCTGCAGGGAACACACATGCTTAAAACCACTCCCTGCACCACTGGAGCCTCATGGCTTTTACTTCTCTGATGACCTCTGTTGCTGGTGCAATAAGGAGGGTGCAAGGGGATCTTACTGCTGAGCGAATCCCAGAGGAAACCCAGCCCTGGAAGAGGCTGGGGCGTTCAGCTGGTTCATGGAGGCAGCTGAGCTCAGGCCTGGTTTTGCTCTTTGCCGAGGTCCTGGCAGGACAAGAGGGAAAGACCTGAAGAAGGAGCCTAGCTGGGCGAGGGGAGGGGGTCGGTTCCCGAGTCCACCGTACCGGCGTGTAACAGGAAAAGCTCCAGCCAGCTCAGGCTTGGTGAAGGGGATGAACCCGAGTGAGGTTGCGGCAGGGCAGGTGGGTGTGGGGCCTGGCGGCGGCGGCTGCTCCCAGCAGGGCTGGAGCTGCTCGAAGGCAGCTGTGTTGTGCGAGGTGCAAATATGAAAGCTGGGGAATCACACAACCCCATCTGTGCTGCAGGGGCTGCGTGGAGGGAGCAGCGTCAAAGGAATTCCAGGCCGAGCACCAGCGCTGGCACGTGGAGAGCGGCACGGAGACGCCAAGCTGCGAAGCCCGGGGCAGGAAAACTGCACGCCTTGGCCGTGGCGCCTGGCTGGGCTTTGGGGGCCGGACGTGTCCTGCACTGCAGCCTGCCCTGACCCCGCAGCAGGAGCCCCCCTGCCAGCCCAGGGCCCGCTGCCGCAGCCACCGCGGCGGGCTCGGTGCCAGCCCCAGCCCCGCACACCTGGAGCCCCAAACGGCTGCTCCGCCGCAGCCCCAGGCCAGGTGTGCAGGGACCCCCGCCCGCACAGAGCCCGGGGGAAACGTGCCATACAAACACAAAAACATGCTCGGGTTTCTGTAGGTACACCAAATGTTTTTAGGCAAACAAGGGTGTGTTTGCTGTTTACATTCTCAAGCACATTTACACCAGCAGGAATGTGTGTGTGTGTGTGTATTTATTCATCAGGACACATCTTCTGGAGAGCAAATCAGCAGGGAAGCAGGAGAGCACAAAGAAGCACAGGCACGGAGTTGTGCCTGTGTGAATTGCTGTATTACACAGGCAAATCTCCCCAGGCTCAGAGACAGAGCACGAGTCAGTTACAGGTTTCTATTTACGAGACACACGTGGTTGCAGCCTTACCCATGTATACACATGAAGCATGAAGTATTTCTTTCTTCTTATATACACTCAGAGGAGGAGAAAAAATTATCTCACACATAGATCTGACTACACCCATATATACTTTATTTATATAAGAAAATCTAAATGTGAATTACATGGATATACACATATACAAAGGTGTGTATGCCCATGTATTAGTTACTGCCCCCATACATGGAGAGACAGAGATGATCACACACATTCAGATGCATTTTAAATTATCTTATACATATATGCTTGTATTTTTGTGGGTGTGGGTTTTTTCTCTTTGTCTACACACAGAGATTTTTCTTACTATTTATACACTTCTCTGAGTGTATTTCATACATATTTAAATATTTTATATAGTTGTATATTATTTTTTTATTTCTATCTGGTTTTTATATAAAAGGGTCATTTACATGCAGCTCTATGTGTGTAGTTTAGCTATTTTTATATTTCTTTGAGAAAGAGAGGAGGGGGAGGAAGAGAAAAAGAGTGAAAGAAAATACAGACACATAAATATCTAAATAAATTGGATGTAGAGATGGATATGGGTATATTTGTGTTCGAGTTGGGAGGGGGAATGACTGGCTCCCTTGTACTTGCTCTTCATAAACACACATGCATGCAGACAGAGAATATATGTCTAGATCAATACATGCACACACACACACTGTATATGCATCCCAGATACCATACATGGGGGCAGAAGAGAAGGTGGGAAAGGCCAAAGCCTCACACACACAGATACCCCACATGCACTTTTACAGGGCGAGGGATGTGATGGGGATATTTTTTACCATGCTCTGTGTAGGTCTTTCTCTCCCTCTTGGGGGGAAAAGGAAAAGACGGGAAGAACGGCAGAAAATAGACACATGCACAATTAGTTACATGTGTAATTAAATGTTTAAATAAAGTGTGTGTGGCTGGAGATCTGAGGAATGCTCTGTCTGTATGTGAATAGTGCATGTATGCTTCATATATGTATATATGCACGTGTGTGTGTGTAGCAAGAGAAAGACTGAGCAGCTCACAATCTCACTGTACGTATATATGTATATATGTGCATGCGGGGAGAGAAAGGGCATTGTGTGCCTTTAGGGATACAGTGTGTGCATGTGAATATCTCTAATTGTATATGTAATAATAGAATATATTCATATGGATGTGGACATACAGCAAAAGATATTGTGTGCTGGTATGAACACTTGGCGAGTGTATATTTATATTTATATTTATATTTATATTCACACACATACATGCAGAGAGAGGTGAATGAAGAGGTCACTCTTTCTCCCCTCCATACACAGTATATATGCATATATGTGTGTATATTTATAGAAAGAGAGAAGTGTGTGTGTGAGAACAACTCTATGTAGATGCATATGTACCTATGTGTGGGTATATGTATATAAATATATATATTTCTGGTGAACTTGTATGCAAAGAGCTCTCATCCCTTTCTAAGCACATATCTATGTATATACATGTGGTGAGAGAATTATGCACATTTCTGAACAGCTCACATGTTCTTGCTCTGTATATATATATATATATATATATATATGAGTGCAAACAGTGCTTTCTCCAGTTATGTATGTATACATGCTTATATAAAGAGAATTCTCTGTGTGAACAGTTTATATATATACACAAATATATGTATGTATATAGGTTTATCTATTACCAAAAAAAGCATTTTGTGTGTGAGAACATACGTATACACATACAGAGAGAATATACATGTCAGAGAGTACTGTATGTGAGAACAGTTCTCTGAACAGCTGTTTCAGTGTGTGTATATATGCACTTCTATAAATATACAAATAGTCTATATAATATATAAATATAATACTTTGTATATTATATATACCATACCTGCTACCTCATCCCCCCAGTATCCATGTATATATGTATATACATGTATGGAGCATGTGCACGTGTCTGTAGCAAGAGAGAGTTGTGTAATTGCATGAATGAACAACTGTCTCTCTGTATATATGCATGTATATAAATATGTATATCTGTGTGCATATATAGGAAGAGAACTGTGAGGGTTAACAGCTCTGTAAGTATAACAGCTCTTTAAGTATCCCTATATCTGTAGGGAGAGAAGTGCATGTGAGAGGAAAGCAGGCTCTCTGTATGTACAGCATATATGAGTGTGTTTATATGCATACATATGTATTCATGTAGAAAGAGAGAGGAGTATCATGTGTGAAAACAGCTCACTAACTGTACATATGTATGTGTACAATGCAGAGAAAATAGTGTTTCTGTGTAAACAGGATGTGCTTTAATTATGTAGGGATATATGGACATATAGAGTGAGAACTGTGCATGAACAATCTGTATATACATGTATATATGCATCTATATATTCATATGTAAGGCAAGAGAGAGTACTGTGTGTGAGAATGGCTCTTACTATCTCTACCCATGCGTGTGCATACAGAGAGAGATTGTATCAACATACACACATAGATATGCATGTATTTATGCATCCCAGAGAATATAGATGGGGGGGGAGGAGGGCGAAGAGAGTCATGGAAGCTGTGTTTGTGTGTATGAATTGTTCTCATGCATTTTGTTATTTATATATGTCTAAATATATGGCAAGAGGGAGAATGTGTGTGAACAGACCACTGTTAGTGTGAACTATTCACAGACTGTTGCTGTGTGAGCAGCTGTGTGTGTGTGTAAGAATGTGTGCATTTATTTATATATAACGAGAGAATTGTGTGTGAACAGCTCTCTCCTTAATTATACATGTATGTATAAATACGTAGAGAGAGAAATATATGAGAGAACAGCTCTATCTACACATAGAAGTGTATATATATACGTGTCACAACAGAATCTGTGTTTCAACAGCTCTCTTTCCAAATAAATGTTTGTATACCCATGTACTGAGCAAATTACGTGTGTGAACAGCTCTCTACCCTCTCTGTATACACATGTATATATGTGTGTATAGCAAGAGAACTGTGTGTGTGGACAACTCTCCCCTAACTTTATATATTCTGTGAAAATTACATGTGAACAGAAAATTAAGTGTGAACAACTGAGTATATAAGAGTACAAATGTATATATGCATATATATGTATCTATACAGGAAGAGAAAGGACTGTCGTGTGAAAACAGCTCAGTATATAGGTGTATATATATGCGTATCTATGAACAGAGAACAAGGTGTGTAAGCAATGCTCTCTCTAATTGTATTTGTATAAATTCATATGTGTGTGAACACTCTCTGTACACGTGTCTTTACAAAGCCAGTCCTCTGTGTGTGAGAAAAACTCTTGCTCTCTACAATGTATCTCACACAGAGAAAGAATTATACAGAGATTACACAATTATATAGGGCAGGGAGAGAGAGAGTGATAGAAAATGTGTGTGTGAGAGACAATAGCTCTTGCTCTTTTCCTCAAGTATATATGCACATGTACCTATAGACAGCAAGAGAGAATAATGTGTGTGAACAGCTCTCACTCACTGTGTCTGTGTCTCCGGGCATATAGGGATGTACATAGTGAGAGAGAGTAGTGTGCATGTATTTGTGTGTGCATACAGAGAGGTCAGGAGAGAAGAGCATGAGAGCTTATCCCCATATCAATATATATTGCATACATTATGCATATGTCTCTGTGTGTGTGCATAGTGAGGATGTTTGAACAGCACGCTCACTCGCTCATCCCCCGTTTCTATATATGCCAATATGTGTGTATATATAGCAAGAGAGAACTGCCTCTGAACCTGTCACACTCTCGCTGTAGATATGTATGTATGTATGTATGTATGTATGTGTGTGTGTGTGTATGTATGTGTGTGAACAAGGCTCCTGTCTGTGTCCATGTAAGTGTGGATGTTCATGTGGGGACAGAATGTTTGTGTGTTGGGGCTCTTTTTTCCCATTCTCTGTGTTTCTCTCTCTCTCACACACAAGCAGCCTCCCCCATACACTCTATTCACATACCTCCATACATTTCCACGTGTGTGTTCCATTCCCTGCCCTGTCTTTGGATGGGAGGGAGAGGAGCCCTCACTGACAGCCCTGGCTCTCTGTGGCGGGGGATTGGTGCCAGATCCCTCTGCTGCTCCCAGCCACACAGCCGGGGTGAGATCAGTGCACTCACTGCCCAGCCCTGCTCACACATCCACCCACCCACCCACACATATTGTTCTTAAATTTTCATATTTGTAAATATTTGTAAAATATATAGCTAGGTCTTTATGTGTATGCATGCACTTACATTTATTGTAAATTTACATGTAGTTATTACATTAAATAACAACTATTAGATATCACACATCTGTAACAGACACGTAGCATACATACCAACCCCAATCTACAGACGGCTTAGCTGCAAGCTTCCATCGGGCTACAGCCTTACATTTACACGGGAACAGGTGTGTGTTTGCATGTTACACACACGTACACACCATACCCCCCCCCCGCCCGGTGACAGCCGTGCAGGCGGTGGGTGCCGTGTCCCAGGGGTGGGTATTCGATGCTCCCGAAGCTCCGAGAGGCTCCCGATGGGGGATCCCGCGGCCGCTCCCCTGCTGCTGGGACTGCGTCCCCTCTTCGTGCCCGAGCGCCTCGCAGCCCCCAGAGGCTGGGCACAACTCATCACAGGGGTGCCTGAGCACGGCTGGGGGGGCAGTACCCCGCTGTTCTGGGGGGGCTGTCTCCTCGGGGTGGGGGAGCAGAGGGCAGGACAGGCCACCGCGCTGCGAAGTGGGGACACACACGGGGCTGGGCAGGATCCTGCTGCCCAGGGACCCCGAACACGGCGGGCAGTCGGGGCTCGTCCCCTCCGGCGGCGGGGGCTGGGGCGAGGGAAATGGCGGAGAGAGTCGGGGGATGGGGAGAGGGGGAGGAGGAGGAGGAAGGGGAGGCGGCGGGGCTGTGCGGGCTCGGCGTGCGTGGGCAGGGGGCGGGGTGCGACAGTGTGTGTGGGTGTGACCGTGTGTGTGTTCATGTATGTGCGTGTGTATGTAGGCGTGTGTGCACTGGTGTGTGTGTGCATGTGCAGGGGGGTGCGCACACCCGGGCACACCCCCTGCCTGTGCCCCGCGTCCCAGCACACGCGTGTGCCGGCTGCGGGGGCGCCCCGCGCACTCACACCCCCGGCCCACCCTCGGCGGGGGCACACGGATCCCACTCCCAGGGGGAGAGGGGCCCCTCCTGGCCCGGCCCCAGGGCTCGGCCAGGGAGGCGTCGTGCACTCACTTCCCCCCTCCCCCTCAGCCGCGTTCCCCCGGTGGGATTTAGGGGGATGGGGTGAAGTGGGGGCGTTCAGAGCACCGCTGCTGCCCCCCCCCCAGCCCACACAGAGCTGCGCCCGCAGCGGGGCTCGATCCCCCCGCCCCGCTACCACGGCACGCAGAGGCTGCGGGGGTAACCACGCTTCACACATTCCCCCCACACCCACGGCACTGAGCCAGGTCAGGAGGCTTCCCGGCCCCTCCCAAGCCCTACCCCGGCCCCGCCGCGCTTTCCGCAACCTCCGCTGCGGGGCGATGGCCGCCGGGGGGGGGGGGGGGGGGTCACACCGGACACACAGGGCTCCCCCGGGGGCCTCCTCCCGTTGGCCACGGAGGTGAGAGTCGATGGGGGGACGGCCCCAGTCGCCGGGGCGGGGACCCCCGGCCTCGGCGCGGCGTCTCCGCGCTGCTGCCGGCGGCCGCGGGAGGGCGTCGCCTGTGTTAGTTGCCTCCGGAGAACCCAGGGCCAGCGCCGCCGCCCCCGCCCCCCGCCCCCCGCCGCCTCCCCCTGCCCGCGGCGGCCCCTCTTGGGCGGCGGGCGACGGCGACGGCGACGGGCGGGGGGGCCGCGGTGAGGCCCCAGTCGTCGCCGCGCCGGGCGCCCCCCTCCTCGCTGCCGCCGCTGCGCCGGCCGCGCCCCCAAAATCTGGGCGGGGGTCGTCGGGCGGCGCGCGGCGGGGGGCGCGGGGGCGGCGGCGGGCCCGGGCCGGGGGGCGCGGAGCGGGCGCGGCGGCGCGGGGGGGCCCGGCGGCGGCGCGGGAGCCTCGCGAAGGAGCCCCAAGAAGCACAAGTTGGGGCTGGCGGAGGACCAGGCTGTTGTTGTTCTCAACGTGGTCCGCCCCGCGCCCATATAAAGGGCGGCGGCGGCGCCCGCCCCGGCAGAACGCGGACTGAGGGAAGCAGACGCAGCGCGCTCGCCGGGCCCCGCCACGCCGCCGCTGCCCCCGCCCGCCCCCGCTTCGGCCTGCGGCCCGCGACTGCCCGCACCATGTCGGTTGAGCTAGAAGAAGCCGATCTGCCCCTGACCGAGGCAGAGGAGGCGCCGCTCTCGCCGGAGAAGAAAGCAGCTGCTAAGAAGGCGAAAGGAGGCGGCGGCGCCTCGCTGTCGCCATCGAAGAAAAGGAAGAACAACAAGAAGAAGAACCAGCCGGGCAAATACAGTCAGTTAGTGGTGGAGACGATCCGCAAGCTGGGCGAGCGCAATGGCTCGTCGCTGGCCAAGATATACAACGAGGCTAAGAAGGTGGCCTGGTTCGACCAGCAGAACGGCAGGACTTACCTGAAGTACTCCATCAAGGCACTGGTACAGAACGACACGCTGCTCCAGGTCAAGGGCACCGGCGCCAACGGCTCCTTCAAGCTCAACAGGAAGAAGCTGGAAGGCGGCGGCGAGGGGGGCACGGGCAGCAGCGCCCACAAGTCCCACAAGAAGGCGACGGCCTCCTCGACCCGGCGGGCGGAGAAGCCGGCGGCCAAGAGCAAGAAACCCGAGAAGAAATCGCACAAGAAGGGAGCCAGCGGTGCGCCGGCGAAGAAGGACAAGGGCAAAGCCAAGAAGGCCACCAAGAAGGGAGCCGCGTCCCCCGGGGGCAAGAAAGTGAAGAAGTCGGCAAAGCCCAAGGCGCTCAAGAGCCGGAAGGCATGAGATCGGGGCGCTGGGAGCCTCCCGCCGCCCCCCGCACTGTGAGCCCCGCGGCACAGACTGCTCTGAGGACGGACCCCAGGGGACCCGCTTTGTCTTTGTGTTGCTGACTCGCCTCCGCAGCCGCCGCCGTGCGCGGTGAGCGGGGCTGCGGCTGCCCCAGCCCCCCTTCCCCTGCTCTGTCGCCTTATTTTTTTCCACCCCCTTTCCCCCCCCCCCCCCCCCCCCCATCCCACTCCGCGGCTTTTCCCCGATCGCGCCCTTTTGTTTTCGGCCGTGCCCCTCCCCGCCTGTAGACGGTTCCCGTCCCCCACCCCCTCCCGCGTCCCCCCGGTTCTTCGCAGGGATTTTTCCCGCCCGGTTTCCATAGCAGCCATTTTGCGGCGGGGCCCCCCCCGCGCCACGTGGGCCGGCCCCGCTCCCGCCGCCCGCGCGCGCCCCGCCCCTCCCGCCGCGCGCCCCGTGCCTGCCCGCGGCCGCACCGAAGGGCCACGGCGCCCCCTGGCGGCCCGCGGCCCCGCCGCCATGGCAACGGCCCGGCGCGCGGGAATGGCCGCCCCCTGGCGGCCGCCGGCCGCACCTGCAATGGCCTTTAATGTTTTTTTATGGGTCTGGGGGTGGGTAGGTTGGGGAGGGTTTGGGTTAGTGGGGTCTTTTTTTGGGTTCATTTTTTTTTTTTCCTTTTCATTTATCGTCGTTTCAAATAAATTGGTATAAAATGCCGCTGCCGTGTGCTCCCTGCAGCTGTCGGGGAACGGGCGGGGATGGGGCTGGTCCCAGCAGGGCAGTGGGGCTTCCGCGCTGGCCGGGATCGTCGGGGTGATGATGCCCAGAGCCCACATCCTCCTCCGAGTGGAGAACAGGAGCAGAGGAAGGAGGGTCCCTCGCCATGGAGGCAAGGGAGGAGCGCGATCCTTGCGCAGCTGCGCTCGGCTGAGCTCCTTGAGCAGTGGGGGGGGGGCCCCGGCGGACACGGCAGCACAGACCCCTGCCCCAGTCGGCATCGACTCCACCACAGGGGCAGCTCCCAGGGCGCACCCCCGCCGCCCCTCCGGCCCGGAGCATCCCTCATCACCCGAGCCGAGTTCCTGCAGGCGGGAGCGGCAGCGGGGGGAGCCGCGGAGCCCCCCCGGCTCTGTCTATTTATAGCGCACCCGGCGAGGTTGCGTAAATCCCGACGGGGATCTGGGCCATCTTGTTCTGCCTGCTGCGGGAGGGAGCACGGGACGAGGGATGAGCTCCGGCTCATCGCCCTCCGTGCCCCGGGGACCCGGGGCTGCAGGAGAGAGAGGGGACAAGATCCGGCCCCCGGCTCCCTGCAGCGGGGACGGGAAGCGGGGCACGGAGGGCAGGAGGAGGTGGAGGTGCACGGTACCTCCCAGGCCGGCTCTGGGTAAGGCCGTGGCAGCGCTGCCATCACCCCAACTCTCAGCCCCACACCAGGGCCCTGCCCCACTGCTTCCGCAAGCCAGAGAGAGTTTCAGGCAGGAGCAGCGCCTGAGAGCTGCTCCAGCCCTGGCGAGCTGCTGTGCTGGAGCATCAACATGCTCTCCCGTGCCTCGGGAACACAGCATGGATCAGGCCCATATGCAACATCCCCAGGAGGAGGTGACAGGGACAGCAGCCAGTGATGCCTAGGGACTGCCACACCAGGCCATGGCAGGGCCTTTCAGCACTCCTGGGAAAGGATCAGGCCCTTCAGGCTCAGGCCCAGGCCTCGGGCAGCTGCTTGATTCCCTTTGTCCCTTGGAGAACAAGCAGGGAGAAGGGAAGCAAGTTTTACTCCCTGAAGAAAGGTCCTTCTGCTACACCTGTAACCTCTCTAGGTAGATCAGCAGGCATATTCTCTGTGGGCAGGTAAGAGCAGAGGGAAGGCAGTGACCCCCCAGCTGCCCAGCACAGGGAAGGCAGCAGGGTGACACACTGTGCCAATCCAGCTGGAGCTGTCTTACCTCACAGGCTTAGCCTGCCAGGAGCCGTGATGCTGGAGCACCCCTGAGTGAGCTCCCATGGGTGCTGCCAACCGTGAGGGCCAGGCTCTGGAGAGAAACCCAAGCCCTGGGGACTTCCAAGAGCCAGTGACTCATCTCATCAAACTGCCAGCGCTGAGGGACACAGCTGGCAGAGGCTCTGCTGCACGTGGTGAGATGCACAGCAGCCTCCTGCAGCAGGCACCTTTCAGCTCTCAGTCTGTGCTCATCTCACCCTCAGGTACCCAAGAGGAGGCAAGGGAAGAATCCTGCAGCCTCCCAGCCCTCTCCCCTTAAGGGAAGCACAGACCAAGACACACCTTTCCAGGCTCACTTGACCTCTGGGGAAGGCTCTACTCAGCCAAGTCCTTCACATTTTATGAGCTCAGCTGCTCTGGTGCTATGAAGCATTCCGAAGAGCCAGGACCAGTAACACCCCTCCAGAAAGCGACACGACCCATCCCTGGAGCTGCAGGCTTGACAGTGACCACATTTATTCCAGCTTTATAATAAAGACCAAGACTTTCAAATCTCCTGGTCACAACAATGTTCAGCTGTGAAGTTCATGAGGTGATAAAGGCCAAGCACTTCAGCAATGCTTGCTGTGACAGACAGGATTTCCTTCGGTCTGGCTTGCAACATCCCAGCTTTCCCAGCTGGTCCGTCACATGCCAGCAGAGGAAGTTCAGAACCCAGCTGGAGCTCAGTGTTGAGGGCACTACATGTGCCACCAGCACCCAGTCATAGCACCCTCAGCACTCCACCAGCCTCAGCAGAGCCACACAACATCCAGGGTGACTGCAGAGCCCCTGGGCAGTGCCCCCCCCCCACCAGTGCTTGTTGCTGCCCTGTGCTGGCAGCACAGTTGGCAGGGCAGCAGGTGACACTGCCCTACAGGGACCAGCCCAGCACCCCCAGCCCGGACCCACACTACAGCCCTGCACAGACCAACCACACCCAACCCTAACACCACTGGGAGTCATCCAAGCTTCCCACAACCCTTCCTCCCTAAAAACCAAGCAGAGTGCAATGCTGGTTTGTAGAGTAGCCTCCAGGACAGCCATCTGGGAATGTCCAACAAAGGAGAGGGTGTGAGAGTAACAAACAGCCTTGCATCTCCAAGTTCCTTCCTTCTCTTCAAGATCACCTTTTCTCATCTCTGCCTACCTGCCTGCAAGGGCACTCAAAGGGTCCTGGAGCAGCCCACGGGGCATCTCCAGCACTGGGGGAGGGTCCTGGGTCCAGCCTCACTCCTCCTCCACTGCACCTAGCCAGGAGCAGCTGAAGCTTCCTGGCACTCATGACAGAGCAAGCAGGCAATGTGGCATTCCCATAGCAGAGAAAAGAGCCAGACAACAGTATTATCTGCTCCCAGGGTAGGAAAAGACTCTCTGTCTGAGCAAAGGGTAAACACACAGTCTAGCAGTGGTCCTGTCTGGTGTTTTACTAGTCCTTCCCCTTGGAGAACACAGAGCCCAGACACCAGAGAGCCTGCCAGATTCCGTGGGTTTGATGAGGTGACAACACACAGCACATTTAAGAGCATTCAACAGGGAACCAGTTTAATCAGATATCAGGTTTGCACCATTCTTTTCAGTATCACAAGTACTGCATTTTTCTAAGAAATACAAGCACTCTCAGGTTTACAGAATGCTGGTCCTGGAGAAAACAAGAGGAAGAGAACAAGACACTAGGATACAGACACATTGACCACCACACTGGGCAGCAGAAAGGAAACTGCTCATCCCCCCCTCGCTGATGGTAACAGTCCCTTTGCAGGAGGCAGAGAGATCCCAGGGGATCTGTGCTGCTGCAGTGGGGCTGTGCCCTGCTGCCCCCACCCACCGAGGTCAGGATACCCCAGCAGAACCATGGGACACCTCCACGCCCCCATCAGCACGACACCAATGAACACACCGCTCCCACGTGCCAGAGTGAAAAACCCCTGCATAAAGCCAGCTGACAAGCATCCAGATTCATCTACTCTAGGTAACATTAAACTCAGAGCCAGGGTAAGTTACTTCATCCACAAGATTAACAGCTGATTCAATAGGTTGAACACATGCTACTTACAGCACATAAATAGAAGATGCTCTTTTTTACTTAAAAAACATGTGATGAAGGTCTAGGTCCGATTGCCTCGACACTGCCGCATGCACACGACTATTGGCCTCACAGAAGCGGCTGCGCTGGGCAGCAGGAAAGCTGTCTCTGCATCAGCTATTCCAGGGGTCACGGGACAGCTATCCTGCCCCCATGCTCGACACTAGCCACACAGCCAGGAAATAAACATGGCACTAGCCAGGAGTGCACTTCAATACAAACTCTAGTGGTTTTCAAAAGAAATATTAATCCATAAAGGGTTACAGTTAACAGATATCATCATCACTTTATTTCTCAGAGCCAGAAATAGTGCTGAACAAACAAACAACAACAAAAAGGAGACACAGTATGTCATTTCCAGAAGTGAAACCAGGGTACAGGGTAGCTCTCAGCGAGACGAAGGGCTTCTGCAGCTGGGAGAGGAGGGGAGCCATGGCAGAAGATGGCAGCTCCCGCTCCCGGCGGGCGCCTGACCTTGCGACGCTCTCCGAGGGGATTTGTCACCGCAGCCTCCACCCCACCCCGCTACCAGGGCCCACAGCATGTGGGAACACCGAGTACCCCAGCACCCACCGAGCCAGGGAGCTGCGAGGAGGTGACTTTACAGGGAAGTACCCAAAAATAGAGACCTTAAAATAAATAGGACCAAAGCTTCTTTACAGTAGGCAATGCACTAGTTTTACCATGAACAAAACTAAGACTAACAGCCACTTCTTGCCAATGGAGAAACTTTTCCTCCTCTTCACATATTCCAGCCCCCTGCCCTCGCAGCTGCAGTGCGGCCGGGATGGCATTGCTGAGGATGGAGGCGGGGGCACGGCAGCAGCGAGTACACGCCAGGGCGAGCAGGGCCAGCTGGGGGGGCCCTGCACAGTCCCAGGGCTGGCGGAGGGGAGAGGCAGCTGGGGGTGCCTGTGTCCATTCCTGTGCCAACTACAACAATCCTCAGCAGCTACCAGCAGCTCTGCACTGTGACCTAACCACACGGCTCCAGATGTCACCACCGCAAACAGCTGTGATCCAGCTGCCTCCTCCAAAACCACTTCTTCCAGAGGGAAGAGAGGCAGAGTAGGGGCACAAGCAGGGCCTGACCTCACCCATGCTCGCCCAGCACCCTGCCGCAGCCCAGGCCAGGGGGGCTAGTGAAGAGCTGGTGGGGTGCTGCCAGGGCTCACCAGCCAGCCCGGGCTGAGAGGCAGGACGGGGAACCCCAGCCACGTTGAGAGGAGAGGTGAGGCAGTGGTGAGAAGGGAGCTGGGGGCAGGGGACGGGGGGCAGCGCTCACTTCTTGGAGCTCTGCGTCTTCTTGGGCAGCAGCACGGCCTGGATGTTGGGCAGGACGCCGCCCTGGGCGATGGTCACGCCGCCCAGCAGCTTGTTGAGCTCCTCGTCGTTGCGGATGGCGAGCTGCAGGTGCCGCGGGATGATGCGCGTCTTCTTGTTGTCGCGAGCCGCGTTGCCCGCCAGCTCCAGGATCTCAGCCGACAGGTACTCCAGCACGGCCGCCAGGTACACCGGCGCCCCGGCGCCCACCCGCTCCGCGTAGTTACCCTTCCGCAGCAGCCGATGCACCCGCCCCACGGGGAACTGCAGCCCGGCCCGCGACGAGCGCGACTTGGCCTTGGCCCGCGCCTTTCCGCCGGACTTCCCCCGGCCCGACATGGCCGGCAGGCAGCGGCCCCTCGCCCCCGCCTCTCAAGTAGCGCCGCACACAGAGGGTCCCGGCGCCTGCGGGGAGACAAACGCCGTTACACCGCGCGGGGGCCGCGCCGTCCCCGCCCGCGCCGCGCCGCCCTTACCCGCAGGAGCCGCCGCCGCCGCTCCGCCCTGCGCGCCTCCCGCCGCCGCACTGCCCGCGCTGCCGCCGCCGCGCCGCGGATATCGCTGCCCGCCCGCCGCACGCCTCGTCCCATTGGCTGCCTCCGCTGCCGCCGCGGCGCTGATTGGTCACCGTGCCGATCCCTGATTTGCATAGGGCTCGCAGCGCCCCGGCTGCGCCGCGGGCCGGCGCCCAGGGCGGGCGGTGACGCGGCCCTGCCCGCGCTCCGGCCGGTCCCGGCTCCCGCCGGCGCTGCCCGCGCCCCGGGAGCTGCTTCGTGGCTGCGTCGGGCCGAGGATGTAGGGAGAGGGGGGGTTGGCCGAAGGCCCCGTGGGTGTCCCGGCAGCACTGTGCCCGTTTGTGCCTTGCCCGAATGGCCCCGTCCTCGGCCAGCGGGATGTCTCTCCTGAGAGGATACCAAAGTCTGCGGGCCAGGGCGACGCTATGGGGGAAAGATCCCCCGACAGGGAGGGCAACCCGCAGCAAGTACTACCGTCCCTTGTCCCCTCACGTATCAAAGGGGAAAGTTTCTCCCAAATCAGTTTCTGTGGACAGGCCAGGTTGATTGGGGTCATCTCCACACCAGGTTAGAGCAAGGGCCTCAAACAACCTTGGGCAAGCAGCCAGACACCAGTTTAAAGGTGATGTAGCTCAGCAATAACACCTCCTCAGTAAACACTCAGTCTAGGGTTTTTGGGGTTTTTTTGGCGATGCTGCTGCTGGTGCTCACAGTCTGGAGGGAGATAACCTGTACCCTGTGCCTTTGCATTGCCCCTGCATCCCCAGGGGAAGGATTATGTTCTCCAGAGCAGGGAAAGTTGAGCATAACCCCACTCGTGCTCAGCATCTTCACGCCCTCCACAGCAACTGGAGACCTGAAATGAATTTGAGATGAGCTGGTGACCTTTAGAAAAGCCTGGTCTGCAGTCAGCACTGACTAGGCTGGGGCAGCTGAGCAGCACATCCTGGAACAGTGATGGGCAGGCAGGGAGAGAAACCGCCTCCTGTGGCTCCTGCAAGGACCATCAAGGTGACAGTGCCAGCAGCCAAAAATCTCTTCTGCCAGGAGCTGCTACCACAGTGATTCTCTTGCCTCAAGTCATGGTGACAGCAATGAGGAGCCAGCTAGCAACAGGCTTTCTGGATAGAAATCCTAATCCCACCCGTTTCCCATAAGCCAGGAAACCTGGGCTCAGCTGCCTCTGTAGCACGAGAGGGATTCAGAGGCAGATTTCACTCCAAGAGCACTTGGGTCTCCCCAGGTGTCCATCCTGTGGCTCCTGCCCTGGCTCTGCTGTCCCTCCCCAGGGACAAGCCTCAGCTACAGCCACCCCTGCAGCTCCCCAGGGACAGACAATTCTAGAGGAGCCCCAGAATCAATCCCCAGGGAGTATTTACCACTGGCAAATGGAAATGCTCCAGCAACACGGCCTTGCCCATACCCTCAGACCTCAGCAGTGGGTAGGCGGTCTCCTCCTCAGCAGATGACAGGAGGTACAAGCTCTGTCTGCAAAGCAGGACTGGGGCTGCAGTGGGGGAACACAGACGCGCACATGGACAAGGGCACGGCGCAGCCAGCCAGTGAAGCCCATTTTATTGCTTCCAACACAAAGAAAGTACTGATTTCTAGCAAAGATTTCACCGTGTAAGGCTTTTGGTCTGTAACATCTGGCTCTGTTTACAAAATCCCTGACCTCAAAAACAACAGCCCTATGTTGCTCTGGAATGGCACTTCGGTTATCTGGGCTTTAATGACTGACCTTTTCGAATAAGGCAGAGTGCATCCCTCCCCCGATCAAGGAAATCCTCTCTAAGTCTTCAGATCCCATTAACAAAATGATTGTACAAACAACGTGACAGACATACTGTTCCACCCTGCTGCCTGCAGGGAAACCCAAGCAAAGTCCAGCTCCTCCCAGGAGCCATTTGAACATCTCCCTGTTTAAGAGCTATGAATGCATGTAGCAATGCTGGTGCAGAGCACAGTGGATCTGGCAGATCTTCCCAGCCTGGGGTTTCCTCATAATACTTACTGCTTGTTCCTCTGTACTGCAGCCATCTTTTGAGGGCAAGAGTATTGGAAAGGAATTTGCACAGAATCAGTGTGGAATTAAGGGGAAAAGAGGTATCAGTTTAACACCAAAAAAAACGGAAGAGAAAACCAAACAGAAGGAGACATGAACATTGTCAGGAGGCAGAAGCTGTTCCTCCCTGGCAGGCTGAGATTCTTCTCAGGGCTTTATCTTCATTTGGCATGACTGGCAGAGAGGGGGGCCAATAGGTTATATTCACTCCTGTCTGCACAACACAAAGCCAAAATCTTTACAGACAAACATCAACCTTTAACAAAACACAAAGAAGAGAGACAACAACCTAGAGCAGCAGATCAACACCTGAGAGGCTTGGATGATCTCAACAACAGTCTGCAAAGCCTTCCTAAAAATACCATTTCTCACTCTGCTGAGGAAAATCAGGGGTAAAAGGGATGGCCAGCCATCCCAGCTGGTGCCTAAGCCTTGCGCTTCTTCGCAGCTGGCTGTCCCTGCTTCCCCAGCCACTGCTGCAGGACATCTGCGCTGGTTTTCTTGGGCGAAGGGCTGTGGATGAACTGACTTGTCCACTTGGGCAAATCGTTTTCTTTCTTCTGGGGAGAGCCCTCTTGGGAGCTTTTTAACCAGCCCAGCATCACTTTGTTGCTTGGGGTGGCTTTAACCTCCTGGAGAGACAAAAGACAGTGTGTGAGAAGTCAGAAGCACAGTGAGAGCAGGGCAGCCAGCCGGCTCCGAGAGCTGGTCCAGAGCGGGATGTGGAGGCTGGAGCAATGTGCAATCAGGCACATCTGTGGGAGGTTCCCCAGACTGCTGGGAACAGGCTTGTTCCAAGACCCATTTCACATGGAATTTGCCTCATTTGGCAACAAAATCCTGGCATGGGCTGACGGTTTATTTCTGGAAGCAGAGGGAAGGGAATCTGTCCAGGGCTCAGCACTCCAGCATCAAGCATGGGCATGCCCTGCAGACATTGCCTATTGCCACCCCCCCGAAACCTGGCAGCTCTGACCCGCCTCAGGGACATCATCGTGGCTGAGCTCCCCCTCACCAAGCCCCTACC
Organism: Corvus hawaiiensis; assembly: GCF_020740725.1. Lineage (NCBI taxonomy): Eukaryota > Metazoa > Chordata > Aves > Passeriformes > Corvidae > Corvus > Corvus hawaiiensis. The sequence continues at coordinate 14,783,863 of NC_063223.1, forward strand.
AGCACCCACCTTCTTGGCTCCCAGCTCGATGGGTGCAACACACTCGGGTGCGTTGTTGCGGATGTTGTTGACAAAGGTGGACACTGGGTGGAAAACAATGTTCTCCGTGGGCTGGATGAGTTTAACAGCTTCTTGGGTTGGCACTTCAGCAAAGTCCAGCCATTTCCTGATGGCTTCATCCCCATCCAGGATGGCTGGCATCCTAAGGGTTAAGACAGACAGGAGCCAAAGCTCAGCACCAATATGGCAGAGTGTGGTGGCAAAAGCCAGACTTGTAAGCTAGCAAGGAGCTGGCAGCTTGGGGAAAACAGGGAAAACTGAAGCAGCAGGATGCTCTTCCACAAGGCAGTGTGCATTCACTTCACCCAGGTAGCTGATTTGCTGGAAGAGGCAGACGGGTCAGGCAGGGAGACCAATTCCAGAAAGTGATCCAATTCCAACTGCCACCCATGGGGGCACAAAGATGGTGATTTATGGAAAGGGCACGAGCTGGTGACCAGAAATGAGTCAGTAATGTTGTAGCACTTTTCTCTGAGAGCAGGAGGAGGAGGCTGCACTCTGTGCCTGTGAGCTGCCAGGCTGGTGTCTAATGGTGCAGTTCTCCTCCCTCATCCCCCTCCACCCTGCAACCCCCTTGCCTGCTCTCACTTGCCTGTGATGGATGAAGCTCACATCCTTGGAGGCATCCACGGTGATGATGGTGTAAGTGTACAGCATTTCTCCTCCTGATGGTGGCTCCCAGCAGTCAAAAATCCCAGCCATAGTGAGCAACCTCCATCCTTTCCATTCCTCATCTCCCTCTGTCTCCTTGTCCTGCAGGAGAGAGGCCCCATTGTCCTGGTCAGTGCTGGCCCATGCACAGCCAAAGCAGCACAGATTTGCCAGTGCTGAGGCAGGTCAGTGACTCAGATCTAAGTCACAAACAGAACTACTCTTGAAGCTTTCCAGGAGTCTTTCTACTGATTTGAGGTAACTCCAGGAGAGGTACCAGACCCTCACCTTCTCACAGGCAAGCCAGTGCTTTCCCCCCCTTCTGAACATCCCAGCCGCTGGTTCAGCCAAAGGAAAGAGGTAGTGAAACTCCCAGCCCAGTCCCCTGTGAGCCACATTGCCCACCCATGCAAATATCCGGCACGTGGGGAGCAGTGACTGTGACAGCGGGGACGCTGTGTCACCTTTTACAGCCTGGAGACCGCTGCGGTGGGGACTGCCAGCCGCAGAGGGATGACAGAGTGCCGAGCCCAGTGCAGAACGCAGCCCTACTGGGAAACAGACTCCTAGAAATGGGCACAGCGGGAGGGAAGTGGGCTGCTCCCCAGGCAGCTGGATGGAGCAGAGGCCCAGAGCTGGGTGCAAGTGCTCAGACACAGTGAGGGACTCCCTACCATGGCGTCCTTGGTCTGGGGGAAGTAAATGAAATAGGGTTGCTTCCCCCCACTCTGCTGCTGCCACTCGTAGAAGCCATCTGCCAGGACCACGCAGCGCTTGCCCTTGAGGAGAGCACCCTGAGGAGAGACAGCACAAGTGAGCAGTGAACAGCAGCCTCAGGCAGCCTGCAATGGAGAACAGGGCTCCTACGACCACCCGGCCCTCTCACTCCCTCCCAGGGCTTTCCTAAATTATCCCTGGGACGCACAAATGCCACCACTAGTGCTATGATGAGCTTTGCCAGTAACTGCCTTTTCAGTTCTTCTGTTTTAGTGAAACCCCCAGCTTTGCAGTACAGGGACTTGCTCCCCTGTGCAACAGCGAGTGGTGACCAGCACTCACACTCGGCAGATGTTTCAGCCCTGGTTTTGCCAACTATAACATTTCTTCAAGCAGGACACAAAGGTGGCAGCAGCTCACCTTGTAGGAGGACTTGCTCAGCATGGTATCGCTGCGGCAGTTGGAGGTGTTGAACTGCAGTTTGGAGGGGTTGTCCTGTTTAAACCAGGACGGCACCAGGCCCCAGCGCATGTCCATGAGAACCCGCTCAGAGGAGTCGGCATCCTTTCAAATGAGACACAGAAACACCTCAGGTCAGAGCCACGTCACAGAGACCACAAGCATCCCCACAGCTTGAGAGAGGGGCTTTGGGAAGTCCTGTGGATGTGGCCTTTCCTCCTAAAAGAGCAAATCTGGCCAGCATCTCTGCCAAGAGACAAGCTGGGGCTCACTGCCCCTCCCTCACAAGCCATGCAGAAATAGCCACTAATTATAACCCTTTCAATATTCTTAACAGCCTTCCTGTAGAATTAATCTTCAGTAGAAGGCACATGAATATTTTGCAGGAATAAAGAACTGTCTCTGTGAGGCTCACCCAACAACTTTCTGGAAGAAATAACACAGGTTGTTTTTAGTGGAAATGGCTGGACACATGAACTCCTGAGCTCTTGAGTAAACAGCCATGTCAGGCTGGTGTCAAAGTCCTCAAAACCTCCCCTGGTGACACCAAACATCCCAAAGGGGTAAAAGCCTCACTTTCATTTTAATAATGTGATTTCTGCTGACCTGGTGCACTTTCACTGCTTGTGCTTTGCATATTACCTGCCTTTGGACAAAGGAAGCAGTTTGTGGCTTTCAATTCTCCCCCAGCTTGCTCTCACTTTCTGCCCACAGCCCTGGCAGCACCTCCTGGGCTGTTTGCTCCCAAAGGACTGCAGTAGATAGACACACACATACACCTACTATTGTGTGTATGCAGGGATGTGTATGTGCCCAGTTCTGCGCAGTCTTTTAGAGCCTCCCTCAGGGCAGGAGTGGCAAAAAGGGACACCCAACACCGCACCAGCATCCCAACAACTTGAACAGTGATGGACAACTAAGCAAGTGTCTGCCTGTGACCTGTACCACATTCCCTGCCCCATCAGCTCTATTGCCTACTCTCGGGGGCATGTGGGACTCCCAAAGCAGGAAAGGAGCGCACGAGGGATGCCTGATGGCATTGGCCACGGCCCTCCTGAGTGGTCCCACCTGATCACCTGTGCCAGTAACGGCTGCAAAGTGCAGGTGCCCCACCAGCTGGGGAGGGAGAGCAGAGCGGGTCCAGATCGGGGTGTTCCGATTGAGCACACCCCGTTTCACCCCGCTGAACGCCAAAGAGCAGCAGTTGGCCGGGCAGCCTTTCTGTGTGAAACCAAACGAGCAGCACCAACAGCCGTAGAGGTTGCCCAGGTTGTCCGGGGGAGGTCGGGTGAGGCTTAAATTAGCCGGGACAACGGTCAGCACAGGTGTACAGCTACTGTACCGCTCCGGAGTTGAGATTTTTAATTTTTTTCTCTCTCTACTCTCCCCTACTACCAACGTGACCTGGACACACGCCGCAGAATTATGAAATTTAAAAAAAAAAAAAAAAAAAAAAAAAAAAAAAAAAAAAAAAAAAAGCGCCTCAGGAAAGCCGATTAAAACCAGCAGAGCAATTACAGGCCTTTGGGAAAAAACTCTACCAAGGTTAAGCACTTATATACGCATTTTTGCAGAAAACATAAACACTGTGCTGGAAGCACGGTACCGATTCCTCTCCTCCTTCTGAACACGTAAATGTTAACAAGAAGCGACATTTTTGCAATTAGAAAATTCAATACCTGCCACGTACAGCAAAGCGAAACCAAACAAATCGCGGCCGCTCAGAGCGAGTCCCCCACCCCTCGGGAGGCACGGCCTCCTTCCCTCCGCTCCGATTTGAGCCGCAGGATGCCCAGCACCCGCCCCCCGCCGCAAATGGCCCCCGCCGGAGCCGGGATGCGGCCCTGCCGCCCGTGTGGCCGGTCCGCGAAGCCTGGGAGGAGGTACCTGGTGGAGGTGGCGGCGGGAGAGCAGCACGGGGCCGCTGGACTGCGGGCCCTTGTTGTAGGAGGGCTGGTACCGCTCCCCCCGCACCCACTCGGGCTGTCGGTGCCGGCCCCGGCGGTCGCGGTAGGCGCAGGCCCGGCGGAGGTTGTCGGCGCCCAGGGAGCAGGCGGTGCGCCCGCACATCCCGCCGGCTCTGCGGGGCACCGGGCGCCGCGCTCCGCTGCCGCCCGCCCGCGGGGAGGGGCTGCGGCCGGGGGCAGGGCCGGCCCGCGCCGCGGAAACGCCGGTCCCGCCCCCGACACAGCCAGGAAGAGCCACAACACTGCTTTATTGGAACGACAGCAGGAGGAGGACAGGGAGCGGCGGCCGCGACGCTCCGGTACGGGGGACAAAGCGCGGCGTAGCCAGAGCTTAAAAACATGGTGATTTTATAGACAGAGCCCCAAGTACAGCTGTACTGCAGAGAACACAAAAGCTGCTGTAGTGACCGTGATCCCTATTCTGCTGCCCGAGAAAGAAGCATTGCCCGCGGGGGCTCGGAGTCAGGACAGTCCTGGAAAGGGGGGTTTATCCGACGGAGGCCATGATCACATCCACAGGGAGTTCCTCTGCGCTGCGGGCCGTGACCTGCATCGTCACCGTGTCAGTGAGAACAAGACGAGACCGCACCAGGAGGTCATGGCCACCCCGGAACACACCTGGAGAGGAGAGGGCGAGGAAGGGGTGAGCACGTTGCAGGCTGCTCTCCTCTGCCAGTCTGAAGATGAACACTACTGCTTGGCACAGGTAGGTTTCCCACAGGTAGTCTGGCAGATCCTAGTACTGGGCCAAGGGAGACCCTAAAGCAGCTCAGTTCCCATTCATTGTAACATACCTGGGACTCCTGCTACTGTAAAACTCATGAAAGCAAAGCGTACAATAAACTCCAGGTGAGAAGAGATCCAGACATGTCTAAGAGCTCTGGTACTCATCTGCTGTGTAAGGCTGCTGTCTTTCCCACACCAAGCTTGCTCCAAAGCAGGTGCCACAAATCCCGAAGACAGCAAATTCCACCCAGCTGAGCCTGGGGCTGATCCCAACATCCCCACCACAGCACCCTCCCTGATCCCAAGACCAGTTGCTCTGCACTGCAGAGACAGAAATCATGGCAGGAACAAGCCTCAAAATCCAACCCAGAGCACAGTGGGCTCCATCAGAAACTCCTGCCCTGATTTTCAACAGGCAGCTCTGTGCAACCTCCCAGAGTTGCTCCTCACACAGATCCTCACCCCACAGCTCACCTGCGAGGTACAGTGTGTGAGAGTTCTTGTTATCTGGCACTTTATCTGACCGCTCACAGGGCTGCATCCCCAGGAACTTCACAATATTGCTCACTGCCTCTGTTTGAAAAAATAAATAAAATGGGCTCTGTGTCACAGATATCTTAACTGGGGCACATAAAGAGCACCTAAAGGTGACTCAAGCCCTTCCTACAAGTTAGAGTTTATGTTCCTTGTCCAGAATCATGGTTTTGGAGGCCACAAGGATGCAAAGACCACACACAAAAACCCCCACCACCGTGGGAGAGTTCTGTTATCTGATGTAGCAAATGTGCAACAGAAAGAAGAGGGGGAACGAGTCAGGCAAGGGCAGAAGGAGAGTGCAGCTGGCTGCACTTACTGCACAGCCCTGACTGCCTGCTCGCTTCTCTGGGGACATGCAAAGGAAGGACATGTCTTGCAGGAGACACAGGTCTTCAGGAGAAATATGGAAAGGCCTCAAGGAGAGTATTTCAAACCCCAAGGGGCTGTTCAAGGGAACAGAGAGATGGCTACAGGACAAGGACACCCTGTTAAGGCATCAAAAGAACTGAGTTTTGAGGCTTCTGAGTAAAAATAGAAGGACACTTTAATACATGATGAAAGAGAAGAGAGCTTACCCCAACCAGCCTGCCCACCAACCTCATGTCTTCTGCTGTTTTCATTTTTTCTTACAGGCCTCAAGAAGAATGGTGGGAGTTCATAACTGAACTATGGTCTGTCTGCTTGGAAGGGTAAAGTGCAAGAGCAAACCAAGATACTCTCTTGCCTCCACAATCCCGCCTGGTCTCCACTGGTCCCAAAACACTCATTTGCTTTTTTGAAACCTGAACTAACTTATCACAGTTACTGTAGCTCCCTATTTAACAGCTGTGTTGTAAAGCTTATGAAGGGTTTTGCCCCATTAGCCTTTCTGTGACACATCTAAAGTGACCCAGACTGGGCCTCTGGACTCTGTCTGCTGGAGGGAAAATAAGAGCTCTGCTGTGCTCACACACCCTTCCTTACCTTCAAGGGTTTTAATAGCAGATAAAGTAAAGGTCTCTTCCTTTTCAAACTCATCACCCACTTCATCCCAGGCTGCTCCAAAGTTTGGCTTCAGAACTCGCTGGATGTGATCAGCCACTGTTACCTCCAGGTCTTCAAGCTGGTGGTAGAAGAGGTTAAAGTGAAATGTGGTTGTTCTTAACCCTGTTATCCCCAGAGTGAACTTTAGACTGGATTCCCTGAGATCAGGTGGATGCAGGAGATTGCCTCCACTTCCACTTCTGGTTTGTTACTGAGCAACTGCTAGGCCTGAGAAAGGCACTGTGATGCCATTTCCAGGGCTTACAAACCAGGTTCCTGCTTTGATCACAGCCCTTGGCCTGACAAAGATCAAAGCACTGGACAAATGGCCAAAACAGAGGGAAAAACAAAAGCTTAGAAATAGCTGCTTGAGCATTTGCTTCCCTGGAATGCATGTATTGTCTTTCTGGCTTATCATTTTGTAGGCTGGTAAAGCACTGTCACGTGTGCGATCACCTAACACTGGCACCAGGGTAGCTGAGCTGCTGCTGTGACTGCACCTGTGCAAGGCAGAAGCAGGCTTGTCCCTCCAGAGTGTGTAATGAAGGGCAGGCAGTGCCCTGCAGGACACCAGCCTGCATTCATTCCAACAACTGCTGCAGGAAAGAATCTCCTCCTGATTCTAGCTGAAACACATTGAAGAGTTTGTTTAAGTATCACTCAATTGCCTTGGTGACTGGTAGGAAGCTGAGAGAAGGGTTAACCTTGCATGTTCCATTGAGAAAAACCCTCCCCACTCCTTCTGGGAAGACAGTGACTCACTGCACAGCAGCGCCTCTAATCAGATTCACAGCAGTGACAGGCAATGCATAGAAAACAGTCTCTGGAGCTAACAGGCCAAGCTGAGGCTGTGAACAACATCCCTTCCTCTCCAAGGAAGAGAGGTGCTTCTGCAGCACTGCTGCTTTCAGCAGTGTCAGTGCTGGGGAGGGAAGAGCTCCACCTCCCCCAGAGTAAGAACAAGGATGGCAACTTTCCTGGGCCAGGCAAGCTTCTAGGCAATTAACCACACCACCACAGGAGCAACTCACAGAACAAAAGATGCCCAACAGCCCTCTGTCTCCACAACCCTGAGTGTGCCATTGCTGGAGCCCATAGGGCACAGTCAGCCAAACCTGGAGGTTGCACCATGGCCTCCCAAAACATACATATCCTGCACAGTCAGGTGTCCAGCTACAGTGCAACAGGATAATACTTCAAATGAGACAAAGCAAGCTCAGCAAACTCCCATCTGCACCAGAGACAGCAAGAGCTCCCTCTACGTGATGCTGCCCACTTTAGTGTCAGTGGTCACATCACTGCTTGCAGGGATCCGAGTTCAGATCACAAAACCCCACAAAATGACAGCAGTTTCCATGATCAGGCACACGCCCAGCTCCTTACCACATACTCATCTTCGTAACCCTCGTCATCCGTCTCACCCGTGTTGGGATCACAGTCTTTGACAGTGAACTTCATCATGCAGCTGAATGTGCAGGCCACTGGAGACAAGAAAGTAAAGGCAAAGCTCACATTACCACCATATCCACACTTCCCTGAGGTAGAACGGGGCTGGGAGGTTTGGGGAAGCCAGGCTCTCCCAGTCACTGTCAGCAGCACAGGCTTAGCCACTGACCTAGAGAGAGCTCTCCAACAGTTTCTGTCTCTCAAGGACAAGCTATTTATTTATAATATTAAGCAAACAGTGATAAAGACAGGCTCATGATGGTTGTCCAAGACCATAATCCTCAGATCAAGTGCTATTACTAATGAACTTCACATTGTGTTGGGAATACTAACTAAACATGTCCCACCAGCACCTTGTGAAGAGGCAATGCCCGTATCTAGGGATCTGTTCAAGCGCCTCTGAAATGAAAGCCCCTCGCACTGAAATCCTGCAGCTCTTTAATACCACTCAGCTGGGAGAGGAAGCGATGACTCATCCCTCGAAGATGGGTACTGTTGAGTGAAAGCAGCAACACAGCAGGAGAACAGTTCCAGAGCACAAACCAGGGAGACCAAAGCATAGGTAAAGCCTGGTTCATGTTCTGGATAGTGGCAAACAGGGAGGGGGATGTTCAGTTCAAACAGACATCACTGAAATTCTAGCGGTTTGTCTGAAACACCCCTTTGCTACTCAGAGCATCTGGGCACTCTCAGCACTTTACAAGCACCAACCTCCCCATGTCTAACACAAAGAAAGGCTGAAGGACATGCCAGGATGCATGAAAGACAACTAATCTGCCAGCTCTCACAGCCCAACTTGGCAGTACTACAGCACAAGGGAACCAGCAGAGGAGAAGGAAGGCTTGACAGCCCCCAAAACAGCAAAGACAAGTCATGCTCAGCATCACTCAGGGCTGCACCCACACACAGGCTATAAATATCTGGCTGGGATGCAAGGTAGAATGTGTGGGGATAAGCAATACAGTAAGAAAGAGTGCAGACTGTTTACCTGCTGTTGGATCCTCTTCAGACAGTGCCACCAGTGTGTAGCAGGTACCTGGCTGGTTGTACACCAGGGTTTTGGCAGGTACGTAGCCAATGACCTCATATCCCTCTGTTGGCTCCATCTGCACTGTAACATTCTCCAGGATCTGATCATTCAGGGTGTTCGTGCAGTCAAACTAACAGGAAAGGGGAAAGAAGCAACAGCTTGAAGCTGCTCACTACTCACCGAAGATCAGACTTAGCTTAGGCACAGTGGGAGTCTGGTGTCAGCCCATGAACCCCCAGCTCTCTATGTTTTCATGGTGCACCTCGCTATCAGCTGGCTCATTACAGAGCAACTTGACTAAAAAGTGCTCATTTAAATGCTTTAAGGGAGAAACTAAAACCCTGCTGGTGAGTTCAGTGCTCCAGCAAACTTTTTTTTTTAAGGAAACAAGACTTAAAACGAACACCAATCCAAGGCCTGCCCTCTGCAATCCAAGCAGGACCACAAATTCAGTGAGGGCAGGGATGTGTCAGCTTCTGCCTGTTTCAGTTCACCAGTTAGTATGGAACTTTTTGCTCCAATGTCCTGGACAGTCATTCCTGGGTTAATTCTTTGCTCTATGGAAATGCAAGTACTGTGTTGCCTACATCATCCCACTTGAAGCTACAGGGACACAGTGCCTTCACAGAAGATAAAAGATGATCCTTTGCATGGCTAAAACTAGGGGCAGCTTGAGCAAGTTTCAGCAAGCTTGATGTTTTCAACAAGTCTAAACTTGCTGATTAGACTTCGTTCCAGCTGCAATGCCAAGTCTCTTAAGCTCATACAATTGCATCTGGTGGATGGACAACAGAAGCAAAGGTCAATCCCTGTGAGGGCTGTGTAAGCAGTTCTGAGCTTTGAGGAAGGAGCTGGCTAAAGACAAAACACAAAGCTAGCAAAGGACTCGCTGTGCCTCGACTCCCTGAGGTACAGGCAAGGGGGACTGGCACATTAGTCCTAACATCTCACACACAGCAGCAGGGTGGTACAGCCAAGGCCAGGATGTACAGAAGAAAGCACCTGTGCTACAGGCTAGAACAAAACATAGCGGGTGAAGAGCCCTCCCCCACTGGATCCCTTTCCTGGGTACCCTTTTCAGCTTCTCAGATGCAGTCACTTCATTCTTTCATGCCCAAACCACGTGCTTGGGGACTCTGAGGAAACAACACAGATCCCCTTGCCAACTGCTCCGTGAGAACAGCCCCATCTAGTGCTTGTTGGATTTGACTGTACCTGTAAGCATTGCTCAGACATACCCCCTCCCACCCTTATTAATTTTCTTTGGGGGTCTAGTGCCATGGATAAGAAACTAAGGACTACTCATTGCAGTGTCGTGCTTTGAACACAGGCTGTGGGTGCTGCATCTCTGGAAGTGTTCAAGGGCAGGTTGGATGGAGTTCTGAGAAACCCGGTCTAGTGAAAGGTGTCCCTGTCCATGGCAGGGGGGTTGGAACTATATTATCTTTAAAGTTACTTCTAACTCAGGCCATTCTAGGATTCTATGATATCCCTGAGATATGTCTTCACAATGAAGCTTTCAGCCAGTCAGGAGCTTATTTTTTAAGAGTCTTCAGCACCATACCCCATAGCTACCCACCTGGAACACCATGTGGTTGACAAAGGTGTGCTTGGTGCAACGAACCACATACTCTGTCTCCAGCTCTGTCAGGGCCACAGGCTCTGGGGAAGACTTGAAGAGTGGGCCCAGCTCCCGAAACTCTGGGATGGCCCCCAGTTGCTCTGAAATAGAGGACACAAATTACTGCCTTCCTCAAGACACAAGGAGGTGTTAGCAGTTTCAAACCCCTTGTTTCAGCTGCCAGAAGCTGCTACAGCAAGGAACTATCCATCAAATACCCATCAACATTCCCTAGAGTATTTTAAAATTAAAAAGAGTCATCCTTTGCTCACATCTACTGCAAGACAGAAAAAACATGAGTGCAGGCACCCCCACCCTCCAGGAGTGAACAGCTGACCTTAAGTTGGGAGCCCCTGCAAGAAGGTGAGAAGAAGCCAGAGGGGCTAAGGCAGGCTCAGCAGGAGACTGGCTACAGAGTTCTCACACATGGACAGAGGAGTGGCCTTGCATCAGTTTACCTTGGAATATTTCTTGCCGTGTTGCTGCCACCTTCTCTGGCTGTTTCACTACAGCAATGGGGGCATTTTCTGCAAACAAAAACAAAACCCCAAAGATTTGAAGGAGAAGAGTAAGAAATTACTAAATCAGAAGACAGATCAGTGTCTGGAGAGGGATTTGATTAAGGAAAGGAAGGGAGCTCATTTTTCATTCGATATTGACTAGACACCCGTATTTGGCTTCCTAAGCAGCTTTAGAACTGCAGCAGCTCCAGTGAGGATTGCCAACTATTACTATTATTAGTAGTTGCACTAAACTGAAATATTAATGTGGGAGCAACCAGATTTGCAGGCCTTAGTCTTTCCAGAAGAAGCAATCTCACAAAATTCAAATAGGATGGAGCTCAGCAATTCCCAGCAAGCCCAAAGCAGGGAATCACTAGCATTCAGGGGGCCCGGTTCCTCACCTGCTCTTTGCTCAATGATAGGAGCTGTTGCCAAAGGAACAGATTTCAAGTCAAAGGGTTTCTCAGAAGGCTCCAGGGTGTACTGATGCAGAGCCCTCTCCAGGCCAGGGATAGACACCGTCAACCCTGGGGACAGAAGGGACAGGTGACCAAAACCACAACAATGCCAGGTCTTTAGTTTAACTCTTGTTCAAGCAGGAAAGAGGCACAGACTTGTTTTAAGGCCTTCCTACAGTACCATTCAGGATGTAGCCAGCATTGAGGGCCTTCTGCTTCTGCTCCAGAACATTTAGGTAGAAGGTGGCTCTGTCTCTCACTTCATTGTCATCATCCATCACACACCTGAGAGGAAAGTGGAAAACTTTGTTCAGAATCCACATGACTAAGACACATCACAGCGCCAGAAAAAACATGCCATTGGGGAGATCCAGAAATCTCCTAGTAATCGTAATAGAAAAGCAGTACTCTGCCACACATGGCTTCTGTCCACTTTGTGGTGCTGAATGCAGTGGTGATCCTATCACAGGACCACGGGTACCCCCTGCACCTTCTCAGACCCACAGCTAGAAGAGACTAGACAAGCTCTCAAACAAACAGGTTTTTCCACCTAGGATGTTGGAAAACTCTGAGGCACAACTGACCTTTTAAGTAACACCAAGATACTGGGTAACATCTCCTCATTCTGAGCTCCAAACTTGGCCAGGGCACTTACAGCACCTGTAGCAGAAGAATTAGAAAGCAAAGAAATAAGCTGAAGTTTCCTCCATTTCTTGGCCTTGATCAAATGCCATGTCAGAGATGCTACATCAGTAAACTGTGTACATTAGTAAAACTGACTAGAAAGAAGCAGGGGTATTACAGTGAAGTGCCTGCAAACCTCTGTCTAGTTTCAGAGCCAGTGCATATCCCTTCCCATTTCTCAGCCACAGGCCACCTCTTCCATCAATACTACTGCAGGATCTTTGCTGTGTAAAATGATCTGCTCAGGCCTAGAGGGAATCACAGCCCTCAAAAGCAGAGGCATTCATACACTATGGCTCCCTGAAGATCTGTCCAAGAGCAGAGAGCTTCCCAGGTCTGTCACTTACCTGCCCGGACTTCTTCATGCTCCAGAACGACCCTGTTGTAGATGAAGCGAATGTATTTGGAGGGGTTGTTGGTTTTGGGCCCTTCCTGCCCCAAGAGGTGGAGGATCCGGGTGGCCAGCACAGTGAACTCGCAGTCCTCGATGAATTCGCAGAGGTGAGACAGGCCTGTCTCTTTGCTCTCTGAGTTCTCCTCAATAATGCTGATGATGCAGTCCACAATGGCTCTCTTGTATTCAAAGCCGCCCTGAGGAGCAAAAGGGAACTGCTCAGCTGGAAATCTCAAAGTATTTTAGAGACTCTGAGCTAGCCAGACAGGAAAAACATTCCTTTGAAAAGGTCATTCACACTCAGTGCTTTTTAATGTGTGTTTGAAAGGAGGAGGGCAGTAATTCTGCCCTCACTTTTGACCCTCTTTACACCCAGAGGGCCAGCTAATATTCAAGCTCTCTTGCCAGCTCCCTTCAGAATGGCTGCACTGAAGAAAAAAACCCAAGTCCTAACCCAAGAGTAAAAGAATTCATCTGTCTGAAGGGCTTTTATCTCCATCAGAATCCTCTGCTGCTAGAATTAGTGCTTAAAAACAGCCATATGGGAGGAGAAAAAGCCCAGCCCTCTCCCCTTTAGCACTAGACATCTGAGGATGAATCACAAGAGAAAAATATGAAGGATCATATCTGTCACAGCAGGACGCAGCAAATAGCTCCGTTAGTGTGGGATGATAGGCAATCAATACCTCCCCAGGTACAGACACAACCTGATATGCCAGTAATGCTTGGTTATCTTCAGACATTATTTACTAATGTCCTCAATACACACCAGGGGATTAAACTGCACGCTATCCTCTGCCAATTACATGCAGAGTGTTGGGCATTTGGCTCTTTCTGGAGCTACTTCAGATTTAAAAAGCTTTAAAACAGAATGGTTTGAAGTACAAAACCACATTCAAAATGATACCATCCACCCACAGAAAATCTGGGAAACGAGAATGGTCCATTTTTCACAGGAGGAAAATGAGATGCTCTGGTTTGTTCCCAGCTGAGAGGCTGTAATTGGCAGAAAGTGATGTCAGCAAGCAGTGGTGCCAGCTGTGCTGCAGGCATGTTTGCTCTTTTAGAAACAGCCTCGGCAAACCTCTGTAAAGCTGTCTTTCTGCAATTTATGTCTGACTGAATGCAGAGAATGGTTGTAGGTACTCGTGATCCCTTCACTGCCACAGCACAGACACCAGAACAGAAGTGGTCCCCTGTCATCAATAAAGAGGTTGTTATCGAAACTTCTTGGAATTTGCTGTCAAAGGATAAAAGAAAGCTGGTTCAAATGTGAAACACACACAGACTGCCAACAGATCTGCTGTTGCCTGCATTTGCTTGGAGAGTTAATAAACCCCCAGAAAAAAAATCACAGAATGAAAACCACACTAAAAATACGCCTAGCAGTGTGCTTATAACTATTGTGCACAGCTGGGCATTTCTGCAGTTAGACTGCAAACCTTTTCGAGAGAGGCTTTCACTGCACAGCCTTATCAGGAAAAGCTTGACACTCACAGGGAGTACTATTCATGCACACAAGCAAGGCACACATAGCTGTGGTGCAAACTTACCTCCTCCCGAAGCATAGTGAAGAGGAAGTTCATGAGGACAGCATGTTTGCGAGGGTACTTCTGACACAGAGCATTGATTGCCTGCACCACGACCACCTGCAGGAAAAGGGGGCAAGTAAAAAACAATTCTGTTCCACCAGGCAGGAAAAAATCGCCAAATTGTATCAATTTTATTCTGGTCTCCTTGGTCCAGAAATCATGTTTTTGTCATTACTTACTCAACAAATGCAGTTCCAGGAGGTACAAGCCTAGGAACTGGGGGAGACTGATCTTTCTGCACTGGCCAGCCCCTAAAGAAAGCCCACACCCACTGGAAAGAAGGAGATTTGATTCTCAGAAGGCATCTCCCCAGAAGAGAGCATGTGACTTTGGAGCTGTAGGACTGAGGCATGGCTTAGGCAGAAAACCTCAGATTCTTTCTCCTCCCTGCAAATATTCTGCTGCTTCTGGAAGCAGCTCCATGCAGGTTTAGAGCACACACACAAACATGGACATGGACTATGAGGTTTCTTCAGGAATCTGGGTGTTCCTTCTCCTCCCACTTCCTTACTTTGAACTCATCTGAGATTTCTGACATGAAAGAGGAGATCTGCTTCATGAGCCGGTCAATGCTGCTCTCACTGCCAGTTTTCAGCAGTGTGGTGATGGCCAGAGTGGCTATGCTGCGGTTGGAGTCTGTCACAAGGTTCTCCAGGTCCAGGTTACAGGCAGTCACAGCAGATGGGTGCTTCATGGCCACCTGCAGCAGTGAAGGAAGAATGAAAATCCAACAGATGCAAAAGGCCCAGCTGGCAAAACCCAGCAAAACTCACTCCTTCCCATAGAAGTAAGTGGTATAGACTGTAGATGAGGGACATCTCAGACAAACAGCTAATCTGGAGTTAAGGTAACAAGCTCTTGTTTCCTGCAGAATTGCACCCCTTGCTGGAAGAAAAGCAGTAGTAATAAACAATCTTCTACTATTTTTAACTCTATATAGTAAGAAAAGCAAGCTATGAACTCCCAACAAAAATTCAGCCAGACTAGCTGTGCAAAACAGCTCCATGGGTGGAAGCACAACAGTTACCAGACACTGCCATTCTCTCTTTTCCTTTTGTAGAGTTTATAAGCGGAAGAGAAAAGCTGGAACGAAGACTGCCATGGAGTGGCAAGAAGCATCATCAAGGTTTGATCCCTGTTTTACAAGGAGCTTCCTCACCATGGGAAGCTCAGAAGGGAACGCAGTAACACTAAGACCAGTGACATTCTAAGAGACCAGTGAAAATTATCAGGGTTTTTTTTTCCTTCTAGAGAGTGTTCTTTGAGGTTTTATTCCAGGCAGCAAGCAATGAAATGTAAGGTTGTAGCACAAGGCAGAGGTTATTCACACAAAATCATCACATAATCTGACCCCCTGCTTCTGAAGTCTGCACCTCCCTGCATATGAGACACTATTGGAGCTCCCAAGAGACTGGCTCCTACCTTGTTGAGGGTACGGACGGCTGCATATCTTAGTGCTGCTTTCGGGGAGCTGCAGAACAACTGCAGAACTGCAAGGTGGGAAAACCAACAAAGACATGTTTAGGCACTCTATTATTGAGAAGCATTTCATATCTAAAGCAAGAGCCTCAGTGAAGAGACAGCTACAAGCATAAGGTAACTAAAAACATGCTTAAGAAGCAGCTGTACCTTTAACAGATTCCTCCCTTCTTCTTGTCCCCTTTGCCTTTGTCACATCCCTGCTGACAACTAACTCTTACCCACCTCCCTCTTCTTCCACAGTGCTGCTATACTTTGCTGCCTGTGAAAGCCAAATTTCATCACCTTGTCATCTTTCCTATTAAGTCAATTTGAACTGCTGTTCTCCATTTCATGCAAACGCTGCTCCTTTTCCAGAACTGACCCATGAAGTAACCCACACTTGAACACACCAGGAAATACCTTTACAAGAACAAAGCTATTCACACACACCACAGGCTCTCAGCAGCAGCATAAAGCAAAAAAGGATACAGCAGCACAACAAGCCTGAAACTATACAAGGTCATTGTTTCTTGGGACAATCAGCAGGTGTCACCACTGGAGGCTCATCATTCCCTCACCATGGCCATGAGCACCCCACTTACCCGAGACAGCCGGAGCCAACTCCTTGGCAGTGCAGTTGGGCAGGTTAACGATGGCAGATGCAGCTTCATACACCACCATCTCGTGCTTGTTTCTTAGGCAGCTCTCAATGAAATCAAACAGGGGGCTATCGCGGCTAAGGGACAGAAGACCCCACAAGATTGAATTAAAGCAAAGGTACTAACAGAAATTAAGAATTCAGCAGCAGAAATGGGCAGGTCCCATAGCCCATGGAAAGGTAAAAGCAGCCATAAACCCACTCTGTCCCCAGATTTTGCACTGGTCATTATACTGTACTTCCAGCATGCTTGAAAGTCAGGCTGCCTTCTGAGAAGACACCCTCTGCCTTACAGGCTAAAGGGAATCTCCCTCAACTCTCACACAGTGAGAAATGACTGTACACACCACAATCCTTATCTACCAGGAAGCCACACTGCATACCAGGTGGATAAGCAATTACAGAAGACAGAGAAAATGAAGTAGAACAAAGAACAGCTATGCAGAACAGTCCAGAGAAACAAGATAGTATTTGATGTGCAAGCAAGACTCACAGAAGCCATCTCAAAACAACCACGAAGACATTCTGTATTTTCTCTGCTTTTACCCAACAATAAGAGGGTAGAAGGTGCATGCTGCTCTTCAAAGACAGAAATAATGAGATGACAAGTGAGCCTGCAAGAGGAGATGGAAGCAGGACCAGGAAATTCTTTCAGCAGGGCAAAGGAGCCTGCTCACCTGCCAGCCTCCTCCTCCAGCAGCTTGCTGGCTATTCGGATCATCAAGCAGTAGGCAAATGGGGACTTGAGACCGTGGCGTGTGAACTTGCTGAGCATCTTGTTGACTGCCAGGCGGTCGTTCTTCCGCACATGGTACAGCAAGCCCAGAGCATGATACTGTGCAGGGAAAGAAAACGTCACAAACTCATGGTGGGTTCTTCCCCCTTTTGTCCTGTCACCCAGAGGTGCCTGGTGCTCCAGCAATTTGCTCCATGCCCAGCTGCTGCTGGCTATTCCCCTGGTGGCAGTGGGTGTCCTACCTGCACCATGATATTGTCACTGGAAGCTGCCTCCTGAGCCTCGTTCACCCAGCGCTTTACCACATCATAACTGGTCTTCAGCAAGTGCTGAAAGGAGATGAAGCCACAACAACCCATGAGATAAGGATGGAGGAAGCTTTGGGAATTTCAGCTTATGTTAAGAAGCAATCAGCCTTCCCCATGAGTGTGCTGGCAGCAGCAACTTATAGAAGAACAAGGGATCAGCATGCAGAGACCTGGCCATTACAGCTGCAGCCTCAGGAGGATGATGATCTCTTGCAAAGTGAGCACCAGTTAACAAAGACAGGAATAGTAACAAAACCCTGAAACTCCCAAGATGTCCAGTCCCACCACAGATGACTGCTTCCCTGCTTGACTGTCCCTCAGGCCCGTGCTTCAGGGAGTACATACCAAGGAAGACACAAGAGCAGAGCTGGACACACTTGGCACTTTGTCAACAATCGCCTGCTTCATATAGCGCTCAATGGCCTGCAACATGGTACTCTGCAGGGAGAGGGAAACAACAGCTGATATGGGAAAGCTGTTAGGAGTGTGAAAGGGGAGACGCAAAGGCATGAAATGCAGAGTAGAATGTGGGATGGGGTAAAGTAGGAAAAAGTGAAGGGCAGAGAGCTACCCCACAGGAAAAGCAGCACTTACATCAGTGATCTGACAGAGTGCTCTCACAGCAGGGCCTCGGTAATTGTCATCCTTCCCAGTCATGTCTTTGGTTAAGCTGGGAAAACAGGAAACTCTCAATACTGCACTCCTGAGCCAGCAGCTCTCAAGCGCACACACAGTGCACACAGAGCAGCAGGCAGCCAGCATCACAGCTGAATGCCAAGCAGGCAGCTGCAGGTCTCAGGGAAATCCCACTGGGGTGGGAAGGCCGGAGGAAAAGATCAGTACTCAGGTCCCAAGCCCATCAACAAGTTGCATCAGCTCCTGTTCACCAAGTGAGTCTGGACCATACACACACCCCTGAGGCATTTGTCTTTCTTACTGAACACTCATTCCTGCCCTTTTCCCAGGGTCCTGCTCAGTGTGAGACCATCTGCGAAGGGCCGGGAGTTCATCATATCACAGCACTTGAGACTGGCTTCTGCCTCAGCCCTTCACAGACCCTGTGCCCTCAGGCTCCTGACTGCCCGGCAGGGCATTTCACTGGGATGATCAGCAATTCAGGAATGACTCACAGAGGGAATTTTGTTCCCTGGTGAGCTCGTATTCTGTGCTGCTACAGGAGCAGTAAATCCTTGTCTACCTGTTGAAAGCCTTGAGATTTGTGCCAGAATTCTTCAAAAAGTTTCAAGGCATTCAGTCAGGAGTTAATGAAAAAGCCTGTGCAAAAGGGGAAAGAACAGCAGTGCTACCATATCATGTGACCAAGAGACATTCCAAACACCCATGGGCATGGCATATGGGGACACAGCTCATTTTACATACATCACTATGAGTTCAGTGTCTGTATTTTAATGGTCTTTTATAAAGGAAAACTTTTTCCTCACCAAGGGCATTCCCTATCATCATCCTGCTTAGGGACTACAGTTATCTTCAAGAAGCTGGACAGACATTACTGGAGGGCATGTCAGTATTACAGCAATAAAAGTGAAGTGACTGACCTGCTAGTAACAATGATCACATCTTCTGCAATAGAAGACATCTCTTTGATAGTCAGGTAACACATCCTGCGAAGAGTTGGCTGGCAAGAAAAAAAGCAAGAACTGCATCAGCTGAGATGATCCCAGATAGGAAAGGATCTCAGTTTTCCCTGCCTACATAATTTTATTGTAAAGATCACAAGAGCCTGATACCTTCAGAGAGCCCCACTCCCCGAGTGTAAAAGATGTACAAAATCCATATTAACAAAACACCTCTTCTTCTTCTAAATCCCTCAGTCTTAGGGTGAAGCCATAGAAATACCAGATTTAGCTGGATCTACAGTTTCATCTTCCTCTTGTCATTCACATGAACAAGGAAAAAACCTTGAAACCATTTGCTGGTTTCCTGGTTGAAAGCCTTGTGTTGCTTCAAAAGCAAGAAAGCCAACAATTTATATTCCTGAGTCTGGGGATTTCTACACTGGTCTCATGATTTTAATGCCTTGCAGTTTGGGGGACAACTAATGACAGTGCTACTGCTGTGGGTAGGCACTAACTCCCAGCCTCCTCCAGGACACACAATTGTTGACTCTCAGCAGGCTCTTTTAATGCTGGGGACAAAGCACAGTAAATTCCACCAGTGCACCACAATCTCAAGAGTTAAAAAACAATTCAGAGGGAGGAATCTTGCCTCAAGAGCACAGCACACTTCAGTTAAGCTGCTACAAGATCTGGGAAGGGCTAGGAAGCTGATCACCATTTCTAAACTTTCACCCTACTCTTCCTACTCAGATCAGGTAGCTTCAGACAGGACAGAAAAGCTGATTGTATAAAAATGCATATCTCAAGGGACAACCTGTCCTACCAGGTAAATAAAGAAAACAAAAGGCAGACTTACATCATTGGACTGAAAAAGCTTGGTCATAGCAAAGAAGGACTCGGTAGCTTCCATGACACCAAGGTGCTCCCCCTGGTTGTTTGGAAAGAAGAAAGGAAATCCCAATTACCACAACCAGCTTTGGGCCTGATGCACATGTCTGTATAGATGTACATTTTCTCTCTCTTACCTGGTTTATGAGGTACAGGATCTTGGTGAGGATATGAGCACATTTTCGTGGGTTTATGGGAGTCTCATTAAACACTCGAGCCTGGAAACAAAGCACAGACAAGGACTGACACCAACACCCCCTTGCAAACACTGTCCTGCCTGGTCTTGGCCAATGATAGAAACAACACTTTTTGAGTGAGGTATGGCAAGATCTTCAATGACTTTGGATCAGATTTTCCCTTAATTCCTGTTAAACATGGGCCCCTTTAAACAGCTGGTTTTGTAGTCTGGGGTTACAAATCCAAGAGCAATAAAGGTTAAAGGCCAAATTCTCATCACACTTTCACTCACACAGGTCTGGATTGTGTGCTAGCTAAAGCACCACTCTTCCAACAGACGAACTTGAGCTTGCCAAGGCTACAGGAGCCAACACCATTCCCAACCTCACAAGCAAACAGAGAATGCTGAAACAACAGGGGCTGGGGATTGAGATGTTCACCTGCTCTTGAACAGAATGGCATTTCTTCAGAGAAAATTCAGAGACTATTTAATAACCACTCGCACCCCTCTCATTAATTTTGTCATCCACAAGACATTTGGGGTGTCCAAGGCCAATTTCCCAATCTTCCTGGTTCAAGGTGATTCCCAGATATTTTTATTCCTTTTATTTATAGTTCACAGTCTTTAATTTGTTACAGAGACCATTTCAACCTTCTCCCTTCATATGTCCAAAAATAAAATAAGAACTGCTGTCCATTTCTTTCAGAGCAAGCAGGACTGTAACAAACCCTCATTTCCTTTCTGAAGTTCTCCAGTGACCTGATCAAGAAAGGGAAAGACTCCATCCAGAGTGGGGTACACAGAGGACATGGTTGGAGGATTTACCTCTTGCAAAACTGCACTCTTCTCCAGGTGCTGGAATGGGTTGGAATTCCCACCTGCAAAACAAAGAGAGTAAAAATCTCTCCAGGGATAGTGCCATGGGAAAGCAACTTTTTAACCATGCCCATACTTTAAAAACAGTCTGAGCATTTTGGGGCGATTTTTTTTTCATGAACACCAAGCAATCAGAGCACCCTCTTTGAAGTTATTAATTGGATGTCCTCAGGGCAGTCAGGGAAGGCAGAACAGACAGTACATTCTTCAATTTGTCATCCCCTCCAGAAGTAACTGACTGTGAGCTGAGGTAGACTGATTATCTGTAAAATAACTGTGCTCCACTGTATCCCCAAAGACCTATTTCCACCCCTGGGCTGGGAGCTTGCTGGCAGTTAGAGCATCAATAGGACAGGCTTAGACAGAAAGAGGTATTGCTTGCCAGACTGGTGAATCAGGAGTGTTTTATCCCTCACATATAAACCAATCAAGAATCCACCAGTAAAGTATTTTTGGCTCTATCACTAATTAAGAGTACAAGACAGCAGACTAGATAGGCTGGACACAATTGTGTTGTTGACTGTTGACACAATTGGCTCTCATTGTTCCACTTAACAAAGTAAATTACACTAAATAATTAAACCCCTGGCAATTAAGGATGAAATAATCAGAGGGAAAAGCACTATCATTCTGCATGGTCTCTATTAGATTGCCTCCCAAGCATTTGTGAGCTGCAGCTTTTCAAAAGCTCCTAGTTATTGATAAGCAGGTTTTAATTAGTACCTATGTTCAGCCTGGCCCTGGGACAAAATGCAGCCTTTTCCAGGGTTGTTCCAGCGCTTGTTCCAAAGCCTGATCCACTAGAGAGAACATCTCCTGGGCCCAAATCTGACCTGACCCAAGCTTGAAGCACCCTAGGCTGATGCCAGGAGCCCTTTCTAGAGTAAGCCTTACATACACAAGCAAACACATCTGCACTCTGGCTCCTTCCTGGTTCATAAACTGCCCTCCTCTGGCTCAGGAGAAGTTTACAAAGGCAGCAGGTGGCTGAACAAAGCACAGACACTTATGTGAGGTTGAAGAGGTAAAGAAAACAAGGAGAAAGAGCAAAAATATTTTTAGTATGAGTATGAACCAGTTCTAGTATAAGCATGTGAACGTGCCCCAAAAAACCATCCCAATATTCCCGTGGTCCAGCATGTCTACAATCCTTAAATCAGCCATGAACAACACAGCATCACCTCTTTATGTTTCACAGCACACAGGATCTTGCAATACATTGTACATGGGGTCTCAGTCCTCACAGCACCCTGCGTCAAAGTTTCCTTCCACAGAGAGGGAAGATGTAGGGAGAGCAGAGGTTGTGTGTTCATAAAGCTCCTAATACTGGATACCTAACAACAATTTATTCTGATTTGTAGAGAAACATCATTTTGTGCTCAAAATAATATGTCAAAGGGAGTGGGGAGCAGCTCATCCAGGGCTAGCTAAACCATCTGTGGAAAGCAAAGACACAGAAGCCAATTAACTGGATACTTGCATCTCCTAGCCATAGGTAACATCAATACCTCGATGGGTGTGGCAGGTGCAAATGAAGAACAGCCCCCAAAATTAAAGCCAAGAGCAATTCCCTTCCAACAGCTGCCTCACTAAATTCTCTGCTTATCAAGACGTCACTGGAGGCTTTGGACAAGGGAAACAAGGGCAAAACATTTAATGCACATTAAGATAAAAAGCAAGCACAGTCACACAGAACAATCACCAAGATTTAAGCTGAATCAATTTGCTTCAGGACACACTGATTTGTTATGCAGAGCAAGATGTGTAGAAAGTTTCATAGGAAGATGAAAAAGATACCACAAGGCTCAACCGTGAAAGGAAACACTGTCTTATGAAGCATCACTTCCATCTGAATTACACACCACATAAAATATCAACCTCTTCCTTACTAACCAGCCTAAAGTTTTGAAAAGCTGGGCAATCACTTTGTGTTTACTTGGTGCTCTCAGATTTTCTGATCCAGTGAAAGTAGCAGTGATCGTGTTGGAAGAGCAGACCACATGTGTCAGAAAAAGGGCCAGAAACGATGAATTGGATTCCACCTGGCTTTAGCACCTGGTTTGAGAGCTGGGCAACAGTGAACAGGGCTAATATGGTCAATATTTAGTCTCAGGCTCTGCACCTGGTGATGTGGCAGGCAACCTCGGTGTGGTGTGCCGATGCCAGCAGTTTAGCCTCTGGCTGCAGCTGTGAGAAGGCGGCAGCACACTGCTCTAATGCTCCCACAGCGCTTCCACAGTGCTCCCACAGTGCTTCCCACTGCGCTCTGTGCTCACTAGCCAGCCCCCGCTGCCAAGCTGGCACCGAGCCTCCCCTCACAGCTCCCTCGGGGGTCCCCCCCCTCACATCTGCCCTCATACCCACAGGAGGGGTTCCCCCTTCACAGCTGCCCTCATTTCCAAAGGGGAGTCCCCCCTCACCGCTCCCCCCGTAGCCACGAAGGAGTCCCCCCTCACCAATCCGCTCCGAACCCACAGAGGGGTCTCTTCCCTCACAGCGCCCCCGGCCTCCCCTCACCCGACTCCTCGTCCTTCTTGTCGAACTTCTTCAGCATGGTGCTGCCGAGCGGCCTGTCGCTGCGGCCCTCCCGCCCCGTGGCAGTGGCAATGGCAGTCCCAGTCTAGATCCCGGTCCCAATCCTGGTCCTGGTCCTGGTCCCGATCCCGATCCCGGCACCGCCCCCGCCCCTTCCTGCCCCCGCCCTTTCCTGCCAGCCTGTCACTGTCACCGCGGCCGCCGCACTGCGCAGGCGCGGGGCCGCCCCCCGGACGTGCCGCAGGGCGTGGCGCGGAGCCGTGACTGACAGGCAGGGGGCGGGGCCAATCGGCAATGGCGCGGCCTGATTGGCGGAGGGGCGGGGCTGGGGTCAGACCGGACGGCTCGGGGGACACTGGGGCTGGAGGGGACACTGGGACACTACTGGGGACACTGGGGTGGGGAGGGCACTAGGACACTACTGGAGACACTGGGGTGGGGAGGGCACTGGGCCTGGGGCAGGAGGCACTGGTACCAGGGGAAACACTGGTGATGGGGGGTGGCACTGGGATCCCTGAGCTGGGCAGGGGAAGGGCACTGGGGAGGTGAGGGGACGCTAGGGGTAGAGGACGCTGAAGTATGAGGGCACACTGGGCCTCGGGGACGACAGATGGGACACTGGGGCAGGACGTGGAAAGGAGGAGATCCTCAGCGTCCCAGGGACAAGTGGGGGTGGCAGGGGAGAACCCCCTTCTTGTGGTGGACAGTTGTCACCCAGGCTGCCTGCTCTGGAGTGTCCCACTTGGATGCACCATCTCTGGCAGGTCCTCTTGTGACCCCTGTTCCCACTGCTACTGGTACCCTGTCTGTACCCTGGACCACAAACTCCAGGCTCAGCCCCACAGCACACACCCAGTGGGTGCAGGGGTGTCTGAAGGGGCCAGCGCTGCCTGGGTGTCACCTGAGCCTCAGGTCAGGCAGAGATGGCAAAGGACCTGTTACCCACCTTACCACCTCACCCCAACCCACCATCTGCTGGCACATCCCTTCCTGAAATCTGTCCCTCCCATGGAATGTGGGGTCACCCCAGTTGCTTCTGCCCCTTTCCCAAAGCCAGTGCCCACTCCAAGCCGAAAGGGCTCACTCACCCTGCATCAAGTACTCTTCAAAGAGCATGGCTGTGTCCCCCACCAGCTCCAGTGGCCCCTTTGCAGGCGTCCCCCGGCCTCTGCCTCACTCGCACCACCCTGTACTTTGCACGGGGCGGCCACACTCTGCTCTGCACTGCTCTTATCTCCCAGCTGTGCTGAAAGCAGCAGCTCCGGTGGCACAACACCGTGTCCCTGTTGGCCCAGAGCTGCTGTGGGCTCCCTGGGCCAGGGGCTGGCTCCGCTGTCGGTGCAAGTTCTGACATCCCTCGTTTGGAATTTAATGACCTCCTATGCTGACCCCCGCCCAGAACATGCCCTCACAGCATCTCTGGGGAAAGGGAACATAAAATGGGAGTATAAAGGGGTGCAGAACCCATATAAAGCACAACAAGTTGTGTTTGATGCTGCATTTTATTGTGCACGCTCATGCAAAACTCCGGCTTTGAGGCTCGGCCAAGCTTTGTGGAGGATTTTGGGTACTCCGGTCACCCAGAGAGAAGCAGCACACAGGAAAAGCTGCCTGGCTGGATGCAGCCCCTTTGGAGACATCTCAGTGGTGGATGAGCAGGGAGCAAAGCCAAGCATAAAAATCCCTGTAGTGCCTGGGGCTGGGAACAGCTGTGCTCCAGCAGCACTGGCCAAGGTAAACCCAGCTATATCTTCTCCAGTGGTGCTGAGGTGATGGTTATTAAACCAAGTCCTCCCGTGGCTGCTGCTTGTGCCATGAGCTCCGAGACCGGGGGAATGAGCTGCCATGTCCACAGCCCCCTGTGGACACACCGATGCCGCTCCATGCTTCCCTCCGCCTGTGCCCCGGGCAGCCCCCTGCCCTCTCTAGCCCAGCTGTGTCCCAGCCAGGACAGTTTATCTCCTGCGTCCAAGGCGGGCCATCAGCTCAGCATTGGCAGCTGCCTTGGCCTGCAGCTCCTTCTCTCTGGCCAGGTCGAGCAGGATTTTCCGTAAGTGAGTGTGGACATCAAGGGACAGGGACACCTTCCTCCCCTTTTTCCTGGGAGCAGCTCTCTTGGTGGCTGGGCTCATTGGCCAGGGCAGTGCTTGTCTTTCTGATCCCTCTAGCAGTGGCAGGCTGGCTTTGTCTGGATGAGACCCTTCCCCAGAGCCATCGTTGCCCCTCCTCATTTTAGGGAGACCTGGCAGCATCTTGTTATCGCTGGTGGTTTCCTGCCTCATCAGCTTCCCTCCATCCACGGCTTGGGGTCCTGGCGGGAGCTGCTCATGGCTCGTTCCCTTCCAGGCTCTCGTTGGTGCCCCGAGGACCACCAGGAAGATGAGCAGCATCCTGCCTCGCAGCGTGGCTGGGAGTGCCTGTGGGGAGCACGTGGCTTGGCGCTGAGCATCACCCCCCTCACCCTGCCATGGCCCCACAGCCCCCCAGGCAGGACATGTCCCCACCAGCGTGTCACACCACAGAACCCACAGAACCACTCCCTGCACCAGCTGGTGGGGCTTCACCTTCTTTTCAGGAACCCTTCATTATTCCACCTTGATTTTAATCCTCTTGAACAGGATGGGGAGTTTTGTGGAGGCTGAAGGGGACGTGGGAAGCAAATCACCTGGGTGTCCTTGTCCTTTCATACAGCCCCATGCCAGATGCTGGCTGTGCCCTCAATTTCACCCCCTTCCTCTGTCACCCAGAGGAGGAGCCAATCCTGATCCAGAGGGTGTCTGCTTGGGCACTGTGGCTGCTCCCCAACCCATTCCTGCCCTTTGGCCAGGGAAATGTAACGTGCCTGGGGTTTCAGGGCTGGGCGGGATGTGGGGCTTTCTTCCTCCCACACCTTCCCTGGCAGATGTCATTCATCGCAGTGTTGCTGGGCTCTCTGGGGCAAAAGTCACCCACCAAGGAGGGACACGAGCCACTTGGCCTAAAATATGCAGCATATTGATCGCAATGGGGTGACAAGGGCAGGAGTCTGGCCACACGTGCTGAGTTGTGTCAAGCCTCAGCCACTTTCTCCACCCCATCCCTCACCCTGATGCAGGGAGGGCCCCAGGGATTGCAGGGTGCTGTGCTACAGGGGGGGGTCAGGGTGCTGGGATGTGGGTCAGGGTCAGAGCAGGTGCAGGGGCACTGCTGCACAAATCCTGCTGTATGGCTGCCTCTCCCCAAAATCAGTCACCCAGCAGGGTTTGTCCAGCTGGAAGCAGAGCAGTGAAACCAACCTCCTGCAACATATCTCTGGGGTGGAACCCTTTGGAAAGTACCAGAGTAGGCAGCCAGAGGCGGTTAACTTGCTGGGAAGTGGGGAATGAAAAGCATCCAACCCCCTGCAACCCATTTCCCAGCGAAAAGCCCCTAAAAAGCACTGCCGAGGGCACAGCCTCACCATTTGCAGCAGGTCCTCGTCTCCTCGATGTTCAGGCAGTGCTCCTGGGGTGCAGGGACCACAAGCTGGGGATTTGCTCTGCTCTCTGACAAGCCCTGGCTCTTATCCTGTCCCAGCTCCACCTCTGACCCGCAGAGGGGGTGACGGTGACGGAGGGGTGGAAATGCTTTTAATATATTTTGCCTAATAGCAGATGAAGTCATCCTGGGATGTGGGTTGGCGTGTGCCCCCTTGCAGCTCTACCAGCTGCATTTGGAGGGGATTGCGGGAACCTGGGACAGCTCAGATGCAATTGTTTCATGTCTGACTTGCAAGATGTTTTTTCTCTGTCTAATTAGGCCTCCCTGCTCCTTGGTAATTACTCAAGGAAGGGAGAGAACAAGCATATTGCTGCTGGCCAGTAACCATGGGCAGCTCTCTGGGCATTGTGCCTCACACGGCTCCCAAACATCTCCTGGTACCAGTTTGGCAGAGTGTCCTGACAGACTCCCTGGTCACATGGAGGACATATCTAGAGACATGTCACCTCCCTGCTGTGCCAAACCCAAGCATTGCTTTGGCTGCTGGTTTGCAGGACACCAGTGGCTTGCAGCTCACCTTAAGGCAGTCCAACTGGAACACCACTGGTTTGCAGGCACCTGCACCAGTCCAGCCTGGCCCAGCCCCTCTGCCAGCTGCCCAAGGTGGGTAGCAGCCTGTAGGCCATGCTGTGGGGTGAGCCCCATATACAAGGGTTTTGACCAAAAGTTCCCCCCTTAGGGACTGTGGGAGCATCCCAAGGCTCTCAGGCTGGGTGAGCACCTGCATGAGATGAATTGTGGGCACTCAGGCCCGTGGGCTGGCCAAGGCCAGGAGTCAGGGTGCCCAGGGTTCAGACCGCTGGGGGTCTGCCCACCCCTGTGGCCACAGGGTGACCTATCCTATGCCACCCTCCCCAGGATGGCAGGGAACGGAAATAATGCCAGCTCTGTTCCTTCTCCCAGGGACAGCCAGGAACTCACACCCAGTAGCCAAAATTAGCTGGCAGCACTGATTCACACATTACATCATGCAGCACCACAGACCCACGTGCTGACACGTCAGGGCCTGGACAGGGGCTCATGGCCTGGCTTGTGTCAGCTGGGCACGTGCTGGGCATGGGGATGGGGCACTGGATTCCCTGGAAGGGGTGAGGAACAGTGGGCAGCTGGAAAGGGCAGCCCAGCTGGGGTGAGCAGGAGGCATGCCTGACTCAAGAGCTGTCCCCAAACTCCACAGGCAACTCCAGCAACGTGCCAAGAAGTGTGACATGTCCCTGTGAGCACAGCTTTAATACACATCCCCCCCGCAGTGGTACACATATACATTCGCTGTATACAGATATACACAGAGAGCAGCGTACGTGTGGGGGCCACAAAACCCACCCGGCAGCCCCTGGGGCTCTGGGGCAGTGAGGGGCATCTCCCTACTCAGCCCTGGGGCTGGGGGGGAACCAGGGGCTGTGACCCCGGCAGCCAACATCACTTTCACAAAGCCTTTGAGAGTAAGCGTGGGCGAGCAGGAACCTCTTCTAACATAGCACCATCCTCAGGGTTTCCCTGACAGGCCTGGGGGTGCAGGTGAGACTCCCCCAGATTAAAGACAGATGGGCTGCTGGCAGGCATGTGAGCTGGAGGATAGCACATGGAAAGAACCTCCAGTCTCCCCACAGGTCATTGCCAAACCATCGCAGCCACAAAAGGGGAACTGGGCCCCAGTTGAGGTTAAGGTGAAATTTATTCAGATGGAGTTGATTGCAGGATGGGGGTGAGTGGTGCTGTGCAGGGAGGCACTGCCCGGCACAAGGATGTGGGCAGCTCTCCTGGCAGAGAGAGGGGAGCAGAGAGGGAGTTTGGGCGTTTGTGGGGGGCAGGAAAGAGTACAAGGGTATTATGTGAGGGGAGGGAGCCCAGCTATGCCAAGTCCCATCTCTGCTTCCAGAGAGAGGGAACAGGGCTAAGAATTGTGCTGTTGGCAACAAATAATTTAAAAATCAAACTGAGAACAGCCCAGGAAACCTCCATATGGGAAAGGGGGTTCAAAGCCTTGGTGGGAGGCAGTTTCCCATTTGATATAAATTTCACCTTAATGACAATAAACTGATATGAAATGAAAAACCCATGAGCAGCATAAAGACAGGTTAGAAATAGCACCAGGTTCCTGCTGGGGCTGGTGGGTGCGTGGCCCCCGCCACCACGGGCAGCCCAGCCCCGGCCGGGGCGGCAGCTGGGCCCCACTTCCAGGCAGCCCTGCCTGCCGAGACACTGCCTGCACCTACACCTTTGGCTGCCCTCCCACCTTGCTGCCGGCACTGCCACGGGAATCTGTGGAGAGAAGCAAGGCGCCGTCAGAGCTGAGGTGGGGAACCAGCGCTGTCCCCCCAGCTCTGCATTGCTGAGCCCACGGCACGGGGTGGGGATGCTGCTGGACTTGCCGGTGCCAAGCCGTGCCCAGTTCTGCCTACCTGCCCCTGGGCGCTGCCCGCAGTGCAGCTCACACTCCTCCTTGCTGCCGAAGCGGTTGAGGTTGCCCCGGCAGCCGCTGTACACGAAGGGCCGGCACTCGGTGACACTTTGGTTGTAGTACCACCGCAGGGTGTAGCGCTGGCAGTCCCCCTCGTCCAGCGGCAGCCTGCAGGGCTCAGCTGCGGGAAAACGCTGCTGGTGAGGGCAGGCAGGGGCTGGCAGCACACTGGCGGCTGCCAGACCCACTTGGCAGAGGAGGGGAAACCCCAGAAGGGGAAGGCGGGGGATGGCTCCCAGCTGAGCATGGGAAGGGTTTGGCTGGAGCCATCTCTGTGCTCTGCCCAGCCGCTGGAATTGAGGGCAGGAGACACCACTCTGGGCAAGCTGTCTCCCAGAACAGCTCCCAGCAAGGAGCTAGAAGGGGGGGTGGCGTGGGGACATGATGGCCACAGCACCCTGTGGAAGGGTTGTGGAGGGACTCTCCAAAGGCTGCTGCCACTGGGACTTCCCTGATCTCCTGGGGCCTTTGGGATCCCTCCTGTGGCTCATGATCAGAGCACAGGAAATCTGCCAGGGCAGCAGGTCCCACCAGCCCAGCACACCACCCATCACTGCTGGTGATGGCTTCAGTGAGGGGGATAGAGCACAAGGTCTGCATGGTGTGGACAGCACAGTGATAGAGAAGGTGCAACCCACCCAGGTACCAGCAAGAGGGCTGCAAATCCCCAGTTCTCCCAGTCAGATGGCACAGGGACCCACTGCCCAGCTGGATGCAAAGACACCACCCCAGCAAAACCTGGGGCAGCTCCATGGTTTCCTCCAGTGGCTTCACCTTCAGTGCCAGGTGAGTGCAGGGAAGCTCACCATCCAGTGTGGGCTGCTCCAAGCTGTCCACCTCCAGGACCTCATCATAGTCCTCCTCCTCTCCATCCATGCTGTCGTACTCAAGGTCATCATTGTCAAGCATGATCTGCCTGTCCTGCCCTGGGAGACAGCACCATGCATGAGCAGCACACACCACACACACGGAGCACAGAAAAAGGGGGACAAGGACTAAAAGCACAGGGATGACACACCCTCCTCCTCCTCAGTGTGTGACAGCTTGAGCACAGGGACTGTGTGAGCGCTGCCAGCAGGGAACGGCTGGGTGGAGAAGGACCCTGTGAAGGGGACACAGGCATCAGGGAAGAGGCAAGGGAGTCTGGGGTGCTTTCCCCTTATTTCCCAAAGGAAAACCACCCCTTTCAGGTGTGGAGCAGTCCAGCACTGCCCCAACCCTGTTGGAGCCTGACAGGGTACACGGACAGGGATGATGGACCTGGAAATACCCGCTCCTCTCTCTGTACCACAAACCAGGGCTGCCATGGGGGCTTCTAGAGGAGGGACAGGCAGGGGAGGCCCAGAGAGACGGCACCCACTTAGAGCCCATCAGGATAGGGACAGGGGAGGGCACAGGGAGGCACACATGCCCATGGGGCCAGATCTTTCTTACAGGCCCTCCAGACTCTCCATCACCTGTTTGGTCATGCTCTCTCTCCTGGCGGACAATTCTTCCTCCTCCCTGGGCAGAGTGGAAGCTGCTCCTGGGCTGAGCCCCCCAGCCTCCTTGGAGAGAAAGCACCCACCTCATCCCAGCCCACCCCTTGCCTCCAATCCCACTCCTCCAGCCTACCCTCCCCTCCAGCACTGCTGACCCCTGCAAGACCCCTGCCCCAGTTCTGATACCCAAGCATAGATGGGGTGCAGTTCCTGTGACCTCTTCAGTTGGGCAGACCCTGGCAGCACCCAGACCCCACTGGCACCATCCCAAGCCAGCTGCCCCTGGGGATCCCTGTTGCACCATCACTTTTGCCACACACCATCCCTTCTCCCTGTGCAGGGTCCTACGCTGACGCTGACCCTGACTGAAGGGTCATGGAGAGTGCCAGCCACCTCCAGCTCCCCAAAACCAGTGGCACACCTGGGTGCCGGGGCCCCTTCAGTGCCACACGTGTGGGGCAGGGGGGTAGGAAGGAAGAGCCGCAACCTGAGTGCTCACGTGAATCCTGGTGCCGTGGGAAGTGGCCACCGCAGGCTGTGGGAGAGACAGGGTGGGGGTCAGGGGCAGCAGGTGCAGACCCCCAGCCCCAGGGCAGCAGCGGGAGATGCTCACCACAGTGCTGGCTCATCTCCTGCCTGACGAAGGCACGGATCTCCTCCTCCTGCCAGGCACACAAAGGGGCAAAGGTCGCACAGAGTAACGGGGGATGGTGCAATTAAAGAGGAGAAAACCTTTCCCAAGGTCCAGAAGAGCCCAGAGGTGAGGGCAGCCCCTCCATCAGTGGCAGTGGGATGGATCCAGCATCCCTTCCCACCCCACTGACCTGAGTGCCACAAGCCTATGGGTCCTGGCTCCTTACCGTCATGCCTGGCTCCCCCTTCTCCCCACGGAGCCCGTGGCTGCCGGGACTGCCCTGGAGACAGCAGAAAGGAGGTGGGAAGCTGGCCCTGGCTGGAGCTCGTGCAGGCAGGGGCAGGCACCCCTGCACTCACCTGCTCTCCTCTCTCGCCGGGGATGCCGGGCACACCACGTGCACCCGGCACTGACTGTCCAGGGGGGCCTCTCTCCCCCTGCAAAGGACATGTGCTCAGGATCTGGCTGGTGGGTGCTGGAGCCTCTCTGCTCTCCCCAGAACCAGGGATGTGCTGCTTTTCCCACCCCTGCACCCCAGGGGTGCCATTGCAGGTGGGAATGGGGACAGGTCCAGCTCAACTCAAGGACAGGCAGGGTCCCAGACCCCTCAGACTCCCATCCCCTGGGCAGAGGGACACAAGGGAGGAACCCAAAGCCAGCAAGCTGGCAGGGCAGGACAGAGCTGGGACATGACTCCAGATGCTACCCACCCCTCACCCACTAAGGGGACTGGGTCCTCCCATCCTCACAGCCCCAGAGGGGGACCAGTCACCTGTGGTGAGGACTCACCTTCTGGCCCTGCATGCCCTCGGGACCTCGTGGGCCAACGCTGCCTGGGGGCCCGGGGGGGCCAGGAGCACCGTCACTGCCCCGGGGACCAGGGCCACCAATAACACCCGGGGCTCCCTGGAGGAGAGGCAGAAGGTGAGGCCAGGGGTGTCAGAGTCCCCAGCTCCAGAGCAGATGCCATGGACATCCTCTGACCCCACAGCTGGGCATCCCCAAAGAACTAGCACTGGTGCCTTCTTGTGAAGTGCAGGGAGTTGTTGTCATTCATTGTTTAGTGACATAATTTAGAGCAGCGCCAAATGACTCCTCTGGGAGCATCAGGCTCTGATATGCTTCCAACCAAGGCTGTATCCTGGTACAAGCAATGTGGTGCAATGCATCCCATCCCTTTCCAGCCTGCTCACCCGGTCTCCTTTCTCCCCCTGGTCTCCTTTGGCTCCCTGCTGCCCGTCAAATCCCCGGTCACCCTGCAAAGAGGAAGGGACAGGCAGCAGGGGACAGACAGTGGGGGGCAGGCAGCGAGGGAATGAAGTGCCAGCACAGCTTTTCCCAGCACTGCTCTAACCTACCTTGGGTCCCATGAGCCCTTCCTTCCCAGGAATGCCTGGTGGTCCTGATAGACCCAGCTCTCCCTGGGGGACAGAGCAGATGTCCATCAGCCACCAGCCATGGTTCCTGTCCCACCCCAGTGTCAGTGCAGTGCTTACCGGCTCGCCTTTCCGCCCTGACAGTCCTGAGCGCCCCGGGATCCCTGGCTCTCCCTACAGCAGGCAGGAGAGAGGCAGGGCAGTCAGTCCTTCACCCCTCAATGCTCACCCCAGAGCCCAAGGCAGAAGAGGGGACCCCATGACCCTGTCGCAGGGTCAAGGTCTGGCCTCAGCCATCTCCCTGCTCCCGCTGGCTGACGGAGGGGATCCAAAGGGCCACAGCCTCCAGGCAACATCCAGGCTCCTGCAGCACCCTACAGGCACCCACTCACCTTCTCACCCTTGTCCCCATTGAGGCCACAGGCACCTTTCATGCCCCGGTCACCCTGCAAGCATGAGGAGGGAAGTCAGAGTCATGCCAAGCCAGCACTTGTCCTGGCCAGGAGAGCACTGGCAGCCAGAGAGGCCAACCCACCTTGAGGCCACGCATGCCCAGGGGTCCCATGTCCCCCTTCTCTCCCCGGGCCCCAGGGATCCCATTGCGGCCAGGCTGACCCTGTGGGAGAGCACACAGCATGACGAGGGTCTGCTCCTGCCCTGCAGTGACGTGGCAGAGGCACCAAGACACAACTTCTCACCGGCTCGCCAGGCTCTCCCGGCACTCCAACCTCTCCCTGGGGAAGGCAAAGGCATCAGTCAGGGCAGGCAAGGGGGATGGTGCCACCAGCATCCCCCAGCAGTGGGGCTGCCCAGCTCCGTACCTTCTGCCCGCTAGGGCCACGTGCCCCAGGGAAGCCCATGGAGCCCTTCTCTCCTTGTTCACCCCTCATCCCCTGCAAGCAGAAACTCAGATCAGCACAGGGCAGGAGGGAGAGCTCCAGCCACTGCATGGCCACTGCACAGCCATGGTCATCTCCGTGGCCAGGTCTGGCAGCTCCCCTTGCACCATGTCCCTGGTGCCTACTAGCACCAGCACATAGGGCACAGGGATGCCATCATGCCCTGCTTCCTCTGTCCATCACGCTGTCAACAGCCCTCCATGATCCCTAACCCAGCAGATCCCAGCCTGGCACAAGTTCCCCCAGCCCTGTACCTTCTCTCCGAGCATGCCTTGCTCCCCCTTGTCCCCCTTGTCCCCTTCTGTGCCCTTCAGGCCACGCTCTCCCTGCAAAGGAGGAAACACAGGGAGGGGCCAGGGAATGAGGAGAAGCTCAGACACACATCAGGGTGGGGAGGACAGACCTCGCTGGGGGCAAGAACATGGGGGTCTGTAGGGTGGCTGAAGGAGAGGGGACAATATGTTTTGCAAGGGAGGGTCCCTGAGCAGGAAGAAGCTCCCCCAGCTCCTCCCAGAGGGACAGGGAGGATGGGGAGAGGGAGGACAGGGACAGCTCTTACCGGTTCCCCCTTGCTGCCCCGTGCTCCAGGCGGCCCCTCCACCACCACAGTATCGCCCTGTACACCCAAAGCAGAGAGAGAGGTGGGGGTGAGCAGGGGGGCCAGGGCTGCTGCCTGCCTTCCCACTGCCCCCCACCCCAAGGACTCACCTTGTCTCCTTTGGGTCCTGGGGCCCCAAGGTCCCCCTGTGAGGAAGGTGAGATGCTGCAAGGATGCACTGCAGGGAGCGGGCAGCACCTCCCAGTACCTGGAGGTGCATCATTCTCCCCCCAGCTCCTCGGCCCACAGAGTCCCTTACCTTGTCCCCACGCTCCCCCCGGTTCCCAGGCAAGCCCTGTGGAGGAGAAGAGAGGAGTGGTCAGGAAAGGGCCTGGATCAGGGTGCAGCTGGGGAAGGGGGGTACTTACGGCTGGCCCACGATCCCCTTCTGGCCCTGGGCGCCCATCTTCACCCTGCAAGAAGGAAGGGATGTGAGAAAGGGGTTTAGGTTGGGGGCTCCCCAGCATCACCCCATCCCAGGGACAGCTGCAGCTCTGGCGCAGAGTCCTGTCAGGGCTGGTACCATGAGCCTTCCTGTCCCTGGCTGTGGGGACCTGGGGGGACTGTGGCAGTACCTACCCGTGGTCCCGGGTCACCACGTTCACCTCTGGCTCCTGGCAGCCCGGCCCCCGCAGCCCCCTGCCAGGGGAACGCAAGAACTCATCCCCATCCTCACTGCCCACAGCTCCTCCCAGCCTTGCCAGGTATCCCCCATGCCAGGGAACACCCCACAGTCCCCACCACCTCTCTGGGTGCCTGGTGCACAGGAAGCTCCCATGTGCCACCGTCCAGAGCGGGCTCAGCACCCTCAGGGGGAGGTGGCTGCAGGGACACTCCTCAAGAGAAGCAGCCTCCCACCTCTCATGCTATAGGGCTGCCCTTAGTCCTACCTTGTCTCCCTTCAGGCCAGGGGCCCCTTGTATGCCCTAAAAGAAAGGAGGAGGGTGAGCAAGCCGCAGGAGGAAGGCAATGCCAGACACCCTTCAGACTCCCACCGCGGTGCCGGACACTGCAGCAATGCCCCGCCCCAGGGGCCAGGGAGCTGCGGCTGGGTCCCTGTCAGCCTGTCTGACACAGCGGGGAGGCGGGGGCAGAGCCTGCACCCCCGGGAATGCTGGGGCACCATACTCACGGCCGGCCCTGGGGGCCCCACAGGTCCTGGTGGTCCAACGGTGCCATCCCTGCCTGGAAAGCCGATCAAACCCTGGCAGAGAAAAAGCAGGGAGTGGGCAGAGGCTGTGGCTGGGAGGCAGTGGGGCTTGCAGGGGCCTCACGGACACTGCACAAGGGTCCGGGGTCACCAGGACCAATGATGCCACGTTCTGGTTGTAGTCTTTACCCTCTCTCCTGGGGAACCCGGAGGGCCAGGCTGTCCATTTTCCCCTCTCAGGCCTGGCTGTCCTGGCGTCCCAGCAATGCCTGCTAAGCCTGGGGGTCCTGGTAATCCTGGCAAGCCAGTGTCACCCTGAAGCAGGGAAGTAAAAGATAAAGCCCACAAAAGCAGCTCCTCAGGAGTGTGGTTTTCACTCAGCCAGCCAAGCTAGAGCATCACTGGGGCATTAGGGACGTGATCAGAGCCAGGGTGACACGAGGACAGAGGTTACCTTCAAACCTGGAGGCCCATCCTGTCCTGGCGGTCCCCGTGCACCGACACCCGGTGATCCCTGTGAGGTGGCAGTGAGTGTGTGGCACATCACCTGGCTGGTGGGCATGGGGGTGCCAGGGCCACCAGGCCAGCCACAGCATCCCCCAGGGTGGGGGATCCCCCGGGGGGCAGGGGACACGTACCTTCTCCCCTTTGGCTCCAGAGGATCCCTTGGCTCCCTGTGAAGACAGCAAGCCCCCAGAAGACCTGGGCAGTAGGTGGCAAGGGCACAGATCCCAGCCTCTGCCAGCATCCACTGTCCCCAGTATACACCCACCACCCCCATATGTCTCCTACTCACATCTTCCCCAGGATCTCCTGGCTCCCCAAACCTTCCTGGCTCCCCCTGGCAGGGGAAAACAAGGAAAAAGCAGATGTGTGGGATTATGAGCTGGGGGAGCAGCTGCAGCTGGATCCCCACACTGTGGCCAAGCAGCCAGGGTGTCAGGGACCCCACAACCCACAGGGCAGCGCTCACCTTCTCGCCCTTGGGGCCTGGCAAGCCTCGGTCACCCTTGGAGCCCTGTTGGGGACAGCAGTGTTAGGGGAGGGGGCAGCCACAGGGCTGGCTTGCTCCCCAGAAGGCAAGGGTGGTGGGAGGGGATGAGGTTAATGGTAGGGAAAGGTTAATGAGGGGAGATGGGGGTAATGGGGGTGTCAGGGTTTATGGGGTGACTCACGGGCTCTCCCAGCAGCACACCCTCCAGCAGCGCCGGCTCGCCCTGCAGGGACACGTGGGTGCTCAGATGTGCCTACAGAGGATGCCAGTGCCCAGCAGATCCCTGCCCATCCCAGCCCTCACACCCTGGCTCCTCACCTTCTCTCCCTTGGCTCCGGGGGGACCAGCGATGGCCTGGGGCACAGATGAGAGAGTGGGCAGGTGAGTAGGGCTGCACAGGGATGCTCCCCCTCATCCTGGCCAGGAACACTGGACAAGGCAGCTCTGCACTCACCTGCCCTGGGGCTCCAGCATCCCCTGGCTCTCCCTTGGGACCAGCAGGCCCCGAAGGTCCCGGTAAGCCCTGGGACAAGCGGCACAGCCCTCAGCCTTAGCTGCAGACAACCCAGGCTGAGCTGCGTGGGGGTTCCCCTGGGATGGGGCAGGGTGAGCATCAACATACCATCTTCCCAGGCATTCCTGCCTCACCGTCCTTCCCTGGCACACCATCCCTGCCTGGCACACCTGGCTTCCCACTCTCCCCCTGCAGGCCGTAAGAGTGGGGCTGGGGCGTGGGGGTCCTACAGCCCCCCAGGCAGCCCCAAGCAGCCACACCGATGGCAGCCAGATGTGAGGGGCAGCACACTCACCACTTGTCCTGGCAGCCCAGGGACACCCGGTGGGCCCTGCAATGGAGACATGAGCAGGAATCAAGCAGTATCCCAGGCACCAGGAACAGCCAAGGGGTGGGTTTGGGGTGTTGCAAATACTTACCCCTGGACCGGGGGGGCCAAGGGGTCCTGGCAGGCCCATGTTGCCCTGGGGGCCAGGCAAGCCCTGCAATGGAAACAGCCACATCAGAGAGGGGATGGCACAGCCAGGACCTTGGCTGCCCCTGTGGGAAGGTGTATTGGGGTGTGACTGGCTGATTTTGGGGGGGTCAGGTGGGTGCTGGCAGGGAAGGTATGAGTACTCACACGGATGCCAGAGCCAGGGTCCCCCCGATCACCCTGTGAAGAACATGCTGCATCAGCCCCACAACCCCAACCCACCAGCTACTGTGGTCACAGCCATATCTGCATACCTGGATCCAGGAGAGGGCCCAGCCCAAATATCCCTCCCTCCAGCCCAAAACTTCCCAAAATGTGGCCCTCCCTCCAGTCCCCAAATCTGGCAAGGCACCATTTTCCCTCTGCCAGGCTGGACATGGCAATGCTGATGCAGATGCCAATGCCTCTGCCTTACCTTGGCACCAGCTGGGCCCGGGGTCCCTGGTGGGCCAGTGCTGCCCTGCAGGGGACAAGGGGACATTACTGGGGTGGTGCTTGCTGGTGGCACAGGACAGGGAGGGGGCAGCAGGGCCACTCAGTCCCAGCACTGCCACCCCAGCTTCACTCCCTGGGGGAATGCCCACCCTGGCTGACATTGCCCTGGCACAATAGTCCCCTGCACCTGGTGCAAGGTGGCTCCTTACCGGAGGTCCTGGGGGTCCTGGGTCTCCCTGATTGCCCTGAAGGGAGGAAGAAATGGGATCACTGCAGAAATGAGTTTTCCCCAGTGGGAGCATG
The DNA here is from genome assembly GCF_020740725.1 of Corvus hawaiiensis. Classification (NCBI taxonomy): domain Eukaryota; kingdom Metazoa; phylum Chordata; class Aves; order Passeriformes; family Corvidae; genus Corvus; species Corvus hawaiiensis. The sequence continues at coordinate 14,821,787 of NC_063223.1, forward strand.
GGGTGTCCCCAGGGAGAGCAGACCCTGACAGTGCCAGCGGCTCTTGTAAGCACCAAGTAAGACAAGCCTGACAGGTCCTGCTAAGTTGTGGGGGGCCAAAGACCCAGTCCAGCAACAGGGTGACCCCCATGGATTCAAACACCAAGCACTCACGGCCACGAGCCCCCAGCTGTGTGCTGAGGTGGTGGGGCACAGGGACAGGGGGGACACACAGACACCTACCGGGCGTCCCAGCACGCCAGGGAAGCCTGGCAAGCCCTGCAAAGAACCACATCAGGGTCAGTGGACAAGCAGAAACCCACCACATCCACACAGCCCTGCCTGCCCCCCAGGGATGCTCCCCATTCCCAGTGTGTGGTAATCAGCCAGGAGAGGCCCCCTAAAGCTCTGCAGGCCCTGCATGGGGTGAGGGAGGTGAGAGGGGGCAGGGAAGGAGGTGAATGAGGCACAAAAGCTCCTGCTGGTGCTGGTGATGGCTCGTGTGACACCACAGGACCTCCCCCAATCCCAGCCTGCATCCCCCCACCATGTCCCCACTCACCGGCTTCCCCTCAGGGCCTGCCAGCCCTCTCTCACCCGGGAGACCCTGGAGCAAAAGACGGAGACGGGGAAGGGGTCAGTGCCAGGCAGGGGCCGGGGTCAGTGCCAGGCAGGGGAACAGTGCAGTACCCACCGGGGCGCCGTCCCTGCCCTTCTCGCCAGGCTCCCCTCGGTCACCCCGCGAGCCACCTTCACCCTGCAGTGGGGACAGGCACAGGGTCACAGGACAGAGGGATCTTCCCATGACCTCCCAGGGCCTGCTGACACCCAAAGAGGGGTGTGCCCAGCAGTGCCCCCACGCAGGGCTTTGCTCCCTTTTGACATTGGAGACTTATAACCTCAGACCTTATCTCCTTTGGGTCCCCGCTCGCCCTCGGCTCCTGGCTCACCCTGTGTTGGGAAGAAGACAGATGCCATCAGCCCTTGCTGCCCCTCTGTACCATCACCATCCTCAGTCCCAGCTCATGATGTTGCCCCAGCTCGGCTGCCTTGGCTGCCCTTCTCCTTTCAGACCAGCCACACACCTTCACTCCCTTGGGTCCGATGGGGCCGCGTTCGCCTGGGAGGCCCATCAGGCTGCCCTCCACCACGTCTACCTGTGGGCAGGGCGCAGTCAGGGCCAGCACCCAGGGGACCTCAGGAAGGTCCCCTCAGGGGCAAAGCCCTCCCCAAGCCCCTGTGCCAAGGGACTGGATGTGGCCATCCATCACCAGAGAGGCAGGCTAGCACCTTGATGATGGTCCCCAGCAGCAGCCATCACCTACCTTGGGCCCTGGGGGCCCTGGGGGTCCAGGCAAGCCATCCCTTCCCTGGGAAGGGTAGAGAAATAGGTTGAGTGTCAAAGGGCGTGGGAGAGCAGAGCCACCCTGGTATGGGCACTCCTGGCCTCTGCAGGGCATGCGCCTGCCCCACGGAGAGCCCTGCATCCCCTCAAGAGGGGCACAACACAAGAGGGGATGGAGGGCACCATGTCCCCATCCCAGCTCACCTGCTCACCTCGGTCGCCCTTCTCGCCCCGGTCGCCCTGTGAAAACACCACGGTGGCTGTCACAGGGCTGTCCCCAAGCCTCTAGACCAGGTCCCCCAGACTTCACCTCGCTCCTCCACACACACTCACCTTCTCACCAGACCGCCCAGACTCCCCCAGCTCCCCGGCCCGGCCTGGCACTCCGGGAATGCCTGGCTTGCCAGGCTCCCCTGGCTGCCCGGGCGGGCCCTCGGGACCCCGCTCACCCACGGCCCGGCCCATGGGGCCCTGCGGGCCGGGGGTACCAGGGTCCCCCTTGTCACCTTTGGGTCCTCGCTCGCCAGGGAAGCCTAAGGAGCCCTGCAAAACATAAGCTGCACTGCCAGAGCCAGCCCTGAGGCGGGGCTGTGAGCCTCCCCCAAACACCCCAGGGCTGAGCTGGCTGCATGACCCCCGCCAGCCAGCCCAGAAAGCGGGAGTGGGGCAGAGTGTTTGGGCTTGGCATCGAGCCTGGCTCTGCTCACCTCTCGGCCTGGGGGCCCCCTTTCTCCTGGATCCCCCCGACTGCCCTTCTGGCCCCGCAGCCGCTCAGACACTGGCAGAAACGAGTCTGAGCTCCCATCATAGGCACCCGTGAGCTCCTTCAGGGATGAAACCTGGGAGGGAGGAGAGAGCCACTGGTCAGGGCATAAGTGGAACCCAGCTGTGGCAGCACCCCACAGTCCTGCTAACCCGCCCTAAATTGCTTGGATCTCCCACCACTGCCCATGCCCTCTTCCTGCTGCCATGTGGCAGGAAAAAGCTCCAGCCTGACAGTCAGGAAATACATACCTTGATGCCAAGCGCTTCCAGGCTACGTTCAATGTTCTGCAATAGAAAGACATGAAATACAAAGCAGGTGCTCGTCTGTTCCCACCCTGGGGACTGTGGACAGTTCTCCATCCCCCAGGGCTGATGCTGCTGTCCCAGCACAGTAGGCCAGGGTAGGGACTCACCACTGTAGTCCCAGGGTCTCCACGTGCTCCAGGGTTGCCAGGTCGCCCCTAGGTTTACAGGAAAAGAGGGAATGAGAAGATGTACAGAGGTGCAGCCAGAGGGGTGAGCAGTGAGGTTTCAGAGTTAACCCTTTGGTGCTGCCTGGGCAGGGGCTGTAGTTGTGATTAGGGTGCTCGCAGCTTGCCAGGCTCAGTGCTGGGTACTCACCGGCTCCCCTCGCAGTCCAGGCTCCCCTGGGTCCCCCTGAAACACAGCAAAGGGGTCAAGGGGAGCAGTCAGGCTTCCCAGAACCAACTGCAGCACCAGGGTCCAGCCCCGTCATCATGGAGGTGGGGACTCCTGCCAGGGATTTATTCCCTCTAGCATGTGGTCCCCCCCAGACCTTGGGGGGCTGGGGGGCAGGAGCACACTTACCTTTGGTCCGGCTATCCCACGGAGGCCTGGGGAGCCCTGGAAGACATGGAGGTGACACAGTAGCACCCAGCAGCCATGGACACAGGGCAGTGCCCTGAGGGAGCCATGGATGCGGGTCCTGCCTGCCTCAGAGCAGTCCGGATGCCAGGGTCTGGTGCTGAGTGGCACCGTGGGGTTGAGAACTACACACCTGCCCTGGGGGCCCGACCAGCCCTGGGACACCGGGAAGGCCAGGGGGGCCGAGGGGGCCTGGCACTCCTCTGTCCCCCTGCTCGCCCTTGGCACCGCTGCGGCCCTGCCGAGAGAGCAGTATCACCCCCAGAACCTGGACCCAGGCTTGTCCCTGATGGGGGCAAGTACCAGCACCCCCCATCACCACACTGCTCTTTGGGGAGTACTCACCTCTCTGCCAGGGACTCCTGTATCCCCTTTGTCTCCCTAACCAGGAGAGAAAGGAGTTTGAGGGATGCTGCCCCATCCCATGGCCCAAAATGGTGCTCCTGGTCCGAGCAGGGAGCAGCCACCAGGCTTGTGGGGATCACATAGGGACCATGCAGGAACCACACAGGAACCACCCATGGATCATCTCCTTACCTTTCTCCCATCCTCTCCTGGCGTCCCATCTTCTCCCTGGGGACAAAGGCTGCCTGTCAGCACCCCACTCAACCATCTCAGCATGGGTACAAACCAGGGGATGGCTCAGAACATGAGGATTCTTTGCCACTCCTCCCCTTGCCTTATGTTGTACTGGGATCACTATCCCTCAGCATCCTGGGAGAGCCCCAAAGTCAAGCCCTGCTTCCCCTACTCACATTCTTGCCATTCAGGCCAGGTTTGCCATCCTCACCGGGTTTGCCCTGGGAGGAAAAAAAGGCAGTGAGGCAGCCCCCCAGGTTCTCCACCAGCCAGGGACACCAGCAGCCAGGGGTGCCTGGGCCCCACTGGAGCCCCAAGGTGCAGGGAAGGGGGAGCTGGGCACAGGGCGAGCCCTGCCTGATGGATCCAGCTGGGATCCAAGAGGGCATGGGGCAGGATGTGTCCCCAGGCTGGCTGGTACTTACAGGGACGCCGGGTGGTCCCAGGGGACCCACAGGGCCAGGTGGTCCCTGCTCCCCACGCAGCCCGGGCAGCCCCTGTGGGGAAAGGAGATGGTGGGAGCACAAGGCAGCAGGGCACCCATCTGCCACAGCCAGCCCTGGGAGCAGGGAGTGTGTCTGGCAGTGGCACCCTGCTGGGGACAGGGAGGGTCGGGTCCTGTTGCACTGCCCTGGGCCAAGTAGCATGGGACAGGACATTGGTCCCTTGCAAGTCTGATGGCCCCAGCAGGAACACAACCTAAAGCTGCTCTCTCCAGAGGTACTTACATCCCGGCCAGGATCTCCCTGCTTTCCTGGGTCCCCCTGCAAACAAGGAGGAGGTGAGGACAGGGACATTCCCATCCTGCCAAAGGCCCCCCCTTGAGAGCATCCCCAGCCTGGAGCAGAGGGTGTGCAGGGGGACAGCTCCTCCCACCCCATCATCCCTCCATCCCACGTGGCACCCAGGGACAGACATTTCCCCCACCTTGGACCACACTCACCCGCAGCCCAGCAGGCCCTGGGGGCCCAGGTTTGCCTTCCAGCCCGTTGCGGCCATCCAGCCCTGGTGGGCCACGGTCCCCCTGTAAGAGAGCAGGGCAGGACAGTTGGAGTTTTGGGTGGGATGGGGGTGCTGTGAGGCAGCCCTTAGCCCCCAGTCCCCTCACCTTCTCTCCTGGCAGGCCTCGGTCCCCAGGGTCACCCTACGGGGTGAGAAGAGAAAGTGAGCATCATCTCCCATTAACAGAAGATGCACAGGGCACGGGTCCCCCGTTCAGACCCCCACAGGAAACGGGACGCTTACCCGTGTGCCAGGGGCGCCACGGGGGCCCTCCACACCCTGCAAGAGAGAGACATGCTCAGCAGTGGGGCATGGGGGGAAAGGAGGGGATCCTGGGTGCTCTGCAGGCAGTCCCTGTACACCAGGACCCCCTGCAGAACATCCCCCATTGTGCTGTCCCAGTGCCTCCCACACCAGGGACCCAGCACCTACCCTCTCTCCAGGCACTCCAGGGGAGCCAGCATCACCCCGGGCGCCCTTGGCACCATCCTCGCCAGGGTCGCCAGGGTCCCCCTGCCAGGGAAGGGCACAGCGGTCAGAGGGCACTGCGCTGTGCCAAGCCTGTGCCAGAGTGCACAGTGCTGGTGCTGTGTAGTTTAGGGGTGAGGTGATAGAAAAGGTCTCAAAAGAAGAGGCACAGGCTGAAAAAGAGGTGACTGGGCTCGATGCAGCTCCCGTTGGGGGAGTGGAGGCCAGAGTGTGGTTGCAGAAGGAAGGCACCAAGCAGCACTGCTGAGCCAGGAGCCAGCTCAGCCACAGCTGGGGACCACAATGCCACCCAGCACAGAGCACTGCCTGTGGCCAAAACTGTCCTGAGCCTAAGCTGGTTTGTAAAAGCAGAATGCCCAGAGTGTAGGGTGCTGCCGTGGGACCCCTGTGGGGCTGGGGAGCCAGGAGCACACCAATTCTTTTGGAGACCTCAGCCCTACAGGGCCTCCTCCCAGCACCAGCAGGAGTGTCAGCCCATGTGTCCCTGGATCCCATGTGCCTCTCAGTCGTGGTGCACATCAGCTGCACATGGCAGAGGCTGTTTTGGGCAGGGAGGGCTTGATGGACAATGATCCCAGTGCCCAGGCAGAGCCCAGAGGACAGCAGAGGGTAGCCCACCACAGCATGCCAGGGACTCACTCATTACCTTCTCCCCCTTTTCCCCAGCTCCTCCGAGCCCAACATCGACCTGTGGGGCAGAGAGGAGCTGTTGGAACACATGGGGCTGGACACCAGCCCATGGGCAGGGAGAAGAGGGAGACAGAACGTACAGTTCTTCCTGGGGGTCCAGGAGGCCCCTGAAAGAAGGGCAAGGAAAGCAGGTTAAGGGGAGCTGGTGCAGCCCAGGGGAGGGCACAGCTGGCTCCGGGGTTGGGGGGCCACACGTGGCCCAGTGTCACTCACCGGGTCCCCACGGTCACCCTTGCTCCCTGGTGCTCCAGGGCTGCCCTGCAGGAAAGAGGGGTGGAGTCAGAGGGGGAGGGAATGGGGGACCCACGGGGTGTGGGTCCTGTGGGGTGGGGCGTACCCCTGGGGTAAGGGTGGGTGCAGGGCAATGGAGTGTGAGGGGTGGTGGGTGTCCATGGAGCAGTGGGTACATACAAGGGGGGGTACTCACATTCCTGCCTTCAGGTCCTGGGTCCCCCAAGTCACCCTTCTCCCCAGGGGGGCCACGGTAGCCAGGCAGGCCCTGGGTGGAGGGCAAAGGGAAGATGAGCATTAGCAGGAGCCACCCGGAGGCCATGGGTCTCTCTCCTGCCCCAGGGTGCCCGGCAGCCCTGCACTTACCCGGGGACCCCTGTCTCCAGGCTTGCCAGGCAGACCCGCTTCACCCTGTGGGGAAAAAGGGGGCGAGTGGGGGCAGTGGGAAGAGGGGCAGTGGGAAGAGGGGCAGTGGTCCTGGGGACCCTCACTTACCGGGGTGCCTTCGTCACCTTTCTCTCCTCGCTCTCCCTGTGGCACAAGTCAGTGGGCACCAGCCAGGGGAGAAAAGCACAAGTCACCAGCATCCCCCTGCTCCTTGCCAGCCCCACCTCTCCTCGGGGCCACAGTGCCCCATGGCCCCTTGTCCCACACTACCTCCTTGCCTCGCATCCCGATCTGCCCTGGGGCGCCTGCTCGGCCTGGCTCCCCCTTCTCCCCTGGCTCTCCTGGGTCACCCTGGGCAAAGGAAGGGGCAACAGTCAGGGCAGCGTGGGGGCAGCACAGGGGCTGCTGGGGGGAGAAGGGGCACAGCCTGCAGGGACAGCCTCTCCAGAGCCGGACAGACAGACAGATGGACGTACAGATGGATGGAAGGGCAGTGACATTACCTTTGGGCCACTCCTGCCTGTGAGGCCAATGATACCCTGATTGTTGGAGAGGAAGAGCATGTGTCACTGGGAACCTCGGTGACTCCTTGACAGGGGAGGGACCAGGCCCATGAGCTGGTGCCCCCAGGGTGCCCCCAGACTCACCCGATCGCCCTGCTCGCCTTTGGGGCCGGCTGGCCCTGGGATGCTCAGGCCAGGGGGACCCTAGACATGAAAGGATGTAGCATGGAGCAATGGCACAGGCACTGTGAGTCTGGGGAGGGCTGTGCCATGTGCTCTGTGCTTCCTATCCTCAAGGCAGTACTCACGCGAGCACCTTTATCTCCTGTGTCACCCTTGGGGCCAGGAGGTCCTTCTGGTCCTGGGAAACCTCTGTCACCCTGGAGCAGACAAAATCAGCACCCCAAACCACCCATTTTTTTCCCCACTGAATCTGTGGACAACCAGGCCTGGGGCCAGGATGAGCCCAACTGTGCAGCTCATTGCCCAGTTGTGCAATCCCCCTCCCCAGCCCATGGCCATGCCCAGAGGGTGGAGGGCACAGCAGGGCCAGGGTTACCTTCTCTCCTCCAACACCGGCCACGCTGGGAGCCTGGGGGAGAAGCAGAGGAGACCATGCTGGGCACTGCCCATGGCTCCCCGTTCTGGGGCTGGGGCAGGCAGAGGTGGACCCGCTGGGCAGCATCACTTACTGGCTTGCCGGGTGGTCCTGGATCGCCCTGCAGAGACAGGTGTCACTGCCAGTCCCTTCCCCAACAGACCCCTGCCACCCCACTGGAACCCCACTTTGCTCTCACCTTCTCCCCCCGAGGGCCAGCCGGTCCTGGAGCTCCCTGTGGCAAGATTAGAGACCTCAGGGAGCTGGCAGTGCTTGGGAACATGGGGCATGGCAGCTCCCAGCTCCACAGCACCACACCTGCTACCCTGACTCACCTCTCTGCCCGATGGCCCTGGGCGCCCTGGGGCTCCCGTCTCACCCTGCAGGACAGGAGGGAGAGGAAGGTGTCGTGGGCATCCTGCCAGGCCCTGCCAGGGTGGCTGCTCCAGGGCAGATTAGGCTTCACTCCACCGTGCCACAGCTGCCCCACAGCACACCTACCTTCTCACCCTCGGGGCCCGGCACACCACGGTCTCCCTGCAGAGCAAAGAAGAGGAGGGTTTCAGGGAGCCTTCCTCCCTCTACATCACACTGCCCCCACCCCACACACTGCCCCAGAACTCTTCGTGATTCAGCCCTGAATCCCATCCAAGCCCATTGGGTTGAGACAGCAAGCCCCAGGCACAGCCACCACCAGGTCTCAGGGACACCAGGACCTGCCAGTGCTGGTCTGCTCTGGCACCATCTCACCTTCTCGCCTGTCTCTCCCAGCTCTCCTGGTGCCCCACGGTCTCCCTGGTGTAGGAGAAACAGGGTCAGGGGCAGCAGGACCTTTGAGGGACATCCTGGGTCCTGGAGCAGAACCCTTTTCTCCCTGCCAAAGGCATGGCAAGAGTGTCCCTTCGGTCCCTGCACCACTCACCTTCCTGCCCTGCTCCCCTGGTGGTCCACGAGGACCCTGCAAAGAAGGATGGAGACGTTGTCACCTGTGGTGTGACAAGGCAAATGCCCAGGCTGTCCAAAGCAGGAGCCCTCCAATGTGCCCTCGGGGCTTGGCTCTTGGCATGGCCAGCTCCTGCCTGTCTTACCTCCTCTCAGGAAACTCACCCTGTCTCCTGGGTCTCCAGGGCGGCCAGGTGACCCTGGAAAACCTTCTGTGCCATCACCCTAGGGATTAGGAAAGGTGATAGCCATGCTCATGACATGGGGATGCCCATGCCATGGGAATCTCCACTGGAGAGTGGTGTGAGGTCTGGCCCCAGTGGGGAGCATCCCTGCCACCTTCTTACCTTCTCTCCCTTCAGGCCAGGGGGACCAGCAGGTCCCCGAGGCCCGGGGTCCCCAGGCAGGCCCTGTAAGAGAGAACATCTCAGCCCCTGGGGATGCAACTCAGCCCTGGGCACACACAGCCATTGCAGCCCTGATCCCCTCTGCCAACCCTGTTGGCCTAGGGGCTGGACTCACTGGGGGTCCAGGCTCCCCTCGAGGTGCTGCCCCATCCACGAGTCCAGGGGGGCCCTGCAGAGACAAGTGTCAGCTCCTGTGTGGTTGCCCTGAGGGCTCAGTCCTCCCCAGCACTCTGAGGGGCTACAGCACCCTTGGACACTCAAGGGACCTCCGTCCAGGAGGGAAGAGGAGTCAGGGAAATGCAAAGCCGCTCACCCTTTCCCCTCGGTCACCCTTTTCTCCCTGCAAGGGCAAAAAAAGCAAATAAGGGCAGTTCTGGGCTGTCCCCGTGCCCTCCTTGAATAGAAGAGGAACAGGCTGTGTAGAGCCCATCATCAGTGGCATTAGCGTGTGTGCATGCCATGTGCCTCGCCCCACACTGCCCAGTGCCAGCAACAGCTCAGGCATGTGCCTGTGTGTGCAGGCACAGCTGCTGGGGGGCACAGCCCACAAGCAGGGCCATCAGGAGTCCACGGGGGAGCAGCTCCAAGCTGCTGGCTGCTCCCCCATCCATCTGCCCACACATCCCCCCAGCCATCCCCATGCAGCACCGGGCAGATGTACCTTCACAAACTCTCCAGGAGGTCCTGGTAGCCCCATGGGTCCGAGTGGACCGGGGGGGCCTGGATCACCAAGGGGCCCTCGTGGGCCGGGGATCCCAGGCGAGCCGGGGCTGCCCTGGAGGATGGAGGTGCTCCATCAGCTGAGGCTGTGGCATGGGTTAGGGGAGCTGGAAGAGACCCTTCACACCCATATTCCCACACCTACCGGCACACCTGGCTCCCCTTTCCGGCCCGGCAGCCCCTGTTCTCCATCCGTGATCATCCTGGGCTCTCCCTGCATGAGGAGGGGGAGGAGAAATCAGTGACTCCATGTGCCCTGTTGTGGCCACAGTGCCACAAGGCCAGGAGTCTGGCAGGGAGATGGGGAGACCCTGGGGCCAGGATATGCCAGGTGCCAAGATGTGCCCACCAGGGTCCCCAGTGCTCCCCAGTGTGGGGCAGCCCCCTGCCCTTCACCTACCGGTTCACCTTTCTCCCCCTTTGGGCCAGTAAGTCCCATGGGCCCCCGTGTCCCCTGGGAAGGGAAGATGAGAATGAGAGGGGTGTTGGGTGTGAGAAGGGCCGGGGAGGGCTGGGGCCATACTCACAGGATCCCCTCGAGGACCAGGGATGCCCTGGATGCCCTGGAAAACAACAGCTCAGGAAGTTAACACGTCCCTGCCAGCCAGGGGAGTGAGGATGGGAAGAGATGGAGTGGAATGGGGTGGCATGGCATGGCATGGGAGCTCCAGCCAAAGCAAGGAGAGACAGTACACTTTGCCTGGGATACACACACCAGAGACAGCAGTGACCCTGCCAGCTGCTGAGACTCCTCCAGCACAGGGAACAGGGAGGCAGAGGCTGGCTCAGGCAGCAGGCAGGGTGATGGGAAGAGCCCATTGTGAAGCAGCAAACCCAAAGGACACCCTTACTCACTGGCTGCCCAGGTGATCCAGGATTCCCAGGCCGTCCTGGGCTTCCTGGCGTCCCATCAGCTCCAGGGAATCCCTGCAGGACAGAGGAGCATCATGCCAGCATCTGGTGTACCCCAGGACTGCCAGACTCCTTCAGTGCCCCAAGCAGTGCTGGTCCCAGCACTGGGAGCCCAGGGCAGCCCCAAGGCAGAGCTTTGGGTTCCAGGATGCCTTTCCCTTGTGTGCTGAGCTGGGGTATGAGGGGACAGTATGGGGCTGGACTGGGATTCTTCAGCAGGATTCCCCCTCAAGCATAGGTGTGGAGGAGAATGAAGGGACAAGGGGCAGTGAGAGGGCCCAGGGAGGCAGGTGACTGTGTCCAGGGATCCTGGGGTGCCTGGGTGAGGGGCCAGAGGTACTCACCCTGTCCCCCTTCTTGCCCGGGCGCTCAGCACTCTCTCCTGGTGGACCCTGTGGCCCTGGGATACCTGGAGGCCCAGGAAGGCCATGGCGACCCTGGAGACACAGCAGAGAGGACAGGTTGGGTGGCAGGTGCTGGTCAAGAGGTGTTCCCTGTCCACCCCTGTAGCAAGGGCTGGACACGTCCTTGCCCCACACCCACCCACCAGCAGGACAAAGGGACAAGGGAACATGAGGACATGGGGAGCACATCACTGCCCTCTCTGGGGAGCTGCCCCTCTTTTGCCCCCTCATCAGGATATTACCGGCTGACCAGGGGGACCCGGTGGTCCCATACGTCCTTGCAGTCCCTGCAGAGACAAAGCCAGTGGTGAGCATCCCCTGTGAGCTGGTGTTGGCATGGTTTGGGGGATGCAGACTGCCCAAAGCCACCAGCCGGTGGCAGGGAGTCACCAAAGCACTCACTGCCTCACCGCGGTCTCCCTTCTCGCCCTGCAAGGGGACAGAGGGAAGGGGTTAGGGGTTGGCACCCTTGTACTTGACTCCCCACTGGGCCTCTGCCATTGGCAACTGGGGGTCCCTGACCCATGCTGAGCACCTGTGGCACACCATGTCATGGCATAGCATGGGGAGGCTCACCTTGGGGCACTGCACAGGGCAGGGCTTCGGCTTTGGCTCTGGCTGGCAAGAAAAGACAAGCCTGTGTGAACCCAGGGATAAGAGAACCCCCTGGCTTATTGGGGCTGCTCCCCCTCCACACCCCTGAGGTACTCTGGCCCTTACCCTGGTGGAGATGATGGTGCAGAGGTCATCGGTGAGCTCTCCCTCCAGCTCTGCCAGGCTGCTGCCATGGTAGATGTACTGCGGGTCCTCACTGGTGACCATGCGCCGGAGCTGCTCCCGGTCTGCCCCCTCCATGCCCACTGCCAGCACCTGGACCCCTGAGCCGAGAGCACCCTCAGCACCCCACAGAACTCCCTGCACACCCTGATGAGACCCCATTCATCCTCACCCCCAGCCTTGACATCCCTGGCCGCAGTGATGGCATCATCCCCGGAGGGGCCGTCAGCCAGAACCACCAGCACTGCTGGCACCCCGGGGCGGCGCCCTGCTCCAGGACTCAGCAGGTAGGTCCTGGCAAAGGTGATGGCTGCCCCTAGAGAGGGAGAAGGAAAAAGGGACAGTCAGCAGGATCCCAGAAGCCGCTGCCCCAGCTCCTAGTGCTGCCCCTCACCAATGGCGTTGCCGCTGGGCTCCTCATAGCGCATGGTGCGGATCTGTTCCAGCACGGCCAGCAGGTCACTGGAGCGGTTGAGGAGCAGCCAGGGCAGGCTGCGGTAGCTGTATGTGGCCAGGGCCACCTGCGAGGGTGCAGGGGAGCAGTGGGCACCACAGCCCACCCATGCCCCCCGTGCCCCAGTGCTGTGGCAGCAGCCTACCTGTGTGCCCTCGGGGCCCAGGCGCCCCAGGGCGGACACGGTGTTGGAGAGGAGGGTGCGGACAGCATCGGCACCAGAGGAGCTGTCGCGGGTGCCGTGTACCAGGAAGACAACGTCACCGAGGGCATCCCTGCAGACTGCAGGCAGGGAAGGAGTGAAGCCACCACCAGAGTGGAGACGAGCCCAGCCCAGCCCTGCAGTGACCCCACAGTACCTGTGCGCTCACTGACGGACGCCTCGGCACCCGGTGCGCTCCCCAGGAGCGGGCGGAGGGAGAAGGTGTAGCGCTGGCCCAGGCGCAGCCCAGAGACCTGCTGGGAGCTGGCAGTGCTGGGCAGCGTCCGCCCCTTCTCCCCACCAGCTGCCACCCAGGGGACAGTCAGAGGGATCAGCAAGGCCCTGCGGGGATGCTGCCCGCCGTCCCGGGGCCACCCACTCGTCTCACCTGCAGGAGGGCTCCAGGAGAGGGCGTAGCCGGAGGCACCAGGGACTGGGGTCCAGGTGAGCGTCACCGAATCTCTCTGCACCTCTGTCACCCGCAGGCTGGTGATGTGGCCTGAGTCACCTACCAAGGGGGAGGAAAGGTTGTCCCAGCTACATGGGGCAGCCCCCAACCTGCTCCCAGCTCCCTCCCCAGCCCAATGCTGGGACAGTCCAGTCCCTGGGTGCCCCTCTGGGCTCAAGCCATGTGTCAGGGGGATGCTGCCTTGGCCCCAAGCAATCCCTCACCGGTGATGGCAGTGATGGTGGCTGGCTCGCTCTCCCGGCTGCCAGCCAGGCTAGTGATGCTGATGTGGTAGCGCCGGCCCGGCTCCAGTCCCGACAGGTCATAGGTGCTGGAGGTGGCTGGGAGCTGCTGGCTGCGCTGGGGCCCCCCTGGCAGGGGCAGAGAGGGGTGAGGGGGTGCGGGTGAGGGCTTGCAAGGATGCAGGAGTGCCGGCCAGCTCTGCTCACCTTCAGCCAGGCGCCAGAGCAGGCGGTACCCAGTGCTGCCAGCCACTGGCAGCCAGGTCAGGCGCAGGCGGTGCTCCGAGGCCTCCGTCACCTGGAAGCCACTGACGGGGCGTAGGGGGGCTGCCTCTGCTGCAGGGCAGAGGAGCAGGCATTAGGGGCAGGAGTGCCCAGTGCCACCCTGGGGTGATGCCCCCTGCCCCAGCACTCACGGGTGGTGACAACAATGGAGACGGGGTTGCCCTCCCGGTTGCCAATGAGTGCTGCCACCTTCACAGTGTAGGAGACGCCTCCCTCCAGGTTGGGGATGTCAAAGGAATTGGTGTGGCCAGGAACTCGCCGGCTATTCTCCAACCCCCCTGCCAAAGACTGTGGCATCAGGCCCCCCGCCCTGCTGCCCTCACAGCCTGCCCCCATCCCCGTCCCACAGTACCGTCCCTGCGGCTCCACATCACACGGTAGGCAGTGGCTCCCGGCACACCGACCCAGGTGACTCGGGCAACGTTGCTCCTGGATGCCTGCACCTCCAGCTGGGTCACCTTCCCCACCTGCTCAGGCACTGTGACACCAAGAGGGCCATTGTCACCAAGGTTCCCAGCAAATGGCACCAGACAGCACTGTCAGGCAGGGGTCACCTCACCTATCCGTCCCGTGGCAGTGACAGGGCTGCCCTCACGGCCATCCACAATGGCTGACACACTGACAGTGTAGACAATGTTGGCGTGCAGCCCCTCGATGGTGAAGGTGGTGGGGTCGGCAGGGAGGAAGCGAGATTTCTTGAGTCCTAAGACAGATGGCTGGGATAGGAAGGGCTCCAGCACTGCCACCACAGCATCCCATGGTCCATACACTCACCGTCACTGCCTTGCCACGTCAGCAGGTAGCCCCCGGCGCCCGGCAGCCCTCGCCAGGTGACCCGCAGCTGGCTGGGACCGGCCTCCATCACCTGCAGCTCCGAAACGCTGCCCACCTCTGGATACTCTGCACCACCCCACAGCACCACAGCGTCACCGTGGGGAGTCCAAAGGGACCCCACAGCCACACTGCCCCCCCAAGGGCTTGCGGGGGGATAGACGACAGATGCATGCCAGAGTGGGAACATGCAGTACCAGGACTCCTGGCGCCAAACCCTGATGTGGACTTACTGAGGCGGACGGTGAGCGTGGCAGCATTGCCCTCCCGACTGCCTGCCAGCGCCGAGACACGCACCAGGTAGGTGATGCCCTCCCGGAGGTCACCAAGCTCCAGCCCTGTCTGGCTGCCTGGGATGCGCCTCGTCCTCTCCGTGCCATCTGCCAGGAGCAGGGCAGTGTGGTCACTCGGTGTCAGCTGGTCAGGGTCCCCCAGGTGCCACCCGTGCCCCTGCCCACAGACTCACCCTGGTTGTTGCGCACCACCACTTTGTACTCGGTGGCACCGGGGACACCGGTCCAGCTCAGCCGTACCCGCCTGCCCGATTCCTCCACGAGCCGCAGGTCCGACACAGCACCCACGGGTGCCTCCACGCCTGTGAGGGGACATGTGAGGCATGGCTGGAGCGGCACAGCCTGGACAGCATGGCCCCCATACTCATCCTGGGCTGTGACCAGACAGCTGGGGGGGTCTCATGGCCAAGGCAGTCTCAGGCTGAGCAACGCCCCGCAAGACATCCCTCCATGCCAAAAGCTTGGGACAGTGGGGGACAACTCAGGGGACCCACAGCAGCACTCACCTGTCTGAAAGGTGGTGACGGGGGTGGCCACCTCCCCACCATCGTAGAGCGTGTAGAGGGTGATGCGGTACTCAGTGCCCGGCTTCAGCCCCGTCAGCTGGTAGGTATTGGTGCTGCTGGGGAGAGACACCATTCTGGGGGGCTCTGGTCCTGCAGGAAGGGAAGGGTCACAGCCAGCTGCTGGCATGGAGGGCCCAGAGGGGCAACAGGCACCCTGAGCCCACCTGTGGCTCTCTTCCACTCCAGACGGTAGCCACGAGCATCACGGGCACTGGTCCAGAGCACCTGGATGGATGTGGGGCCCAGGATGTTGGTCTGCAGCGTCTGGTCTGTACCTGCCTCTGCAAGAGGGACCCCATGGGCCCTGTGCCACTCTGCTGCCAGCCACCCAGCACATGGCAGAGTAGGGGCTATGAGGGCTGGTCCCTGCCTGCTCCCATGCACAGCAGCAAGATGGCATCACCTGTACCCAACACCTACCTGTCCTCTGCCGCACAGTGGCTGTGGGCCCCTCCAGCTGCCCGAAGAGTGGGGCCACCAACACCACGTAGTGGGTGTTGGGCTGCAGCCCCACCAGTGCATGTGACATCTGCCCAGCATCCAGGTCCACCCTGTGCCTGTCCTGCCCTGTGGGAGCCAGTGCAGCAGTCCCTTGGGGGGTTCAGGCAGCAGGTGCCACCAACTCCCTCCTGTCCTTCCTTACAGGGGCCACCAGCAGAAGGGGCACAAGCTCTGGGAGAGGCACCTACCTGTGAGGGTCGCCCAGGAGAGCCGGTAGCCGGTAGCACCACTGACAGACTGCCAGGCCAGCAGCATGCTTTGTGCTGAGACATTGTGGACAGTCAAGTGCTGCACGCCCACCAGGTGCCCTGTGGAAGTGAGGTGACTGTCCATCTCCCACAGGAGAATGGGGCAGGGGGCAGCACCTTCACCTGCAAACTGCCTTCTCCAGGAAGCCCCTTTGCCCCTGCTCACGGATGCTAACCACACTGAGGTCACTGAGTGCAGCCCGAGCTCAGGTGGCTCCTTCAAAGCATCAAACTCATGCAAACTGGAGCTCAAATGTCTTCCTCTTAATGCCTTAAATACTTTCTGTGGGTTAAGACTGCCTGGGGCAGCTCAAGGAATTGGTTTGCCAAAATCTGATGCTTGCAAAGGTGTTGCCCTGGGGCCTCACCCCCAGTCCTACCCAGAGATGCTTTCCAGCAGCCTCTGCCGTGGGGGAAACCACACTTTCCTCCTGCAGAGCGCTGTACTCACACCCTGCATTTTTTCAGTCAACGTTTTTTACGTCATGGGAGGAAAGCTCTGGTGGAAACACTCCCAGAAGGCTGCAAAGGAAATTGGGAGCGCACAGTGCTGCACCCTGCCCTGGGAGCAACTTTTGGGGCCCAGAGCATCACCTTGTAGCCATGCTCACCTGCATCCCCATCCTGCTCCCACAGGCAGCAATGGGCCAGGCAGCCCCATCCCAATGGGGCACAGTGACTGGAGGGAAGCATCCATGTGCTGGGAACCCGTTCCTAACCCCAGCTGGGCCCAGGGCTGGGCACAGTACTTACGTGTCCGGGCAGTGAGGGTGGCAGGGACAGCGGGCTGCTGTGCATAGCGGGGCTGGAGCATCACCACGTACTCAGTGTCGGGCCGCAGGTTGCTGAGTGTGGCTGACTGTGCACTGGCCGCCAGGCTCTTCTCCTCTCTTTGGGGTGCTCCTGGAGGGGTGTGGGTGGGCACAGGGACATGGCACACACCAGACCCGGCAGGGAAGGGGTGTCTGCGGGCCTGCACCCTGCCCTGAGGATGCCAGTCAGTGCCAGGGGTGGGGAGCACCACGAGAGGCTGGGACATGAGCCAGGGTAGGGGCACCCCCTGGAGAGCCTGAGGCCAGGGTGGGGCTGCCAGGTGTGCTGCTCCAGCCCTGTCCCTGGCTGGGATGGGGGTCTGCTGCCTGCCCTCTACGTGCAGCAGCCATGGGGGCACACGCCAGGCTCCCAGCCATTGTGCACACCCAAGCACACCCCCTGAGCCTTGCTCATGAAGCCTCCGGGTGTGGGAATACACAGGCTGCCTCCGCACCTCTGCACACACGCCCAGCGCACGCGTGCCGGCTGCCGTGGTGAAGGTGGGTGTGTACACACCCACAGCACTCTGGGCATGCATCCCTGCATTAACCCTCACCCATGCGCCCCTGTGCCCGTGGGGCTGCACAAAGGCACGGTGTCCGGGAGCACCGACCCCCGCAGGGACCGTCCCCTCACCTTGCACAGCGTAGCTGAGGCTGTAGCCCTGGGGGGGCTCAGGACCAGGCTGCCAGGCCAGCCGCAAGAACGTTGGTCCAGTCTCCACCACACGAAAATCCAGCGTGGAGCCAGCACGGCTTTCTGGAGGCACACAGAAGCAGGGATGAGTCCCCAGCTCCATGTGCTGTGGGCACCCAGTGCCTGCACTCACCCCTGTCCCTACGGACATGGACACTCACGGGTCCGTGCTCGGCCAGACACTGACTCGCCGATGCTGTTGGCATACTGCGCAGTGACGGTGACCAGGTACTCTGTCCCCATGCGCAGTCCCCGTAGCACAGTGCTTGTGTCCCGTGGCCCCACGCTCACCTGGACAGGAACAGTGTCACCCCCTCATCTTCCCCAGGTCACACCTGGGGCCACCAGGAACCCCCTGGAACTCTGAGCAGTCAGGTGGGGGCACTCACCTCCTGCCTCTCTGCCATGATCGGCTGCCCTAGCCCTGTCAGTGGCACGTACTGTACCCGGTAACCGGTGATGGGACCGCTGGCTGCTCTCCAGCGGATCTGTAGCTGGTCAAGGCCCTGCTCTGGGATCTCCAGGTTGGAGGGGCCAGTGTGGCTTGGCCCATCTGTGGGGTAGCAAAGGGGCTGTTGGCTCCACAGTGCATGAAGCAGAGGGGAGGACTTGCTGGGGCAGCACAGATGTGTGCCCGATGTGATGGGATAGCCAGGAGGTCATTTTGGGGAGAGTGGATGGATGCTAAGGGTGCACAGTCTGGCACCCAGCACTATCAGCACCTGTGGCCCTCAGGGAGGAGGATGGGGGCCCATACCCAGCAGGCGCAGGGTGCCCCCGACACTCGTGCACACCCTGCGTGTCATCAGCGGCACCAGCGTGTCCAGCAGCTTGAAATCACCGACATAGAAGAAGAAGGCGTCAGTAGGCATCGAGGCCACACGGATCAGCTCCTTGTGGTCAGCATTCTTAATACCTACACAGAGGGAGATGATGGGTGAGGGAGGAACCTGAACCAAGTAGAAGACTCCTTCACGTGGCGCAGAAGCTTTGCTCACCCACGGCAAAGACCTTGATACCCTGGCTCTTCAGCTTTGATGCCGGCCCTTCAGCATCATCCTGGGACTTGCCATCCGTGATGAGGATACAGATCTGTGGGGCCAGGCAAGAACTGTGGGATCCAGCATGGGGCCCATGGACCTGACACTTCTCCTCATGTTGCCAGGGCCACTGCTCTGCACATACCTGGGGGACCCCAGGCCGGCGCTGCGTGGGACCGAAGAAGTTGTCAGCAATGTAGCGGAAGCCAGCACCAGTCCGTGTGTTGCCACCCTTGTAGCTCAGCTGCTGGATGGCCCTCCGGACACTTGTGCCATCATTGTGCTGGGAGAATGGGAACTCCACCCTGGGGAGTGCAGGGGACACTGTCACGTCCCAGCCCTGCCACCCTGCACCCCACACGCCCCCTCCCTTGGGCTCACCGTGGGTCATCACTGTACTGTGCCACAGCAAAGCGCACTGCCTTCTCGCCCACCACCTGCACAAAAGGCCCCACCAGCTCGTCCATGAAGGTGCGGACAGCACGGAAGTTGTTCCTGCCGATGCTGGATGAGCCATCCACCAGGAAGGCGATGTCAGCCTCCAGCACATCCTCGCACACTACTGGAGAGCAGTGACAGCACTCAGGGCACAGACTGGCAGTGCGGCGCATTGATGCTGGACCCCTCTTATTGTCCCACCCACAGTGTGCACCCAGTGCTCAGCACCCACCTTGGCTCCTCTTCTGTGCCATGGCAGCTGGAGGACCCAGGAGTGCCGGGAGCACAGCCAGGAGCAGGAGTTGGCTGCTCATCGTGGGAGCCTGCAGGAGAGGATGCTGCCACACCATCGTCTCACACCAGCCCCACGCCCTGGGGACAGCAGTCCGGGAGATTCCCAGCACCACCCGTGTCAGAACGCCTGGCAGCGTTGGGATGGCAGGGTGCCAGTACCGTCCCAGGCACCCCACGGGGCAGGGAGAGCCCCGCTTCGGGCCGGGGCAGGCGGACAGCAGCTGGTCCATGAACAGCCGGTGGGGCTGTCCGCGGTGCGGGGTGTACAGGGAGCTCCCGGCCCCCTCCAGCCCGGTCTCTACCTCCGCCACCCCTTCCCCTGCCCCACGCCACGGCAGCGGTAGCGGCGCACCCCGGCCGCTCCTGCACCCGGCCCCCCCGCCCGCAGGGGCTCCTCCCGCCCCAGGAAGGTGCTCTAAGGCAGCGGGGAGCCAGCGTGGGCAGCCCTGCCTGCCAGCCTCCTGCTCCGCCGCGGGCGAAGGGCACCGGGCCCGATCCCCCGCGATGGCTATGCCGGGTCCCAGCCCAAGCACAGCCCGGCCCAGGCGGTGCGAGCCCCGCCGCGGGAGGGTGGGCAAGTGCCCACGGGTGCCCGCGCAAAGGCTCGGTCCTGCCCCGCAGTGCCCCCCACCCGCGGCGGGACCCCCGCCACAGCCCCGCGCTCACCCGCCGCCCCGCGGGGCCGCTCCGTCCCGCAGCGCTCCGAGCCGCTCCGTGCCGAGCCGAGCCGGGCGCAGGCGGTGCCGGCGCGCACCGGCCCCCGGCGCTCCCGCCCCTTTATGGAGGGCGGCCCGGAGCACGGTCCGGGGGGGGAGCGGAGCGGCGCGGCCCCCGCCCAGCCCGGCCCCCCAAAGGGCTTTTCCTACCCGCTCCCAGAGAGGGAAGGAAGGAAAGAAAGCAGCTCCTCGGGCTCTTCCCCCTCAAGTGCCACCCCGGGCTGCCCCGCGGCTGCACGACGCGCAGCGGCTCCGGGATAGGGATGAAGCAGGAGAGGGCTGGACACCCGGGAAGGGTTGCTGCTGGGTTTACCACCGAGACCTCCGTGAGGGGCTGAGTGGGCTCCAGTAAGGCTCAAGGCAGTTTTCCTCCCAGCATCGACATCTTCCAGGAAGGTGAGGAGCTCTGGCACCTGCCAGCCAGGAGCTGGCCACCCACATCCATCCATCCATCCATCCATCCATCCATCCATCCATCCATCTCAGGGGAATGTGTCCTGGAGACCTGGGGCCTGGCCCCAAGCAGAGCTGGATAGAGCTGCCACAGCAATTTGAGCCCTGGCACCATCTGGGTTAAAGCCTGGCTCTGAGCAATAGCCGTGGGAAGGACACTGGTGGTGAAGGGCTGGTCCCCATGCCAGCGCAGCTCCCATGAGGCTGCAGGACAGCCAGGCCTCGTCCAGGACCTTTCCTGCACCCATGGCTCAGGGTACCCATCATGTGGGACCCTAGCCACCCATGGTTCTAGTACGGGGACTCGCTGGAACCAGCTGTGAGACATCATCCTGCTCTCCTCAAAACACCATCTCACAGCAGCTACCACAGCAGGCTTGTGGCTGAGACCTATCCCAGAGCTGGAGAAACTGGCTGGAAAGCCACTGGTGATGAGGCTGCAGTTGCTGGGAGGAGGCGAAAGGGAGAAGATGCCCAGCAAGGCAGGCAGGGACCTCGTATTGCCCTGGTCTCACTTCCTGCCCATCCTGTGACTGGTGGAACAGTCCTCTGAGGCTCCACCTCAGTCCAGGGTGCACCCCTGACCCTCAGGGTGCTCCTCAAACCCAGGGCACCTGTGGGACCGCACTGCTCCTTGGGGCACATCACACAGCACCCCATCCTCCCCACTGGTGCCTGTGCTCACCTGGGGTTGACCCTGGCTCAAGGAACCTGCCATGCACCCCATGCCACCTGCCCTCTGTCCCCCTGACCACCCTGCATTCCCCTGTCCCCAGCGCCCCACGTACCTGTGTCCTCCTGGCCACTGGCCCAGGAGCTCCCCTCCGGCTCCTGGCAGGGCAATGGACAGGTCCAGGGGCATCTTCTTGCGGGCAGCAAGGGGAGCAACAGTGGGGATTGCTGGGGCCCACGGCCACCTCACAGCTGGGGGCCCGGGGCAGGGCCACCGGCCACCGAGCAAAGATGCTCCAGGGTCGGCTGCAGGCAACTTTCCCAGGCACACGCTGTTCCCAGGCAGGGGAGGAGCGGCGGTGCCCTCGCTCTTCTTAAAGGCACAGCAAGCAGTGCATCCCCTCCTCTTCATTAGCCTTCCTCTCCTTAGACCCCAGCCCTGGCCGCCAAACCTGGCGGGCGGGTTCCGAAGGTCGCCGTGGCCATAGGTTTCCCCCTGCCTGCCCCAGCCCTGTGGGTCCGGCCGTGAGTCCAGCATCCTCAGGTCAGGACCATCCCCAAACCCTCCTCCCGCCAGAGCCCGTTTAATGAAGACAAGGCGGCCTGTCCCAATTAGACAAGGGGCTTCGTTAAACAGGGAGCGGAGGGGCCTGCCAAGGGCTCTGTGGCTGGCCCCGGGCCCGGAGCTGGTGGAGCAGCCCCACGGGCGCGGTGCCGGAGACAGGGCACGGGCGGCTGGGGGTCACCCTGGCCAACGGGGGCAGCGCTGGGGCGAGCATCGCCCAGCGGGCACCGCAGGCAGCGACACTTCACAGCCATGCCGGGGGCTCTGCCCACCATCTCGGCTCTCAGGACTGGGGCAGGCACTAGTTTGGGGTGGTCCCCAAACCCCAATCGCCCATGGAGAGCCCAGCAGCATCTTGACCATCTTGCCAGCAGCATTCCCCTTACATTTGCACTGGAGTGGGGCGCGCAGGGGTGCTGGGTCCCCAAAACCAGAGTGTCTCCCCCTCCGCGGTGTTTCCCAGCTTCCCTCCGCATACCAGGGCCAGGTAAGGAATCTGCGGCCCCCGGCGCGGGACGGGGCTGCCTCTGCAGAGCGAGAGCACCAGGTGTGAGTGACTCACGCACACACCCCCGCGCTGCTGCACGCCAGTCCCTCCGGGAACATCCCGAAAGGCTGTACACCCTTCTTAAAGCCTGCAAGGCTGGCAGCCCAGCCACTAGTCATTCTCACAGCCCAGACTTGGGGTTCCCCGTCTCCCACAGGGCTCAGCCCCAAAGCATGTTGGTTCCTCTACATTGACACTGACCAAAACGTGTAGGGCTGACCCTGACCCCAGCTCCTCGCCTGTGCATACCAGCCTGGTTCCCAAATGCCACTCAACAGCTGGCCAGATCACGAGACATTCCAGGACACCTCCACAGGTCCCAACAACCCTGGTCCTTGCAGGGCACTGCCCAGGCAAGCACTAACCCTGAGCCCCACAGGGGTCATGCCACCCCCAGGGAAGGGAGCCCCCTGGTTTGAGAGTATGCACAAGGGAAGCACGGGAGCTGAGCTTCTCCCTGCTTGTGCTTGCCGGGCATGAGGCCTCACAGCTGCCTTAGTGGGAAACAAGAAGGAAATCTTCAGCCCCAGGTGAGGTTTCAGCTCTCTGGGACGGGATGAGTCACGCATCACGGTAAGATACAGAGCCAGCTGCACTTGTGGTACTGTGGGGAGTGTGCCCCATCGTCTGCCCACCCTCTCCACCCCCTGCCTCTGGTGTTGGGAGCTGGGATTCAGCACAACCCTTACAGGATTTTAGTTTTCTGGCCCTACAGTGGTCCTGCAGCGCTCCTCGCTCCAGCACAACATGAGCATCCCCAGCCAGAGAGAATGCACGAGACAGCTCTGGAGCTGCTGAGAGGGAGAAGCCACCTCTCCCAGCACTTTTAAACTGGGGCGCTTTCCAACGGAGAGGAGCAGCAGCGGGCTGGTGCTGAGGCGGGTGAGGAGAGGAGGAGCTGGCCAGAGCCTGGAGGGGGAACCTTGTCTGCCACAGGGGCCAGTCGGGACATGCTCCAGGAATGTCTTCCAGCACCAGCCACCGCCAGCTCCATGCCCAGCATCCTGGGAAAGGGGCCCATGACCCCTGGCCACTATCACCGGTCAGCTTGGAGAGAGGCCAGAGGGCCAGGGTGACACTCACAGTGCAGCCTTGGGGAACGCTTGTGCAGCCTGTGGGACAACCCAGCAACCCAAGAGACCACAAAATAGACCAGGGTGGGAAATGATCAGCCCTTACCACCTGCTGACCTAACCCAATGGGTCTGGGGTGGGAAAAAGCCATGCCAGCCCTCCAGGCTGCACTTCACAAGGAAAACAGACAGAAGCCCCCCAGCTTCTCTGTGCCAGAGGGGACAGCTTACAGCATCCCCTTTCCTGCTGCTGCCCAAGGCCACATCCCTCTGGCAAAAGGAATCAAAGTATGACATCAGGATGGAGTCACGATCAGTGAGCTGCCCTCTCTGCCCAGTGGCTCTTGGGATGTCTAAAGTGAAGGGGATGCTACCAGCTGTGGGAGACCACAGCTGCTGTGGAGACAGCAGCTGTCTGGTGACTGAAGGATGATGGAGGCAAGTGGTCCCATGGCAGCCAAGCTTGGGGCCAGGCTGAGCCTGCTGTGCCCCCACACCAGGGCTCCATAGGGTGGTTGTGTGTTCCAGCTCTCCCACGACTGCTGTGGAGGGATGGAAAGCTTTTCCTGCCCGTAAACTGTTGTGTCTGGAGGCTGCTGCCAGCACAGCCGCACACCAGCATCGCACGAAGCTGTGCTGGACTGTGGCCAGGC
The DNA here is from genome assembly GCF_020740725.1 of Corvus hawaiiensis. Taxonomy (NCBI): domain Eukaryota; kingdom Metazoa; phylum Chordata; class Aves; order Passeriformes; family Corvidae; genus Corvus; species Corvus hawaiiensis. The sequence continues at coordinate 14,845,431 of NC_063223.1, forward strand.
CCCACTGGCCATGCAAAACGGGCTCAGGAGGGAATGGTGACACCACAGGGATGTAACCCCCCCTTGGCTGAGTAGTACTGGACAAGGCAGCCCTGGTCAGCGTGACTGCAGAGGCCAGGCTGGTTCTCAGGGACAGCAGTGAGGGGAGAGCCAGGCACCACCAGGGCTCTGCCAACGGCTGGCGGTGCTTTGCAATGGCATGGGGGCAGCGTGCCAGAAAGGGAAGGTGACGATGATGGAAGCAGGATAAGGAAGGGATGATGGAAGCAGGATAAGGAGCCAGCAGCACTGAATGGGGCTCTAGAGTCCCTAGTTGAAAAGCTGCCCTCAGCTGCATCCTGTGGCTGGGCTTTAGGTGATGCTGGGGATGCCCAGAGAGGCTGCACAGTGGCTGGGGCTGGGTGTCAGGGACCCAGGGGGTGGCAGGGGGAAGGGGTAAGCAGAGTGCAGGCAGGGGCTGAAGTGCCCCACGCTGCAGGTGGCCACACACACAGCCTGGATCTTCTGCAGGAATCCAGCTTATCGACTGACTGAGGCACGAGCTGCTCCCCTTTGCTACTGGCCCTACAGCCTCCACTTGCAGCAGGGTCCAGGCTCAGTAAAACCAACCTGCCTTGCCCTTGAGAATGCGCATGTAGGAGATGGTAGAAACGCAGGGACCAGGTGCAGCAAAGCTCCCCCAGAACCCCTGCATGGGGCCAGTGCTGCTTTTCCTCAAGCTGACAGTCCCATGGGGTGCTTATGCCCCAGAGATGCCTCAGCCAGCCCAGCACACGCAGCTACGGAAAGGAAACTCCTGCTTCTTTGTAGGGGCAGATAAAAATTCCCTGCCTTGCGGTTACAAGGACTGAGGTGCTCCCAGCCCAGCCCTGGCTGCAGGGTTTGCAGGCAGCAGCAGGCAGTGGCTGGCAGCGCCTGGGGCACAGCCGGGCTTGAGGTGCACGAAGGGAGACCCAGGGACCCATTGCAGCGCAGGAGCGGGGCCTGGCAGAGCAGAGGGAGCGGTTTCCTCTCGGATGCCTGCAGGAAGGAGGAGATGAAGGGAAGCCGAGGGAGAGCTGCCAGCCCACGTTGCACACACTCAGGGCATGTGCGGGCTGGGTCGGGGTGCGCAGAGCGTGACTTGACACGCCGGGCGGCTGAGCCAGCCCGTGCCCGCCTGCACCCACCAGCGCTGCGCAGCCTGCCCGCCCAACCCTGCGCCTCTGCGGGGCTCCCCAGGGACCAGCATTGTCGGCAGCGCAGCGCCTCGGGCCAGGTGAGAGATGCAGAGGTGAAAGGTGGCATTCCTGCAGCCGGCCCCTGGGAGGGAAGCTCGGGGCAAGGCCAGGTCACTGGTGCTTCCCTGCAGTGCCGGGGAAAGCAAGGAGATCATCTTACCTGCAAACACCAAGGTGCCACACCTCTGGCTGCCTCGAGCCCTCACCAGCATCCCTTCAAGAAGGTGTGTGGCAGATGGGACAGCTCAGGCCCCACTGGGTGCTGGGGGGCTGTCACAGCAGGGGCTGCTCCTGGCCTTGCAGGGTGCTCTGTCCCAAATCTGGCTTCCAGGGGCACCTTGGCTTCAGGGGACTGGAAGGGCACACAGGAGCAGCCGAGCAGGGGTGTCTGCAGGAGGCCAGGACAGAGCCCAGCCCTGCAGAGAGCAAGGCCACTTGCAGCAGCACAGCAGCCCCTGTCACACGTGGGGACAAGCTTCCCATCAGATCCCAAACCCGGCACCCCCTCTACTCCCCATTAGAGTGGGACAAGCACCATGAAGCCATGGCTGCCCCATCCCTCCTTCCCAACCCATGCTGAGAGCAGATGGTACAGGGGTAGATGGGCAAGGCAGCACCACCTCCCCGGTGCGTGGAAGCTGTTCTGCTGCCTGATGTTGAGCTTTTCTGGGAAACAGCAGTTGCCCAGCTCCCAGAGCAGCACCCAAGGACACAAGGCCAGCTGCAGGCTAACCCAGCCATGGGAGCCCCCATGGACCCCAGAGAACCTGCAGGAGCAGACAGCAGCATGGTAGGGGGGTGCTGGGGGGGAGCAGGGCAGTGACAGGGGCTCACAGCAACTGCTGAGCAGCAGGGAGGAAAGGCAGGCAGGCAGCATGTGGGCCTGGGAAGCTGGAGCAGTTCCCGGGATGCTGCCAGCTGTGCTGCAAGAAGCTGCTCCTTGCAGGGGGTTCACACAGCTTGATGGGGCTGAGTATATTTGTTCCTCCTTTCAACGGCAACAGCAGATGCCTCCCTGGCTGCAGGGGCTCAAGATTCCCAGGGGAGGAGTGTTGCCAAGAGGAATAGCTTGGCTATTCCTCATGAGTCCGAGGAGCCAGTCCTCAGAGGCCCCTATCCCAACCCCCAAGGACGGACATGCTGGACCCTGCTGCTGTCCCACAGCTCACTGTGGGCTGACACTGCCTTCCCAAGAGATGGAAGTAACGAGCCACTAATGCCTTGTGTTCGGTCCCTCCTGCTGCCAGCCCACAGGCCTTGGTACCACTGGCCCTGGCACAGCAGCACGCCAGCCTGTGCTCACAAGTGACACCAAGAGACACATTCTGGAGCTGTACAGGAAGGAGTTTGCCTAACTCATCTTGCCAAACCCAGATTTCTCAGAGCCCCTGTGCCAGGGAAAGGCTGTCCCTTGCTCACACCCCTTTTGGATGATCCTGCTCTCACTTCTCCACTTCTGCATCTGAGATGCCAGTCTGACAGCTGGGAGGATGGGGTGGTTGCTCAATGCTTCCTCTCTGCCTCTATAAAAGTGTTTCACAACCTGCATCACCTCCCCTAAAAACTACCTGCAGCTCTATATAATTTCTGGCAGGACTCATGAAAGAGCCCCTATCCCACTCTTCCTGGGGCTCGGCTGCTCCTTGCGCAAGGGGAGCCCAGCGGAGCCTTGCGGAGCAGCACCCGCGGCTGGAGGGCTGGTGAGAGATGTGCTCCGCCAGGGAGGGGACGGCACAGCTCACACCCGGGCGTAGCAGGGGCCTTGCCTGGGATGGGCAGGGGCACAGGAGGGGGCTCTTACCAGCAGAGAGTTTGGGCCATGCTGCAGCCTCTGGGGAAAGGGCTTTTGCAGGCCTTGGGCACTGGTAAAAGCATGTGGATAAGCACAAAACTCTTCTACCCACACTTGCCCATACCAGGCTAACACAGCGGTGGATCCCCAGCAGCTGCAGGATACTGCCCTGAATGTTTCACACATGGCCCATGGTCCATGGGAAGGAGGATTAAGATCTGGTTATCAGTCTGTTAGGACGGTCAGGAAGCTGCAGGGAGCCAGCACCCAGGGAATCAATGCTGCAGGAGGGGTCAGGCTCACCCCTACGTGTGGGGCAGCAGCCAGGCTGCAGGGGAAACTGTGCTCCAGAGGGATTCATGCAGCTCACGAGACCAGACTTGTCCTTGTGTCTCTCCCCCGCGAGGCTGTGCCATTGCTCCTTCAGCTCTTTGGCTGCATGCCCGACTCCAGAAGAAAGGAACAAAAAGGACGAAGTACCCGCCCTGCCCTGTCGGGTGAATCGCTGTCTGTCACCATGGGAACTCCTCCCTCCCCAGACCTCCCCAGGATGACTTCCTATCTCCATCGAGCAGGAGGGTTCGTCACCAGCATGGCACGGGGCGGGTGGACATGTACATCCCACACAAGGACCCCACAGCTGTGGGGCAGGATGCTGTGGAGCTCCAGGGGGAAGGCTGAGCAGCACGGGACGGGGGGGGTCCCAATGGGGATGGGGTACGGTCTGCATCCACACAGTGCATCCCCAGAGCAGTGACAACTGGGGACTCTCAGAGCTCCAGGTTCTGGCAGAAAGCACATCACCAGCACCTCTGCACCCCTCTGTGTTGCCACCAAGAAGGGAAGACCACAGCATCCCGTCCCTGGCCCCTCACCACCTTCGGGACTCACCTTGAACCGTGACAACCTCATCCTCCATCCCCCTCAGCAGAGCTGGGCCAAGGTCACCTGTGAGTCACCGCTGCGCGTGCGAGGCAGGAACAGGAGATACTTGTGTTCCCACGTCATAGGGGCTCCTGCCAAGTGCTGCACATCTGGAACAGCTGTAAACAAAGCAGGGGAAGCCGGAGAACCACAGTGGACAGCAGCCAGGGGCAGTGGGGACCTCCAGCCTCGCAGCAGACAGTGGGGGGAAGGGGTGGAAAAAGCAGAACTGCCACGTGGAGTTGGGATGCCCAAGCACACTCACCTGCCATCTCCTCATCCTGACAGCCCCTTGGTACGCTGGGGCATCCTTCATGCCAGGGGAACAGAGGCAGGAACTTGCCACAGACACAGGACCTGCTGCTCCAGTTCATAGAGCCCCTGCTCACCAAGCCTCCTGGGAGAGACCCCCGTGCTCATGGGTAGTTATCCCTACCTGGAAATCCCACCCTCGAGGTTCCATGGGTAGCACCAAGCCTGTTTCTCTATCACTACGAGCTCTGCTCAAGAGTGATGCGACCTGAACCAGGGGCCATGGGTTTGGTACACAGGACTCTGTACAATGGTGAACTGTACAGTGCACCCCAAGAAACTCGGAGTGCACTGTCCTGAATCTGAAATACATCCACTGCTAAATCTTGAAGCAACATCACTTTAATTCCCTAGATTAAACATTCAAATGTTTAATCCGAAAAAATCCCCCCCAGAAGAGTCAACTCACTCTTCCCTAAATATAACAAAGATAAGCAGCACGTTCCCTTTATTGCATTATCCAAGTGCCTACTCTGAATAAAAGTCACATGCAAAGCAGAAAGCAGTGCACAGTACTGGGGCTGCTTTACAAAATGCTTTGCACACCTGAATTGCTGTGTGTGGAGGGCAGTGCACAGGGAGCAGCTTTATTTCTGTGCAATGCACCTGGCGTCAGCACCCACCTCGACACAGCGCCCTGGAAAGCTGAATGCTCCATGTCACACTGCAGGCTCTTGGTGGAACCAGGAACTCAGCACTCAGATATTCAGGCTCCTGTTTCAGTATCTTAAGCCTTGCTCAAACCAGGCATTCAACCCAGCTTCCTTTGCTGTCCTCATGCTGTCTCCGCTGTGCAGCTCTCGCACCAAAGCAGGGTATGGAGCCTTAAATAACCCCAGGTCATGGCAGAGGCTCAGCAGTGGATAGTGGGACACTGAGCAGGAGCAGTGTCTCCAGGGCACCTGGCAGATGACCCAGCACAGGTACTGTTGACACCTCTTTGTACAGAAAAAACCCCTCTTGCTCTCACAGATCAGGGCTGGGACCTCCCCAGGCTGCCACCCCAGCAACTCCATTTTCCATTCCTGAGCAGATCCTTCTCCAGGCCCCACACTTCAAATAGCTTTTCTGGGCATCCTCAGTGATGGTCTGAATGGGCAGCAAAGCCAAACCTCAGCCTGGCAGTCCCACTAAAAACCTCAGAGCCCTGAGGAAGGAAAATGTGTAAGGGGAAAGGACAGGAAAGCAGAGACTTGCATGGAAAAGTGAGAACCATCCAACCTCTTTGGATGGCGTGTGGGGTAAAGCAGCTTTTAATGAGGGTGTTCAGGGCTCCAACTCACCCCTTCCAGGCACACCACTGCAGACAAAGACAGCTCCTGCCACCATGCCTCGTGCCTCACAGCAGCCTGGGATGGCTGTTGCTGGCAGTCAGGCCTGGATGGGCCTTTTGTCCACTGCTTTTCCACGCAATCAATACACTAAAGCTTTACACGAGGCATTTCCTTTTCCAAATAGGAAACAGGATTGCTGGGTATGTGTCCAGATACCACTGCTCACACTTCCTCTCTGCTGGTGTACAAAGTCTCAGCAGTGCACAGAAGGGCAAAGTGAAGTGCAGGAGCCCTGGTCAGGACTACCAAGAACCAGGTACCTCCCTCAGCCTGGCAATCCTGCAGCCCCACTGAGTGGCACTTAATCACAGGGGGAACCCAATCCTTTCCTGAGCAAACCACACTATACAGGGGCCAGATGGGGGAGAAAGTCCCTGGTCACAGCCATGCCAACATCTCAGTCAATCCCTGCACCAGGGGTCCGAGCAGAGCAAGGCTCCAGCAACACAAGACACCACAGAGCTGCACTGCTGCCCTGTCTTCTAAACCCCACTCACCTATGGCTCCCACTGCCATTTTTCACCAGCCTTGGCAGGACAGCAGGTACAGGAGCAGGCCCGGAGGGCTGTGGGCTCTCCTCCCAAGAGCTCTCTGGCACCAAAGAGCGGCACAGCTCCAAGCCTCTCATTTCTGTGAAAGCCTCCCTGCAGCTCCCTGCTTCCCCAGGACAGGCTTGGCTCAGCACCCATGATGAGTATCAACTGTACTTTCCAGGGTGGGTAATTAGTTCAGGTGAGGCAACTCTGACAATTGGCTGCTCTGGCCCCTCTCTTGGCAAGCACTGGAATCCCAAACAAGCATCTCACATATCAAAGGGGCTGCCTGCTCCACAGGCAGATCCACCCTGTACATCTGCCGGGCCCTGCAGCCCTGCACTGGGGGTACCAGCAGCTCTCTCTGCAGAAACCAGGACAACACAGAGCATTCAGCACAGGGCTCTAGTGAGTGCTCCCCATTTTCACTGCTAGAGTTTATGCTCCCGGAATACCTGTGCGTGGTGGAGACAGCCACTGAAGTGCTGTGCAGGGAACTGCAGAGCCTTGCACAGGGTGCACATCAATGCACAGTATCCTCCTTTCCAAATCCTCCCCTTCTGCAGCCAACAGATGGAATGCCAAGGTGTCATGGAGGAAAAGCAAGTGCAATAGCTTGAAAGAGGGGACTTTATCTGGAGAGGGTAAAACTGTGCAGAAGAGGAAGGAGCAAAGGCCAATCCATATACCAGGCTAAATTTATCAGCACAGATTAATGGGATCCCAAGTAACCTTCCAAGTGAAGTAGCAAAATAAAACACTTAAGCCATTGAAAACTAAACTGGTCAAAGAGCCCCGCTGAACAATCCCGCATTGTCCATGGAGCCAGGAAACAGATTTATTAGGTCACCCAGGCCATCTCCAGTTACAGTGAACTTGGGATGCTTCTAGGGATGGTTCCAGCTCCCTCCTCTGGCACTGTCCTTCACTGGGCAGCGGAAACTGCAGGAAGGGGAGAGGAGAGGTCCAGCAAAAGATCTCTTTCTCAAGGTTCAGGAAAAGCTGAGGTAGGACACTTCCGTCATGCCAGACATTTCCCAGTTTGGATTCCCTGGGACTGAGGCTACTCCGGTGGAGGAACAGAAACACCCCCATACAACTCAAACAGCAAGAGACCTGCCAATGAGATTAGAGCTTCAGTTCCTCCAGTATCAAAGCATTCAGCTGCCAAATGCTTAATGACTGCATCAATTCCAGGTTACACTTCCCAAGTCCCTGATAAGGCGCAGCGCACGGGTGTCTTTGCCAAGCCAGAACACTCTCGACTCCTGAATGGGTTTCCCCTCCCCACCTTTTAGATCCCAAGTCTGAATGCTTGTTGTTTACCAAGGAAAAAAAATTGTATGGCAAACCTCTCAATCCTTGGAGCTGGTGAGACACTTACGTTTCTGGCGGCATGGATTGCCACAGCACACTAACACAACATGCACTACAAGGCAGAGTGCCATCACAACTGCAGTCTGAAAGTGCCAACATCCTGGGCACAGCTCAGCCTTGACTCTAACAGGCACCCAACAGTCCTCTGCATCCAGTGCCACTTACCAGGGCACAGGTCCTAGTCCAGATCAGCCCAGATACTCAGAGTTCTACACGGAAAAAGCATCTACAAAATCCATTTAAGGGTGCATAAGCCAGGCAGCCTTGCAGAGCTGCAGCCTTTGGTCAGGAGTTGCTCCTTGCTGAAGTGCTGGGAGCAAAGCTCAGCACAGCCAGATGCTTTTGCAGAGAAACAGAGCAACTTGGAAAGCATCTGTTGCTGAGCGGTTTGAATCTGTTCCTAGAATAAACTACTAGAGAAGAGCCTGAGGAATTAATTACTCAAGGAAAACAGACATTCCCAAAGAGATACCTCCAAAGAAGAAAACTTGTAGGAAATGCTAAGGCGAGGATATACATCTCCTGTTCCTTGTACTTCTCACCAACTGCAAAACACTTAGAAAATCACCCGTGAGGGGAAAATATATAGCAATGGAAGACAAAAGACGATTAGTCTGATTGCAGTCACAAAACCAAGGCAGAATAATTTACTGGTTCCACAAGGCTGGAGGCATAAGTGAGCTTGTTTAGTTTTTCAGCCCTCAGTGCATTTGTAACGAGCCAGAGCTTGTGACGATAGTTAAATCCAAATTGCATCAAGAACATTTAACAGTTTCAAACTTGCCTAGTGTACGCAATGGGTTCAGACACACTGACTCTCTGATCAAGAATCCAGATTCAGCACAAATGATTTAGCACACTGGATTAGTCTGAAATGTAATGACTAACTCTGAGAAACTTTTACACTATTTTTAAATCTCACTTGTCAGGGCAGACCCTGGAAACTAAATGAGAACCTCAGAGACATTTATCCCAAAGAGAAAAATCAAACAGGAATACCTTGCAGCTTCCAAGGGTAGCTGTGACAGGCTAGTGCCACCTGGTGGGAAACTTTTCTCCACCCCCCCGCCTTGCTCCATTTCATGGTTTCTGTTCCATGTTCCAATTTCCCAGAGGCAAGACAAGGGAGCAACAACCAGTTTAACACCAAAAAAGCAGAAAGGGCTGGGTAGCTCTTCCAACTACTCAGACCTAGAGATTATCTTATGGGCATAGGCCAGTCAGCAGCTTCTCAGTTATTGCACAGCTGAGCCTGACTGCATGGAGTCGTGTACAAGAATGTGTAGCCCAATACTACCACTACATAATAATCTCTGGTCATTATTGAGCTGGTTTACAGATAACCAGGAAGCTTAAGGTGAGAGGTAACACATCTCCATATAAAAACATATGGGTTGTCATACCTCTGGAAAGATGTTTGTCTATCAACAGCCCCAGCTCCTCACATCCTATGTCCCCAATCTGGCAAGATTAACAATGTCTACACACACCACCCAGCAAGACACAGTTGACTCCCAGCAGAACCAACTCCACATAGGATGTATTTATTTTTATACATTTAACACCGAGAAGACAGCTGCTTTGAATGGACTCAGCTTGCCCATGGTGCCCAAGACATTCAGTGCCAGAGGGAACCTGTCACAGTCCACAGCTCCATTATTTCCAACCTGCAGGCAACACATCCTAGAGACGGATCCAGTACATGGCACTGCGGATGCGGTTGTAGTCCAAGAGCTGTTCAATGGGACCTGAGTGAACAAGAGAAAAGTCACTTGGAGACATACTTAAAAATCCCTGTATAATTTCTCATGGTCTTTAAAACAGATGGTGGCAGAGCAGCCTGTGCTTGCAATCCATAGCAGCTTTGCACAAAACCAGGCAACTACAGCTCAAACTTGCATCAATAAAACTAGCAGATACCAGCTCCTGACAAAATTAGGTGTTTCCTCACACTGCTCCATAATGCTCAGTACAGCTCCCCATACAGGTATCAAATACAGGGAGCCACCAAGTCATTTCAACTTCCTGCTCAAAAACTGTCTCCCTTTTCCAAACTGCTCCACTTTGAAGGCCAGAGGAAACAGCTGCAAGGAGGAGGGGAATTCACAACACACAGGAAGGAGGCAGCAGAGCTGAGCTGCTTAGGCAGGTTTTCCGAGAGGAATTTGTCCTTGGCCAGACAGACATGCCAGAGCAGTACAGGAGGATCAGGTCCCTTCACTTCCCTTACATAAACCACCCTGACCCCAGGGTAAGGGCACCTGGCAGACGTGCTGGGCCCGCACCCAGCTACAGGACTCCCAGTCTTAGTCATGGCTCCACAGCAGGCAGAGGTGGGAGGACAGCCAGCAGCTCACTGCCACTGCATCTCCATCACCTGCAGGTCTGATCTCGTGGCAAATGGGCCTTGGCACACCTCATGTGCAGAGGTAGGAGGACACCAGTAAAGAACCAGAGTGGTTTAAGGAGTCAGGACAGACACATCAGGACTGCCCACAGCTCACTTCCACTCTGCTCTTGGCCCCATCCTGTTTTTGAAGCGTGTACTGATTGTCACATGCTACTCACCAACTGCTGCAACTGCCGGGCATTTGTCATAAATGTATTTACTGCAGACATCTCTCACCATTCTTGCATCAACAGCCTAATAAACATCAAACAAGCAATTAATGACTCTTCCAGCAGATCTGCACTTCTCAAAGTTGCAAGTTACTGTTGCCATTACATATCAAGATCATTAAAAGATACAATCAGACCCTTGGGGCCATCTGCACCAACCGCCCAGCTCTGCCTGCAAGTATGGCTAATGTCCCTACACAGTGCATTCTTTTGTGGGTACAGATGACAAGCCAGTCCAAAATCAGAAGTCTCCTAAGGGATAGAGTGGCTGCAGAATTACACAAACTGGGAAAACTGTTAAAGGAATTTCAGGTGGTGCTGCTTGACACAGTTGTATGCCCTTTCTGGGATGGACTGACTCCAGTCACAAGGACACAGGATACACCACTGCGTGTGTGCCAGAGATTCTGACAGTTACATCAGTGTCAGCAGGATAACCGTCTGGACTCCAGGCAGTCTGATTAAGGAATAAGTAAGCCACGTGTTACTGCAACAGACCAAGGCCAGACAATACTGACACCAACCATGCTCAGGTATCCCAGCCAAAACAAATGGATACTCACAGAAATCCTGGCATCCCACTCCTCCAGAGGGATACGGCGTCCATAGTGCAAGAGATGGCTTCCAATATTCTCACACACTCGTGTGGTACCTGGATGTTGAAGACATCACATTGTCAGTGCACCAAGAAGCCTTCCAGAATTGCACAGCATGATCATCAGCCAAAGCACAGAGTAGAAACTCTAACCATTAAATCATCTGCTAACGAAGCACAGTCTTAATTCCCAGTCTGCGCAGCTCCAGCAGGAGCTATGCAATACACAGATCGCTTCACTGGTCTCCAAAATGCTACAGCCAAGGCAGACGAGTCTGAGGGTCTCAAGTCTTAGGTCACCAGGCAGTATGTCACTCGTGGGAGCACAGCAGGCTGGGGTCAGCTGCTTTGACAACATGGCAGGAGGAGTGTGGAGCAGGAAAAAGAAGTTTTGCCCAGTGCCTGCCAGCAGAACTGCAGTCTCTAGCACAGGTCCTGCTCCCCAAGAGAAGCACAAGCAGAAACCCTCTGAAAGCTGCACAGTGGTCAACCCATAAACCAGAACATACCATCCAGCTGAGCCACCATGGCATTTCGGAGATAGTTCTTGGCTCTTGTCACCTCTGACTCTGTGGTACTGGTGCACAGACGCATCCTGGAGAGGACACAGAAAGACCATGAAAGCTCTTAAAGATGTTTGTCTGCTCAGAAAGTGAATTCCTCCCTTTCCCAAGCCTCCTCGAAAATAAGCTGTTATCAACACTGCTTGTCTTGCAGGCTGACATTCATCCTTGATCTCCACAGAGCAGCTAAGAACTGGGGAGCACTGAGCAGCAGGAGGTAAGAGCTCCAGCACACAGGCAGGGGATTCAGCTAGCAGGATAGACACTGAGTTTACACTCAGAGGTTCAGCAGCCCTGGTGCTGGCTCTGGCTTGCCCAGCAGCATGTGCTGTGCATTGCCCTGTCACAGGAGAAGGAAGGCATGTCATCCATTCCCATGCATGGAAAGCTGCTATGAAAACTGATGCTGAAAGAACAAGACAGCTCCACAAAGTCTGTTTGGACTCCAGCTGCTAAATCCCTTCTTCCCCTGCCAATGGCCACGTCTCTGGGGCAAGGGCTCACTCCACCTGCTCCACACACAGCATGGCTTGTAGCTCAGATGTAGCATTGAACCATTACTGGTTCATGGACACAATAAGATGGACAGCCAGAAGGCTCCCAAACGCTGGCATGATTCCAGCAGCAGGTCATTCATCAGCCACAACACAAGGACCTGAGCAGCAGGAACTCTGCCTGCTTTGCTCAGGCTTAACAAGACAATGGAGATACATCTCTTGGGCACCTAGGAAAGCCTTGTCTAAGGAATGATCTCACTTGTATATAAAAAACCCCAAAGCCTCGGTGCTAATACTTGAAAGCATGAACAAAAGACCTGAAAAGCCCTAAGAAACTAAAACAGCTCCTCAAAAGCCATATACCCTAAGAGATTTACAGAAATCACTTACAGGATCACTTAACCAGAATGCAAGTCATCAAGTTCATAAAGAGACACAGCTCTCTGTAGACTTAATATGCTCCCCCAGCAGCTCAGTCTCCCACAAGAGGCTCAGATCTTAAACAGCACCTTGTGCCAAAGTTGTACTTACCACTCCCCCTGCGCACAAAACATCATATCATCTATGGACAGAGGGTCAGAAACAAAATGGAAACCGAAGAGGCCGGTGTCTGAGTAAGAGGTGTTGAATGGCTCGAAACTGTGGCAGAGATTATGCTCCGCAGCAAGCGCAGCCACCCTGTTAGACTGATTCTGTAAATAAGGAGATATTGTCAGCCATTTCACTTTCAGCTTCCTCACAGCTCAAATTCTTTCCCACTGAGCTGTTTTCACAAATACCACAGACAAGACAGAGCGGAACACTTTGCTGAAGGAGAGTTTAATTTAGAGCCTTCATGTGGTCAACAGATGAGAATCACTGCTGGAAAAGCCACAGACAATGGGCTAGGAGTCCATTCAGCAAAACCATTTCCTTTCCCAGCTGCAGATGAAAAGCTGGTATGCACACCATCGTAGGAGTGGGAGAAAATGGGGAGGACAAGGTCTCCCAGCAGCAGGGGTTAGCACAGTTACACAGGCCAGACAGTTTCCAGACGATAACGGATGCAATACCGAGGTTTTAAACAAGTTCCATTTGCTCTGCAGTGGTAAGGCAAACTTGCATCATGAGACTGTAGGGTATTCTGTCCTGCTTCCATCACCACCCCCACAGAGTGGTTAGTTGTGAGGGTGGGAATAAGCTGCTGAGAATTCACCAGCTACACCTCTTCCAAACTTAGCAGAGAAGGTTCAGTTCATTTGCCAGCATCACCTCTCAAGAACTGTCCTGGATTAGCCTCGATTACACTTCTATTCTACTTTCCAGGCTCCTAACCCCTTCGCAGTTGGAAGTCAACCAGAACAGCCTCCCCTAAAGCACATCCACCTAGGGTCTCCATAACACTTCACATTAAAGTGAAGGCTCTCCAGGCTCTCCCTGTTGCACTCCCAAGACTCTTACCTTCCCACCTCCAAAAGTGCGGTCGTAGCGCCCTATAATAGCATTAGCCACATTGAGGACCACGTTGTCGGGATCAGCCCATCCTGGCCCCTCCACGGCAAGAGCAATATGAGCAAGGGGCAGAGCATCATCTCTGGCACGGATCTGGAAAATCAACAAGGAGTGGGGCAGAACTGAATGAACACTGTGATCTGTCTGCAGCCTGCTGCCATGCCAGGCTGACAAACTGGGGCACTTGATGTTATTTCAGTGAGATCAAAGAATCCCAGGCAGAACTAAGCACAAACCAGCTGCTCTGATGTGAGTTTTGCAGCAGATCATATGAGCAACAGCCTCACTCTCCTAATGGATTTGGGTTCCATCTAAAACCCAACACGTGGCAATAAGCCCCAAGAACAGAACGTGGGAGCAGTACCAAGATGGTGCATCATCAGCTTCTCCAAGATACACAGACTTTTCCACTCAGAAGCAGCTGTAATTGGTTTCACATTCATTCAACAGTTAGGCAACAGCTGCTTGCTTTGATGGGAACCAAAACAACTTTACCTCACTCCCTGTGAAGCGACAGTGTGCGAGAGCAGGCACAGAACCCTCCTTGGATGTAACAGGCATCCCAGTGAAGTGTTGCTTAGCTGCATCTACCAGCTCTCTGTGGGAAATACCTGGCAATGATAGAGAGAGAGATTTGCAGTCTTAAAACAGACTAATTTAACAAAAAACATCTGATTTTACACTAGCAATGTGTGACAAGTTTGATTGCATGCTTAAAAATACCAAGGCTTCCCAGGATCACAAGCATCTAGAACTTACCCCCAGCAGCTGCCAGGACCATACGAGGTGCTCTGAAGTAAGTATCAATATATGAAGCCAGATCTGCTCGAGTCAGCTGCCTGTAAAGAACACAAAGACCCAGAACATCAGCATCTCCAACTTGGGAGGAAAGAGAGGCTTAGGAGAAACAAGTTCACAATGCAGAGACAGCAGTGATTCTCTTTGTTGTGGGGTAACAATACTTTCTAGAAGCAAGGCTGCACTATGTACTGTGTTTGACCTGTGCTCTAATTGTAGAGCACAAAGAATGGGAACCAGCAGCCAAGATGGAGAGTTAAGGATAGACTTCAGTACAGACTGGAGGGTACAAGGCCACTGCTTTAATGAGCACCCCAGCTCTCCAATTTCTCTAACAGTGTCAAACTGACAGGTATGGGAGAAGGTTCAACCTGTCCCTTCCAACCTCAGGAAGGGCTTGCAGGAGGTGGTTCTAAGGAATGCATGCAGCATTACACTTTCACCAGCCCCAATGGGGAAAACACAGTCAGGGCAGCAGGAGAAGCCCATGGGCTCAGATCACCTCCATGTACACACTGTGCAGACACCATGCCCAAGAAGCAGCAGTTGTGCACCCCACGGACTGCACCCCTGGGCTGTGCACCACACCCAGCCTGTTGCTCACTTGATGTTCTCTGTGGTCCCTTCAACAGTGTGGGCCAGCGCAGTCCCCTGGTAAGCAGTGGCATGAAGGTAATCAAAGGTGACATCTGCCAGATTGCTGTCCGTTTCCTTCAACTCCTGAAGGATGACACCACGCTCCCTCTCGATCTGAGAATCCTCCAGCGCACAATTCTGCACAAGGTCGCTCAGAAGCTCTACAACTGCAACACAATTCCTACATTAGCATGCCACTGCCTGACTGCTACCCAGTGCTGCTGAAAGAGCAGTGAGTGCTGAAAGAGTGAGAAGAGACACACAGCAGTGAGCAAAAACCACGCTGGGGAGGGGGGACAACGTAACAGAGCTGAGTGCTACCCATTCCCAAAGCATCTGGGAGGGACAAACAACATTGGTTTAGCAAGAAGTCCAAGTCAGCTTGCCGAGCACCCCTGCCAGCAGAGTGCAGGCAACATCTGCAAAAGGGGAAGTATGTCAGAAGCAGGTACTGTTCCAGATACACACTCAATCCTTAGAGAGAGTTTGTGGCACCTACAGCATAGCCCATGTCCGCAGTAAGGCCCCGACTCAAATCACTGCCTCAACCCAAAACCGACCCAGAGGAAGCAGCACGCGGCAGTACAGAGCAGGAGGAGCACCTGCAAGAGCTGCACTGAGGACTCCTCCTACAGCAGCTGTCACTAAGCTCCATAAAACAACCATAAACTAGTGAATTCCTCCCATCCTCCCTCCTGGCAATGCAGTGCAGCCTGACATAACTAGAGCACTTGGGTTAGGGACACATGAACATACAGCCTTGAAGCACCACATCACTGCACTACTCTCTCCAACTACCAACCAGGACCTCCAATTTACTGCTCAGCTACTTCAGCCCCTGGTCTGTTGGTAGAAAAGATGCTTGGGGGTGAGAAACACAAGCACATGCACTTAAACTTAATCTCCTAGTCAGACTTTACCCCTGGCCATCCTACCTTTGGGCACGTCCTTGGACAAGGCTTTTATGTAGAAGGCAGTCTGCTCACGGGAGGTGTACCCGTTCAGGTGAGCACCCAGACTCTCCACTTCCTTCTCAAAGGCTGAGCCAGGACGCTTCTTAGTGCCCTAAAGGAAACCAGATCAACTCAATTATGAAATGAACAAACTTCCCTTCAGGGCAGAATTAAAGCAATGAAAATAACAATAAAGACCTAAAGCAATAAAAACTGTCATGTGATTCATAAAAGCCAAGGGCAGGTACACAAGGCAAGACATTTGAAACTTGGTTTATTTTCTCTAGATAAAGGATGGCTGAGGTGTATTTTGACAGACCAACACAAACTTTCAATAAAGGTTGTGTTTATTGATACACAACAAAGCTGCCTGAAAAAATAAAGGCTGTCATCACCACTAACCAACACAAACTCAGCAGCTACGCTGAGACAACAGTGTTTGAACAGCACATCCCTGGAAAGTAAACCAAGAAAAAGCCTAAACCAAAACCAAGCAGATTTCTAGCTATCCAAGCAGTGATATTCAGAAGAAGACAAATAGAAGCAGAAGACTACTTCTAAATACAGGGCCCATCACTTAAGGAGCGAGCCAGGTGCTGCAGTTGCCTATGAAGGCACAGGCTGAACTTGAGTCAGCAAGTCCCAGGCTTAGATGTCTTCTGCCCTGTCTAGCAGACATCTGCATAATTTGAAAAACAAGAACTGTAGCCTCTAAACTTTGCTGGACCAGTAAGAAAAGCAAAGAAAAATAAATGGTTACAGGAAATGCTGCTTTGAGCTCTCTGTGCTAACCTAAGGAAACATGCTTCATAACACAGTGCTCTACGTGTGTTACACTACTTAATTACATTTTTTCCTTTAAGAGGAAAAATAAGCAAATAGTAAATAAGACTTAATTCATGCATGCTTGCAAGTTGCTGCACATTCAACCAATGAGCACCACATGGGCTACATGCCTTTTGAGATTTATTTTCATACTGTGTGCAAAGTCTCTAAGACTCAGATGACCTGATTTACACCCTCTTTCAACAGCTACAGCCTCCGAAGCGAGAGAACAATGTATGGACGGAGTACTCAGGGCAGCTCTGTGCAGACCTAGGACACATCCTTACCTTAAAGGCCATATGTTCCACAAAGAAACCGGCCCCGTTGGTCTTCGCATCTTCATAGCGGCTCCCAGCCTCGATCCACAAACCCACCTGGCAGCAAAACCAGCGAGTACCAACATCAGAGAAGAAAACTATCAGCATCCTAATGACACAAATGTAACAGCAGGGACAAGAAGTCTGCTCCACAAACATTATGCTAGAAGAACTGAAATAAGAACAAACTAGCAACTGTTTCCTGCACATATTTCTGCTTTTTCTCTCTTGGCTTCACCAAAGCTGGTTCTGCCAGAGTGATAACTTACTGATCACTTACTGCTCATACAAAAACTGTGAGGCTGAACAAATTTGTAGAGCACAAAAGCTTGTCTAAAGACAGCACAACACCAGGCCGGGCCTCCTGCTGCTATATTAATCCCACCTGTTCACAAAGAGAAGCAGTGAACAAGTAGGTCTCTGTCAAAAGTGCTGGTTCAGACAGGGGTCTGTCCCTTTCAGAAGACTAGCTGCAGGCTAGACAAGGCTGATTGTTTCAAATAAGCCCCTAATCAATGTTAAACTTACCGTGCAGGTTGGCTGATTGGACTCCTCTGAGGCTACACGGAGGCCGTTCTCCAGGGTGGTGACCTGGGTTTCAGGGATGTTCTGGAGTGTCTGGGCATAGGTGGCAGCCCCTCGCTTCCTTGTCAAAGTCAATAAAGCTGCCTGAAAAAATAAAGGCTGTCATCACCACTAACCACCTGTTCCCCTCGGCACGGCCGGGAACTCAGAGCTTTGAAGAACTGGGAAACCCCAGGGAAGAGCCGCACGAACCGGTCACACTCCAGTACCGGGGCGGAAAGCGGGCCGGCGGCAAGCCCCGCATTGGGTGACAGTGACAGCCACCGCCGCCCCCGACCCGCCCGGCCCCGCTCCGGGCCCCGGGCGGTCCCACAGCCACCGCCGCCCGGCCCGCACCGCCCGCCGCGTCCCCATGACCTTCCCGGCCGGCGCACAGGCGGGGCCCGGCAGCCGCTCCGCACTGCGGGGCCGCCCGTAGCCCGGCCGGGCTTCCCCCGGCGCTGCCTCCGCGGGGCGCGGTGACTCACGGAGGGGCGCGGGCCCCACAGCAGCGCCCGCCCGGCCGCGCTGCCCGCCCGGCACACCGAGCGCGCCGCCATCTTGTTCTTCCGCCGACCGACCGAGCGGCAGCGGCGCGCCTGCGCGGGGGCGGGGCCGGGGCGGCGCGTGCCGCGGCGATAAGCGCGCGCAGGGCGGCAGCGCCCCCTGGTGGCGGGAGGGCGCGCCGGGGAGGGGGGGCGGGTACGCGGCAGCCCGGGATGGGGGTTGCTGGAAATGGGGTTCCCGGGAGATGGGGATCCCGGGGATAGGGATCCCAGAGAATGGGGACCCTGGGAATGGGGGTCCCGGGAATGGGGATCCTGGAGAATGGCGGGGACAGGTCCTGGGGAATGTGGGTCCCATGGATTGAAGGATTCCAGGGGTAGGGGTCCAGGAGAATGGGTATCCTGAAATGGGCATCCTGGGGAATGGGGATCTGAAAGGAATTGGTTCGCAAAGAATGGGGATCCCCGCCCATATTGGTCCCTCGGCTGCAGCCCCACGGGCCCAGAGCAGGTCATGGGGAGGGAGAAGTGGCAGAAAAGAGCCGGAGAGACGGTGCCGGGGAGCCCACCTGCAGGGAGGCTGTTCCCAGCAGTGCCGGGATGCAGCCAGGCGGTCTGGCCCAAAACCACCGTTATTGAGGAAAGCGCATTGAAACCAACCCTGAGAAACACCACGTAGCTTTATTCATGATGCCAGCCTGCTGCCGGGAGCGGGACCCCTTTGGCCCCTGCACCACTCCCCAAACCGCGTGCTGGCCCTGTGGGACAGGCCTGTGCTGGGGCAAAGTGGGGGCAGCAGGTGGCCCCTCGGAATGACAGCAAGCAGCGGCTCCGTCCAGCAGCAGCCCCATCACAGCGGGGCTCATGGACGGGGCAGGGCCGCAGTGCTCAGAGTCCAGAGGGGCTGGTTGGTGGGGTTCAGGGCCTCTAGGCCCCAGGATGGGCGAGTTGGTGCCATCAGGGTGGCAAAGCCTTCCTTGCCCGCCCGGCTCCTGGGGGAGACGTGTTCCTCTTGAGGGGCTACATTCTGGTGCTGTGGTCCACCTAAGGGGGGCAGAGAGGGAGGGGGCGGTGTCGTTGCCCTCTCCATTGCCATGCTGGGGACAGCAAGGGGACGGCAAGGCTGGGTGCTCACCGAGGCCTGGCGCCTCTCCCTGCTGATGTGCACCACTGCATCATGCACCGAGGGAAAGAAGGAGTGCTTGGTGATGGCTGAACTGAAGAAGTTGCCCCGCTCCAGCTGGGCCAGGACGGATACTGTGTGGAGGGAGAAGTATCTCAAATGATGGCACCTAGCTGAGCCCCATCACCCCCATCCAGAGCAGCCTCCTCCCGCCTCCTGTGTTGCGGGGGACACCAGGGTCACTACCAGGGACCCGACTTTGAGGCTCAGACTGGATCCCTGGAGAAATCCTAGAGATGGGAGCACCCAGGCTATCAGCTGTGTGCCATAGAGCTGGCTATGCCCAGCCAGGGCTCATGACTCTGCAGATCCCCCTCACCCGGGCAGCTGGCAATGAAGACGTCGACTTCTATCTCATGGAAATCTCTGAAGATCTGCAAATGGCAAAAAAAAGTTTTACCCAGGAAAAGGAATGGGCAGCAGCCATCAGGCCACCCCACAGGGCCCTGGAGACACCCTCAGCAAGGCTGCTGTCCTGCCTGTTCCCCAGCTCCTTACATTCTTCAGGATCTTGATGGAGACAGTGTCCACGAAGCTGACAGGGCTGAAGTCCAAGATGACAGTGTGGAAGCTGGGCTGAGGCAGCCCTAGGCTGTGCAGGGTGGGTTCTGAGGGGGCACTGCTGTCCCCCGCACTCAACTCAATCACTGACACCCCTGGACCGTCTTCTGTGTTCTGGGGGAGGGAAGGAGACCCGGCATCAGTGCTCCAGGGCTGGTGGCACCCTGGTTGTGGCAGTGTTCCCCCGGGCTCACCTTGGTGAGGCTCTTTGGCTGTGTGAGGGCACAGGCAGTGGGTGGCCCCAGGAGTGGGTGCCCCTCTCACACCTTCACCCACTTTTGGGCTCTTTCCAGATATGTCAAGATCCACCCCTCTCCCCAGCACCACTCTCCAGAGCCAGGCTCATTAGCTGGCACCAGGCCACCCTTTGTTCTTGCTCTTAATTCTGATTAACTTGCCGAAAGGTTAATGACTTGTTGGCTCCACCACATAATCATTAACAGCCCAGCTTTCCCACCAACCTTCGGTGTGACGCTGTGACCCCAGTTCAGTCCCAGTGCTTTTCTCACCCATTGGCCCTAAACTGAACTGGGAACCCCATGGGCCACCAAGCCCCACCAGTGCACTGACAGGAGCGTCAGAGTCAGGCAGGGAAGAGGTGCAGGATGTCACTGGAGGGGTGGTCTCCTGCGTCAGGCAAGCACCTTTTTCCTCTTTGCCTTTTCCTTCTCCAGTTTCTTCTGCTGTTTCTGGAGCTTCTTGAGGGCCTTCTTCTTCTTCTGAATCAGGCGGTCCACATTGATGCCACTCTGGAAAGCAGTGTGGCCCTGTGTCCCCAGCTGCCCCACCACCACCCTGTTGCTGGCAGGTGGGGGACACAGGAAGCACTCTGAGGCTGGTGGCTCTCCTACCTTCTTCTTCAGGGCCTCAGCGTACAGCTCCACATTGGCAAAATAGATGGTGGAGGAAGAGCGGAAGATCTTCACGCCAGGGACCTCCTGTGCCTGGGGGCAGATTGGGAGGGTGCTACCCCAGGGATGGAGTCACCTGCTCCTCTTCTGTCCCCCCCACCAAAATGCCCCCAGCCTCTTTTCCCAGTGAGCCACTACTGGGGGAGCTTTGAACTGCCCCCCTGTTGCAGGCAGCTCTTCTCCCACCCCTGGTGCTGTTACCATCTCGTATTCCGCCACATCCCGGTAGACATCAGTGTCCGATATGCGCCCCAGGACGGAGTAGTGGGGGCTGCAGGGAGCAGAGCAAGGGGCTGAGGTCACCACAGGCTCCTCCTGTCCTTGGGATATGGCACCGGCCCCAGCCCCAGGGTACTCACAGCTGGGTACGGAAGATGACCGTGAGCAGCCCAAAGGCCACTGAGACCGCCAGGCCGATGTCCAAGTTCAGCAGGAGGGTGGCCACAAATGTCACAATCCAGACCAGCTGGAAAGAGGACACAGTCAGCTGCAGCACAGTCTCCCCGCTGGCACCCATAAGCCTCAGGAAGAGCAGAGAAATCCTCTCCAGGAACAAGAGCACAGCCCCAGGGCTGGCCAGCACCTTACCAGGTCCACCCGGTTGGACTTCCAGAGAGTGCAGAGGTCACTGAACTGCTTGAACATGCCCTTGAGGTTGGCGATGATGATGGCAGCCAAGATGGCCTAGGAGAGAAATCTCTGCAGCTATGAGGAAGCTGAGGGCAAATCTGGGAGTGGCTCTTAGCTCTTCCCCTACCATGTCACCATGGCATGGGACAGGCACAGGGGTGGGACATGACACAGAGGCTGTGGGACTAGATGTACCTTGGGCAGGTCCCGGAAGAGCTCTCCAATCTTCAGGATGGTCACCAGGATGACCAGGGATGAGATGACACCAGCTACCTGTGCAGAAGGAGAGCAGGAGGCGAGGGGTGAGCCCCCACTGCTCACTGTGCTTCCTGCCCCTGCTTCAGCTCTGGAGAGGGAGGCAGCACTGCCCAGACCCACCTGGCTGTTGCCCCCTGTGCTCTCCTGTACCAGGCTCCTCGACATGGAGCAGCTGATGGCAAAACACTGGAAGAAGCCTCCCAGGAAGTTGGAGAGGCCCAATGCAATCAGCTCCTGCAGGGACAGAGCAGTGGCCGGGGAAGACCATGCTTTCATCTGGCTGCAAGAATGGCAAGCTTAGCTTTCATCCAGGGTGAGGGCCCTGTGCCTCAGAGCATCACCTGGTTGCTATCCACTTTGTAGCCATGTTTCAGGGCAAAGATTTTTCCCAGGGAGATGCAGATGGCGTAGCCTACCACAGCAATGGCAAAGGCATTGCCCACCACCTGCCCAAAGTAGCTGATGTTAGGGGCCACAGGTGGCTTCAACCTACACTCAAGAGAGAGATGGGGTTCAAACAGGGGTGCTGTGGGCAGCATGGTGCCCTGGCACAGCCCCCTTCACCGCCAGGCCCTGCTCACCCGCTGGGGATGTTGCCCACCACGGAGATGCCAAACTTGTCATTCAGGTTGACACCATAGGAGATGCCGGTGGAAACGATGATCTGGGGGAGAATGACTGGAGTGAGGCAGGGCCTTCCTACACAGGGACTGTGGTGGAGGAAGAGGAGGAGAGCACAACATATGCCCTGGAGCTGCACTTGCCAAGGAATCCCATCCCTCCTCTCCCCACTCTGAAGGGGACAGGGATGCACCAGGGATTCCTGGCTGCATCCCCACAGAAAGCTGGGGCAGCTCTGGGTACCGTGATAAGCTCGATGGGGATGGGCATGGGCAATTTGGCAGCAAACTTGTGGTTGAGCTCTTTCACAATTAAGATGGCCACAATGGCAATGATGGCAGTCACCAGGGTGCCCACATTGGTATCTGGCAGCTTCTTGCAGAGATCGATGATGGTCTAGAGAACACAGGAGGAGGAAATGTGCTCAGGAGAGCAGATGCCTCCCCAGCAGGTTTTTGGAGGCCTCTATGTGCCCCACAGGTGAGCACCAGGGGTCTTTGGGTGCCAGCAAGCCCCCACTCACCACAAACAGTGAGAGTGGTCCTGACTGCTCGCTCTGGGAGACTCCAAAAACATTCTTGAGCTGGGAGACAAGGACGTGCACAGAGGAAGCAGTGGTGTAGCCACGCACCAGCGGGTCTGAAAGGTAGGTCACCACGAATCCAAACTGCAGGAGGCCCAGGGCCACCTGGAAAGAGAGATGGCAGAAATGACCCACAGGTTATGGTCTCCTGTTCTCTGCTAGACTAGGCCGGGACCACCTTACCTGGAAGACACCCGTCAGGACAGTGATGGTGGCCACCAACTCCACCCTGGAGGCGTCCCGCAATTCCTCATTGACCGTCGCATTGGTGCCATTGACGGACTCCAGGAAGTTCTCACTGGGCAGCAGGGACTCTGTCAAGCTCCCGATCATGACGGAGATGACGGCGAAGGGACCTGAGAACAGGTAGAGTGTGGGCAGGGAGCCCAAGGTGGGCACCAGGACCTCTCTGAGAAGACCTCTTAAGGGGTCAGCTCCTCTCTCCTTAGGCCAGGCTCAAAGCATACACTGCACTTCGGCTCTGGCTTGGCCAACCCCTTTCCTGGTGGAGCGGAGTAAAGGCAAGAAGTGTCCCTCCCAACTGCTGATGTGGTGATGCTGTGCCATGGACATCCCTGCTCCCTCCCCACCAGGGCTGTGCAAGCACATGGTCCCTCAGCTCACCCACGGAGTTGTGCCTCGACGTTCCGAAGAAGAAGTAGAGGAAGACGGGGTAAAAGGAGGAGTAGAGACCCGTGACAGGTGGCAGCCCAGCCAGCAGTGCATAGGCAAGCCCTGGAAGGTGGAGCAGGGAGAAATGTCACCAATGGCCAACCCTTGGCCACCCCACCTGTGGGGAGCCCCTGGCAGCCTGGGCATGGCATCACTCACCCTGGGGCAGGTGCATGATGCCCACACTGAAGCCCGAAACAATGTCCCCCAGGAGCCAGTCCTTGACAGGGTAGCGGGGCAGCCAGCGCAGGAAGGGCAGGAAGCGGAACAGCAGGGACTTGGCAGCAGAGCCCGAGCATCTGGCGGGAAGGGAGCAGGAGCCAAGGTGAAACACAAGTGTAGGCGGCTTGGGGACATCAGTGAGGGTGGATGCAGCCGCATGGGAAGCAATGGGACCCTCAGCTCCATCCACTGGAGCCTGGTGTCCCCTCAGGCAGGAGGACAGAGTGGGTACATGGGTATTTGGGCAGGGAAATGAACCCCCGGGTCTGCAGCTCTCTGTGGTGGTGGGGCTGAGGTGCACAATGGCAAGGTCCAGGCACATCCCACTGGCCACCTGGTCTTACCTGGTCTTGTGGAGATAGCGACGCAGAGAGAGCTTGGCGGGAGGTTTCCTCTGCGCCACCTCCTCCAGTTCAGCCTCACTCAGCACCTCGCGGGGCGCTCGGTGGCTCAGGGCCATCTCTGCTGCCATGCCCACCTGGCTACCTGGAATGCCAGTCCACTGCAGGGACACAAGGGACAGCTCAGCCACATTCCCACAGCCAGGGGCAGCCAGCACCCCACCCACCCCAAAGCCCCTCCTCCAGCTCCACTTGCCCCACAGAACCATCCCATCCTGGCAGGAATGGCCCTGAGGATAGGCACGAGCCGGGTTTTGGGAGTCCTGAAGCAGCAGCAGCAGCAGCAGCTCAAAATGGAGAGCAGTAGGCAGTCAGCAGGTGGGTAGGGAGGGAACTGAGGCTTCGGCAATCAGTGCTGCCCACTCCTGCCCCACAGCAGCCCTATCCACCCCACTGGAATGCACCGGTGGGGTCTGCCAGCAGAGCTGCCCCGGGGGTCTCCCCCTGCACCTGCCCACGCAGGACCCACCTCGGTGCCAACCACCCTTCCCCTCCGTGTACTGCAGCAAGGCAGGGCAGTGGGCAAGCACAGCTGCTGAGCAGAGCCCCAGCCATCCCACAGCCCTGTCTGCAGACTTTGTCCCTTTACACATGAGGGGAGCAGGAATGTGAATCCCTGGCAAATGTCACGGCTCACCATCCCTCCAACAGTGCCCTCCCCTGATCCCTGCAGTGCAGAGCAGGATGAGCCTGTGAGTGGAGGAGCTGGGCTGAGCTGGGGTCTCACCCTTCACAGGGCTGGGATGGTGGGACTGAGGAATCCCTGTACAAATCCACAGCTTGGCCTTGCTCAGGGCTCATGCTGAGAGCTGCACCATCCTGCTGGGCCCACCCAGCCGGTGCCCTGCTCAGTCTTATGGTGCTCACCCACTTGCAGCTGGACCCAGAATCCCCTCGCTGGGTGCCCTGCCCAGTCCTAAGGTGCTCACCTACTTGCAAGGACCCTGAGTGCTTGAGGCTGTGCCAGCCTGAGTCCCTGTGTAACCCCCAATCCTCTTATCTGCTGTGCTCAAGCTGGTCAGGAGCCATCAGTCAGATCCATGCTCTGCTTCCTCCTATTTTTTAAAACCAGCCTGTGATCTTTGAGACACCGTTCCCTGCCTCCTGCCCTTCCTCCTGGCCTGCCGAGAAGCTGCCCTACTTCCCAGCCCCACTGCTGCACAGCACCCACCATGCTCCCCTTGGTGCTCCGGAGTGCTGGGTTCCAAAGCCATGGCAGACCCAGCACTGCCACCACTGTGCCCAGAGCCATCTCATTCTGGGGACTGTCTAGTACAGTCCCAGCTCCTGGTCTGCAGCCATATCCAGGATGCTGCCATGTCTGAGCATCCATGCCACATGCAGGGCAGGGGGGCTTCTTGCCACTGGGCACAAGCTGGTGCCACCCTCCTGCCAAAAGCTGCCTCCCCAGGGCACTGCTTGGGATCCCACCATCACCCTTCTGTGCCCCCACAGCTCCCATGGATGCCCACTCCCCAACCCATGTCCTGGAGCAGGAGTTGTGACCAGGACAAGGAGGGTTACCCACAGCCTCTGGTCATGGCATCCAGGGATTTTTCCCCAGACCCTTGCTTACCTGCTGGAAACAGGTGTGCTGTGCTCTGTGGACTGCCCTGGTCTCACACAATTCACATAGACCCAGTTGTTATCTTGTTCCAAAGGTCCCCCGCGGGCACTATAGTCCCACTGAACCCATCACACCTCCCTGGGCTCCATCACAACCTAGAATTGGTTGCAGGGAATTTCTGAGTCACGTTTGGCCCGGGACCGTGGGGACACGGCAGAGGAAATCCAGGCTCACATGTCTGACTGGTAGCAAGGTGTGGCGTGAAGGTAGGGCAGGGCCAGGCATTAAAGAGTCCTGGGTCCCAGCAGTGGTGGGATGGGGCTGATAAGTGGCAGGAGTGGTGACATCCAGGACCACAATCTCCGGGGTTGGGGCAACTTGTCTCCATCCCTGGTGCCTGGTGGGGGCAGCCTGTGGCCACCTTGGCGCCCTCTGTGGTGAACACAACCCAGGTCCCACAGCTTTCAGGCAGTGGGGCTGAGCCTCTTCCCTCAACCTCTCCCACATCCCTGCCCCTCCCTGTCCACCCTTATGCCCATCAGTGGTCAGGTAAAGGCATGTCCAACACAGGCACCCCCACATGCGACTGCTGCCTCCTCGTTTATCCACTCCCCATCATTTATCCACTCCCCCAGCATGGAATGAGAGGCCATCACAGGGCTACTGCTTGGAAGCAAATAACACCCAGTGTCATTTATTACCTCCTTATCACTGCTCCCTGTCCCCACCCATGCCATTCCTTCCCGCACTCCAGCCTCCAGCCCCCCACCTGCACGCCAGGCTGGTCACTCTACCTATGGCCCCCTCTCACCACCCCAGCCTCCCTGGCCCTCACCCCCCAGCCAGCCTTGGGAAGGGCTGCAGGACAGGACCACAGCTCCTGGCACTGCCAGTGCAACTCCTGAAGGCTGCCCTGAACTCAGCCCCCAACTGACAGGTGACAGCCCAGAAGGGACAGAGGGGTGACAATTGATGGTGACCCTTGCTCAGGGCGCTGTGGATCAATGCTGCCCTTTGCTCACCTGCCCTTTCCTCTTAACAAAAGGGGAGGGACAGAGGGCACCAGGATCACGCTCAACCTCCCCTCCCCACACTTCCTTCTGCTTGCTGGCAGCCAACTTGACCCTGCTGAGGTCATGCAGCCTTCAGAAAATGGATCTTCCCTTGGCCTAGGTCAGGCTGGGGGTGCTGGCAGCTGCCAGGCATGAGCCCCACAGCTCACCACAGCCACTGTGGCAGTGCAGCCCTGCCAGCCAGGCCTGGGGCCACTGGACACCAACACAGCTGATCCCATCTCTGGGTAAACCCAGCCTAGATATAGCCCAGTTCAAGCAACTGACAGCCCCTGAAGTCCCCATCCCCTCATAACCTTGCCCCAGGCCACAGCGACTCCCAGGCAGCCTAGGAACTGGCTGTGAACTCCTGCCCAAGCCCCCTCCCAACATCACCTCAAGCCCAGGTGCTGCATCCATAGCCCCAGTCACGGATCCCCAGCACAGCGAGAGACAGCACAGAGCCCAGCACCGTTTTATAGACTTTTATTTCCAAATCTGGCGCTTCCATGATACACTTTTACACAGCCAAAGGGGAAGCGTGAGCATTTCCCCACTCCCTGCCAAGAGAGTCAGGAGACAGAGAGAGGAAAAAAAACCCAACCAAATCCCCCAAAGGAAAAAACCCAAACTCAAGGAGGATGCTCCCCAGAGCCCAGGTCACAGCACTACAATCTGGGACCAAGCTGCAGATTGGTCTGCAAGAAGCAGATTCCTGCTTTTTGACTGTCCCAACTCTGCAGGGATGGCCACCAGCTCTGCAAGGATGGCCACCAGCTCTGCTGCTCTCTTCTTTTTGGCACTTGACACTTGCTCTCCATTTGGCAGCATAAAGAGCCCTGTGCCCAACTTGGCAGAAACATGGGCCCTACAGCGCAGCAGGGACAGGATCCCAGGACTCTGGTGCTGGCACTGCACAGCCGGAGAGAAACTTGTAAACAAGCTTGTTCCCAAAGGCAAAGATGGGCAGCATGGAGGGGCCTGGCTGTTTCCAGCATGTGGGGCCAGCAGGCTTTCCCGCTGCACACTGGTCCCGAATGGCATGTAAACATGTCAGCAGGCCCTTCTCTCCTCATCCCTGGGAAAAGGATGACAGTGAGCCTGCCTTGTCAGGGCTGTGCTGGGGACCCATGGCACCCCCAGTCACCAGCCCTTCTGTTCCCTCCATACTCTCCCCACTGACTCAGGGATGCAGCCAAGAGGCCTTGGCCTCCCCAGAGGCCTGGAGGATGGTGGCACAAGTCCTCTCCTGTAAACATGTAGGCTGGGCTACAGTAAGATGCCATGGCAGTGTGGTAGTAAGGCAGTAAGGAGCACATGGTAACGCAGCCCCGAGAGCACCATGGGGCTGAAAGGGAACACGCTGCCCCCCGAGCCAAATGCCCTGCCCTGAGGCTGGGGTAGGCACAGAGGAGTGTCATCTCACAGCAGGGCCAATAGGAGCCGGGGTCAGGCCGCAGGCTGAGCAGAGACACCATCAAGATAGCCTGAATTTCCAGAGAGGGCAAAGTGCTGTTTATCTCCATCTCCCAAAATTCAGGCCACTCTAAGCTGGGGTCCTCTGCTACTCAGAGGAGAGGAGGTGTATACAGAGCCCATAGGGAACCAGCTAGATACAACTTTTGTGGGCAGTGCTGGACCCTGAAACCGGAGCCACATCATGCTCCTGTGGATGCCAGTCTTCTGCAGAGTGAGCACTGGCTCTGGGAAAAGCCAAGCCTGCTACTAAGCAGGGAGAGGGTCATCCAGCTCCTTTACCAGACCCACAAACCAACACTGGTTAGCTCTGTAACATGCAGGTTAAAGAGCCCAACACCCACTGGGAAAAACACAGTGCTCACTTGCTGAGAGGAGGAAACCAGCACTGATGAGAGTGGGACCATCCTGGTACAGGACAGGACTGCACAGCAGAGCTTGTCTCCTCCCCAGCAGGCTCCCGGTGCCAAATTTGCTGCCCCATTCACGTGTGCTCTTGCTGGCACACAGCCCCAGCTCACAGACAGGGGCAGCCCCAAGGGGTGGTCCCACGGGAGGGCAGAGGGAGGCCTGGCTGCAGGGGGCTGAGGGACACCAGGCGGGAGGGTGGCACCGAGACAGGTGGAGCTGCACAGTGGGAGGGTGGGGGGCAGCAGGGCCAGCTGCCCTGCAGTGGGGATGGGACAAAGCAGTGCCAGCAAAGCCTTAAGGACTGCCTGGCACTGTTCCTCCAGTCCACTGGGATTGTGGTTCTGGTAGCCCCAGGGAAGCTGGCAAGGGGCTGTTGGTGAAACAAATGCTCCAGGTCCTGGGAACAGACCATCCGTAAAAATAACCATAGAAATTTCTCTTCTCTCTGATTACAAAGATACAAAAAGGTAGAAAACCCTCCCTGCCCCCATATCCTGGGCTCCATTTTCTGTCCCTCTGCCACTGCCCACCCTCCACACACACACAGGCACACCCCACACACAAACAGCTCACAGAGAAAGAGCTTGGCCCCAGGGGGTTGGAGATGCCACCCTCGCCCAGTACTACCTGTCACACCAGGCAGGTGACGGAGAGCACGGCAGCAGCCGAGAGCCTGGAGGCTCCTGGCAGTGGGTGGTGTGGGCTGCTGGTCCCACAGCCCACAGCGCAGGGGAAAGGAGGGTTGGTTTCAGGCCTCTGACAAGCATCAGTTCTGGCCCCTGCTCCATGGGGATACCAAACCTCAGCTGGCAGTGCATGGCGAAGGGCCCTGCTTCTTCCAACTCTCTTGTGGACAGCTTCGGCCCCTCAGGAATGGCCATCGTTTCTCATTATTCTTCTCAGAGGAAAGAAAAACAATATTAAGCCATGGCATCTCTCCTGGGCTCCAGCGTCCCTTCCCCGCTATGCCAGATGGGGACAGGGCAGAAAACCTCTCTGTGTCAGGGCAGGAGCAACTGTCTCCAAGTCCCTGAGATTAGGGAAGAGGGAAGGAGGGGTGGGGTGGGGTGGGGTGGGGTGGGAGCAGTACCAGCAGGGAGCAGAGCTAGAAGGAAAGAAATTACATACTGGAACAGGGTGCCTGGGCAGAAGCATGGCTGGGGCCGGCAGGGCTTCCCTAGGACTTGGGCTCTCTCTTCTCCAGCCAGCCTGGCCCTTGCATACATCCGTTGGGACTTAGCGCCAGCACTTGACCAAGGGACCGGCCAGGAGGCCAGCCTAGCTGCATAGAGCATCTTCCCTGAGTACCCACAGGCCAGAGGCAGGGGCCATCATCTCTTGGGCACAGGGACAGACTCACATAAACAAAGGCTTCTGCTTGTGCTGCACTCAAGCATCTGGAGCTCTCACACCTGAGGCTTCTCCCTGCCCAGTCACTATTCAGGACCAGGAGACACCTGCCACTCACCTGGGGAGCTCACCCTTACACAGCCCTCTCCCTCCAAACTAAACCCCTTTGGGAAGAAGCCAGGCAGGCAGACAGTGCACAAGATCAGCTGAACAAGACCTGGCTGAGGAAGGAAGGAGTGCACTTACTCTGAGTCCGGTGACAGCTCTGAAATGCTGTGGGAGGTGGCAGAGCGAGGTGTCGAGGGACACACCATGGAGGGCGTCGAGGTCTGCATGGCAGAGGGAGTGGTGGTGGTCTGGGGGCCTGAAGGTGTGCTGGAAGATTGCACCGAGGACAGGACGGAGGAGTTAAAAGAAGCAAGGATGGAAGAAAGGATATCTAACTGTTCAGTGGAAGGATGCCGGCTGGGAATGGCCTCCAGGTTCTCCCTAGAAGGCTGTCTCCTTGACAGCGGCTCTAGGCTTTCCCTAGACAGCTGCCTCCGAGAGAGGCTCCCCAGGTTGTCCTGCGAGGGCTGCCTGCTAGGCACTGTGTCCAGAGGCTCTCTGGAATTGGATCTTCTGGACAGAAAGTCCAGCTGCTCCCTTGAAGCTTGTCTAGCTGACGCTAGCAGGTCCCTTGAAGGCTGTTTTCTAGAAAGCAAATCCAATTGCTCTCGAGAAGTATCCCGACTTGGCAACATGTCTATTCGGTCTCTGGACACTTGCCTACTTGGCAATGTGTTTAGCCACTCTCTAGAGACTTCCCTTACTGGCCCACAGTCTAGCTGCTCTCTTGACCCAAATCTGCAGGGTAAAGTGTCAAGGCAGTCTCTGGAGCCCTGCCTCCGGGGCAGCGTGTTCCCATGATCTCTCCGACTGGGCCTAGCAGCGAGTAGATCCAAGTTTTCCCTAGATGCATGTCTGCTTGGGATACTTTCCAGGTGTTCAGTAGACCCATGCCTGCTGGGGATAGTGTCCAGCTCCTCTCTGGACCCATGCCGACTGGGCACAGCTTCTAAGCACTCTCCTGAGTTGTGCCTGCTCAGCTGTTCCCGGGACATCTGTCTCCTCATCAGCATGTCAAGCTGCTCCCGGGACGAGTACCGGCTGGCCGGCTGTGACAGACTGCCAGCCCCAGAGTAGATCCTGCCATAGGAGGCAGCGGGGACAGCCCTGTGACCCAGCGTGGACGTCTTGTACCACGTCAGCTCGTTGGTCATCCTGCCAACGGATGGCAGGCCCTGGAGAGTCGGAGGGTACTGGAGGCGGTTCTTCAAAATCCCTGCATCGGACAGAAAGAGAAGTCAAATATTTGCACAACAGCAAGAGGAGCAGGAAAACCAGGGAGGCATAAGCCATGCCTCCCCAAGGGCATGGCCACATAGATCTGATGCTGAGCCTTCAGTCAACCTGAGAAAGGCAAGGCCACCCTTGCCCGCTTGCTCCAGATTGTTACCTTTTCTCTGCCGTTGGGTCTGGGTGAGGGAGTTCTCATCCCCACTGGTCAAAGCCAGGTCTGGCTGATTATTGTTGGCTGCATCCTTATTGATGTCAAATCCCAGCTTCCGCTCGGAGCCCCACTTCTGCAGGGAGCAGGGGTGAACCTCACACTCGCCCAGAGCTGGCCAATACGACATGAGGTCATTGCCGTCCACATCTGATGAAGGACACAGCAAATGAGGCCCCAGAGAAGATGGAGAGAATATTCCATGAGCAGCAATTGAGCCATCACAAGACAAGGCCTGACCCCCAGGGAGCTGAGCTCATCCTTTTCCCTGCCAGAGCCCTGGGACTTGCCTTTGGGAGTGGTGTTGGCAGGGTTAGTGAGGAGGCGTTCGCTGTGTGCCGCCCGCTTGAGCTGGCGCTGGAAGCGGCCCCGCAGGCGTACGTTCTCCTCACTCTCTGAGGATGGGATGGAGAGGCTGCGCTCTTCATCCAGAGACAGGTCACTGTCCGAGTCTGAGTCCTGGTCTGTAGGAACATGATGTGGCAGGGAGACATTTGGAATGACGGTGGGAGAGGTTCCTGCTGGCAGCACCAGGGAGGCAGAACCACCCCAGGAAGACCACACTCGTGAGAGTGCCTTACCCCTTACTGTCCCTCCCTCAGCAGCAGCCTGTGCCAGCTCCTCTGGCCCTATCACCAGGTACTGTGAGAGGAGCCCAGCTCCATCTCATTGCACCTCCCTGTAAGGCAGCTGCAAATAGCCCTAAGATCCCATCTGCCTCTCCCTCCTATGCTCCATGTGATTGGAAGTTGCAGCTGAACATGGGGTGGAAGACGTAACCATACAGCCAGAGCCTGCACCGGGAAGAACTTTCCAAACCCAGGAACAGGGCTGAGCCTTACCTCCCCCAGCATCACGGTGGAACATTGCCACGTCGATGTCCGTGGGGCCGGCGTGAGCCAACAGGCTGTGATCCAGGGCCGAGCCCTGACGTGCTGCCACATTGTCTCTGAAAGAGAAGAGGCCCCAAGTGTCACAGTGGCAGGAGCCTCTGGCTCCACCCAGGCCCTGCTAGCCCCCAGAGCCCCGGCTGCTCCCTACCTGAGGTAAGCACGCTGGCTGGAGTGGGTGCGGGCAGAGCGCACGCTGCTCACCGAGGACACTGTGGAGGCCCCCAGGGTGATGCGGATGAGCCCACTCTCCTCAAACAGCGCTGTGTTGTTGTAGGCATTGGGGCCCTGCGGAGGAGGGAGGAGGGAGAGGGCGTGTGCCCTGTTAAGGAGTTGCCACGGCAGCCCAGGGGAAATGCGGACAGCCCTGCCAGCTCCTGTCCCAGACATGCAGCCTGAGCCCAGCGCTCTGGGCTACTCTGCTCTCGCCCACCTGTGTGCTCCTCGTGGCCTCCTCACTCTGCCCCTTCTTGCTGAGGCAGGCCAGCTTCCATGCCTCTCGCACCTCCTCATTCAGTACACAGAACAGGACCAGCACTGCCAGGCCCTGTGGGGAGAGAGATGCCATGAGAGACAGCCCTTCACCACCATCTGACCTTCTTGCCAACAGTGGGACAGTCCCCGGCTCCTCCAGAGTCCAGTGTGGCCACCGGACTGGGATGCACCAAAGACCCCCCAATACCAATGAGAGCTAACACCCATAGTGGCCATGGATGAGGGAGGAAAGGGTGGGGTGTCCTCCTGTCTGGCAGTGGCCAAGGAGCAAATGGCAGGGTCCCCTGCAGCAACACCAGCAACAGTGGTGGGAGAAGGTTGGCAGGGTGCTGCCTTGGATCATTTTGGGTGTCCAACACCTCCATCACACACTGTTGTCTTGCTCTGCCATCTCAGGACATGGAGGTGCCTTCCCTCCAGATGGTCCTTGCTACCCCTTGGATGTCACCTCTGAACCAAATTCCTTGCAGCCACCTCCTGCTCCATGCGACTGCTCACCACAGGCACAGCAGCAAGGACTGGCAGAAATCACTCAATGCCACAGAGGTGACAGCAGAAGGGACAAGGAGCTCAGAGAGATGTTGGGAGCTCAGCACAGGGCACCCACTCTCCACAGAGTGTGGCCGTGGGGACCACAGGGATGCTCTCCCGGGCTGACCCCTGCCCTCCCCAGCAGAGGCCAGGCAGTTACCTGGAGGCTGCAGAGGACAGTGTAGAGGTAGTGGAAAGCCAGGACACTGTTGTTGACAGCCAAGAGGCCAAAGAGCCAGGTAGTGCTAATAACTAGAAGCAGAACAAAGGAGCTCCGTAACGTCATGCTGGAGAGAGAGAAAGACAGACAGGGACACAGACACACACCGAGAGGTTAGTGCGTACTGTTAATCTACAGTCTAGTGCTCAGAGACAGAGATCCAGAGGGGAAAGTTCCTGCAGAGACCTCCCTGCTGCGCCCAGCACTGCAGGCACATCCCTGCACAGTGGCCCAGCTCCCTCTGACTCCCAGGCCTTCCCTTCTGGATCGCACGTGGCAAACACAGGGGCCCAAATGACACAGGTCATTTAGAGCCACAGAGAGCTGTGCCACGCTCCAGGGCTGGCTCAAGAGGGAGTAGGGAAAGGTCTCAGGAGCATGTAGGAGAGGAAGAAGCAGGTGCTCATAGCTGACAAGGGCTGAGTGCTGAATCCAAGCAGACACAAGAGGTGGCTGTGAGGGCAGGTGGTGAAAGGGGACCAGCCGGTAGGTCAGTGTGGAGATGGGGATGTAGGAACAAGAGGAAAGGACAAAGTTTAGGAAGGGTTAATGTGGCTGGCAGGTGTGGGAGAGGAGAGTGGCTTCGAGGCTGACGCTGATGCACAGAGGGGCCCTCTGCGATGGTAGAAGGAGGATGGTCACTGAAAATGCTAAAAACCACGAGCTGCCAGAGCTCTGCTGGGAGTTTGGCCACTAATACTCACAGAACCGATTTCTTCTTGGTCTCCTTTTGGCCTGGGGAACAGGACATCTTGGCCACAAG
The DNA here is from genome assembly GCF_020740725.1 of Corvus hawaiiensis. Lineage (NCBI taxonomy): Eukaryota > Metazoa > Chordata > Aves > Passeriformes > Corvidae > Corvus > Corvus hawaiiensis. Next base: position 14,879,633 of record NC_063223.1, read on the forward strand.
CAGGAACATGACCCCATTCATCTGAAAGTGTTGGCACTGATTAGAAGCTGTGCCAAAGGCTGGCTCCGACCTGACCTCCCCAGTGCAGACTTCAGGTCTGCCAGGCCCTGCAAACATCCCCTCCTTTCCCCTTCATGCCTGAGCCATGGCTTCCCCCAGGTTTGGCTGGAGTGAGGAGGGACAAAAAGAGGGCCTCTAACTGAGGGAGAGGGACACAGAGAATGGGACAGGCAGTGGGCAGCCAAGGAGGGGCGAGTGCCCATGGTGCAGAGAAGGGACGTAGGAGAGGGTTGTGGGTGAAACAGGACAGGGTTTTACCACAATGACGACAGTAATGGGGCCTGCAAAGCTCCAGACCAGCTTATCATGAATGGAAATCCAGCAGAAGTCGGGGTTCCCGTAGCCCTCGGGATCCAGGCCAACGGCCAGCCCTGCAGGAGGAAGGGAGAGGTCAGGTCCAGACCCAGCAGGCTTGGACTTGTCCAAACCATGTCAATCCCATGCCAGCATTGTCAGCAGTGAAGGGGCTTTCTTCCTGCTCCTTGCCTTGTGCACAGGCTTCCCCACCACAAGGGCAAGGAGTCAGGACTGTGAGACTCAGCAACAGGGACTTTATTTCCTTTTCCTCAGGTGTCCCTGACACAGCCCAGTCCAGGAGGCATTCACTGCCAGCAACAGGTCACCCAAGTATGCAGGCTTGGGAAAAAACAAGAGACTTTTAACTACAAGTCCCGAGGAGATGTGCTGAGAAATTACTTCTCCTTAGGAGGCAAGATGACAGCCCTTGATACATGGTCCCGTGACCACCACAATACTGCTGTGGGCACTGCTGTGGGGACAGCTGGGGCTTGCACTGCTGACCATAGCAAGCCCATCCTCAGCTCTCCACACTGGCTGAGTTGGGCAACACGAGGTGGTCAGGAGGCTGCTGAGAAGCAGCATGGCTGGTTTGGGCACAGCTGTAGCACAAGCAGCTCTTACCAGTGATGATGGCAGGCACTCCCCAGCCAATGGCGTAGTAGAAGCGCATGGCCCCGAAGTTGACGTTGCGGGCTTCAGTCTGCATGCGGTAGATGTGGAGGCCCTGGACAAAGAGCCAGGCGAAGGTGGAGAGGAAGAAGCAGTGGAGGAGGATGGCAATCACAGTGCAGAGAAACTGGGGAGACAAAAGCTGCTCAGAGATGGTCCCACTGTGCCAATACTAATGGCATCATCCACACGTCACCCTCACCCCCATGGTTCGAGTCCACAGACCTGGTTCTCAGTGCGGTTGATACCCAGGAGAAAGAGCAGCTCAGAGAAGAAGAGGGTGACTGTTATGTTGGAGTGGATGCCACGTGTGTTGGACTTGAGGCCTTTGAGGCAGGTCAGAAAGGAGAAGGTCAGCAGCAGAGACACCAAGGAGAGAGACACCAAGGAATAGGTGACAATGGCCAATGTCTCCAGGTCACCTTCCAGTTGCTGCAGCAGCAGAGAACCAAAGGCAAATAGCAGTGTTAGGGGCAAACACAGGAAGCTTGCAGAACTCTCAAACTGTGTTTGTGTCCCATAAGGAATTTTTTGCCTGTGCCCAGGACTTTTTCTTCCTGTGCTGGGACCCAGCAGCTAACAGTCCCCACCAGGGGGAGGTTACCTCTCGGTGTGAGCTGTCCATCAAAACCCCAAAGGTGCCAAACTGGGAGCACTGGCAGTGGACGTGAGTGGTGTTTCGGTACACGAGCTCGCAGTCCCTGGCTGTCCAGAAGCCAGAGGGGTTGGTCCTGCAGCCACCAAAAAGCAGAGTGCACTTAGGAGAGAAGACACACAAATGTGTGTGTGGAAGGGACTGCAGAGAAGACGGGTAACCAACAGATACAACTGCGCTCCTACAGCTGAAGTACTGGAGCCAGAGAGTGGATGTGGCACTGAGGGAAATGGATTAGTGGGAGACTTGGCAGTGCTGGGTTAACAGTTGGACTCAATGATCTTAAATTAACTCAATGATCTTCCAAATTAAATGACTCTATGACCCTGCTGTGGCCTCCCAGCGGAAACAAATCCCATGGGAGAGGGAGGAAACCCCCACATGCCAGTGCTGCTCAGGGAAACTCAGGGAACGAGGAGGTGTGTGGGGAAAGCAGCTCAAAGAGAGTGACATGCTTGACTCACGGGTTGGAGTGATTCCACTGGACACAGAGAGGTTTGCTCCTGTTGGCTGTCTCCAGCAGGTAAAATTCCAGCACGAGAGGGGTGTCCAGGGGTCCTCGCAGGAAGGTGTGATTGCTGAACACAGACACACTCACGATGGGGGAGTTCATCACAGGATTCTTGGGGAGCCTGCAAGGAGCAACAGAGCTCCACCATCACTGTCACTGTGCATGGCAGCTGCAGACCCCCAGACACTTCTCAGGTGTCCCGCTCTGACATCTCAGAAGGAAGAGCTCTGCCCAGTCCACAACAAGGGGCTGGGAAACGTGGCACAGAGCAACACCAAGGCTGGGAATCAAACCCTCTCCATCGCAGACAGACTTGGCAATTGACAGAGGTAACAGAACAGAGTCCAGCCAGCCCCTCTCCATTGGTGCTTGTGGGGGCAAAGGGGAGGAGGACGTACCTGACGCTGCGGCGATCCACCTGGTAGCGTGCGGGCAGCAGCCCCCCGAGGGTGCGGTACATGATAAGGATGACCACGGTGAGAGTGGGCTCGGGCTCTGGCAGCGCCTGCCTTGGGGAGGAGCTCTCCACAGTGTAGTTCCCTTCACTCCCAGCCAGCGTGGGCACTGCTGTGAGGACAGCTGGGGCACACAAGGGGTGGTGAGAACACACACACACACACACACACACACACAGACACTGCTCTGAAGACAATTTGCAAGGCCTGTGGTGAAGACTAAAGCTCAGGCTCTCACGGTTTGCTCTTGGACCTCTGACAGAGCCAGGTTCAGTAGGGTATTTGCAAACTAAATGGCTTTTAAAGGTCCATTCGAACTCCAACCATTTTATGATTCTACATCTTTCCTGACAGCTGTACCCTCCCATGTTGTTTCTTGAGTGATGCTCACATGCTCACCTTCAGCTTTCGGAGGGCTCAGCACCGACAGTGGCAGCACAACGTGGGTGTGAGGGTCCCAGGCGGGCTGGCCCCGGAAGAGGCTGCTGTGGTAGCGAGGGTAGCGCCGGCGGATGTGGGAGTGGTTCTCCATGCGATCGATGCTCAGCACTGTGGAGGAGCAAGGCAGTGAAAGTCAGCTCTAGGGTGAACACATGGAGAGCAACTGTGCTCCGGGGCACCCCAGGATTCAAGTCCCTGGCAAATGGACCATACGAGCCCAGGTGGGGTTGGGGCTACGACATGTGTTTAGGCATGACACAAAAATCTCAGTACCCACAGTGCTCCTTCCCAGACCAGATCCTTGCTCAGCCATAGGGCAGACTACTCCTGCCACCAAGGCCAGCTGCTTTTTCACTAGAGACTGGGAAGTAACTGGGAGCAGGCAGCACACTCCTGGCTCTGCTGGCTCTTGGAGGTCAGCTAGTCCAGGCAGGGATGGGACCAGGACATCTCTCACAAATGCCTCCCCAAGTTTAAGAGAGCCACCAAGGACATTATCAGCACGCTCCCTGAGATGCAGTGAGATGAGAAGGGAACAAGGTGTGATGGAGGAGTGTCTCTGCACCACTCAGCCAGCCCCAGCCCCAGCCAGCTCCTACTCACTGATGTTGGGGGTGACGACACCGACGGGGTTGAGGTAGGTGAGTTTCATGTTGCTGGCCAATGTGCCCGAGTAATCCCGCAGCTGCTCCATGAGGCTGGCGCTGCCGTGCTCCCCGTGTGGCAGCATGGCCCAGTGCTCCCGGTTCTCGGGCGCCAGCACAGAGCTGCCTGCACGCAGCAGGTTCTGAATGGGAGAGACGTGAGGGCAGAGGGCGAGCATGGCCTTTGGGCCTCTCCTGACCACCCCCAGACTGCAGCACTGTGCTCTCTGCACAAGGGCTCTGGGAAGAGAGGTACTTTCTACTATGATGGGCCCCCAGCCTCAGTGCTCATCAGCCAGTGCCCTGCAGAGACATCTTCCCTGCAACCGTGCCATGAGGGACTTGCCAGCAGCAGAAAGACCTCCCTTTGCCTTCCCAGGCTGAGCAAACCCAGTTCTCTGCCTCTCCTCATCCACTCTTTGCTCCAGCCCTGACCACACAAGTCTTGCTTCCCTGAGCCACTATTGGTGTGGACTGAGGAGCCCAGTGCTCCTGACAGGATCCCTCCACATCCTCAATCCCCTCAGAAACACAGGGTGGCTGCTAAGAAAAGCAGCATTAGAAGCCACGCTGATCTGGGGGAAGGACTCACCTCGTTGAAGTGGGCGTCCTGTGTAGCTGTCAGGCCAAAGCCGCGCTGCTGGCTCTCGAAGGCCATGAGGCGGGACAGCAGGCGGAAAGCAATGTGCACGTCATTGCCAAAGTAGTGGTCCATGTGGTCAGTCACAGCCCGGAGCCGGTGGGCCAGCTTCTTAGCTTCAATTGTGTTCAACTCAGTCTTGTTCCTCTCCAAGCCCTCCAGCTGCCAGTGGAGAGAAAAGAGAGGGTTAAACAATTCAACAGGTTCCTTACCAGCAAACTGCATCCTTACCAGGAAACTGGGATGCTGCAGGCCCTGCTGGACACAGATTATTTCTGAAGCCATGGCAGAAGCCATGGACACTCACAGTGGTGGTCACTAGAACAGGGAGCACATCTGGCAGACAACCAGCCTCCAGCAACACACCAGGGTCTGCAGTGGCCCAACTAACCCAGTACCCTACACAACAGAGGCCAAGGAGATGAAAGGACAGAGCAAGGCCCTGGCAATACTTCCCTGGAAACTCTCCTGGCTTCAGTTTCAGGTCAGCATAGATGACGTGTAAGTGTTGAATACACTTGCCTGGATATTTCAAAGGGATTTGTCCCTGACAGACTCTGGGGGCTACAGAGGTCCCATGGAGCAGACATCCCATCAGCTTCAAACCACTCAGCCCTGCTCAGGGTTATTTATTTTCCTCTCAAATACTCTGGCAGGACACAGGTCATTTCTGAGGGGGACAGAGATTAAATGAAGCCAAGTGAACTTAAGCTCAGACCACTGCTCCCACAGGATGGATTTGGGGGAAGGAGATGAGAAGAGAAAGGCACTGAGCACTGTGGCAAGGCCCTCTTGTACTCCAAGCACCCCTGGAGAGCTAAGTGCTTTGAATTCTGGCTGTGAGCCCTTGTTCAGAGGGCTCCTGCTCTGTCAGGGCTGCAGAGCTGAGAGCATTACCAGCACAGACAGCTCCTTGAAGGCAGGTGAAGTGCAGTTGAAGAGATCTGGCTCCAGCCAGCCCTTCTCCTCATCACAGTGTCTGATGGCTGCACCTAAAACAAGGAGGAAGGGCTTGTTGGAAATTCAGCACAGGAGACATGGCTGCCCTGCTGCATCCCTCCCAGCAGGGATCCTCTGCAGCAGCTAATCCCAAAGAGCGGCACTGACAAGTGATGGGGAGGGCCTGTAACACCCCAGGGCCGTCATCCTGCTTTGCACCAGTGCAACCCATTCTACTCTTGGTCTGTAATACCTCAGCAGGCTGCTGCCACCCCTCCCTGCAGGAGCTGGGTGCCTGTGTGTGCTTTGGGGCTGCGTCACACCGGGTGCCATCACACAGGATTGCAAAAAGGACTAAGTGACTTGGCAGGACCCAGGCTGGAAAAGCCCCAGGGGACACGACTGTGTCCTTAGGCACATCTGACCCCAAGCTACGGAAGCCCAGGCAGCTCTAGGCATCCCCCAGCTGAAAGCCTGCAATGCCTGCTGAGGTCCTGCTCTCTCTACAGGGCAAAGCCATCCCAGGAGCACAACAGCCCTGCTGTTGGGCTGGAAAACCAGCCCCTGAGATGAGCCACTTCAGTCAAGGGGATTGGAGCAGTGGGATGGTGGACCCCAGTGGGGAGGATCCAGTAGTGTGGGTTCAGTATCCGCCGCCAGCCCCCAATCCATGGCTGGAGCCCAAGCACTTGCGCACAGCAAGGGAGTTTCCAAAACTGAATGGGATGAGATGTTAACCACCACCAAAAACTCTGCTAAAGCCAACACAGAGAAAAGTGTTCTTGGCTGGGAGTATCACCACAAACACTTTGAGCAAGAGAAATGGGGCAACCCCAGTGTACCCAGCAAGACTGTGGAACAGGTCCTCCTGGGGACAGCATCAGGGCACAGGAGCCCACGCAGGTGCCCACGGCTGCGAGAGGGTAGCAGGGAGACGGCAGGGAGAGGAAGCTTGGAGCAGACTCCAGTGCTACTCAGAAAAGCCCCAGTGACAAGCGTGCCCCCTCCCACCACCTCCAGCTCCTAGCAGTCCTCCCAGCCACCCTTCTCCCAGCTGCAGAAGCACAGGGACCAGTGCCATTGCAGCAGGGAGCAGGAAGAACAAGGAAGTCTCCATACTGATGGCATTCTGCTTGCACAGAACAGAGATTGACTCAGATGCAGATCTGGGCAGGATCTGACCCCCAGGTCCCTGTGCCTTCCCCTGCCAGCCAGGCAGAAGGAACAGGACCTTGTGCTGTGCCTGCCCATCAGTTCCTGCCCCCATCCTACCACCCCCCACTCAAACAGTTTCCCCTTCCTCCACCCCACGGCCATTCCTCCCTGGCCTCACCACCCATTGCTCACCACCAGCTCCTTTTCCCCGCCCAGCCTAAGCAAGCGAGAGCCATCCAGGAGCCAGCATCCATCCCAGCCAGGGAGCAGAGCACAGACCCCCAGAGCCAACACTGCAGGCTCAGCACAGCAGGTGGCAGGGGCTGCATGCGGCAGCAGCTGGGCTTGTACTGGTTAGTGAGCTGGGAGCAGGGAACAGTGTGTAGGAGCAGTGAGGCCAGGCAAAGCATTGGGAAGACTCTTGGCAGCTCCAGAAGCGGTGGGGAAAGCGCAGGGGTGTGCAGGGTGTCAGGCAGGGAGCAGGGAGGGAAAGCCATGTGGTGCAGCCCTTACAGCACAGGGGGAAGGAGATGGGAACAACCTTACCTGCACCCCTCAAGCCTGAGCACGGAGGGCGAGAGAACCGGGGAGAGAAGCGACAACAGTTAGGAGCCGAACCTGCCTCCTCCTGGGGCGAACGGCTGGAGAAGGACAGGGTTTGTATTGTCCCCTGGGGCTCGCACTGCCCTACACTCCCAGACACCCTGCTGACACCTTTTCTGTCGCTGAGGACAGCTTTGCCTCCTCCAGCTTGGGAGGCTGACTCCTACCCAACATTCACCTGACCGCACACTGTGCCCTGTTTCCCTTGTAGGGCACACGGGGATGGGGCTGGTGGAGCCACAGCAAGGCACTGCGTGTGCTGTGCCCGGCCTGACCTCAGCCTCAAGCCTGGTGAACCCAAAAAGCAGCAAGAGAAGATGAGGACCAAGACTGAGGGAACAGCAGAGCCCCATGGCTGGGTGATGGGTCTTACACCCCACAGCTTGTACCCAACCCTAGTCCCATGGCCAGCACCCTCTGCTCTCTGCTCTTCCCCAGGCTGTGGCATTTTCTCCTCCAACTTCCTTCTCCCAAACTTCAAGCCCAGCTGAACGGGACTGGGGCAGTGCAAGAACAGAGTGATATTGCCAGGGCTGCTACAGGACAGCCAGGCTGCCCCCTCCCCTCTCCATCACGTCCCTCACTCACCCAAGGAGCCTTTGGGACACAGCACTGCAGCCGAGAAGCCAAACTTGGTCTGGGGCCACCACACACCCGCCTTCAGGTTTTTGGGGCAGCCGTCATAGAGCACTGTGGAGACACACACTGGTCACAGGGCCGGGCCACTGACACTGAGCCCCACAGCACCAGCTCCCCACACTGCTGTGCCCACACTCACCCTCGCAGCCACTGGGCGTCACCTCGGCAAAAGGGCTGTCACAGCTGTTGCACTGGCGGCCAATGACCCCAGGCCGGCAGTGGCACCGGCCCGTCTCCCTGTCACAGGAGCGCGAGGTGGAGCCCACAGGGTAGCAGTCACAGGGCAGGCACGTGTCACTGCCTCTGGGGCGGTAGTGGAAGTCCTGGGAGGAGATGGGGACAGTCGTCAGAGAGCCCACTGGGACAGCAGCTGGGGCTGGCTGGGGAACCCCTGGAGCCAGAGAAGGTCAAGGCTCTCCTAATTTGCAAACACCCCACTGCCCCCATCACCACCATGCTGGGGCAGGAAGGCTGTATGGAGGAGCAGGGATCCAGCCCAGAATCGGGCACACAAAGCAGGGCCTGGGCAACTGCCAGGCCTTTGGAGGGGACAAGGAACAGCATCAAAAATAAGCAGGGTTTCAGGCAAGCCACGGTCCATGTCCCCCTTGGCACAGCTGCCCCTCACCTTGCAGTGGCACTGCCCATTGGTTTTATTGCAGTCGGGGTCAAAGCCCTTGTTCACATCACAGTTACAGGGCCCACAGGTGGGGCTTCCCCACCAGCCCTTCGGACACTGCTGGTCCATCCTAGGGAGAGAAATACCTTTGATGTTACAACAACCAAATTCCACAGGCCTTGTTCTGCCACCAGTTCAGCTGCCCAGCAGCTCCAAGGAGGCAGGTGGCACCGAGAGGTCCCTGGTTACGTATCCAGGATGAGAGGCCAGCATGGAGCCAGGCACAGAGGCCATGGTTCTACCCTGTATCTTACCTGTGCTCGCAGTACTGCCCAAAGAAGTTCCCACTGCACTCGCACACGTAGCCCAGGGGCGAGCCTGGCTTGCGGCGACACACCGACTTGTTCTTGCAGGGGTTGAGGTGACACACATCCACACAGTCCCCTCCATAGTACCCTGAGGTGTGGACACAGAGTACCATGTAAAGCAAATAGCTTCTCCCTGAGACGTGCTGGAGTACTGAGGAGTGAATTCAGGGGGCTCAGGAGGGATTCTGCCCTCCAGAAAAATTGATGAGTATCTGACAGGGATGTGACTTGCCCAAGGCATGGACAGGAGAGCAGTCACAGGCCAGGAGGGGGTCACAGGGGGAGAGGAGAAGATAAGCAGGCATGAAGAGCAGAGCAGTGGCAGGGTGCTGCACGTCCTACCTGGCTGGCAGACACAGGAGTAGCTCTGCCACTCATCCTTGCAGATGCTGTTGGCTGGGCAGGGGTTGGAGTCACAGGGGCTTGGCACACTGCAGCCAGCCTCCACCCGCAGGGCATGGCTGGGCTTGGGCAGCACGGTCCCGGTGATGCTGTCACCCAGTCGCACACCCTGCAGTGCAGGTGACAAACTCACAGTGAAGCTAGGACAGACACATGAGGCTCCAGTTCTCCTGCCTTCCACAAACCCCCAGCAGCAGCCACTCCCCATCCTCCCTATTTAATGCTACCCCACGGCACCTCAGAGCCTTGAATGCCCAGAGGGAGAGTGACACCAGCAGGATGGATGCTGGCAGCAGCTGCCAGACTTGCATTTCCAACTCTCCATGTAACAGACCCGCTGAAAAGGGAAGGCTCAGAGCAATGGACTCACCTGTATGCAGCCCCTCAGCCCATTCTGCACCTCGCCAGAGCCCAGGACTCCCCCCACATGCAGGTGTTTCACCTTCAGGCCATGCAGTTCATTTCCCACCACCACCGTGTCCTGCGGAAGGAAAGGGAGTAACATGAGGCAATGGGCACCAGCCCTGTCCCAGACCTCTCAGGGGGTGCAGAGGCACAGCCCCGCCTGTGTTTGCCAAGTGTCTCCCACAGTTCTTGTCCTGGTGCCAGGGTCTTAAGCAGCATCTATCTACCTGGTAGAGCCCAAAGTCCAGGGTGAGGGTGATGACATAGCGTGAGTCTCGCCCGCTGTGGACATCCTGCAGCTCCAGCTGGAGGTCGTGCCATTTCCCATCACTGAGCTGCAGCTGGTCCAGGAGGAGGCTGGTGCTGCGCCCGGACCCCCTGCTCACCATGAAGGAGAGCAGGCCCCCAGCCAGCTGCAGAAAGCGAACAGCAATGCCAGCAGTGAGCAAAGACCTCATCAACTCTGGCTGCCTCCAGCCTACCCCCCATCAGAGCATGGGGAGGGGAACCCATCCCTGCTAGATGCCTCTCCCGGCAACTACCCTCTGCTTGGGATGGAGCCAGCAGGGAGAACAAGGTCCCCATGCTCTCCTGGGGCAGACAGCAGCAGAGGCTGGGCCATGGTGCTGTGGCTGAAGCTGTGGCCATACCTGGCAGAGCAGAGTGGTGTACTGGCCTGCGTGGGCCTGCAGCAGCACCCCATCCTGCTGGCGTGTCCGAAACGCCAGCCCCAGGTACCACGGCACTGAGATCTTCACATCCATCTTGAAGTCCCAGGTCAGGACACTGTTGCCCTGAAAATAGTGGGCATGGTGCATGGCTGGAAAGGAAAGTGGAGGTGAGGAGAAGGGATGGGCACTTCACAGGGAGCACTAGATGCAGGGACAGCAGCGTTAGTTCATCTCACATGGATCCATTACTCTGCTTCCACAGCAACCCCAGCACAGCCTTGCACATATCCACCCTTCCCGTGCCCAGCAGTGCCCACTCACTCACCATGGCGGCAGTCTTTGCCCCCAAAGCCAACAGGACAGAGGCAGGAGTAGGTCCCCCAGCTGACAGAGCAGGTGCCTCCGTTCTTGCAGGGGCTGGAGTCGCAGAACGTGTGCTTGGCATGACAACCTGGAGGTATCAAAGTCACCTGCATCAGCCTCAACCAGCTCACCACCTCCCCCTAGCCCACATGGAAAGGCATGGCTGCCTGCTGGCCTTTTCCCTGGCTGTCAGAGGGGCAAGCCCAGCTGCTCAGTCTCTCCACACAGGCCCTGCCTGCTCAAGGATAAGGGTTAAGGCTGTTGCTCCTCCTTATGCCAGAACAAAGATACCGCAGAGCTGGACTGATGATCCAGCATCTCCCAGGTCAGCCAGCTCAACAGGCTCTGCGCTTGGGATCAGGGGACATTCCCAGAACATTAGCTGAGGTGGGCACTGGATCATTTAGGAGGACCTGAAGGCCTTGTTCTCCAGTGAGAAGCTGCTCAGCTCCAGCTGTGGTGCCATGATGCTGTTACAGCCCAGCAGCACCGCTGTATGAGAAGGAGAAGCAAATCCCAGGGCAGGGGTTGGCAGGAGCAGAGGTGCTGGTACCTGCAGCAGTTCCGTTGTTGGCGATGTAGGAGGCCAGGTCGATGCGTTTGCTGTCGATGAATAGGTCTCTCATGCATCCCACGAAGTCCCGGTGAGTGATGGGGAAGTTTTCCGGCAGGTTGGGGACCCCTCCAAGGAGCAAGGGACCTGTGAGGTCCAGGGACCTACAGGATCAGAAGCCCAGGGCTTTAAGAGGTACAGCAACCTCACACTGGCCCAGCCAGCTCCCCAGTGCACGGGGCTGGGAAGCAGACATCCTCAGGGACAGGCACACACAGCCAAGGTCCCAGATGTGAAGGCCTGGCTCCTCAGGGGACCTCTCCCCACCACAGCAGTTCCAAGGAACTCACTTTTTTGAGCTGGTCTGCACACCTTCTGCAGCACAGGAGTAGTTCCCAATCTCATTGCCAAACTGCAGGGCCACTGAGGCATCACATTCATCTATTGTCAAGATGGCCACCTTGTCTTTGGAGGGGCCCTGCACCACCCCCAGGGTGCTGACCTTCGGCTGAAAGCAAATGCAGGGTGTCAGCAGCACACATGCCCCAGACCCAAGCACCCAAGGGTTCACACAAAGCAAGGAAAGGCCTGAGCACAGCTCAGGCTCAGCTGTGCTCCTGGAAGCATGAGCAATGCAGGAGGGAAACCTCCAGCCGAGCCCAGCAAACAGCTCCAGAGAGGGACATGGGCAAGGACACCGCATGGAGCGCATTCCTGCAGCCTCCAAGTGAGGGCCTGAGTGTCAATCTGTCCCTGTACCCAGCTGTCTGCTCCACTGCATCCATCCCTGAGGGCTGAAAACCTCCTCTACCTTCTCTCCAGAGCCCCGGCTATGGGACACAGCCAGAAAACAGGAGAGTCAGAGCCGCTCACTTGTGGGGAGAGAGAGCCATGAGTCTTGGGGACAGCTGGGGCACACGTACCTTGTTGTAGTAGTGGAGCTGCAGCGTGTGCCACTGCCCATCACTCACACCCCCTGGCAGGTAGGGGCTCACCACCGTGCTGGACTCTCCTGAGGAGAAGGAATGATGGCAGGCTGAGGGAAGCCAGAGAGCCCTCAGACGTTCCCACCCTTCCTGGGCACCGAGGCCACTGTGCTGCTGATGGCCTTGTGAAGCTCATAGTGACACAACAGGACAGAACAGCAGAAGAGACACCAACAGGGTTTGTCCTGCTCACAAACCACACTCCTAAGCCTGGGGAGAGTCCTGAGACACACAGCTCATCCCCTGTGCTATCCATTGATGCTCACCAACACTTCTCAACCCTGCTTCCCTTAGCACAGGCTCCATCCAGGGCAGCACTCTGCTCTCCCCACTCAGCACAGGCCTTTTCACAGCTCCCATGACACAAATCCCCCGACAGGCAGGGCCAAGCATACCTGTGGAGTATTTCAACTGGACCTGTCCCTGGATGATCTCCACTGCCAGGAAGTCGTGCCTCTCGTTCAAGCGCCCATTGTAGAGCAGGAGGCCGCTGGGCTCCACAGTGCTGAACCTGGGGCAAGGGAGGAAGAAGGAGGGCAGGGTGTGTGCAAGGAGCACGTGGAGATCCCCTCTCTCCCACCGCATGCATCAGTATCCCAGCATGGCAATGCTAAGATCTGAGCACGGGGGCCTGGCATGGAGGCAGTGAGCTGGCAGCAGCAAAGGGCAGAGGAACCGCAGGAAGGGACGAGCTGATGCCAGTGCAGATTCAGAGCCCTTTGGCTAAAGGTGCCAGGGCAGCCCCATGGGGAAGCAAAGCCAGTAACACAGGGGTCTGGAGAGCATCAGGCAGTTCCTAGACTGGCCCAGCGTGCTGTGCACGACAGCCACCAGAGCAGGGCCAGGTGAACCAAGGATGCCGGCGTGCAGCAGAGGAAAGAGAGAACTCACGAGAGGGCAAGGGTGAGGTGGAAGCGCTGGCGCAGGCCCCGGAACATGATGAAGGATCGCGGTGGGAAGGAGCGCGTGGACACCTCGCAGAAGGGCGTCTCAAAGCCGCCCGCCGGGCACTGGCAGCGGAAGCCGCCGTCGGCGCCGTTGGTGCAGGTGCCGCCGTTGCGGCACACGCCGGGCACGCACCGCCCCGCGCGGCTGTCCACTTCACAGTTCTCGCCTGCGGGAGCAAGGCCACAGGCTTGGGACGCATACACAGCAGCCACCCATGTGCTCCTTGGCTTGGGAATGCAGACCTCAGCCTGGATTCAGGACAATGCAGCTGAGGGGAAGGCATCTGTGGAGCAGCTGGGGGCCAGCAAAGGATATGACAACCCAAGTGTCACCCAGGTGCTGCCCACAGTAGCCAGTGAGCTAGCAACCACTGCCAGCCCTGCACGAGCCACTGGGCTGGATGTGATGCCAGCTCTGGCTGAAGGGGCCAGGAGCTCTGATGCCAGCTCTGGCTGGATCCAGTATGGCATGGGAATGGGACAGGAGGGCACTGGCCACAGTGGGGCTGCACACGCCTAAGGATGGAGAAGCAAGCCAGGGAAGTCCTGGTAATGCTGAGAGTGCTTCTTGGTGCCGTGCCACCACATGGACCTGGGACAGGCATCTCAGTCCTGTCTCTGGGATGTGGGGACAGCCTAGTGCCACTGAGCTCCCATCAATAGCTACAGAAGTAGTACCATGAGTCTCCAAACATTGCATGCAGGAGCAAAAGCCAAGTGGGAAACAGCCACATGAGGACAACAAATACCCTTGCACCTTGCTGGCATGGGTAACAGGGATGCGCCACGCCGCTCAACAGTGCAGCGCAGGGCCTCTGTCAGCCCCTTTTCCTGTGCTATCCCCACAGCACCCAGAGAACCACTCAGCTGCAGTCCTACACCCCGGGCCCTGCTCCCATTACTTGCTCCGTGATACACAAGGAGGATGAGGAGACAGCATGAAGTGACAGGCAAATGAGCTCATTAACCCTTCTGCTAATGGCTGTTCACGCTTCAGATGCTGGGGGTTAATTACCACTGACTCTGCTTATCTCACCAGGAGCCACCAACAGGAGAGCTCCAGGCAGCCATCTGCTGCCATGCTCCCTCCCGGCACCGAGAGCAAGGCAGGGGATCCCCTCCTCAGTAGCCACAGGCCACCTCCCCTCACCCTCCAGTTGCCAGTTCTGCACAGCCTGTTGGAAACTTGTGGCAACAAGACACTGGCTGGACTGTGAATTCCCCCCCAGCCCCCCCAGCTAGGACCAGATCTGCCTGGAGGGGCACCTAGGCCCAGCCTCCCCTTCTGTTCTGGGTGGGTTGCAGCTTAGCCACTGCACACGGGGCCAGTGTGGCTCCACACCTCTGCCAGACCAGCTGAAGACTGGCACAGGCTGAAACCAGCAGACAGACTCCAATGGTCCCAGAGCCCATCACCCTCCCTAGCATGGGGCACAGCCAAGAAACCTCCTGTGCCCCAGCCTAGCACAGCCGTAGTCCTTCTGCTCTGTGTAAAGGGGAGGGAAATGATGACCAGGGTCCCCAAGAGTCCTCCATGCCAACTCCCTACAAGACAGATTTCTATGGCAACCCCAGCCTTGCACATGCAGCACCATGGAAACACGGAGAGCTGGGAGCAGAGCCGGACCTCTGCAGACACAGAGATGCTCTGACACCCACTGCCCAGCTGGGAAGAGCACCTGCCATGGTGACAGCAAGGCCAAGGGACCCACCCACCTGTCCCCCAGGGCCCCAGCCCAGCACTCACCGCTGAAGTGCTGGCGGCAAACGCAGGTGTATCCCCCCTCCTTGCGGGTGCAGATGCCCCCGTTCAGGCAGGGGTTGGAGTAGCACAGGTTGATCTCCGTTTCGCAGTAGTCCCCGGTGAAGCCCTGGGGACAGCGGCACCGCAGGCCAGCGATGGGGTGGATGGGCCGAAAGAGGGTGGAGTGGGAGGCGATGAAGGGGGCGGAGCTGTCGAACTTGAGGACGGAGATGCACTTCATGTAGTTCTGGCAGGGCTCCCGCAGGCACACGTTGTCGTCGAAGGGCAGCACCTCCAGCATGGAGGCGCCCGTCAGCACCATGCGCTTCATGTACAGCTGCTCCTGCAGCTCCTCTGAGCTGAAGTAGCGCCCGCCCCGCGGCGCCAGGGCCGAGAAACTGACGTTGAGCACCGTACCACCCACGTCCGTGTCGTTCTGGATGTTGAAGATGAAGATGTCCTCCTTGGGCGTCGCAAGCACGGTGGCCACTCCTTCCAGGAAGGTGGACAGCAGTGGGGAGAGGAACCGCTCCTGCCACATGTTCTCCAGCCGCACCGTAATGCTGTTGGCCAGCATGTCCTCTGTGATGATGATCACCCGCAAGACGCACTGAGCTGTCACGCTGTGGATCCCGTCTGTTGGGGGAACAGGAACACACTGCAGGTCTCTGCCTGCTGCTTGGAGGGTCTCCTCCCTCCCACCCCAGGGCAGAGCCCTGCACCCCAGTGTGGCCCCCAACAGGTCTGAGTCCTTGGCTAAGGAAGCTTGGAGCCACAGCCCCAGAGGCTAGGAGGGGGCCACCTGGGATGGAGGGGGAGTGGCCAGTGTGGCTGCACCTTCTCCCTCCCATCAAGCTCTGCACTGAGAGAACTCTCAGGTTTTCTCCTTGTCCTGAATTTTGGCAGCAAACTGAGCTCTCAGGAACAAAGGTGCTCAGGAACAGAAGGAAGTCCCAGCAGGAGGTTTGGTGAACACAGGAGCTGATGCCAGGGCCTGGGGTGTGTTGCTTCCCTGCTGCGCCCTGGCTGCCTCCCCCATGCTGCCTTTTCCTGCGCTCTCTTCCTGCCATTTCCTTCCTCTCTCCTCCAGGCTTTCCCAGGCTTTTGTGCTGGTCTCCCTGCTTCCCCCCTTCTCACCATCTGCTCCGCATCTCCTCTCAGCCCATCTCTGGTTTGTTTAATTCTCTTTAATCTCTATTTTCCTTGGAAACAAACTCCTTCCCTTTGGGATCCCACACCACATGAGCAATTTCCCAGGCAGGAGCAGAGGAGCATGCAGGGACACTCGGAGCATGCCTGCCTGCTCTCTCCCAGGACCTTTGCCAGCAGCAGCAGCACACCCACCGCACATCAGGTGCACTCCCAGCCAGCAGCTCAGGCTGCAGGGGCACAGGCAGCACAGCACAGCCCAAATGGGCAATGGTGCAGCTTCCAGCAGATCTGTGATCATGGGCCCCTGCCTCACCCCACCTACCCAACTCCCAGAGACCCAATGGATTCTGATATCCCAGGATACCCCAGACACCTCTGCTAGCAGCTTTGGCTGGGGCAACCAGCTGGGAAAAGCCAGTCTGCTGACCCCCAGGAGGATGCCTCCTCTCAGTCCCCTCCTTCTGGGCCTCCAGCACAGGCTCCAGCAGGCGGACCCAGACTTCAGCATGACAAAGCAAGACTGTGCCAACCTTGGTGGCCCCAGAAATGCTCGACGGGGCTCATCAGGAACCTCACTGCTCTTGAAATGAGGCATTCCATCTTCCAGCCCACTGCCAGCACCCCAACGCTGGTGCCCCATGGGCATTAGTGGCACACAGCTGTCGCCTGTTGTTCCCATCTCCCATCCCACATTCACCTGAGAGCCTCAAACCTCCACGCTTCCTCGGAAAACTGGCTCTCCATCATCATACCAAGACAACATTTACATCAGCACATCTCAGCAGTGGCTCCCATGACTAATCCTGGATCCCAAGCCTTGCTGTAACCTCCCCTATGTGCTTCACCTCCTCCAACCCAGTGCAACGAGGCGTGAGGAGCAGCAGGTTTCCTGGCACCCTGTCAGCCCCAGCCCTGATGAGGACCAGGTGTGCAAATGCCAGCCACTCATCCCTCATCCATGCCCCAGCTCCAAGCCTTATTTACAAAACTGCCTTTACTGTTCTTCTCTTCCCATGGCTGCTGCGCTGCAAAGCCTTTTGATTTCCCTCAGCCTTGTTTGAAGTTTGCAGTGCAGGAGGATTTACAAATTGAAACATCTCCCTTTCTTCCACCTCTCTCTTCGACTCTTCAGAAGGTGAAAGCTTTCTAGTGACCCTGCAAATTCCCGCGCAAGCAGCAGCCTGCGCGCCGGGACTGGTGCTCTGGAGATAAGGCTGGCTCCAGGCTGGGGGAGCAGCACGCCAGTGCAGTCACCCAGGAGCTAATCTCCCGCAGGAAAGGGGGGTTGCTTCTCTCTGAAGTCAAACTACTCCCACCCCACATGGAAGCAAGATGAGAAAGCACCCTTCTGTGTGACACCCTGCCTGCTCTGGCACAGAGGGCAGCACAAGCAGCAGCAACAAAACAGCCCCATCCAGCACCTGGCTGGACATGCCAGGGGATCTGTGCCTGCCTGGGCTCAGGGCAAGGAACTGGCATCATCACCCGCATTCCCCAAGGCACATTCTCTCTGCAAGAGGCTCACAGGGTACTGAGACCACCCAGACCTTGAGAGGCAGGAGTGAGAGGAAAGCCACAAAGCCACACTTGGCATAACATGCTCCCCAAGCCACCATCAGCCTGGCATCCCTCCCTGGGGAACCAACTGGTGAGACAGTACCCCAGGATGCCACCACTTTGCCACCAACTCCCTTCTCAGCACACAGCTGGGTCGTTTCCCAGCTCCCTCTCCTCTCCCTTTGTCCCCTCCTCGAAGTTGGCCTCTCTGGTCAAGGCAAGCATGAGCTCAGCATGAGCCCAGCTCCCTCCCCTCTCCTCTCCTGAGCTCATAGCTCACCCAGAAGCAGCCACGAGGCCCTGGGGACAGCTCTCACTCTCCCCAAGGGCTGCTCAGTGCCCAGCAATAGCCAGGCAGGCATCTGCCTGATTTATGGCTGTTATTAGGCCTTGGCTGACACAATGCTGAGTCCTGGGGCAGGCTGGAGGCCAGCAATGCCTCACAAGAGCAAGGACTCTGTGCCTGGGGAAGAAAGTGAGCTGGAGGTTACCTGATGCCTTTGGCATTGCCCAGCCCAGGGCAGGAAAGCCAAGCATCCACTTCCCAGTTCCCCACAGCAATGTGGAGCCAGGCCCAGCCCCACAGCCCTCCTCAGTAAGCTCCCCTGTAACACTGTCCCACCTCAGCATCACACCCAAGGCTGTCTCCCCCCTCAGCTCCGTGCAAAGGGAAGCAGATGGTTAAGAGAATGACCTGCTGCAAATGGGGAAAGAAAAAAAATAAAGCTACCAGAAGAAAGCCCAAAGCTGGCTGGAGGCACTGACCCCCCATGGGAGGTGTTTTAATCACGAATGCTCAGCCTTTCTGATTAAATCCTGTGGCTGGAGAGCTGGTGCCTGGTGAATATTCATGCAGCAGAGTGAGGAGTCCTAGAAACATGGCTACAGGGAATGGAGCAAGGAAAACGGACAAGGGGCTCTAACCCTTGTGCTGGACAGCATTGGACCATTGTGTTTGCAATTCCAAGACCGACAATTACCAGCTTCAAAAGCAACAAAGCTAAAGAAAAGATCTATGTCCTCTTCTGGGTGGCAGCAACAGTGTCCAAGAGAGCAAAAGCCACTATTAAAACTGCAATGGCCACCCCAGAGACAGCAAGGGCGCTGTGGGGACAGACAGGGTGGCTCTCATGCTTGCAGGTGAGGAGCAATAAAACAAGTCCAGACAGAGAAGTCAGGAAAAGAGACAGGTATGGGTACAGTGAACATTCCTCACCACTGCTGAAGGGCTTTGGCAGACCTCTCAACATTTTGATAATACTTTACCAGTTAAGAGATCTTGAAAGTATATCAGGCTCCCATTACCCAGCACAGAGGATGAATGCCATTCTGCAGCTGAGCCTCCCCCCTTGCCACCAAGCCCAGAGAAACCAGTCTGAAATGGTTTAAAGTCAACATGATGTCAGTCTCTTACACTGCCCTGATTTCACAGTGCTGCTGTGCCAGGGACACAGCCCTTCCATCCCACTGTCCTGCATCCTCAGCAGCCAAGAGCACATTTTAGCAGCCAGAGGTGTCCACACGCCTATGAGAAGCTGGGGTCAGTTTCCAGGCTATCAGCCCCGCTGGAAAGGCACTGGGTTTGTGATGGCCCAAGTCTTCTGCCTCCTACAAGGGGCTGAGCTAAGAATACACACAGCTCACAAGCAGGCAAAAAGGCTGCTTGCTCTGTGTTTTAGGGGGGATTCAGCCTCCCTCAAATGGACCATAAAGACAGAGAAGCCACTCCCTCCTAGGATGCTGACCCTTGGGGCACCCACATAGGTGCTACCGCTGCCTTCCAGCAGCAGGAAGGTGCTCTGGCACGGCGCAGTGTCCGAGGCAGACAATGCAGCCGGGTCTGAATGTCCTGGCTGCCAGCTCTGCAAACCCACCCTCCCTCTGCACGCAGCGACAGCATGGGGCCGGCAGAGCTGCCAGCTGGGCGGGGGGCTTCCAACAACAAAGACCGAAAAACCAAACTAGACTTCCACCTCCACAGCCAATATCAAAGCCAACAAAAGGCCCGTTTTCCAGTGTCTCACTTCCCTTGCCAGAACGGCTCATCCCCTTCCATCTTCTCCCCTCCTTCGTGAGCACACCTCTCCCATTCTCCCTTCCCGCTGGAAGATGACGACATTCTAATTGCAAGGGCCCCCTTGCCGCGAGGCGGCTCGATACAGGACTTCAGAACGTGATTGTCTCCTGCCTTTGTGCAGGGTTAAGTGTGTGAGGAGGCAGGCCTTGCATAAACACACTGGGCCAGAAGCTGGAAAGGTCAAAACCACCCCCCACCTCCAGCGATGGGCATGTGTGCGCCTGCAGCCGCTCTCGGCCAGCCCTGCGGCTACAATTAGCCCCCATGGAGCCCCAGCCCACTGGCAGGCTGGTGCTGCTCATGCCAGATTGCCTTGAACAGGTATCCTTTTAAAGCCCTCGCTCCATATTTTGAAAGAAATCCTGCTCTCACAGAATAAGCCAGATCGAGAGAGCTAAAAGGGAAGGCAGCTGGTAGCCGATGGTCAGGGGAGCATCACAGTTCAGAGTACGGCTCCCCAAGCACTCCTGGCAATTCAGTCCTTGGCCCCTCCAGAGAAGGCTCTTGCTCTCCCTCCCCCAGAGCCGCTCCACGGTTCAGCGATGGACAGATGCCTCCATTTCAGATCATGCATCCGCTAGCTAAGAAAGGCTGATGGTGAAGGCAAAGCTCAGGCTCTGGGAGCTCCAGGTCCAAAGCCTGCTTGCTCACAGGCAAGCCCCTAGGTCCATCTTTGTCCTGTCCTCAGCTGGGCTAGAGGGGACACCAACACTCCACAAAGCCACCCCTAGCTACTGCTAACATCTGCATTTGGATACTCCAGCAACACACACTGTGCTCGAGTTCCAGGCACTGTGCTCAGGTTTATCACAGCTGTCCCCTGCAACACTAAGTTGGCTGCAGAAAGGTGGTACCAGACTTTAGAAGCTACCCCACAAAGCGCAGGTGTTGGCAGGTGCCACAGCCAGGATCTAGACTGAGCTGTTTGCTACTGGCAGATGGGTGTTTAAAAGGGCTCCTTCTGCACTGAGCTCAATCCCTCCCTACCTCCCACGCGGAGCCAGGGAAGCGCTCGGTCCCGGCAGAGAGAAGAGCCACCTGGGCTTGGGAGCAAAGCAGTGTACCAGCTGGCCATCCTGGGAACTGTCTCCTTCCCAGGCCAGCACCCTATGGCACACAACACAGCCTGGCTGGCCACAGCACCTCCAAAGGTGCCTCACTAGCAGCCAGAAGTGATCTCACGGCTCAGTAACGATGCTTTGTTCTTGCAGACCATTTCCAGCCTTTACGGAGCGCTGCTCGGCAGCCTGCCTCCCATGCCACCCTTCACACCACTCCAGTAGTATTCCCTGACTAGAAGGGACTCCCAATCCAGATCTTGTTACCAGTCCCCAACCCAAACCCCGAAGCACAATGGGCTGTCCCAGAGGGACCTCGCAGAGCCCCCCCAAAGGTACTGCACTGAAGGTTTAATGATTTACACTCCCTACCTGTGACAGTCACCAGCATGGAGGCCACAAGCGGACGGTTGTTGTCCAGCTTACGGCTCAGCCTCAGCTCCCCGCTCGATTGATTTACAATCAACAAGTGCAGTTCGTTTCCCCGCTCAAAGGTGTAGAAGAGGCGGTCAGATGCATCTGGGTCATATGCTGGGACCTTCCCTATGACCCCCGAGGGGAAGGTGTTGGACTTATTGGACACGTAGTTATTGAACAGGATTTGGAAGTTCTTCAGAACAGGGCTGTTGTCATTCTGGTCAATGAGTTTAATGTGGACTGTGGCTCTGCTGACAAGAGGGGCAGAGGTGGCCTGCACTACAATCATATACTCAGGTTTTGTCTCATAATCCAAGTCTATCAAGGCTGTGAGCTCCCCAGAAAAGATGTCCATCTGGAATATCTCAGGGATGTTGCCTTCCACAATTTGGTACATGATCTGGGCATTGGGTCCCTCATCCGGGTCGACAGCCGTGATTTGGGCCACCACAGAACCTACGATGCTGTTCTCTTTTACCAAGACCTCAAACTCTTCAGCAGGAAAGACAGGGGCATTGTCGTTCACATCCTGAATGGTAACCTGGATGTGGACAGGAGTTCGCTGAGGAGGGATGCCCCTGTCCACAGCGTAGGCAGTCAGTTCATAGACAGGAACGTTCTCGCGGTCCAGCCTGCGCACAGTGCGAATAATCCCCGAGGTGGGCTCTATGGTGAAGTCTCCATCTCCATCCTCCCCATTCTGGAAGGTGTACTGCACTCGCCCATTGGTGTGAGCATCCCGGTCGGTGGCAGAGATCTGGAGCACGCTGGTGAAGGGAGGTGCATCCTCAGAGATAATGCCCTGGTAATGAGGGCTGACGAACTGTGGGGCATTGTCATTAACATCATTCACCATGATTTCAACATATGTGGTGTCCGCCTTCTGGGGGATCCCATTGTCCTTGGCAGTGATAGCCAATGTATACGTGACCTGGTCCTCATAGTCCAGTTCTGCCTGGAGAGTGATGGCCCCAGAGTCTGGATCAATACGAAACTGAGGGACGTTGTCTTCCAAGTAGTATGTGATGCGGGCATTTTCCCCCACGTCATCGTCCGTGGCACTGATCATCACCACGGTGCTGCCCACAGGCCGGTCCTCATTGATGCTCACAGAGTAGTGGGCACTCTGGAACACAGGCCGGTGCGTGTTGGCATCGGTGATGTTGATGTGAACGTGGCAGTTGTCACGCAGGGTGCGATCAGAGGCTGTCACAGTGAGCACGTAGCGCCTCTCCTGCTTGTAGTCCAGCGGCAGAGACAGAGTGATGAGCCCCAGCCCACCTTGCGTGCTGATGGAGAAGCGGTTCCGTGTGTTGCCTCCTGTGATCTGGTAGGTGATGGCACTGTTAATATCCCGGTCGATTGCCGTGACGCTGAGGACGCTGGTCCCCACAGCTGCATCCTCGTTCAGGCGTATGAAGTATTCCTTCTGGGTGAACTCAGGGCGGTTGTCATTGACATCCATGACAGTAATGGTGACGCTAGCTGAGGCAGATAAAGATGGAGAACCATGGTCACGAGCCTCTACCCCAAAAAAATAGTGCTCGACCGATTCCCGGTCCAGGGGTCCACTGACCGTGATCCATCCAGTGGCACTGTTCACCACAAAGGGTGTGTCAGCCGAGACCCCTGTCAGTTTGTACTCCAGGCGCGAGTTCTCGCCATAGTCTGCATCCACGGCCTGGATGTGGATGACAGAGTGGCCAAGGGGAGCATTCTCCAGGACGGAGATTTGAAAAGGGGTACTGACAAAAATGGGGGCATGGTCATTGATGTCCACCACCTGGATGCTCACCATGCCAGTGTTGTTAGAAAGAGGAGGACGCCCCGCATCCTGAGCCCGGATCCTCAGGGTGTACTCCCGCTCCACCTCAAAATCCAGTGGGGCCACCACCTGTATTTCCCCAGTTACACTGTCGATGGAGAACTGGCCCCGACTGTTCCCACTGATGATGTTGTAGTGCACCAGCGCGTTGTTGTCCTTGTCCAGATCCGTGGCGGTGACGCGCAGGATCTCGGTGTGGGGCCGTATGTCCTCCCTCACTTGGACAATGTAACGCTTCTCGCTGAACTGAGGGATGTTGTCATTCTCATCAAGGACTGTGATGTAGACCTTGACGGTGGCAGAGCGGGGTCCCGGCTCCCTGCCCTGGTCATTGGCTTCCACCACCAGGGAATACTTCTCCATCTTCTCCCTGTCCACCGGCCCGCTGGTGGTGATGAGGCCGGAGCGGGGATCGATCTCAAAGACGTCGTAGGCAGCCCGTTCATTGACAAAGCGGTAGCGGATGTTGGCATTGGGCGGGGAGTCAACATCGGTGGCCCGTAGCTGCAGAATGGGGTATCCCTCCTCCACGTTCTCCCGGATGGTCTCCCGGTACTCGCCCTGCTCGAAGACGGGGTCGTGGTCGTTGCGGTCAGCAACAGTGATGGCCACCATGGTGGTGGCAGAGAGCCGGGGTGCCCCGTGGTCAGTGGCCGTCACTCGGAAGTAGTGCAGGTCCATGCTCTCCCGGTCCAGGGGCTGGGTGGTGGAGATGAGCCCGGCCCGCGGGTCGATGCTGAAGAGATCCCGCGAGCGGCTGTTCATCAGCGCGTCCATGGAGTACACCAGCCGCCCCGCCTCGCCTCCGTCGGGGTCCTGGGCCGCCACCGCCACCACCGCCGTCCCCGCCGGCTGGTTCTCCGCCACCTCCGCCTGGTAGTTGTACTGGGGGAACAGCGGGTGGCGGTTCGGGGCTGCGCGCCGGCCCCGCCGCCCCGGGGCCGGCGCCGGGGACAAGGGCAGCGGGCGCGGCGGGGCGGCGCGGGGCGGGCAGCGCGGCGGGGACCGGCGGCGCGGCGCCGGGGGCAGCCCCGGGGGCACGGCCGCCGCCCGGCACGGCACGGCGGCGGGACAGCCCCGGCGGGCCGGCGGCCCCCAACCCGGCGGCGGCGCGGTGGCCCCCAGCCCGGGGGGGAACAAAGGGAGCAGCAGGAGCGGCAGCAGCACCAGCAGGAGCGGCGGCGGCGGCCCCCGGTGGCGGCGGCAGCAGCAGCGGCTCGGGGCGGCCACCGGCTCCTCCGCCGCCGCCATGGTGCCTCGGCGGCCGCCGCCCGGCCCGGGCGCACGGCGGTGGGCTCGGCGCCGCCCCCGCTAGCGCCGGCGATGGCCGCCCCCCGCCCCACCGCCCCGCGCCGCCGCCGCCGCTGCTGCCGGGGGTGGCGGCGGCTCCTCCCGCAGCCCCAACATGGCTCCCGCCGCCCCGCCCCGCCGCGCCCCCGCCCGCCCCGCGCCGCCATCTTGAGCGCGGCCGGGCGGGCTGTGGCGGCTGCTCCGCGCCTCGGGGGCTCGGGCGCCGTGCGGGACACGCGTCCCCGGGCCGGCCGCGAGTGAGCCACGGCCGGGTCTGTGCGAGGGGCTGCACCGGCCGGCACCGGGCGAGGGGCTCCCGGAGCCTCCTTGCCAAAAGCGCAGGGCCCGGGGACACCGTGCACACAGCACGCACCTGCGGAGCCCCCCGACCCGCTGCTGCGGCACTGCCAGCGTCCGCACGGCCGGGCCGTGCCCCGTGCCCGAGGAGAGCCCGCGGGGACAGCTGCCCTGCTGCGGCACCAAGGGCGAGACAGGAAGGTGCCAGCGGTTAGGCAGGAGGCGCTGCCGTGCCTGGCAGCCCCGCGGGTCTCTTCCACCCGCACATGTCCATCTGGAAGCGGCACCGCGTTGGGCATCGGCAGGGATGGATTTTACCGTGTGCATGAAGACGGTCTTCCTATGTCCCGCTCTTCCAGGCGGTGCAAGTGGGGTCACATCCCCTGCCAGCCGGCTCCCCCACCCATGGGCACACAAGCGCATGGCACAGATTTAGCTATCCCACTCTCCTTCCCTGACACAGACCCCAGCTGCCACCACATACCAGGTGTGGCATCATCACCAGAGGGTAAAGCTGCAGATTTTGCTTCCGGCATCCCTGATGCAAAAAAAACCCCTACCAATCCTACATCTTTTCCAAGGAAAATTCAGTTTGAGGCCCTTGTATTATGGTGATTCATTAACGCATCAGCCTCATAATTTAGTTGTTGGTTTGACTCAATCAACTAATATCTCATCCTAATCCACGGGAACTCATAACAGGTTTAGGAATAACAGGGTTTAGGTCTTCATTAGTGTTTCACATGCCACAGCAGGGGGACGTCCTTGGCCATGTCCTGCTGAAGGAGAGGGTACACTGGGGCAAATGCTAGGGAGTAAAGAGCCATGTCAGGGAGGAAAACAGCAAATCTGGGAGATGGGGGCAGTTTAGGAAGGGGTAGGGAAGGACAAGGCACACATGGGACACACAGTGCCTCCATGCACATCCCAACTCCAAAGGGGCTGCAAGAGCCCCCTGTGCTGCTGTGCTGGATGGGCTGTGGTTCAGGGCACACAGGCTGGAGACTAAGAGGACCCCCATATCCACACCACAGCCAGGCTAGACATCGCTGGCAGCCCTTGTGTAGGCCCTACATAGCTCCCAAAACAAACTCACAAATTAATAGTGGGATGGATTCACACTGAAGATGGAGCTCCACTCCCAGCACTGCAGGAGCCATGCTCACTCTCCAACACACTCCCACCCCACAGGAAACAGCACGAGGCTGGGCGAGGTCCCGCTGTCCCTTTGCAGAAATCCAAGTGGCTGCTTGGGAGCTGCACACTGCTTTGGCCAGCACAGGCCATCTGTACAGCAAGAAGGGCTCACAGGAGATGCACTGGCCCCAGGGCACAGCGGGTCTGGGGACCTCAAGGAGGTCCAGCTGCCACTGTCCTGGTGGTGCCCTCTGCTCCAGCTGTGGCTGTGGAATCCTACACGCTGCTGCTGCCACAGTGCTGAATCCTGATGCCACCAGTGCTTTGCTTCTCTGCTCCATGTTCTGGTACTCTACCACCAGCTCTCACCCAGCTTTGGTTCCACCAATGGTGACAGATAGTCCCCTAGCAATTATTGTTAGTGTAAATGAGGGGCTGGGAAGAGTACATGCTGCCCACTGATCAGGGGTTTGATAGCAAGCAGGCTCCCATTCCTAGGGTGGAAACTGAGGAAAAACAACATGGGGTCTGCAGCACACCCAGTATGTCCCCAAACCACTGGCTAGCCTCATGCAGGGCTGGTGATTTCCTCCCATCACCCCTGCAGAAGCCAAGGCCTGGCCATCACCGGGGAAGCCACAGGGTGGGCAGAGCAGGCAGGGCTTGTCCTTGCCCTGTTGCTTGTGCCGAGCACGTTTTAGGACCGCAATGGGAAATATGAGGCAGGACCTAAAGCGGTGGCCAGTGCAGCTCCGCATGTGCCAGAGAGAAGTTCCCCTGGTGCTTACACAATGCTCAGGGCTGACACCCAGTGAGTGTGGATGTCTAAGCCCCTGGAGAAGCCAACATGTTAATTTATGAACTCCACAGGATGGGTAGTCTGCTGTGATTAACTCCTCAACCACCACATAGCGCCTCTGGCTTGGGTGGTCCTGCACCAGCACTGAGAGGGCTGTAGCCATACCAGCCCTAGGCATGCTGTGCTCTTGGGGGATTTACCTTCTCCCCTCCAGACCCTTAAGCATCCACTTGAGCCCTCCCAGTGCTGTTAGGATAATGCCAGAGCAGCCCTGGCTCTGCACACAGCTCACCCTAGAAACCTCATTTATCATAGGGCAGCTCATCACCCATGTGCAACAGGAACATGCTAGCTGGATCATACATCACACCTCCTCAAACTGGGGATGTGCCATCAGGAAACCAAATCAGGAGAGAGGCAATACTTTTTAAAAGTAATGAAGGCTTTCAAGTTTATTTGTTCTAATTACCCAGCTGACAGCTCAGGGGAGGAGGAGGAAAGTATCAGGGTATTACTGCCACAAAATAGTTGTAATTGAATCATTCCAGACAATAAAGCAGAAGCGCAGGTCACAGGCATTGCATCACTCCCCCCCACGCCAACCCCCCAACACCCCTCACTGTTGCACTACAATAAAAACACCAATACGAGCAGACACTGCTCTAATTGTGGCCTATTACAGCAAACAATCTCGAGTGTCTCACCTACACGGAGAGCAGGACCCGCTGAGCAGGCTGGGGGCAGCGAGTTTACACGCTGCAGTTTGATTCCCTGTGATGTGTGAAGGCCTTTCCTGGGCAGCAGCTGCATCTCTCCCCCTGGACCCCATAGCCAGCTGCCCCCCAGCTCTCCCAGCCCTGGCTGCGGGTGGTGGGGCAGAGGGTGTTATGCTACTCTGCAGCTGGGCCGGGGTGAGCAACCCCATGGACAGCAGTGGCTTGGGGATACCAATGGGAGCCACCAGCTCTGCAGTCTGGGCTCGTGGCAAGCAGAGCCACAGGTTCTGCTACTGCTGGGTTTGCCTGGCACAGCAAAGCCTGTGCTGCGTCACTGAGGGCAAGTGCCAGATGAACATCCCACCACAGCAGCAGGTCATGAGCCAACAACAAACCCCAGCAGCACTCAGAAGCAAGCCAAGGTTAGCTCACAAGTACATGCAACCATGTGCTGCACAGAGCAATGGGGCACAGGACAGCCACCATGGGGGACACACCAGTGAGCACTGGCAGCCCTTATGTGTCACGGTTGCCCCCAGGTGTGCAAATTGCACTTCAAGGCCACACACCTGGGGACTTTGGAGACAGGCCAGAGGCAGGAGCAAGGACAGCCCTGGTCCCAATTCTGCAGGCAGCTGTGTTTGATGCTATCCCTATGTTTGGAGTGGCACAGCCTGCACCTGGCATTTACACCCCTGCCCTGGCAGGGCTGTGCCCGTGGCCCGGCTGGCTCCCTTGGCACAGAGCCAAGAGCAGAGACCAGCTTCCTGCTGCCAACATAGTGCTCTGCCCGGTGCCTGCTGCCCTCCCACCATAGAACCCCTGCCATCCCAGGCACCTCAGAGCTGCAGGCGCAGGCTGAGGTTTGGGAGCACCGATCCGCAGCCAAGGCGCGATTCATTACACTCGCTACAGACCATTAAACCCGTCCTGCGCGGGCTCGCTGCCTTGGCAGCCGGGAGCCAGCTGAGGCTGCGCACACCTTGCGGGGAGCCAGCCGTGAGTCCAGCTCTGCCAAACCCTGAATGTGCAGCAGCGATGCTGGGCAGGCCCCAGGAATGATGGCTGTGGCCCTAGCAAGGGCTGCTGCCCTCCACCCTTCCTTGTCAGCCAGCAACATGGTAGAAGAAAACAAGGCCAGAAGCTGTGAGGGGAAATTACTGCATTACCCCCATTTGGAGATCAGCACCCACTGCTTTGCCTCCATGGGCAGCAGGCACCCAACCACGCCTGCTTTGGTGCCCCCATGACAGGATTGGGCAGGCAGGGCTACACTCACAGAAGTCCAGTTTAAGACATTTTTATTCTTCTGCAGGTTACACTTAGTGTTTAAGAAAATACAGGATCCCTTTTGACATTCATACATTTTTACAGGGAAAAAATAGGTTTTTCTACTAGGGTGGTTATTAAGCTTGGGCATTCCCAGGCTGACTTCCTTGCCCCCCTTGGCTGCCAGGCCAACCCTCCATTCTCAAGCATCACTGCCCCAGTGGCCAGTCCAGGCCTGCAGAGCTTGTGCCATCCCCTCAAGCTAACAAAAAAAAAAAAAAAAAAAGTAAAGTAAATACAGTGCCCAGTATTTCCAGTTTCACTTTCCAACAGCTCCTACACTGGCTACTGCAAAGGAAGACCTGGGGACAGGGAGTGACCACACTGCGCACACAAATATCTAAGAGACCCACGTTAGTGTGTGTGACTATCTGGACCAAGGAAGCAGGTTAATCCCGTTTGCTAGAAACCTAGAGGAAATATAAATAAGGGTTCCCCACACTTAGCATAGTCACAAACAGCTACTGGACACCAGGCTCACGCTGCCTCTGAGCGCTGCCACAGGGACAGGGAGGGCAGCGAGGCAGAGCTACTATGAAGCTCAAGGCAAGAAATGCACACGCTGCACGAACAGAGCGTGCCTGCCCAGAGGCAGCCCCTCTGCTCAGGGCAATGCTGCAACAGAGGTGGCAAGCGGCAGCTTCACTTGGCAGGACACGTCTTTGTGCTGTGTCCGGCCAAGGGCTTCCTAAGGGCAGTGTCACCCACGTGGCTGTTACTTCTAGGCTGCCACAGTGTGCAAGAAATTCAGATTTAAACATCACTATAGAAAGCAGATTGAAAAGCAGCTGCTGGGGTAAGGCCTCCATGACCCAAGGTGGGCTGCTGCCCAGAGGCAAAGCTGAGGGCCAGGAGGGAGTGAAAGGCTCACTAGACGAGGCGTTAGACAGCGAGCAGCTACTTTCCCTTGGCAGGGCTGCAGCACATTGGCACTAGCAGCAGGAAACAAAACAGATGTTACAAAAGCTTCTTCCAAGCACCAGCGGACTCCACTTGGTCACTGCAGGGAGAGAGACGCACATGGAAAAGAAGTGATACTCTAAGGCAAAGGCCTTTCTCTTCAGGACCTCGGGACACCAGTGCAAGCTAAACATCCCCCCATGCTGGCTACTAAGCCCCCACAAGCTTTCTGCCCTTCCCACTAACACCAGCTGCCCAAATAGCTCCTGCTGAGTCTTGCAGGCAAACCACGCGCCAGCGCCCACCCTGCTCTGCCTGCCCCGGCACCAGGCCCCAGGGGCACCCCATGCCCTCTCTGCTGCTGGCACTTCCAAAGGGCCGGTGAACACTGTCCCAACCTTAGGCCTCGCACAGAGGGATATAAGGTATGAGCTGTACTGGAAGGGAATGGGGAGAAAGTGTCAACAAAAGACATAGTCGATCCAAGTGGTTCAAACTCCAGTCCAAGCTGAGGAGCATTAGCTGGTACCAGAAGAGATTTCTGGGAACTCCTTGTAAATCTCCAAGATGATCAGTTTGTCCATCTGGCACTGCTGGTCCTCCTCCTCCTCGCCCAGGATGCGCTGCAGGATGCCCTGCAGATCGGCGAGGCGGTGCTGGTGCTGCAGATAGGGTGTGGAGCGGATGATGGCGTGCATCAGAGACAGATACTCCATCCTCAGCTGCCAAGTGGGAGGGGAGACAAACCACAGAGCACCGTCAAAGATTTGAAGTGAGATAAACAAGTATGCCAGCCTCCATTAAAGCATGAGCACAGGAACAGCTGCTGCTGCACCATCAACCAGAGCACAACTCCAGAGGCACCTGCTTTTCCTTAAGTATCATTAGTAACTATGGAAAACTCTGCTTTTCCCACAGCAACAGAGTGCTGCTCCTCCCCTTCCCTCAAACACGTGTACATCCCCTGCCTCTTGCAACACCAAGCGAGAGAGTCCTCCTACTACTACTACTCACAGAGGGTCTCTCTTCCCAAAGGTCCATGGTCAGAAGGGTGCAAACCACCAGAAGCCTGGCAGATCTTTCTTCAAATATGCTGGTGTGCTGGGCAGGATAAATCCTCCCTTTCTCCTCAGCTCCCAAGGTTGATTTAAGCACCCAGAAATGTTGTGCCCACCCCAGAACTCCACTCTTGCCTGCACCAGCAGGCCCCATGGGGGCCAGGAAAAACACCATTGCTTTGGGACTGTGCTCCCTTCCCCAGTGCCCATGGGTTACTGTGAGCACCTTGTCTCCAGGGGAGAGATCAGCAATCTGCCGCACCAGGATGTCTATCAGGACCATCATGTCCGTGTGATAGAAGATGCTGGCTGTATCCTTGCTGGCAAAGATGTCCTGCAGAAACTTCAGCACTGAGTGTGGTGGCTGAGGCTGATGCTTGAAGATGCAAACTGGATCATCTGGGGGAGGTAGAGAGAAGAGACTGTGCTGAGCCACTGTTCCATCTTCCGTGCACTTCCCTTCATTAGACCCTCTGGCTCTGGAGAGGAGGCTGCCCTGCCCTCGGCCAGCCACTCCCTGCCCATGGATAGCTTCTGTGCCCAAAGACCTCAGTGCCTTGCACAAAGGTGTGTAATCAGGATGGCAGCTCTGCAGGCTACCAAGATGAGACCAAACTTGTTATGATTAGCCTTAATCACTGTTTATAGTTCACCTACCATGCCAGGTGAAAGCTCATTAGCACATCGCCTCTAAGTATCTCCCGTTCTTGCTCAACAGCCACCACTCATTTTCTCCCTGGTTTATTAAGAGGGGTCCAATAACCCCTCTGAAAAGCCCATCAGAGCCTGTACCAGAAACAAGCTTTCACCAGAGACCAGGCTAGTACTATCCCAGAAGCAAGAAAAGAAACACTTCCAAGTTTAAATGAGCCACCGCATCGTGTTCTCTTGCAAAACATCCCTGCAGACTCCAAGAGGGGCTCTGGGCCATGGCAGCTCCCTCAGCAGTTGTCAGGAAGGCGGGCAAAAGAGAAGCATCTTCATTAGGTTGTGGCCCCCCTCTTTCTTCTCCCAGCTCCTCACTGAAAAGTGATCCCTGCAGGGAATCTGGCAGGGAAAGGACTAAACAAAGGCTTTGGGAGGAGGCCAGACAGAAGAGCACTGAGGTGCCTGCTGCCCTCAAGCTGATATAGTGTGGAGACAGTGATTTGCAGCCCCAAAGAGAACTAAAGCCAGAGTAAGATGAGCTGCAAGCATCACAGGATGGGTTATTTCCAGCAACTCAACAAAATGAGTTCTCTCAGGCAGCAAAGCCCCTGTGCTCCAGAAGGTATTAGAAAGCACAATAGCGGCCTGCAGCACGGGCTGAAAGACCTGGCACCGCTCTTCCTGTGGAGATCTCCAGCGTTCCAGAAATCTGCTCTGCAACAGCTCCACGAGTGCACTGGATTTCACTCCATGCATGGAGCAGACACAAGGCTAACCCTCTGCTGGCAATTCAGAAATGGAAAGTTCCACTCTCAGCAGCATTTCAGAAGACAAAAGCTCCCTCTGCATCTGTCCCCCAGGGCAGATGTTTGCCAGCATGGGCAGAGGTTTGTGTGCCAGCACACATCGAGTCCTCTGCCTGTCCAAGGACAGAAGTGGCCCAGGACCAGCCTTCCTCCCAGACAAGAGCTTGCCACGGCAGCTGGTCCTTGCTCTGAGACAGAGCTGATCTGACCCAGAAGTATATGGAAATGGCAGCCACTCCTCTCTCCCTAGATGCCATCAGCCATCACCTCATTCCTTGTGCAGCTTCATCCTCAGCAATGCAGACTGTCACTCTCACAAACTCACCAGGAAGCAGCACGTCTTGCCTGAGCTGACCGCTCCTCAGCTACCTGCATCCCCGACATCCTACCCCCTAATGAGCATGGGGCTTGTCTCCCCAAGCATCTCTGTGCACCCCCTGCCAGGCACGTAACAGTGCCACACACACTCACCTCCTCTGTTCAGCAGCAGCAGCAGCTTCTCTGTGAAAGTCTTGACATTGGAGTGCTTGCTTATTGTAGTCATGATCACACTGTGTTCTGGAACTAAGGAAGAAACCTGTTCAGCATCTCCCTTTGTCTCCTGAAGACCATGGTGATAAAAACACATAATGGGTGGCTCCTATTTCACATCAGTGCTCTGGGAAGCTTTGGGGAACCACAGTCTATCAGGGCTACGAAAAGCTTCAGGCCCACAGAGTGAGTGGGCAGGGGGAAGGAAGGTGAAATAAATCTGGAAACAGCACATGAAACACTGGGGATTTGGTGCTTTCTCCATATACCTGATTCATGTGTGGGTTCCCACCTTGCCAGCCAAACGCTGGGAAATACCTTGCAAAGGCTTTATGTTGTCAAACATTACCTCTGCTCACAACCCTCTGCAGCCAAGGGCTCCATTCTTTGGTACCTTCTAACTTCCTATCAGCAGTGCCCTTCTGGAACTTAGAGTCTTGCAAGCTCTCTTAAGAGGAGTCCCAGGAGCATCCCAGAAGAGAAAAGTTTTTCTCAGCACTAAACACTGTGCTGTGCAAGGGTACAGGCTGAAGACTTCTTCTAGGAACTGGCCCCTTGCCTGCTCTGGGGGTGATTTGCTGTAAAATACACTTACCCTAGCAGAGCTTATGTGCGTGCGTGAGCGTGCACACTCAATCACATGCACAGCACAGTGTGGCTACCTCTGTGGCCTGTAGTATTTCACAGGCTGAAAAATGTCTCGGAATCCTGAATGCTATCAATATAATATGCATTTAGGAGAGTTTTTGAACTAATGCTGCATCACCAAACTGCATGACAGATGAATCTTTCAGACAGAGGAATAAAAAATTCAATCCACTAATAAGCAACATGAACATCATTTACCATGTTCTTAGCATCAGAGAACAAGTCACTGCTCTTGGCTATGCCCCAGGTGGGCAATAATCCCCAGAAACACACTGCCTGTCATGCACTACTGCCTAATTACTGCAGCCAGCAAGGATATGGGTAAGTGTGAGAAGGGGTAGTGAATGAAAGCAGCTGAGATATACTTAATCAGTCTCTGTGCAATCAACTTTCACATGGAATTAGAAACTTTTGCATAAATTTCAATGAAGCGCAACCCAAAATAACAGGTAAATAACTGGAAATATCGTTGCTGCTTTATCCTCCCCTCTCTCCAAAAAGTCAAGGATGAAGTCATGAAGCAGATGAAGGGAAACTAATTAACTGAAGACAACTGGAGCAACAGGAGACTGGGTTAAGGAGTGGCTTCTCTTAGCAGGACCTGGAACTATGCTCCAATCTTCCAACAGGCTTCAAAATGTGCAGGCAGAGGGAGGGAAGATGCCCTTCCCTAGGGACCTGATGTGCTGTCTGTCCTCATGGAGCTCAGCAGAGCAGGGAGGACAGAGAACAATGCAAACAGGGGAGAGCACAGCTCAGGCCAATGCTGAAGGGCCTGACCCCAACAACTTGGCACTGGGTGAACTTCAGGCAGAGTGGACAGGGAAGCAGAAGCTTTGCCAAGACCTGCAGAAGGCAGAGGACTTTTCTTCTGAACTGGCATCAAGAAATGCCCACTGAAGCATCTTCTCTCCCAAATCACCTGTGCCTATAAACTAACCCCACTCATGCTCTGCAAGTACAGCCCAACAACTGCTTTGATCAGGCACTCTGGAAGTCCAGTGACAAATCCACTGGGTTGCCAGAGCTGCTGGGCAGGGGCTCTCAGACCATTTTTTCCTCTAGGGTTTTGCACCATATTTAAACACAGCGTAGTGCCAGAGACTAAGGGAGCTGGTTGGTGGTTATAGCACCATCAAGACCCAGCAAGATTCTCCCTCCCCATTTTTCACACCCTCACTCCAGACCACTGAAATCCTGCCAAGGCAGAGCAGCACCAGTTTAACCTGGAATGTGGAGATTGAAGGCCAGAAGGACGTTGACAAATAAGTCAGGCAGCTGGTCAGTGGTGTCCGAGGGCAGCCCGTCCTCAATCACATCCAGCAGGAACTGCACAAACTGAGAGTTGAGATGTTCTGCACAAGGAGAAAGGGGCATTTACAGCACAGTGAAAACAAACCAAGCCAACAAGGGACCATCCAAGCCACTTCTCTGTGCTTTTATGCTTAAAAACCATTAGTTGAGTGCTAGTGTCAGTCTCCAGGGAATGAAGGGCTCTTCAAGTGGACTAGACAGACCACTGAAGCTTCTTTGTGTGAGACACAGTGCAGGGGAATGCTGAAATTTGGTCCCCCAACTGGCAATTTTTTTTGAGTAAACAAAACTCCAAATCCTGCTGTAGCTTTTTGCAGAGCCACTGCCACCAGTGAGGGCTTCAAGTCAGGAAGAGATTGGTATTCTTGACCACTGGTTTAGTTAATCTCTTTTAAAAAAAAGCCCTAATAATCTAGATCATTAGTAATAACCAAGTTTTCAATTTAGCTATTAGGAAAGCTCAGGAGCTCAGGCAAATAAGTCCACCTGCAGGAAATAACTGCCAGGGTTACACAAGGAGAGAAAAACAGGAGGTGTAGAGGCTCATTCCAGTCTCTACTGCACCAGTTTAAATCTTGTACAGGTTTACCCAGTGTTAAGGTAATGCTGCTGACAAGATACTTATAAAAATCTCTACTGCATTTCCAGGAAAATTAAGCCCAGAACTTCCCAAATACAACACAGCCTTGGGAAGAAGCAGGCAGGGCTTTCTGGCTGAAATGAAAGGACAGAGGATAAAACAGGGAGAATATTTGCACTTCATTATTGACTGTGATACCCTTAATCATCTCCATTTTCCCTAAGAGCCTGAACTACACAGGGCTGCACTATCCTGCTAGAAGAGAGACCAGAAAGAGGCCACATGATGCAGCTGACAGCCTTAGTGGGCGTTTGTGCAGGGATCTGGGATCTCAGCCTCATCAGCAGACAGTCTCCAAAGCAAGTAAGAGGTGTGTGCTTTCACACAGGCCAGAGGTAAAACAAAATGCCACTTAAGTCACAGGCATGGGCAAATCCATGTTGCCTGCAGCGTGGCATTCAGTCCTCCACTGCTCTAACCCAGATTTGTGCTGCTCCTTGGAACTCTGGCATCTCAGCCCAGTGCTTCAGCTGCCAGGCTCTATTGATAAACAACAGACCCTACTCTTGCTGGGCCTTCCCCACCTTGACCATCAGGAAAGGTCCCTTCCCTGTGTCTGCCAGCATGCCCCAGACATCCCACCAGCAGCTCTGCCATGAGCACAACCCACTCTTACCATAGTGGTGATATGGCAGGGGCTCCCCCATGGAGAACATCATGGCCAGCACCAGTGCAGAGTAACACATCTTTTGATGATCTGCAAGACAAAGGTCCTGTCATTAGTTCTTCTGAGGATGTGAAACCTTCCCCCGGCTGCAGCTGCCAAGTCACACATTTAATGCAGGCATTTAACACGGATTAGCCTGCTCTTCATTCCTGTATTGACTGAGCTGTAAGGGTGTTTTTCCCCATTTTAGCACACCACACGCCTTCTGTGCCGTGTGTTTCCAAAGCAATTTAAAAATAATCATAACAAGAGTCCTCTATGTTTTACCCCTCTACTTCAGAGGATCTGGGCAAACTTGATCTGAATAATTAAAAACCTCCCCTGCACAGTCCCAGGACACATCCCATAGTTATGTAATTACTGAACCCAGAAAAAGCATCCATCTGGCCAGCTCAAAATACTGCCTGTTCCAACCAACACCACCCCCAGACAGCCATGCTGCTTGTTACCATCTCTGCACTGCTCTACTTTTGCTACCTCAGCTCTGCCTGAAGGTATAAAAGGTCCCTGGGGAGACCAGATCACTGCTCAGGCTGTGCATCTGCCCACCTCCCAGGCCACGTCTCCAGCACTGATACATCCCAGAGCCTGCTAGTCCAACACAATTTTTGCTGGCAGCAGTTTTATGAGAATGCTCCAAAGGACCCCTGCCAGTGTCTTTCCTGAATTTTAACTAATGGATATCTCTCAATAGATATTTGCAGAACAAAAAAAAGTCATGGAATAGGATCTGTGCCCTCATCAAATGTAGCCTCTGTCCAGTTCAGCAAGTCTGAAGACAATAGGAAAATGAGTATTATTATATATAGGTTACCACACATACTGGCTAAATAAAGTTTGGCTACATCTTCCAGAAAGAGCCCTGGGGCACAAGGAAACTGAAGGTGTATTTATGAAAAACTGACCAAAACTACTTTTCATTACAGGAGAAAAAGGCCCCTTCAATCTATGATGCTTTTCCTGGCCATACTGCTGCCCTGCACAATATACACCAGTTCCATGGCCCCCTCCAAACCCTTTAAGGTATTTCACTTCTTTGTGCACAAATCAGCCCCTCTCTAAGCACCTGCACCCTGCAGTTTGGCTCTGACTGCAAGGGCTGATGCCTTCACTGTCACCACCTACTCCTGGACTTGGCCAAAGGACTTGGGACATTTGACAGCTCTCGGGTTTACTGTCAACATGGGGAACAAAATGCTACTAAATCATTCCAGCCCCTTGCCCCCTGGAAAGTCAGCTCTGTCAGCAAAGCCTCTCTACTCAAAGCACACACGGACTCTGTCAGAGCTCCACACGAGGCCTTGGTTTTCAATCAGCAAGTACTTTGAGTAAAAATAGATAATTTGCAGCTTAACCAGATACTACAGCATTAACAAGAGTTTGTAGACCATGTGGCAGCAAAGGAAGGCTGAAAACTGCTGTTTACTCTCTGTAAACAGAGAGGGAGGATATTTAATGACTTAAATATAATTCATACTTATATAAGAAGTTCTCAGCTATAAGGTGACAGTGATGCCAAAGCACACGGCAGCAAAAAAGGGGATCTGACAAACTGTTCACCACATGGTTTCTTCATTCTTTCCTCCATGGCTCCCAATGGGAGTTGGGTCTTGGAGGCAGGATACTGCAGGAGGTA
Source organism: Corvus hawaiiensis (assembly GCF_020740725.1). Taxonomy (NCBI): domain Eukaryota; kingdom Metazoa; phylum Chordata; class Aves; order Passeriformes; family Corvidae; genus Corvus; species Corvus hawaiiensis. The sequence continues at coordinate 14,916,904 of NC_063223.1, forward strand.
GACACAGGGAGCTGCTGTTCTCATGTTCCTAGAAAGGCTTTCATCAACAAAACATTTTCTCTCATCACATCAGGAGCAATAAAATAAAGTGAGAGCCAGAAGCCAGTGATTAACGTGGTTGTAGCAAATATGGAAGAACAGACTAGAGATGGGAGGGAAGAGAGTAGTTTTACACCTCCTTGGTCCTTCTGCCATTAACTGATGTCCCTTCATCCTGGTTGACAGCAGTCTATGTGATTAGGAGGCAAACCTTGTTGTATTTCCCTAAAGACAACAAATCAAAGGATGCTGAAACCAGCCAGAAACCCGAACTTGGGGCAAATCCAGATTAACCCAGGACACTCACTCTGCACAGGCTCTACAAGTTTTTGGGAGTGTCCCAGATGCAGCAGGGCAAGACTCCAAGACTCACCATGCTGAAGAACAGAGTAACTGTCAGTCAAAACACAGCTTTTTTTGCTTTACCTTACAGAGCAGCACCAGTGGCTGTAGGAAATTAAATAGTATCAATGCAGCTCTCTTGAAGCAGAGGGACTGCTGATGACAGACTGATAAGCATCACTGAAGCAGCCATGACAGGCAGGAGAGATGCAGCTGTTTGCTCACCAGCCTGTGTTGCTGAAGCCTACTGAGATAGTGGTGCGAAACTGCTATCATGTATGAAAAGCATTTCTCTGAGGCCTTTGAAGGCCTTGCTTCCACCTTCTAGACACAGCAGTGTGAAATGTGGGCACTGGGAGCAGACACAATTGTCTAGGACTGAAGGGAGAAGAGCCTGACAGCTGGCTTGCATGTACACTGTGCTGCAACAAGGGAGAAAGTCATGATTATAGACTGGATTATCCCTGTCTGTTTTCTTTGGAATTACTCTGGCTAACTCTGTCTTGCTGTGGCTTATTATAAGGTATTCTAACATGGATAGATGTGCAGGCAAGCCGTAGCAGAGGGAAGGAGCTGTCCAGAAGCAGTAAGACCCAAACATCTGCAGAAGAACTGGCCAGCAGCCAACACGCCTGCATCAGTCCAAGGGTAAAGTCCTTCTCACCAAAGGCACCCAGCATCCACAAACAGAGCTTCTGCCTCAGCTGCTCTTCAATAATAAACCAGGAGGGACCCCACAGAGCTGCTGCAGCCAGTTCCATGCTCCCCAGTTGTGCAGTGTTGGCACTGATTGCTCTGGCTCCAGTCACCCACAGAAGGGATTAGCTATTCCACAGCATGTCATGGATCAGCTATTCCCCAGTTTTTAGTAGCAAAATAAGCTCAAGTCGTTCTAGGATTCAAGGTCATGTTTTCACACAAGCTTGCCATTTGCTGGCAGCACATGAAGCAGTAAAGCACCAGAACGGCAGGAGGGAACTACTAATGCCCTGAAACACCTTTGAAGGACAGACACATTTGGGCCAAGGATGGTTACCCCCCTGCAGCTCCACTGTGAAGGCTGAGAGGACTGGATGCTGCACAGATGCCACTGCACAAGTGCCTACCACAAAGCTGAGCACAAGGAAAGCAGCGCGGGATGAGGACACCAGTTTGTGAGGCTCCTGTATCCACACAGTGGTCTGTCAGCAAAGGAAGAGCAGCTTCTCACCCTCCAACTGGACCACCTTACAGGAAGGAGGGAAAAAACCCTCACCTTCACATGATGCTAGGGAAAGGGAGATGCTGCAGAGCTGCAGGTTGGCAGCTCAGAGGACACCGTAGAGCCACTTCTCACCCACTTCCACTGCCATGCTTTTAGGACCCCAAAGCAGAGCTAAGACTTGCTGAGAGACAGGCCTGCTCCAGCCTCAGTACTACCTGGACATCAGCAGAGGTGTGCAGAAGTCACACAGGTCAGAGCACAAAGCTCCACAACCACCAAGAGGCTGAATCAGCTGTGCTGTCTGACATGACACAGCCCCGGGCAAAACACAGCATCACTGCAACCAGGCAAGGAACAGCAAGTGTGACCAGCCCACCCTGCCTGCACAAAGGCAGCTCAGGAACAGGCCAGTAGACAGAACTCTGTTTGGGAAGGTGCACAGGATGCTCACTTGGGGACAGTCTTTGTGAATGGATGATGGAAGCACAATAAAGTTTATTTTCGGCAGCACAAAATCAGAAAAAATGTTGCTGCAGGAGCACAGTCACAGTCCCATAACCAAGTAGCATTTGTTTCTTGGGCAGTAAGACCTCAGCCTGGAGAAGATGCTTCTCATGCATAACCAGAGTGTGATAAGTTCACAGCACAGGATTTATAAGCAGCAGTAACAAAAGAGAAAGCGTAGCCAGCACAGGACTAATACCTGCAGTGCCACACCACCAGCCCTTCGCCCTGCCCTGAAATGCCACCATCCTCACCTTTGAAATGCCTGCACCTCAAAGCATCTAAGAGGAAACAAAGCCCTCTGCAACAGGCTTGATTTTCATCTCCTACAGCTCTTTCCAGACACAAGATGAGCCCTGTTAATGCTGCCCACCACAGTCAGGTTGGCACAGTCTCTGCTGGGATGCTGGGGACAGGAATGTCTACTATGCAGGTTCAGAGTGGTCATCTAGGACATTTACTCAGCTCACATGAAATGGACGGGACAGTCCTGTTCTCTGCAGACCTGCCAACCCCTACAGAGTCTCATCACCAAATTATACCCCTCTGCAGCTTCATGACACCCACAACAAACCAACAGACTGCAACCAGGGCAGCAAGGCTGCAAACACCAGGCTCTTCTGATTTGATCCACGTGGTCACTCAACAGCTACTCTAATTGTGGGTCACAGTTAGCACAAGACAATGGATTTTCAATGTCCTTTTAAGAGAAAGATGCCACTGCCAGCAGTGGTGGCCTACAGCCTGGCTTCAAAATGGGGAGCAAAGCTGTGACTGTGCAGGACCAGGCACGTGTGGGGAGCTGGAAGGTAATGCCAGGGGAGTATTACTACATGCTTAACTTACTCTTAGGCTTTTCCCCAGCATCTCCTTCTGGCTGCTCAGAGATAAAGGACACTGGGCTAAGCAGGAGCTCTGAGGGCACGAAGGACATTCCTATTAGTAGCAGGGACAGGTCATCCTAACAAATAGAGGTGTGTGAAGTAGAAGGAACATAAGGGCAAAGCCTGGGTATGGAAAGCAAAGAGCTGGGAAAACCTGGGCTGCGGCACTATCCTGCAGAGGACCAGGACTGCAATGTTAAAAACAGCACTACCATCTCTCTTGGCACAGTGGTGGAGAGAAGGCCTTTTCCTTTAACCAGCACACATCTCACTCACCAGGATGAAACACCACAAAAATTTGGTATAGAAAGCTGAAAAAAACTCTATAAGAAACTGCAGAGATCTTCCTTGAGATGAGCAGGTATCTCTTGTCAGCATTATAAAACAAAACTGGTACAACTCAAAACGTGTTTTAAGACATCTACAAGAAGTGACACAGATCATTTAACGGCATGTTCAATAGCTGGAGGGCCTCACACCGTTGGACTGAAACATCCCTTCCTGTGCATTCCTCAGTCACAGCTGTAATAACCTGAATAACTTTAAAGCCAGACACCATTGCCTCCCGAGCACTGGGCATGTGGAGTAGCCAGGCAGTGCGGGGCCACTGCTGCTGCTGCAAATCATGTAATGGGAAGACACTTTCCCAGGGCCCTGGGAACAGCAGCTCTGGCTCACCCTGGGTGTGAGTCTGCATGTCCCGGGCCAGCTCCATCGGCAGCACGGAATTCACGAGCGTTGAGATGACAGCAGCATCCAGGTTGCACATGGCTCCAAAGCACTTCAACAGCAGCAGGCGCAGTGGCACCCTGTGTTCCTGCAAAAACAATTTGTTAGATCAAACCATGTCCCAGAGGAGGGCTCACTCTGAAGCAGAGACACAGCTTCTAGAAGCTCCTGTTGTTGAGAAGCCACAGACCTTCCCAGGGTGACAGTGAACCTAGAAGCTTTTAACAAGCACAGGAATCACTTTACAATAATGTTCACAATTGGGCTGGCTACGGGTTGTTGGCACATGTGGTCAGACGCAATGTGGCAGCCAGAGCTCAGATGTGAGATGCCCCATTTCATCCACTAAATCTGGTAACACACCAACAACCCATACCTGTCCCCAGCGGAGAGACTGAATTTGCTGGGTAGCCAGGATTCTCTGAGCACACTAAGGTTTTGTGAATGCTGCTCTGATTAAGGTTTCCTGACAATGTAACATTGGCAAGCTCTCTTTAGGAAGTTTTGGGACATGCAAGGATTTCAGCAAAGATGATGCTCAGCCTGCAGCTCCCGTGCAGGAGCTCTGATGCTGAGGTAACCTTCATACTCTACCCTCAGTCAACATCTCCAGGCTTCAGAGAACACAAGTGAGCCAAGCCTTGGCACTGGGCATGACAGTAGCCAGGACAGGACACCCAACTGCTCCCTACCTGGTCAGGCTTCCTTGGAATTGTGGTCAGAGAAGAGCAGGCAGTGAAAGTCAGCAGGCTCTGTTATGCCCAGCCTGCCTCCCTGCTGCTCTCAGCTATGCTACAGACCCCTGATCCTGAGGTCTGGGTTCAGACACAGAAGTGCCAGATGAAAGCAAAATGCCACAAGACTTGATGTGCTGTAGCTGGGGACATAGGGACAAGATGGAGAAAAGTTTTTTACTCCCACAGAGTCCTGCAACAGAACATTCCAGGAAGGAGGGGGCAAAGCAACACATCATAGGCATTTAAGACAAAACTTCAATCTCTTCCTCTGAATACTGATTTCCTTCCTCACTCCCAAGGCTTCTACTCACTACCTACTTTCCTAAGCAAAGTTATTTACTAATGAACAGGAGTGCATCAATTACAAGAAGAGCAATCACAGCCTGTCAGATCTCCCAAGGCATCCTCTGAAATCCTTCCTCTAGATACCAGTGATACCAATGCTGTCCCTCAACGGACCAGTAAAAGCAGCAAGCTTTACCCTTCCCAGTGCTAGCTACTGCTTCAAAGTCTACAGCATCCTCTGCTCTTTCACACAACTTTCATGCATAGCATTGACATTAGCCAGCACTCGAAAAGAATATGCTGCAATTCCAGTGAGACCACAGCCCTATCCAAGGGAAACATCTTATATATATATTCATCATACCAACCCTGCTCCTTTGCATCTTCAGGGAAATCTTAAAAAGAGAGGTCTGGTGCATTCTGCCACCTTACCATCTGATAATATGCCACGAGGGACAGGACAGATTCAAACTCATTCTTCTTGCACATTTTCTTGCAAACTTCTGGGTCTGCATCTGTCTGGAAGAAGGAATGGACAGGTAACCCAGTGACACATCAAAGCAGAAAGTGCCTGCTGCAGGGACCTTGAGGGAGTCCACTTGCTTTCAGATGTCAGTAGCCCCAACATCTCACAAAGAAACTGAAGGCAGAGCACAAAAACAGGTCAAGAACCATCACCTTTCATATTCTGCATCAAAGTGGATTCTTGAGAAACGCCTCCGCCACAGAGCATGTCTCGGGCTGAAAACATCTAAAACATGACCTGAGCAGCACCTGATTGAGAGCATCACACAGTTACACAGGGCAGCTCCAGCACTGCTCCCATCCTGAGAAGTACATCTCCTCCCACCCCTAAGTGATGAGGAAATGGTTGCACAAAACCCCACTCTGCCTTGCCCTGCAGGCCCACAGCGAGGCAGCACAGGCTGTACGTGGAGTGACAAAGACCTTGGCATTTATTACAGAAAACTTACCTGTTCTGTTTATGTCAGAACTGGAGAGGACTACAAAATAGTGCCAGAGCAAAGCCCACACCAGTACCCCTAGCACAGACCGTGTCACTGCACTGAGGGCAGCTCCCACATCATCCCCACATACAGACGCACTTGTACATACTGGTGAGAGCGTTGGGACAGTAATCCCACTGCTGCTCACTATGGGCCCGTTCCTTTCCTGTATGCACAGATGTGTCAGATGCTTTATACTTTCTCACAAAAACAGCTTTAAAGCTCACTTTCAAGGCAACCAAAGAATGTTCTTTGCATTTAATGAGCTTCACTCCACAAGTACCCACCAGCAAGGGAGGATGTTTTAAGTGGAAGATGTTTTAAATGGGCCTAGGAGTGCAACAACCCTCACCAGAGACTTCCAGGTTTTCTGTGGGAGGTTAGGTTTTTTTGGAGGTGGGGGTTTATATCCTCTTTTGATAGGTAAATACCACAGTTCCCATGAAGAACAGTTCAGTAACGCTTTTCAGAACAGCTTTGTAAGGTAGAATGGAGAGTAAAGGCAGCTCAAGAGCCCTACAGAGCCCACAGAGAAGGGTAGGGCTTCACAATGACAGTGAAGGACGCACAAGAAACCTCTGCCCCCTGAAACAGCAGATCCAGTGGCAACAGCGGGGTGAAGGAAGTCAATAAAAGGAACTTCACCAGGGCTGTCTTCTCTGCTCTGCCTGTAAAGAGAGGAATTTACTCACCAGGATGCGAAGCAGCTCCTCCAGGTAGCAGCAGATGACATTCTCATCCTCGTAGAGTGCCCAGCTGCGCTGCTGAGCATCATCCTTGTGCCTGGCCAGATCTGCAAAGATCACCTCCAGACGCTGCTCGTCGTGGCAGATCTGGCCCGAGGGCAGCCCCGCACTCAGGTTCTGCACGACAGCAAAACCACTGGTTAGTGGGGCCCTGACAGCTGGCTGTTGTTTGGGTGCCTGTTTCCTGCAATCTTGTCTCACGACTGGCAGCTGACCTCATTCAGTCAAGAGCTGGCAGTACAAAACCAGTAAGTTTGTGACACATGTTATTTCAGGAGCCTCTACCCTCTGTAGATTCTGGAAATCATCCCAAAAATGGGAATGGCCAAACCAGCCTGGTATGGGCCAGGACCACTGCCAGGCAGCAGCTGAGCACCCCCAGCAAAACAGACGTGTCCTGGACACCAAACCACACTGCACAGCTACCTCGAGGCAGGAGAAGTTCCCTCTGCTGCCCACTCCCCCAAGCCTGAAAGGGACAGATCTGCCTTTAATCCTTGGCTCCAGAGCAAGGACTTGTATGGTCCTTTCCATGCCAGCTGCTCTAGGCCTGGATTTTCTGCAGCAAGAACAGGAACCAATTCATCATGGGCTGCTTTGGTTTTGCTTCATTCCAAACAGCAGAGCTCCACTGTTCACCACAGCTCTGAAGTGTGTAGCCACTCAGTAAATCTTACTGCACACATTCCTTTCTCAAACTGCTGTCAACTGCATCCCCATCACTTCTGCCTCATACACAACCCTTGCCATGAAGGTCTCACTCTTCAGTTGCCTTTCCTTTGCTTTTCCTCACCATCGAGAAAGACGGGAATGTTGAGGGAGCGTTCAACCTGCCCCAACAGCTGCTGTGCTCTGGGATTTAGGATAAGCCTCTAGGACCTAAGTATATCACATGAATCACTTGGTTTCCAGAAAGCAAGGCAAGAAGGGGGGTTCAGTACATGGAACTGAGCTGATCACAGTTGATGAGCCCAGGCACCATTAAGAGAGGTAAGGACTAATTTGTGAAATAGCTTAAATTATATACACAAGGGTTTGGCAGCAGTGACAACAAGCAGCAGGAGATCAGCAAGGTGGAAGAGAATCAAGCTGAGAAATTCAAACAACAGTGAAAACCCACTCACTGAGACCGAATTCCTAAAATTTTTTGGATGAGGCTGTCTTATCACAAGCAGTAGCAAGGCACGATCACTCAGTGAGAAAAGGCCTTTACAGCTTAACAGCCAGGACATCTATCCTGGTGCAGCTCCTTCCAACAGGCTGGCTGTGCAGGCAGGGGCAGCAAGCCTTTAGGCAGACTTCACTTTGGGAGCAGAGCAGAAGGATTTCATTTGGAGACACAAGCCCATGTCTTGTGCCAGGTGGGACACTTTCAGTTGCACACCTGCACGTGGATGGCCCTTCCTGCCCATCTCCCACCCTCCAGCCCTCTCTGGGGAAACCACTCCATGTTTAACAGTAATGTCTTGCCTGCTTTATTAGAGACAGAGTTGTTAGTCATTTGCTTTGGGGTATGAATTAATTTCATTAATTTAATGGACTTCAAGTCCATGCTTCAGTTATACAATAAAAAAGTTTTCTTGTTGCTGCTTCTTACATAATTTTTGTCAGGCAGGTAATGAAGGAAGGAGCATGCAGGTTTAACACAAGCCTCTGTACACTCTTGAAATTTTGGGAAGCTGCGGGTGGCCTAGCAGAAAAGCAGGTAACCAGCTGTGAGAGAGCACAACAGCTTTCAGGAGCTGAGTACAAACACAAGAATTTCCCTCTGAATGGTGATTTATCAGAAGCAAATACATTAAGAGACTTACTTCATCTTGTCATCTCTCTGCTTCTCCCTAGGAGGACCTACAGCACTGCAGTGTCACCTGCCTGTCCCAGCTGCTTGGGAGAGGGTTCTCCATTCATGTGCCTACTCACATCCTCCTCAGTGGAGCACTGCAGGGCCAGTCCTACCTCAATCCACTGCTGGGACTCTTTTTGGATGATCATTTTAATGAGTACTCGTTTTAATGATCACTCTATTCAGCCTCTTACCATTAATCTACTTTCTCCAATCCTTCATCTGCAGCCCTTAACGACTCCACTGAGCACCAAGCTCCTAATGGACTTGGATGAGATCAATCCATTAACAAGCTCTTCCATCTGACCATGTAACTACACCTCACACTGTCTCAGTGCACCATCAGCACCATTCTCAGCCTTCCCATCACCAGGGTCAGGTCTCTGCTTATTAAACATCTTGGCAGATACTACAACCTGCAGCATCATCATATGGTCATTCCAGGAATCTGCTGGCGAGCCCATAAGCAGAAGGCAATTTCAGTATTTCTAACAATGCCACTTTGCACTATCTTGCTGCTTCAAATAGTTCCCTGCCCCCAACCCAGCAGAACAAGCTGCTGCAGGGATTTCATTCTTCCTGAGCAGCCCCAAACCATTTTGGGAACTTTATCATACCCACACTACTCAGAGGTGGCCACACCTGCCATGCAAACCCAGCTGCTATCCTGCCCATTTCTTATTTTCCCATTCCCATGCCTCTCTTCCCCCCTCCCCACCAGCAAGTGCAGTGGATCACCAGTGCCATGGGTACACACATCTTCCCTCCAGATGAGCCCCAAAACCATACAGTTTTCAGACACATTTCAGGCGGACTGCTCTGGGGCTTCCTCCACCCTCTGGGCAGCAAACTGTTCCCACTGCAACACCATCCACAGAAACCAGACAGCTAACACTGCTCCCAACACACACAGACCGCCAGGCTCCTCTGCAGCTGCTAAATGAGATGAAACGTGGTGCAAGAGAGATGCCTGACTTCAGCTGAGCCAAGTGTCCCAGGGCAGGCCTTTCACACACACTCTTTCAGCAGCAGCAGGTCAGCTCCCAGCTGACACAGCCCCATCCAGGGCAGGTCAGCTCTGCAGGGAGGCACTGTCGGCCATGTACAGACCTGTGGGTGTCACAGGGAGAGAGCAGCACTTGGCTTTCAACCCCCACATTAGCTGTGCCTCGGGAAGGTCTCTGCAGCCTTTGCTGTTCAGGGGTCCCAGCCACCTGCAGCCCAACACACATGGGCTCCACAGACATCCTCAGCAGCTCTCTGGAGGAGTGGGACCATTACAGCTGAGCCGGGATGGCTGCGTGCAGTACTCTGCCACAGACCTTCATAAAGGCTCTTCCAGAAATGACTGAGGAAAAAGACTTGCCTAGGCATTAATGCATTCCTCCCACCCTCCAGATTCACCTTTGTTACACTATCTCACTGAGGAGGAGTCCTCCTAACAGCCGAGCCAAAGCACTCGCCTTGAAAGCACTCACCCTGCTGATCTTCCCTTGTCTCGGGTGAGTGTGGGGACAGAGCTCCCATGGGAAGTTGAGCCCCAGAGCAGCCTTTGTGTCTTGTCAAAAGCAAGTCTCCTTTAAGCAAAGCTGAATCAATGAATGAATGGGAAGGCAGCCACAGGGCTTCAGGACAAGGAGAGGGTTTCAGCCACATTAGCCATGAGGTTTGTCAGAGCTCGTTGAGGACAACAGGCACTGGTGATGGGCAGCTGGGAGCAGGTCACAGCCCAGCACTACAAGGGAAACCCCCCCCCCCAGAAACACATCACCTCCCACATCAACTTTCTGACTTGTTCCTCCATCTCCAACACATCCAAGAACAGTCTGACCCCACTCAGCAGCTCGGGCTCAGCTAGAAGACTGACCTACATTACACATCTTTGTCAGCAGTTTTCAAGCTTAAATTTAAGGCAACCAGAGATGGGTCTGAGTCACAACTACAACACAGCAATGCAATCTTAATAAAAAGCAGATAAGTGGTTTCTGAGTTCTCCCTCTCAAGGTGCAGCTAGCTTGTGCATTGGGCACTTCTGGTTGTCTCACACTAAGTTTAGTAAATCTGCAAAACTCAACCTCCTTAGACACGATATCTACAGTACTACCCCCTCCTCTCAGATGGGAGATAATCCAACAGACCTGAAGGCAATCACATATCACCAAAACCTACTAATCCAGGTGACTTTCTAGAAGCGCAAAAACCAGGCAGCATCTCTATCATCTTTAGGTATGTCTAAATTTCCAATGAGGTCCCATAAAAGCCAGCTCCAGTTTAGACAGTCACTGCAATGCTGCCTTTGAAAAGAGGTTTCAGTCACCTTGTGCATCTTACCCAGTCACTGTGACATTTATCAGGAGCCAGCTCATGGACAAGGAGAGGGGCCGTTTCCAAGGCCAGGCCAAATGCGGACACAGGGAAGCCAACCTGGCAGGTTTGCTCCTGCAGATCAGGGTTCCCCAAATAGTATGGTACCTCTGAAGCATCTTTCCTAAGGTGTGAGATCCTCAGCATCCTCCTTGTCTCTGCTGTTCCCCCAACTTAGCCTTAAGTCACCTCTTGAAAAGAGCAGCAGGATGATGTCCCAGCATCTTTTATTGTCTAAAAAAAAAATGTCCCTGTACAAACTCCCTGCTGGAGGAGCAGCAAGGTAAATAAGACCGAAGTGCTACCACTATTCAACCTTCAAAAGGCACTGGGGATAGAAGCAAGGTAATGGATTCTGGAATTGATTTAGTAGACCAGTGAGCTGACTCTAAATTAAGACTGGAATAGGAATAGAAAGGATATAACTAATTAAAGAACATGATACAAAAGGTTGAAGCAGGTATGGTATCTACTATGAGCAGACCAAAGCTTTAAATCAAAGCTGATATCTTGCTCTGTTTTAGGGAGTTGAAGAAAAAACATTGAAAAATATGCAAGAGGAGAGTTGCCCGTGTATTTGCATGGATTGGGGAGTAGAGGGATTTCAGAAGTTACAAATTAAAGAAAAAAAGTCCTTGACCTAGAACTGACAACTCAGCAACAATTCTACACAGAAACCCCTGAGATTGTGGAATGATTTGGTATAATGAACAACACAAAGCCAACGATAATAATTTGCACCACTAAACCACACTAGTGAAGCTACGGCAGTGCAGCCAGCCCACAAGTACACATGACCACCCTCCCAAATGTTAGAGCTGATCTTCTACACCAGGTGAACAACCTCACCTGGGACCAGGCCCCCACATATCAGCAGAGCTGTATCATCTGTGTGGGACACAGAAAAAATGCACACCAGATCGACAACATTTACACCTGAGCACTGAGCAAGCCCATCCAGGCTCTCCTTCTGAAAGCAGTACTGCTCAAGATAGGTATGAAGAGGTGTAACAGGATGGCACAGAACGTCTGCTGTGTCTCCATACATTACTGGTCATTTTAAAATCCCACAGGTGTCCTAGATGACAGATACCATATCAGTTACCAGTAGATCCATACTCATCCCTGCACCAGCATCAGTTTCTTCCCATCCTTTTCAGGCTGGTCTGCAGCAATGGCCATGAAATCAAGGCTTTCAAATCCCCTCTGCAGAAACCTGGCACTAAATGACTTCTGTGGAATTAAGCTTATTGTATCCTGAGTACAGGTATTAATGAAAAAAATAATATTCAAATCTTGGACAAGGTACAAATATCAGAAGACTGAACTTCTCAGCATGCAAGACAGAGCCAGAACATTTGCTTGAAACAGCTAAACTTTTTTGCTGAATCTAGTTCACACATTGACAGGGCATTGTTACTGGAGAAGGAAGCAATTAACCATTGGGTTATGGCCACAAACAGACTTGATGATTGCTTACAGGGCCCTCTATTCAGTGCAAACAGTCAACCAGATTATGATTTGATGTAAAACGTGAATGTCATTAGCTCTCCATATTCGAATGCCTCTGAACAGTTCATTATAATCTTGCCATTAGCAATGGAATTCCAATCTTAGAAATTTTTATATGACGCACACTCCTCAGGGCTGCATTGAGCAAGTGGGAGCTGAAATTTATTATCCCTCCAGCTAAAGCAGAGGGCTGTCCAGGTGCACTTCACCATTTCAATGACTGATGCAGAAGGAGAAATATAGGATTATTTTGACATAAGGTTTATTTAGAACAAGCTCAAGATACTGCTCCAACTCAAGACTATGTCATTCATCTGCAGCTCATCTGGGGAATAAACTCACCTGTTTTCCACTTCTCTGCTAACAGTACTCGGACCTGGCTTAGACCTCTGGCTCCCCTGGCTGGACACTTACCCCCATCTACCACCTTTCCTTTGGGATCTCACTGCATTTCTCATCCCAAACATCAGGAGCTCATTGAGCTCACAACACCTTGATACTCGGTCTGCAGCAGTCCCCACTCCAAGCCCTACACATGTTACCTTACTCTCCACCACGGAGATGAGGATCTGCTCCATGATGCTGCTGGTTGCAGGGATGGAGGTCTGGATGTGGCCGATGACGATGCCGATGGCCACACGGGACAGCTCGTAGCTGAGGTGGGTGTTCCTGCGCACCAGCTCGATCAGTTCGGCACCAATTGTCTTGGGCACGGAGGCCACCAGGCCACTGGGTTCTGCTGGCAGCGACTCCACCCCAGCTGCCTTCTTATCCTCCAGGCAGAGGTTGCTGAAGGCATCCAGGCTTGCAGGGGGGGCCACAGCAGTTTTCTTTACCTGAGAAGTCTTCTCCCCATCCACGTTGTGGGACCTCTGGCTCCCCCCTTCAGCTGGCGGTGCTGGGGCAGCCCTCTTGGACTGGGGAGATTTGCTGGAATCCTTTGGGGAAGTCCCATAACGGGAATGGGTCACAGAGCCGCTGTCCAAATTGCGTGTGATCGTGGTATGGACACTCCGGCTCGGGACAGGGGGTGGAGTGTTGGCAGGACTGGAGGTGGCTGTTGGGAGAGCGGTCTCGGACACAGAAGAAGCAGTGTACAAGGTATCCAGGGATGTCGTGCATATAGAGGAGGCACTAGAAGCTGACCCAGGAATAATTTCAACAGCATCTGAAAGGGAACAATTAAACATGCCTTAGCAACAGCATCAAAGGAAAAGAGAAAAAAACCAAATTGCTACAGCGCAGTCCATTAAAAGGCTCATTGTGCATGCGACCAGAGCAGTTTAACTCCTCTTCCTGCCTCACTTATCTCAAAGCAAAATTGTACCAGTTCTCTCTGGAGCATTCCCACACAATCACCTCTTTAGAAAGGGGAAAGCTACTCTGTTGAGATGAATACCCTTCAAAGGGCTTAGTGTTTTACACAGGGGGAGGGAGGGAGGGACGGACAGAACTAAGAGACAGCAAAGTCTTTTCCCCCTGGGTTAGGCTTTTTCTGCATTAAGGATGTAAGCCCTCACTTTTGAAAGACGGTGTCTCAGAACTGCAAGACACAGAAGGCTTCACACACCAGCCTGCACCTCCCTCTTGCACACACCCCACAGTTAGCACTGACAGTGAAGGAAACACTTGACTGACAATCTCTCTAGTCCCTCCCTTTCAGCACTCTCCAACACTTGATCATGAGCCCTGCAGCCGTGCTAGCACCCCCTGATTTCACTAGCCTCCACGCTATCTGCTCTACTGTATTTCTCCCCCGACCTCTAGTTTTGACTAGCTCTAGCAGTGGGAATTCCACCTTCCAAGGCAAAAAAACCATAACGAGCAAAGAGATATTAAGATTTTTCTTCCCTTTAACCTGGTCTTACATATCGTTTTGATAAATCTTATCCGTTAGTTTCTAGTGGGCAGAAATGTATCTGAGTCCTTCCCTGACTATGAAAACAATTACTTGGGCAAACAGTGGGCTACCTAGAGCTTCCCAGAAGCAGCTGGTGTTAGTGCTGGAAGAGAAGCAGCTGCACCCCATGGGGAGCCCAGTTCTCAGGGAAGGCAGTTACACACCTCCCACCCGCAAAGGAAGGAGCAGTGGGACAGATGCGAAATGCCTTTGCTGCCCCTCTGCAGGCAACTCCAACCCCTCCTGCTCCATCAGTGCTTGGAGCCCTCCACTAGTCCATCCACCAGTCCCCCAAAAGTAAACACCAGCTAGGCAGAAAAACTGGGCCCTTCCCTCCCACACAGGTTCAGCATCCCTCTTTTTCCTCCTCCTCACAGAGGATCAATTCATGAATCATAGCTCCCCCCATGCTTCATTAAATCAAAATAATGAGTTGAATGAAACTGACCTTTGTGAACTCCCACTACTCCAGTGAAAAATGGCTCAATACCATTAAGTACCATTAAGGAAGCTGGTGCTGGTCCCAGGTCTCAATTACCTGCAAATCAATAGCTCTGCCCTGCTCCACACAAGGGGACACGAGTGGGCTTGAGATGGGCTGAGTGTCACCAATGGCATCACTGTCACAGCACAGCAGAGCACTTGGGCAAGCTGGCAGCAAGTCAGCAAGATGAGCACAGCTCTGTCAGCCCAACCACGCTGAAGACGGAGAAGCTCCTGCCCTGGCCCCATGGTCCTGCTCTCAAGTGTTCCTCACTAGCTGCTCCTCTGCCTGTGGGCAGCACATAAGCAAACGTGTCCCTGGTATTATTACTGCTCCTTACAGGCACAAGCCACTGAATTTATGGAAATCCCACCACTGTACAAAGAAAGTGCTCAACAGATTGGGAGTCAAAAGCAAGACCTGAGACTGCATTAAAAGCCAGTGAGTCCCCCTGGTGAAGTATCACACTCTTCACTGCAAGGGAACACTCCCTCTGCCTTATTGGGAGATGGCCATGGTGTCTGTGGGAGAAAAAGGATCTTAAACCACTGCAGTTGTGCACTGGCCAGACTAGCCACAGGAGCAAGCAGAGAGTTGCTCCATGGAGAGCACTATGATTCCCGGGGCCATAGGCACTGAAAGAGCAGGAGGATGCTGTACCTGGCACCCATCCACAAGCTGCTCAGACCCTCCCAAATCAGAACAGGCTTGAAGGAGTACTGGTCACCAGCTCAGGACCATTAGCATTAAAACCTACAGGAATCTAGGCTATATATATTTTACAGATATACTTGTAAGGATATAAACCATATAGGACTTCAGGAAATGGATAAGGATGCTCATCTAAGCACAAACCAGAAGCATTCAGGTCTCATGGCTGTTACATTGCCCAGTGTCCATTTCATGCCCGAGACCTGGAGAGCAGTTTGTCCTTACTTTTAATGGGAGCAGCAATCTGTGTGTTCTTGCGCTTCTCTGGAGGTGGGGGGGTGACAGGAGCAGCACGCCGGGACTGTGGCGGGATCTATAAGGAAAGATTCCAGAGCAATCAAAGGAGGTTGACAATAAAGACATTTTCTTTTACGAAGCCTTCTTTCTCGTGTGCATGTGTGGATTTGTCCTTACATCTCTTTCGTCATTTGAGGCAGTTTTCTCAGGAGGACAGATGTTAATAGGCGGCCTCCTAGAAGAACAAAGCAGCACTCAAACTGACTTCATCCCCTCCCTGTGACAGGCAAAGCAGCCCTTGTTTAATTGCTGTGTTCAGCAGCACATGGCACATACGTCGTGTAGACCTGTCAAGCATTTACTCCTCCTTTATTCCAAATGCAATCCCACACACTTACCATGTCTCCACATTACTCTCAATAGCTCCACAGAGGCTGCAAACAGAGTGCGTATTTACACACTCTTCTGGAGAGATCCATTACATCAGCTACAAATACCCTTGCAGACAGACAAGACCAAGTACTGGAAACATGTAAATGCTTTTTCCATGCTTTCAAAGCTATTTCTGCTCATGCAGGGAGAAAATAGGGCTTGACCCTCTGTGCAGTACTATGCTACCTATAGCAAGACGCACTGGGAGAAGCTTTGCCAGGGAGTTGCATTAACTCTCCACATCTGGGGTTTCTCCTGTAAGTCTCTTCTTCTAGGATTGCCAAACAAGCAATGTATGAGCCCCAGGCTCAGATTCCTACACTCATCTTTTCCTGTCAGATCTAAACACCATGATCACCAATATCACTTTCACCCACAATTACTCCAGGGAGGTGCAGCCTCAGGGTTAACCTCTAATCAGTAGGGCATCACTGAACACAGCAGCCAAGCTAGGTGGGAGCATGTTGCATCAATACTCCAGTCCCCACAGCCCAGCAGCTCAGGGCCAGGAGACTCTGCTTGGGACCTCTTAGGACTGCTGGGATTCAGAGCCTGCTGCCTCAAACGTGCCTCTGCTTTTATGGGATATTGCAATCGCTGTCTGGCCAAACCTCCCAGGGGAGTACAGGAAGGGAAAGGAGGTGATGGTCTGAATGCCTTGGGTCACCCAGCTTTCAACCATTTGGAATCTATAGTGACATTCAGTCCATCACAAGTGAAAATTTTCCAGGTTTGTTTAGCCCTGGAAGAAAAGTTTTTCTGTGCCCTGTCATTGCTGAATAGACCTATATGAACACCACAGAGGGCACAGATCTCTGCCACCCCACAGTGAAAATCTGAGACAGGCCCCTGAAGGGTCTCTAACTTACGTAGCTCAGTAGAAGGAGAATGAAAAATGTGCTTTTTTTCCCCCAGACCCAGGAAGGGCAAAAACCTCCTCTGAAATGGGAGCAAAGATATTTCTGTAAATAAAACACCTTCAAAAGCCACTTCAAACATTCAAGACTCGATGTCAAAAGCTAAAGATGTGCTCACAGCCCACGTCTAGATCCACTAGACAAGTGAAGACACAGCAGTTTGCACAAAGACTTTTAAAAAAAGATCTCTTAGTCTCTTTCCCACCCAACACCAAATACATCCAACCTTATACCACGTCATATAAAAAGTCACTCCTTTACAAGCACCTTCAGCTGGTGAATTAGCACGAGCCACTGCTGCAGACTCCCCGCCTGCACGCCCTGCTCTTGTCAATCCACCCCACATTGTTCTCTGGGTGGAATGCTATTCGATACTTGCATACAGCTTCAAAAATGATCCGTGTCGGTCCAAAAAGAGACTGCACAGCTGAGAGAGGTCAAGCAGATCAGGAGGGGTCTCTGCATTGCATGGTTGGCAGGCTGGCCCCAAATCCAGAAAGCTCAGCTGTGCTAAAAGCAGAGCCCTGTCTGCAGAGCGCTGGAGCTGACAGCACGAGTCAGAGCTGCTTGGCACAGCACGGCCACAATTACTGAGGCAGTGGGATTTAGCAGACAGGCAGGCTCAGAGCTTAGCACAGATGCATGACATTGTTTGGAGATAGCGAGGGTTGGGTCATTCTGGAGTACTGCCATGGCTTCATTAGCCCTTCCAAACTTACCACACAAGTTTAACACAGTTTCCACAGGCTAGTGCTTAAATTAATAGATGTGCAGCTAATGCTAGCTCAGCCCCTGCCAGTTTAGACAGCCCCACACCACAGTACAAGTGGCTGCGAGTAGAACGTGCAGCATCGCAGGAATTACCCTGTGCTTGCCCAAGCCGCATGGTCAGGAGCTGTGAGATATAACCGATGGCCATCCCCTCCCTCCACCCCATGTCCTAGCCACTGCTTGGGGCCAACAGGAGGATGTACAACATCCAAACCCCCAAAGGGAAAGGGAGAAAATATCCTCTGTGCAGCTGCCATGCACAAGCTGACCACGCAGGAGTCCTTGAAGTTCAGATCCCACCTGTCCAGAGGGGGGAAAGATGAGGGACCTTACCAAAGGTTCAGAGAAAAGCAACTGTACTCGTGTTGAAAGCCTCCCTTTCCCCAGGCCTCTATAAGGGCACTGTGAACTTCCCCAAATCCACAGATTTTACACATCTGCTTCCCTCCCTTCACCCTTTTGCAAGGACTGATAGCAGGCTGTGCTCCCTGTGCTGCTCAAAGACAAGAGCTGACTCAACCACAACACTCCCATTCCCTTCGCAACCAAGCAGGCAAAGAACATCACCACTCTGACTCCTGGGAACAAGGTTATTAGAGTAGTACCCTTTAAACAAAATAATAAAACAATAAACCAAACTAACAATCTCCCACCCACCTCCTCCTCCAGGCGAACTCTGCCAAGCCAGACACACTGGACTGTAGCAAAGGTTTCCAGAGATGAGCATCACAAACTCACTGAGCACGCACAAATGCAGCAGACTGACTAAAATACTCCAAGAGCCCAACCTCCACTCTTGGCAGCTGGTATGGCAGCAGCCCCAGCCTCCCACCTTATGCTGACTGTGGAGGAGCTGAAGATAAGCTCAGCACAAGTGCCCTCACCAAGTACTGAAGCCAGTTCAGTCCTGGGAGCAAAGCCGCTGAGAGGAAATTTGCACTTTAAATTTTGCTTGAGTTTTCAGATGCAAACACTTGAGTGCACCTGAAAATCCCAAGCAATGAAAAGCACATGCCAAGACCTTTGCTCCTCTGGAGCTAGTGAGAAAGTTTAGATTTCAGTAGGTCTCCTCTTAGGCTACTGCATAACCAGTGGAAGAAAGCAATGCTGCTTCCTCCACTTTGTATTTTCAAAGCGCACCGGAAATCCACCAACTGAGCTGTTAAAATCTCAAGGAGCCCTTTCAGCACAGGGCTAAGCTGGAAGCCCTTCAACTGCATTCTCAGTGCCACCCAGACAGAAACAGTTCTTTGTCAGCCAAGGAAATTTGTCTTCCTCCTTTTTGGCAAGCAACCAAACCACAGACCAGATAAAGACAGGGAACCAGCATGGAGAATGGGCTGTACGGTGCCCCATTTGCTCAGCCCATAATGTACAGGCTTGAGAATGGAGCTGGTTTGACTGCCAAAGAACAAAAACGAATACTGAGGAGAAAAATGGGCTTTGTAGGAATTGCTATGTTCAGCCAGAGTAAGCCAGAGCTACCTTTCATCTCCCCAAACTCACAGTTCTTCATGTGTAAAACAAGCCTCATCTGCTAGGGAAGACAGTGTATCAGTACCTTATAAACGCAATGCCTCCAAACACTCGGCCCAGAGAGATGAAGAAAAACTACAGTGCACGTGTTCATCTGTAGGAGGAATAAAAAATCTCCATGCTCATCCTTGCTTGGCGCCTTTAGCCCTAACATCCAGCTACACCTACACAGGGAAATCTGGCACATCATTCATCCCCAACAGCCACAGCCTCCGTCCTAGGCTGCTACTTTGAAGCCTCACTGACGCCACACTGTAACCTTGGAACTGCGTGTCGCTGAGATAAAAAAAGATCTGCTCTAAATCTGATTTCCTGCAATTTCCCTTTAATTCATCATGATAAGCAACCTTCAGACAAAGCAGGATCTTTGGGGTTTTTTTGGCTTTTTGTTTTGTTTTGAGTAGTATAAATAGGCAGCCACAGCAGATAAAATGCTTAAGGACCAATGATCTTGTGCAGACATAACAAGGGAGAAATGAAGCAGTGCTGAGTGCTTGGAGGGGGCTCTGCTGCTCACGTCAAAACTGCCTTTCAAAGCATTCTCCAGGGAGCCTGCAACTCTTTTAGAAAGTTGCCAAGAGATAGTCACACAGTATAAAGTGGATTTTGCATGTTCCCATAAAACCGTGGACCCTCAAGGATTCCAAAAAGCATGACAAGTGTAAATAGCAAAGGGACTGTTCCAGATTTCTTACACCGAGACACCAACACTTTATACTGCAGTAATCCCAGGTCAGCAACACAAACACTTGATTTGTAACTTCAGCTGCAAAGGCATTTTATTCAACAGGACAAGCAATGTCACACCACCAAAGGAGGAACCTAGCAAGTGTCCAGCCACTGTTACCTGATAGAGACCTTCATCGTCCTCCTCGAACTCGGTGTTGGGGAGGCTGTGGTGTCGCTCATACCCCGTCCGGCACACCCCGTTGGGCTGCCGGGACACATCCAGGTGGTGGTCACTGGTGGACTGAGTCATAACTGTCCCCTGCGGGGTGGGAGAGTGGCTTTTACGGGACACAGTCTCCTTCCGGTGATGGATCAGTTTTCTGAAACGGAATGATGACATCAGGAAGAGCAAAGCTCAAGGGAGTGACCATGCTGCAACATTTAAATTATTTTTTAATGATTTATTGCATTTGGGCTATATATACCAGAATGGGCTGCATTACTCTGAACACCAACTCGTTTCATTAACAACTAAGGAAGCACTTCTGGGGGAGGAAGGAAGAGGCTTTGCAAGAGCCCATAATTTATTCATCAGTTCACTGGAGAAAAATGCCTCTTCCTCGGGGGAGAGTCACATATTGCATTGCAAGCTTCAGAAATTGCCTGCACTTTAGAATTGCTATTCAACTGAGATTAAACCAGCATGCCTCAGCACAGAGTGCGAGGTTTCAGAGAAAACAAAAATTCTCCTCACAAGCAATTATTTGAGAACATATTAAAGACCTTGTGTCACATGCCAACAACCTCTACAATTCCTGGCTGGTAAAGCAGAGAAAATGCAGCCAGAAAGGTTTTGGATTTCTCCTCCAAGCCTACAGTGGCTGAGAATCTCCTCTTCTTGGCATGCAGAGGGATAGAGAAGCAAGGCCAAAGCTCCACTTTGCTGGGCACAGTTGTCAGAAGGAGCAGCATCAGCTCAAACACTGGGAAGCTGTCTGAATGCAGCAGCACTCTGCAGCACAGGGGCTCCAATCAACAACATCCAACATCCCTCAAGGACAGAATGACACTATGACCACCCTCCATCTGCCAGCTCTCCCAGATGCCCATCATACTTACTGGAGGACATCTCTCTGCTCCAGGTTGTATTTTCCCCCATTCTTCATGGCTGCATTGTGCACAGCCTCAATGGCACGGTCAATGGACTGGAGAACCACATCCTGCTCCAGCACCTGAGAAAAAACATCCAACATGCTACTGTGCCCTTGAGCTGAGGTTCTTTTGCACCAGAGTTTATGCCAGGAGAGACCATAGTACAGTAAACTCCCAGAGTTTATGTTTGGGAAAGAAAGTCAGAGTTACAAGCACCAAAGTCCAATGATTCCTACAGGGAGACCAGAGACAAAGCTTCAGGACCATGCAGCAGCCTTGAATATTTAGCCTCCTGCAGGGAGGTTTTAGAGATCCCCCTGGAAAGCCAAGCTTATCCCAAGCCCAATTATTCCTGCTCTTACTGCCCTACTATGGAGCAAATTCACAACTGTGAACGTGACAGTTGAAATCTGGTGGCCTCCAGAGTCTATTGACTCTGGATGGGGGTTTTTTTGCTCACTATTTCTTGATGGTTTTCATACTTGGTTTGTAACTTGAAGCATCTTTTCCAAATCTCCACCCAAGCTGTCACAGTAACATTTATTCCTCCCGCCAGCCAGCTTAGCACTCATTACTGCATTAAAATAAACAGCAGCCTTGAAAGAAGAAACACCAAAGACACCACTCCCTGAGCTCACACAGGAGGCTAGAAGGGGAACAGGAAGATAAAGCAGGTTTCTATACTTGTGACACTCTAAAAGGCTATGTTTATTAACAGTTGACATGCCTTCAGGAGAAAAGATCTTTACAGGACTAAGGCAGAAGGCAAAGGACACACTGCTGAGTCTTTGACCCACAGGTCTCTCATAAGCTGCCACTGGTGCCAGCACCATCCGTTCGCTCCCGCTGCTCCAGCCTCAGCCCACGCACAAGGGGAGGAAGGGAATGCTCGGGCTCCAGTGCTCACTGCAGCTGTTTGAACACTAAATCCTCTCTTTATCTTCACTTGCTTTGGCCCCCCCTCCCTGCATCAGAGCAACTATTTATCCAGCCAAGGAGCGGCTGGATTCTCATCAAGGATGCACCTTAATTGGCCTTAGGGGGCTGCAGAGCACAGAAGGGAAGCCCTCCCCGCCAGGGCGAAAGTGCCTGCCTCCATAGCACTGGCATGCAGTTTCTGATAACATGCTATGTATTATTTATATCCTGATTAATTGCTTAACCAAATGTGAATTAACAGCTACCGCAGACTGTGGGGAAAAAACAAGGTGTGGATGGGGGGCCTCTTCTGCAATACTCAGCTTTGAAAAATGTAGGAGGGGTTTTTTTGTTAGTTTGTTTTCCCAAGAAAGACAGAGAAGAAAGCATGTGGGGAAAACTTTAAAAATAAAACCAAATTTATTAAAGTATCCGGTCAAGAACAAAACCAACACTCAGAACTCAACCTTGGGATGAAGCTCCAAGCAGCCCCATATGGCCTAGGGATATGGCCTAGGGAGCATTTTGCCACCTCTAACTACAGAACTAAGTAAGGAAACGGAGCAAAGTGTATTTGGACACATTCCAAGGGGGGTTGGAAAGAACAGCAAGTTATTTCAGAGAATTCACCTCCTTTTCTGAGAAGATAAGAGAAAATTACAGCAAGCTGCATGCTCTCTCTGGGAAAGGGGATCAGCGAAGAAGTCTCCAGCACTGCTGTCTCCAGGGGAATGCTAAGTTTTTCTGAGTGCCACAGACCCCTGCTGTCTGCACACCCCACCTGCCCTCCTGCACTCCCACATGAGTCCTCACCCCAAAATTCAACACAGCTCCTGCTACAGCCTCCAAACACTGGCCCTGGTGCACTCCCTGGTCCCCTACTTGTAGTTCCTCCGCATTCACCACCACCCCTTCCAAAAACAGCCGCTCTACAAGTTGCACCCCTTTGTGCAGCTTTCTCCCACGCTCCCCAGTTTTCCAGGCCTTCACCCACAAGGGTTTAAGCCCTATCTCAGTCTGATCATCCCAGGGAAGATGGCAGTACAGAGCACTGAATCCTACTGAACAGCTCAACACCTCTGCCCTCTTCCAGAGGGCACATCAGCACAGTCCACGGGAATCCACAGGCTGGAATCATAGAATGGTTTGGGTTGGAAAGGATCTTTTAAATCTTCTAGTTCCAACCCCCCACCATGAGTAGGAATGTCACTCACTAGACCAGATTGCCCAGGGTCCTGTCCAACCTGGCCTTGAACACTTCCAGGGACAGGGCATCCATAACTTCTCTGGGCAACCTCTTCCAGTGCCTCACCACTCTCCAGTTAAAGAATTGCCCCCTAACATCCAATGTAAACCTTGCCTCTTTCAGTTTAAAACCATACCTCCCTGTCTTAGCACTACCTGCCAATGTAAAAAGTCATTGCCCATCTTTTTATAAGCTTCCTTTAAATACTGGAGGCAATGAGGTTTCCCTAAAGCCTTCTCCAGGCTAAACAACCCCACCCTCTCAGCCTGCCTCCATAGGAGAGGTGCTCCTGAGGAGCTGCTCCCTGCTGTGCAACGCCATTTATTATGGAGAGGGTGCTTTCTTTCTGATAAAACAGCATTTTCACACTAATGCAGCAGTGCTGTGACAACTGGCTTTTAGCTGCTGTGCTCTTTCCTTTTGTTTCTGTTTCCAACCCTCTATTAACAAGGCCCTGTCAAAGGGCTGGAATAAAAAAGCAGCATTAACTTGCCACTTGCACTTTATGACATTGTTGATGCCGCTCATAAATCATCTCCCTTTGTCAGCTGAACTGGGTGGGTGCACGTTGGGTGAGGGTGAAATGGCAGGGTCTTCAGCACAGGGGCGGCCCTACATTCTGGGTTTGTAGGACACTCAGCATTAGGGATCCCCTGCACTGTAGTCATAAAGTTAAAAAATAGAAATCAGTATCCTGGATAGATCACGTGATTCAAAGGAATCTGCACACTCCTCAGGTTAACCAAAATGGCACTGCTTTGTTTGAGGAGGATGGATGAAAAAGCACATTGCAGTTGAAATGAGCACAGATTGCAAGGGGGCAAAAGTCAGGTTTGCCAAGGTCTCACCTATGAGCTCCTTATCCCTAGGACTCAAGGGATTACGTGCTCACAGCAATTCTGGGCAGTGCCTCGCTGTACTCTCCATGCAATCTAGGGAGATCAATCACTCTGCAGGACAAGGGAATCCTGCCTGCATCCAGCACTCATTCCTGCGGATGCTGGCAGCTGGGACACAGGCAGGCAGGGGTCCTGAGCAGTACATCCAGGCATCTCACACATTCACAGGCAGCCCTGGCCACGCACAGCTCTATGGCCTGCAAAGGAGAGAGGCCACAAAGCAGCAGCAAGAGCAGAGTCCGGGAGTGCAGGCAGGAGCTGGGTGTTCCAAAGTCCTGCAGAGTCCTGTGCTGCAGTCCTGCCCCATCCCATGCTCTGGGGTACAGAGATGAAACCCTGCTCATAAGCTAAGGCTCACATGAAAGCAAGGGAATGCATGGAAAGGCCATTGCTGTACAGAGGGCTGTCAGAGGAGACGTACCAAGCAAAGCCCAGGAATTCAGCTGGATTTACTGAGGCTGCACGGTGGGGGTTGGCAGAGCCCTGAGCAACCATTGCAGCACACGAGCTGTCATCTGTGTCCTTCACCAGTTACTGGCTCGCCAGGCACAGGCACAGCCATGCCAGCCACTCTGGGCAGGCAGAGAAGGTGGCAGGGACAGGGCAGTGACAGGGCAGTGACACAGCAGTAATGGCAGTGGAAGGCACCGGCCCTTACGGCGTGAGCGCAGGGCTCTCCTCGGTCATCATGGAGCGATGGTGCCCAGGCTGTGGCCAAGAGGCATCAACAGGACACCACCTTCTGCCCAACGTACCATGAAGATCAAAGAGTATTTGCTGAGGTATTGATAACACATTCCCACTGGTGCCTCACCCCAGAAAGGAGTGGCCGCCACCCACTCTATCAGATATTTCTGCTTTAATCAAACAAAACGCTGCAGCAGAGAAATGCTGGGCTCTATAAGCAGCCTGTCTCCACCAGCCTGGCTACAGCCAGAGGCAGGGGAAGAGCAGAAAATGACCCTTGGTGATCACAGCCCATACTGGCTATGGGGCACTGTATCACAGAACCAGAGGTACCACCAGCACCCCACAGGCTGCTCTGTGGGAACATGGTACTGCTCAATTACAGCCTTGAATATCAGCCAGAAAACTGAATTTCTTCCTTCATAGCCTGGTGTAGGAGAAACACAGAAGCATCAATAAATCATTATTTCCTCGCTCCTTGCTAATAACCTGAGCAAACAAAGGGTCTCCCAAGAGCCTGCTGCCAATTTCCTTCCCACCTGATGAGGACAGAGCCAGACCTCAGCAGTGCCTTGGGGTGCTTTGCACACCCCAGGGTGGCTGGGGAAGGATGCCTTTCCCAGGGCCAAAGACAAGCTTTTAAGAAGTACCCTTCCAGAATGTCTTGTGGGTACCTAAGCACGGCCAACACAGGGCATGGCCCTGCAGAGGCAGGAATGCATCTACCCCCATGCCTCACACTGCTCTCATGCTCACTGTCCCAGGAGCACTCTCCCCAGAGATAGCACACCTGCACAGGATGTGTCGCACAGGCTGGTGAGAGACCCGAGCAATTCAGAAGACACTACACGTGTCTTTGTGGTACAGGCAGCACAACCTCCTCTCCTGTCCTCCGCGGGCTATCAAAAATGTTGCCTCCTCTCTTTTTGTTTTTAATCTTCCCACATGTACCACTGGTGTTGTTTAAATGCACTCACACAGAAGAACTTGCTCAACAGTCTAGAATAATCATACCTTTCAGAAAAGCATTTTCTAGACAAACAGGCTGACAGCTGCATCAGCTCAGACAGGCTGAGCCACTCTGCGTGAGTTAGGCTCCCACATTTATGAAAGTGGCCCATTAACGTATGGCAGGCTTTTCTTTGCCTCTGCAGGGGGCTGTTCCAAGCAAACATAGCACTTTTTTTCTCCTCCTGCCTCCCCATTTTTTAGTGATCAAGGGCATTTGCTCTTCTGCATGTGCAGGAATTGGTGCTCTCATGCCTGCAGCTGCCTCTGCAGCCAGAGGAGAGCCCAGGCAGGGCTGCTCATCTTCACCCTCATCTCATTGCCCCAGCTTTCACAACACAACAACAAAGGACAGACAAAGTTTTGTCTCCAGTGACAGCTCAGTTTTCACGCAGCTGCACTGACACAGACCACTGGTGAAATTAGTATATCTATCCCACTGGCATACACAGGCACAGGCTGGTTCTTTGTTACTCAAATCAGAGAGGAACACCACCTCTTAGGTCACATGCCCTTCACCCCCAGTCACCACCAGACTGTCTGCATGCTTATTCCTTCCAGATTGAAATGATCACGGCACCAATTTACAAAAATCAACTATCCTTTGTCTGCGGCAGAGTGATGTGCCAGATCAGAGTTCCCCCTTCAGGACCACACAGCTCAAACAAATGGGCTGAATTTTGGTTTTTTGCATTGCTGAGGAAAATTCAGCTCCTTTCCCTTCCTGTTTTTGCAGCCCAAACCAGAAATTTTTAGTCTCCAGGCAGCTGGCTAAGAGAGACGCATTAACTTATTCTTGCCGGCATGAAGATATTGTGCCTGGCGGCACTTAAAAACACACAATAAAAGCACGAGTGAAACAATGGGCAACTGCCCTGGTTATTGAGCAAATAAGATGAGAAAAGCTCCAAACAAACCTGCAGCATCTCTGACTCGCTAGCGAGAAAACAAAGACATGGCTGAGCTCTTCTGACAAAGAGGCAGCCCAGAAGGAGCCCAGGAATTCCTGCTGATCTGCTAGAGTGCGTTTCTCACGGATCGGTGTTTTTCCACTGTGCACTGACAGCAGCCGCTCCAGCGGACAAGCCGGCACAAATGGGAAATGAAAAGAAAGGATAGGCAGGGAAAGGGCTTAAGCTGTGCAAATCACGCTAAAGCAAAAGCCAGAGCTCCTGGCGAAGAGATACACTAACTAGGGACAGCACAGGCACAAGAGGCATTTGGAACAAACAGAACCCTGAAGGCAGCAGAGAGATGCACAGCAAGCAAACCTCAACCAATTTCTCTCCCGAAAGCACGAAGTCTCGGAGCCAGGGAGAAGGGGGCAGAGACAGGCAGAAGGACAACAGAATGCATGCAACACACCACTGCATGCTTGTACTTCCTGAGGTGGAAATGCTTCATCCTGGGTCTCTCCAGCCATGCTCAGACCCTGTTAACTGGCCACGATGACCAGAATCGGCCACTGATTCCTTCCTCTCGTAATTTTGCACTCTCCAGTAACCAGAACACATCTCATGCCAAAACACTCTAAGAGGATAAAAGCAGAGATAGAAATTTTTAAAAGAAAATAATCAACACATACTTACATATCTTGCTGCTCCCTGCTGCCTTAATTCTTATTGCTCTCCGTGCTTCAGGGGACTTCCCTGGCTCAGCCTGCCCCAGGTGCACAGCTGCCAGACAACAAAGCTGCCCCTCTCTTTAGGATCACCTGTTCAGCATCATTTTGGCACAAAATTGTCAAGCCAAGTCAATATCTGATATGATCAACGTGGCACCTGTGCAGGGAAAATTTACATTTCTACTGATACATACATAAACATTAAGTGTATATACATACACATACTAGAGTTATCATCTACGCTGAAAAAGAAAACAGTAGATAGCATCTGCTTTAATGAAAACTCAAGATTATGAACCAGGATGTATCAAGGTGGGAGGAAACATACTGCAGGGCAGCACTAGAAGTATACCAAGACTTTTGACATATTAGCATTTAAAGTTGAAAAAAGCCCAACAAAAGGGGTTTTGCCAGACTTTGTGTAGTCTTCAGTTTGGTAGCCCAAAAAACTGCTACAGATGTCTTTTGCTCACTGAGATTCAGCACAGCTTCAAGATCACTTGGACACAATTAGCACAGGTCTATAAGAAAGCCCCTGTATTAATTAAAAATGCAACTAATTTCTAAGTTTCCAGAGTGCTGGGAAGAGTGTACGGTGCTAATCTCAGCCCACCTTTGTTTTGATGGAGTTGGCAAAAACATGGATGTGGGATGAATATCCAGCCACAGAAACTCTTTTTGCAGTTAATCAGGTTGGCCAAGTGCTGCCAGACAAGGAGCAAGGTCAGAGCCCAGAGGAAAGAACAAGACTGGAAAACTGTGCAAGTCCTGGCTCTTCTCCTGGCATTCAAAGAGGAAGGCTCAGTTTCCCCCCACAATCTACTTCCATAGCAGAGATTGTAGCAAAATGCCAGAAAGGTGGCAGTTATATAAAATGTAGGATGAAAAAATGCAAATTTCTGCTATGATCAAGAGAACTCTTTCCCTTGCCATTCACCCCTGCCTTGGAGCACATTCCAGTACATGAGGATCACGTGAGTAAAGGCTCCAGGGGTCAAGCAGGAAAAAATTGCAATTAAGTAGTCAATTCAACTGATGCCCAAAGACAGATGCAGAAGAGCCTGTATGTACATGTTAACCAAAAGGGACTTTCCTCCTGCATGCCATAGACTGGCACTGATGTAACACCTCGCAGTTGCATGTTTGAGAAAGATATAATAACTTGTGATTCATCTTACACAGAAATTTATGATTTATCAGCTTTTCTTCCCAAATCCTCCCTGTCCCATGATCAGCACTCTGGCAAGAGTCAGAAGGCAGCACACTGGAGTTATGATGTGCTTTGGGCATAAAAACTTAAAACCATGGGTAACTTATAGTGTCTCTTATACAGACAGAAAATGGGGGAATGAAAAATTAATTGGACCTGCTGTCTCAGTCCCAGTGAACATGGGAAGACAGACCTGGCAACAGGCACAGGTGTACAACCCAGGAACATCGGCCAAGCAAGAAGGAGAAGGGGCAAGGAGGGTGCACAGGTCGCTGTTCAAGGAAGTGCAGAGCCTGTGGGCTTGGCACAATGATTCAAATTTGCCACACAGAGAACAAGTGCCGCTTTCTGGTATCTGCTGGATGAACAGCCATATGTACTTCATTAAAGCCATTAATGAGGGAAAAGAGCTTCCATCCTCAAGGGGCAAACACAGAAAAGTCATCAGCTAGTTTTAGTCCTGGACAGTTGTAAATTGCACAAAATTGTAAACCAGACATGAATCCCCAAGATCTTTCCAGCAGCACCAGGATCAAAGTTTCCAGGCCTGACACAGCCGAGGCTCTTTCCTGCTAAGCTGTCACTGTGAGATGAAAACCTGTCTTGCATTACCGTGAGCAAACCTGAGAGAAGCCCTGGAAAGTTCTCCCCAAAGATCATTCTAGTTAGGAGGATCAAAGGCAGCTTGCTGCTGCAGGATCAGTTAACAGTCTGGATAGAGAAGAATTTTTCTGTGTTTTGGACTCTACATGCAGAATAAGCATTGCTTCCTCTGCCATGAAGGGACACAGTTCCCCTGCACACCCAAAATAAAGCCAGCAGGGCAGGATCAGAACACACTAACTCATAGAAAAAACCCAGTGTTTTCCTCTGTGATGAGCACTTCCCTTTTACTGGTGCATCCTACCTGAAACTCAGCTTACCGTATCATGTGATCAGATCACATGCGTGACCTCCTCTGAAATAAAATGATCCCCAGTTCACCATATGGAAAAACCTGAGTATTTTTTACCAGGAGTAGAACTGCTCCAAGCAAACACAGAAAGGGGTTTATGGTGCCCCTCTGCTCAAAGAGAGCAACTCCACATTCTCATGGAGCAAAACTCATTCCAAGGCAAAGGGATCACTTGCCAGCAGTACGCTTACTACCATCCCTTCACACAACTCCTAAGCACAAAAGATAAACCAAAGTCCTTAAGAACTTCTCCACTAATGGTGTTTCAGGCCAGGGACCCAAGAGAGCAAGCATATTTACAAGGTTTCTCCAAAGCAGGTGCCCATATAATATTCCCACAATACAGATCTCACAAGCAACTTCTCTCCACAGCCCCCTCTGGGTCACAGGCACAAAGATTTGAAACGCCAGTACTGGGAAACCTCAGGATACCCAACCACCTTCTCCCCAGTATTTTCAAGCTGTACTGACCAGCTCCCACCAGTGTGGAGGAAACACAGCTCCTCTTTGGTGGGGACGTATTTCCCAACATGGGAATCCCAAACAAGTTCTCCACCCAAGCAGAACAGCATGTCCAGACCCAGCAGCGTTCTTCCAGCTGCCAGGATCCTTCATGACTTTAGCCTGGTACAAACTACTCATTCAGGGATTTAAACAGCGTGACAAACAGACTCCCAGCAAAAGATAAGCTTCACATGCTCATTTGCTTTCAGGTGGGCCAGAGTAAAGCTAAGGCAAGAAGGAATATCCTTTGAAAGAGGATCCCCTGCCATGGGTTTTGGTAGCTGTATATTTTAACATGTTCAGAGTAGCACTATGGAACAGGGGATGTTATTCATGCTTTTGGCTTATCAGTGCCAACACAAGAATTACACAGAGTTAGGTGTGCCAGCTAATTATAGCAAAGCCATTTAAAGACTGTTGAGAGTGCAGGTGCAGGGCAGCAAGGGAGGGGTATCAGAGGGGGTGAAATACTCCATACATGCTGCACTGTCAAGAGGGAGATCATGCTAATTGGTCACAGACAAAATACCCAAGTGTGCACACATCCTTGTTAGCTGAGAGCTGCTTCTGCAAGCACGTTTATTCTTGGTAAAGTGGATATTTCTGCTGATGTTTCTGTTCCTGATTGTCACCAAATCCAGCAAGTCAACACAATCGAGCTTTATTGGGACAATGATAAAACTAAAGCAAATTCATACCCCAAAACCAATGAAGATGCAACTGAGATATACAGCAGTGTCTTACACTGTTATATGTGTGGTCATAAAGACAACAGCACAAGCCAAAATAAACCCCAGAAAATTGTGAACTATAGCTCCTGCAGTTGTTTTTGATGGCAGACAGCAGAACACTATTTTTCTGTGCTGCAAAACTTCGACAGACTGACAGTTTCCATTGACCTACAAAAGTAGCTTGAGAATTGCAAGTTTAGCTCTGTTTATCAAAGGAATGAGGCTAACTTACAGTTACTTCCAGATTCAGTTCAAGAACAAATTCTGGGGTTTGTTTAGTGGGCTTTCTTACCTTAAAAAAAGATTAAAGGGTTCAACTGGATTTGCTGACATTTCACCATAAGGAAGTAAGAGGTGAGTCATGGAAGAAAAGCAATTCATTAGTGTCCCACACTATCTGCAGGAGAAAACCAGCCTCTGCTTTAGCTGCAACTTATAATCCCATCTCCTTTCGCAGCTTAAAGTGGCACAGGCTCCCCAAAAAACAAAAAGAAATGGGGACAGGAGGGGAATGTCCTCTTAGGACATTGTGCTTCAGGCAGCAATACAGCCATAATCCTGTTTTCCTCACTTCCTGAGGCAGTGAGCCAAAAACCTGCGTTTGTTAGATCGTTCATTTCCCATGTGCAAAAGTTGCTCCAAGCTCCCATGGCTCATTACAGGATCGATTTCTTGCATCTGCTGCTTCACATGCCACATTCACCTGTGTCATCCCTCATCTCACTCAGTAGCATCAGCAAGAGCAAACCACTGTATTTCAGGAAATCTGCCCATATCACATGGGACAAATCCTGCAGGAATGGAGATGGCCAGGACTCAGCTCACCTCCTCCATGGAGGTCTGGAGCTGCCTAAAAGCAAGCCAAGGGTGACAGTAACTCTGAAGCTGCATGGTTTGCACAATTCATGTACACGTTTTCTCTCTCCCTCTAAACTCTTCCAGGTCAGGGCTGATCACCC
Organism: Corvus hawaiiensis; assembly: GCF_020740725.1. Lineage (NCBI taxonomy): Eukaryota > Metazoa > Chordata > Aves > Passeriformes > Corvidae > Corvus > Corvus hawaiiensis. The sequence continues at coordinate 14,948,650 of NC_063223.1, forward strand.
TTCACCACTCCTAACTCCCTTCAGCCCAGCCATGAGGTTTGTGTGGTCCTCCACATCCAAACATTGCCAACAGGGTATTTTGTTGAGAGAACTTTTATGCTCATTCATTAACAGAATATGAATAGTATTTAAAAGTTTTTAAAGTGACTGGAGCTCAATATGATTTTGAGATCTCAAGCTTGAGAATACAGCCAGTTCACATGTGTTCATGCATGTAGAAGGCTCAGATGTTGTCCCAAGTCACTGGGCAATGCTTCAAAGGCAGCCCAAGACCACAGGCAAGATGATGCTTCCCAAAACTGGGTGTTGGAGGGGTTTCTTTTCATCTCTGATATAAAAAAATTATACTGTGCAGGTCCCTTGATAACAACTGCACAATTATTTCAATGCTGCTGCTGCTATCTCGTCATCAAGCTAATGGAAGACAGACACATGAAATCTATTTAAAAAAACAAACTAAAAGGGGTGCATTTTACAGTTTAAGTCAATTAAGGTGATTCTAGGGCAAAAACTTCATTATTTAGAACTCAGCACTTCAATGGACATTGTTTTTTTGATGTCAAATGGAAAAAGTCTTCATCTATAAACACTTTGATTTGGCCAGGCTCAGGGAAGTCCCTAAGTTTCTGCAGTAAGTAGGTAATGAAATTTTATGCTCATCATTCTTACTTGAGGTGCTGGGATTTCATGCAATTATTCTTTTAACATGCTAAAAAGGTGGACTTTCCTGATACTTGAGCTTCTCCCCAAATATTCCCCAGGGATAGCTAAGCCTGAACACAGATGGAAAGGGCCCATGGACCTGCTTTCTGGCAGGTCACTTGGATGCAAATCATTGTTCATACCATGGTCAGGCCATCCCCCTGCAAACACACATCCTTTACTCAGGAAAAGGAAAAAGGGAATCTGGAAAGGCACAGAATTCACTGAGTTTACACAAAAAGGAATTGTCACCACATCATATTCAGAAGCCACGAAGGTTTGCATTTGTCTGCTCAGTGGAGAGATTAAACTTGATGTCTCTAGGCAGCCATCTGTTTTCCACAGGAGCTGCCCTGGTTCTCATTGCAGCACATGGACACCGACTAAACTCGGCTGACAGAGAGCCCTCCACCCCAAAAACCTGTCCAACTACTTCCATCCCCCAGGTGGGAGTGGGTGAAAAGCACCTGTGTGGTCCATCAAGGCTTTCTTCCCACCTCCAGAGAAAGAGGATGAAACTCAGAGGCTGAGCTCAGCCTCCTGGCCACTGAGCTCAAGAGCAGCGGAGGGGGAGCAGGCAGCAGGAACAGTGGGAGGTGACACCCCAGCTACATTAGCAGCTGTGGAGGTATGGCCCCAGGCACAAACCCCATGGACAGGCATTCAAGACCTTTTCATCAAGACATCATCCCAGCAATTCCCGCCTCCTTGTGGGTGAGTGTCTATTTTTGCAGCTCTTGCCTCATCTTCTTCCTCAACCCTTCGTTTTTTATTCAATATAATAGAAGGTTTGGAGCTGGGGCCTGCCCTCAGGTTTCCATACTGCAAGGCACTGTCCCTACACGTACTACAAAAACCCCAAGAAATAATTAATAGTTATTACTTAGAAAAGATCTAATCTGAACTTGAAACTAGTGATTTAGCAAGAAACGACCCACAGCCTGGAATTATCTAGCATGCCTAGTCCAACAGCTTGATTTATTTTTTTAATTTTTTAATTATAACTCTTGAGCAGCTGAACAAACTAAAATATCAGCCTATGGTGGCATTTCCAGATCACAGAGAAAATCAACACCTTGCAGACCACTTTCACACACACCACCCCAACCTGAGCAGGCAAGGGGAACAAAGCAGCACAGATGGGACCCCCCCCATTGGCATGACAGGAGATCCCTATTCAAAAGCACATCCCACTAGCATGAAAGGCAGCCTGAGTCAGAGGAATGGGCTCACTGCACTTGGAGCTGGGTGACACTGCCCTTTTAGCTGGTCCAGATGGACAGGAGGAAGGACACGGGCTTCACAAGAAGCAAGCAGCTTCCAAGGAGGAAAGGAGTGACAACTTCTTCTAAACAACTTCAACAGGCAAGCAAATAACCAGGAAAAACAAACCCGTGGACTTCCCACCTCACTCTAAAAAGCACACCCTGACAAAATCTTACTTCCCCTTCTTGCCTAAGCCTCATGCTAAAAGAGGACAAATTTTAGTTCTTTGTTCCCTTGCAAGGGAAGCAAACAGCTCTGGCATGCAAGCTCTGCATTGCAGGGCATGAACAGATGATCTCACAGGAAGCTGAGCCTCCTCTCCCAAGGTGGTGGGTTTTGTCTTTTGAACAACTCTATTTGCCCGTTAGCACTGACAGAGCTTTCCCCAGAAGAGTGCTCAGTATTCCCGTGGTAAGAACACGATGGGGGCTGAAGGGGAGCAGAGACAAACAGATGCAGTGTTTGTGTGAACAGAATCGTGCCCTCTGTTCCACTTCTCACATGACAAGCTTCAAAACCCTGGTTTTAAAATCAAAGGTTTTGCCATGTGATAAAGTCAAGACAAATTAGGTTTGACAAGACCCTCTCTTAAAGGTCAAAATTTTATTTGTGAGCCACTGGCCGGGGAAGCAAAGTGATGCTCCTCCAGAAGCAGGACCAGGACCCACAATTCCTGCTGCGACTCAGACCTGAGGCAATGAGGTCACTCAGGGTCCACAGAAAGAATTTCCAGTGGATTGCCATTTCAAATGAGAACTTTTTCTCTAAATACAACATGCATTTTTCAGATCCAGATGCCAACTCACAGAAAAAGCACGAACTGGGGTCCTCCAAGAGGGCCAGCACCCACTTCTCTCTGGAGAGTGTCAGCCCTGGAAACAAGTCCTCCTTCTCACCAGAAGCTGGCACCCATCACACAGCAGTCTGCACACACAGCAACAGCAACTCTGGGAGGCAGCGATCACCAGCCCTGCAGGACCAACTGATTCCCCAGTCCAACAACAAACACTTCCAGCCCTCACAACCCCTGCAAGTCTGCACACAAATACACTTCTTTAGTGAAATAAATTTAGCCAACTCTTACTGATATGGCCAAGATGAAAGCCTCAATTTAAGGCTTTGTCTCAGGAAGAAATACAATGCACATGCATTTTAATTTAAAAATCTCTGCACACAGAGCTCTGTTAGAACCTGTGGCTTGTAAAATTTTGGTTATGGCAGTGGCCATGTAGAATGTTAGTATCTGTGAAGTCTAATTTTCTTGCAGACCATCTAATGCTACAGTTGCATACTAAGGCTGCTTGTATTTCCCTCCTTATAAAAACCCTTCTGGAATTCATCCTTCTTCCAATACCCAGGCTGACAGCTCACACCATGAATACATAGTCCTGTCTGGGAATGACAAAGTTTAAATTGTTCATGAAGGGAGTAAATCTGGGATGCACTTATAAATTCTGTTTGTTTTTATGTACATCTGAACTACAAAATGAACAAAATAGAAAGGAGGCTGCTTCTGTTCCAGAACCAGAGCTCTCCTCAACAGACAGGTTCAGCTGTTTTCTATGTTTCAACCACTGACAGATGTAAATACCCACTTTACACCATGGAATTTGACCTCCCCCATGGGCATTAATGTGCCCATGGCCTTGCAAGGGATCTTCTTAGGTCAGCCAGTTACCATGATATAGTCTGCTTTTGTCAAAGCCTTCCCTAGTTTACAGGCTGTTCCAAGCATGGAGGTTACTCTTCCTTGCAAGGAGGAGGACTCTTCACATCGTCTTCCCATCATCACTAACAGAGCCCATTTTTCTCCAAGGACAAGCAACATGAATTCCTCCCCACTCTTCAGCGTCTTGCTCCCTCTGTACTTCACACAGAGCAACAATCACAAGAAAATCAATTTCCATGAACTTTCTAGTTTATTGGTTTCATATTTCTTCCAATACAAATCTCTCCTCCTCTGTTTTTTTTCTGATGAGATGCTGGAAATCCTCAAAAGAAACACAAGAGTGGGATTGTGAGAAGTGATGCAGAAACACAAACACAGAGCAGGATGCTCCTAGTTCAAAGATGGCAGTTCTTCACTGTGCAATAAGAAGCCCATCATCATCCAGATGCAAACAAGGAAAGAAAGTCTAGCCATCTTCTTCTGATGAAAAGCATTCAAAAATCATACAGTAGGCAAAAAAAAATTTACAGATTTGATCAGTAAAATTGCAAGGTAACAGCAGGTGATCACCTGTGCAACACTGAAATGCTCACCAGCCCAGCACTAGAAAGCAGGGGTGCAAATGACCTGGCAGACACTGTGACCCCGCAGGGAAGCTGGGAACCAATCTGTGTCTGTCTGCTCTGGCCAAGAGCCTCTCTGAAGGCTGAGAAGAAAATGGCACACTTCTTCTTTCCAGTCTGCCCCCTCACCTTGCCCTTCCTCCAAGGTAAATAGAGCTGCAGTCACATTGCTCAGGAGTGGACATGGACTCTCAGACATGTCCCTACTGCCTGCTCACTTCCAACCAAAGCAGCCTTCATGTTGTTCAACCCTGAAACAGGCTTAATATTTCCAGCCCACTGGAGCTATCCATGCACCCACCAGTGTCACTCCACCCATGACACAGGAGAGATAAGACCATGCCACCAATGCTGCTCATACATGGGTGTCCAGGCCACAAAGGCAAATTTTATCTGATATCAAAAAACCTAATTATTTTTAATTGGAGTAGAAGTGAGAAGAACATGTCTTCACAGCCAAGGCTAAAGATCATTACCGTAGCTCAACTTTAATCATTTTGGACCATGAAAGATTGTAGAACTTCTGGCTAAAATTTCAAGTGTTTAGCTACAGTAATTAGAAATGGTTATAATTCCCCTGACTGTGTAATTTAGTCTCAAGAATAAAACTTCATCTCAAAGCACGAGCAGCTCTGACACAACAGCATCTCTGCTACGGTGAGAGCCCAGAGAAAAATGCTTCATTCTTTCACTTTCTCGCATGTGTCAAGAAATGCAGCCTCAGCTGCAAAGCGTACCAGCTGGTTATTCTCCAAAATAAAACTTTATTTTTAGCCTAAGCACTTACTCAGGATCTGTGTGAGTATTGCGATTAAGCTCTCACGCCCATTGAAAGCTCTGTCAAACCTGCAGCAGATGACAAATAATGCTGCAGGCTCCAGCACAGGGGAGAGTCCGTACAATATCTGTACAATCATCACCTGTTCAGGAACAATGAGAGCAACTCTGCCAAGGGTCAGGAGCACCAAGTTTAAAGATGGATTTTATGTAGATGGAGGAAGAGACTCTTACAGCAAACAATTGCCAAAGCTCAGTTTCCAGAAAGCCTAGAGAGGTTGTAGTATCTCCCTCTCTGGAGACATTCAAAACCCACCTGGACACATTCTTGTGTCACATGCTCCAGGTGGCCCTGCCTTGGCAGGGAGTTGGACTGGATGATCTCCAGAGGTCCCTTCCAACCCAAACCATTCTGTTACTGACAACGTACAACCAGCTGGGGAGTTGGAACTAGATGCTCTTTGAAGTCCCTCCCAGCCCAAGCTATTCTGTGATTCTGTCTGTGTTCCACAACCATCATTGTCTCCATGGCAGTGTGGAAGGTTTGACAGTACCTGAGCTGCCACAGTGATCCTACACAGCACCAGCCTCGGCACGTGCTGTTCCATCCCCGAACCAATGCACGTGCGATCCTGGCAGAGAAGCAACACCATTAGAAACAAGGAGTTTTCCAGCAAGCCAGTGAACTGAATTAACTGAGAGTGGGGCTGACAAGAGCAAAAGCAGCTCAGGGAAGGCTGGACAGCAAGGCTGGGTGTAGGATGTAGGATGAGGCTGGAGGAGTGGCCATGAGCTGTCAGACCCACACTCTGAGCCCTGACATGCCCTGGTCTGCAAGGAAACGCGGCTCCTACAGTACCTCACTCTGCACCACACAGTTCCAGTCCTGAACCCTGGTCAATGCTACAACACAAAACAGGACAGAACGGTTTGGGCAAACAGAGAGTGCTCAAATTTCACTCTGTCACAGAAACCTCTCTTTGCAGCTGGGGAGGTGACACACTCCTGTGCCTGCCTGGCCAGGACTACCTGTACTCTGCCGCTATGCACTTGCTCATGCTGCAGGAGAATTTTAAGTTGTTGCTAGGCTGCACAAAGCAGTCTCTTATTTTTATCACATGCCTGTTTATTCTTGTAAAAAAAGATACTGCAAACAGCAATCCAAGGCATCCTCAAAATGCTTGTTGTACTCTTTGCTTCACTCCATGTTCTCACCAGACAGTCCAAAGCTTCTTGGCCATCAGCATACACATCTTTGCACCCAGACCGACCTTTTCTTGCTCCTCCAGAGATACTATGTGAAAGTGTGAACAGATTGAAAATCCACATTACAAACAATTCTTCAGTTATTCAAAATAAATTTAAGGTAATTTTGAAAAGATTATTAATTGTCATTTCAAAGCTATTTCCTAATGGCTTAATACAGCTGAGCAGCCGATTTGTAGCAGCCAGCAGGCTAAACCATTCCCACTTCATCAGGAAACATCCCCCTGCGACTTAGCACTTATTTTTGCACCCCTGACATTTACCGATACAGCATTTTAAAGCTGCCATTCCCCTCCTCGGCATGTAATGTTAACACTTCCATTGACAGGGCATGCAGCCTGGGTCAGTGCAGACATGAGACAAGACAAGATCAGTCATGGTGCCTGGTGAAGCTGAGAGCTGAAGCAGCCCTGCTGCTCCCGGACGTGGGTCCCACAGCAGAAGCAAACCACCACAGCCAGCCCCCGCCCTGCCAAGAGCAGAGCAGATCAGCTTTCCTGACAGGCCAAGTGTCACCCACAGCTCAGCATTCTCCAGGACAACCACTCACTCTGTGCTCCTGGTGCTGCTGTGCTACAGCCTGAAATCTTCATCCAGAGCTGGAGTAACTCCACACTCCCATAACAAAATCCCATGTTCCATCATAATAATAGCAACATATGGCTATTTATCCCACAGAAAGGAACGTTATTATTTGTTAGACAAGGCATTTGTCCCTTCCTGACACTGAGTGAACCTCCTGTGCCTAAGCAAGCTTTCCAAATTGAATCTTTTACAGCTGCACATAAAGCTTTGAAAAGCCTGTCTTCTGGAGTGACTGACTGACTCCAGAGGACACCCTAAGCTCCATTTTAATATCCACATTTTTCTGCCACTCATATATCACTTAAGTGTCAGCACACAGCTGGAGACAAAAGACCAACCTCATGCTGATGGGCACCTTGCTGTTCAATAGGGAAGCCTGGAACTTGAGATGACAGCTTTGCTGCAGCAGTATTCACCTGGCATTTGATATTAGCACATTTCTTGCTCCACCAGTAGCTGGAGGCAATTACCCTTGTGCTGTCACTGGCACAGTGCTAGGTACATGTTTTCACTTGTCTGGCAGCAGCACCCACACCCCCCACGTACACAACTTTGCTGGGCACCGTCGTGCCTGCTGGCATCGTGGCCACCTGAGATCTCCACCATGGGCATGCAGAGCCAGAGCTAAGCCACATGTGAGGCCAGTGTTTCAACAAGCACCTCGCTCTGTGTGCGGTCCACAAGCTGCCCCATTCAGCAGCACAGCCCGGTCCTCCCCTCTCGCTGCTTGATGGCCTCAGCATCTATCCCCAGAATGGCACTCGGCTTGACATGACTCTTAATAACCCAAACAGGAGCTAAAAGAGAACTACAGAAGAGTAAAATCAGCAGGAGTATCAGCTGAAGTTGGGCGTTTCTAATTGACTCAAATTAACTTCACATCACACACACCTTCTGGTGCTCTGGTTGGGCCCCAACTTGTTTCTTAGGGGCATTCTAGGAAGGATTTGTTGGTGGAGCTTTTACCCCCCCCCACTACAACTAACTCTCCTTTAACAGCAATGCTGAGCCACAAGGACTTCAGTACAAAATTCTGCAAAGACATTAGACAAAAATAAGCACTCAATAATAACTGGGAATTATTTTTTCTTCTAGAGAATTCACGGCATCAATATCCCATATATATGAAAGCTGAGAAAAAAAAACTCCTGAAGCTCAAGAGGAGCTCAGAAGAAAACTAATGCTCCTAATAGTGCACAGCAGCAACAGCAGCCCAAACCTCCCCCATGAGCATCCTCTCAGCAGGTTGCTGCAAGGGGCTGTGACTGTTCTCCAACCTATTGCTCACCTGGAACCTGACTGCACTGCTAAGGAAGGCCAAGCTTACCTTTACAATGGTGACTCCTGTTGGCCACCCTCTCTCCCTGCTAACACTAATCATTAGCGGTGTTTATTCCCTATTGTGATTGAGGCAGCATTAATTGCCTCCCAAAGCGCTGTCACTAATTGGTCTCAGGGCCCTTATTAAACCAAAACTGGGTGACAAATTGTTTGCACTCCTCCTGGACATTGAGCAAACAGTCTCAAGCACACTCTGAGTGAGCAGATGCTTTCTGCCATGAATAAACCCACGTTTTGACATCACATCAGCTCTTCAGATGCAACAGCAGAAAGTCAGTCACAGAGGATGACTGCAACTGCAGAGCAGCAAATTATATCCTGCTGCTTCACACATCATCAACAAGTCCAGGTGCTGGAAATTTAATGGCCAAAACACAGATGAGCAGATGCAGGGAAGACTCTCTGTTTCCTGCAACAAGGTCTAAAAAGCATTTGGGAAAGTTACAGCTGAACTAGAGGGAACGCTCACAAAGTCACCAGCAATGCTGCTTTAATATCAGTGCATTACTAACATTACTAACATGTCAGGAACTGGCCTGGCAGGCTGCAAGCTGTGTTGAGGCCATAGCAAAATATACTGTTAGAAATTAATGTAAAGTCATAGAATAAATACTTCTCCTGTAAGATTTTGAAATGCATACTAGCAAGGTACCTGCAAGAAAAACTGGTATGAGTGAGCAGCCTAGGAGAAGGCTCCTGCATCCACAGCAGCGAGAAGACGTCATGCCACACAAGCAAATGAAGCAAGAGACTGCAGAGAGGAAACTCATGAGCAGCAACCTGGAGCTATGCCACTGTGGGGTTTTAAAATCTAGCAGTTAATAAGGTCTTTGCTCTGTAGCTAAATAGCTCCTGTAAATAGCTTAAGGGCTTATTGATACACAAGATGTCCCCTCCCGTCAGGCCAGGCTGCAGAAGAGCCCCAGCCTCACAGGCTGGACGGACCAAGCGGCCATCAGAGGGACCTGGTGTTGCCCAAACACACGTACACACTCTCCTGTAAATGCTTGTCTCACTGGAGTGTTCTGCAAAGCCCACACCCACGCTTACTTACAGCCTGAGTTACTGCTAATCAGAAATTCAATGGCATCTGAAGGAGCAGCAGCAGAACATTAAAATAAAGGGGATTGTCACCATTTTCAGACAGACTCCAAAAGGCCCATTTGTAACATTCACATGCATTTCTGTGCAGTTACCCATTCACTAATGCAAAGAATCTTCAGCATCCAGATCACACAGCTATCCCAAGGCCCAGAAGTATAAAAACCCCCATGAATTAGTTCCATATGAAACCCCTGTTTTAACTTCAGAAGCCATGTTTTCCCTCAGAAGCCTCCACTAAGCAGCCCCCGCACTGTACAAGCCACATTCAGCATCTTTCCCACTACACCTGTATGGGCACAGTGCTCACGCCCTAGCAGCCAAAAGTTGTACTTCATCCTCTGACCCCAGCTAGGGCCACAGCAGGTGCTTGGACCTTCTCTAATTCCCAGTATCACCAACTTGGCTGAAAGTGCTGCCATCGCAGGCAGCTGCCAAGGCTCCTCCCGGCCCCAGGACAGCAGGGCTGTGCTGTGGGTGCCATGGTGTGTTGGTGGAAGGAGGACAATCAGCCCTCCCTGTCCTCTCAGTGTGCGGGTACCACACACACAGAGCCCCCAGGCTGAACAGCCAGCACAGAGATGGCTACAGGAGTGCCGCTAACTTACACCAACGACAGCTGCTGGCCGGGAGATTCCAGGTTACCTGTAACCATGTTCACTCCAGGGAGGAGAATCCCCCTCAGCATCTCCCAGGGATTTTCCTATCGTCCTCTCCCAGTTGTGCAGGAGTGAACAGCCCACCAGACTTTCAGGCCCTGGGCTCCTGACCTGGAGATGGCACCCTGGGGATCCACACTCAGCCCCTTTCCCCCGGATGAGCCTGCTGAGCTCTCACTTTGTCCCTGACCCGCAGGGCTGGTGCTCCCCAAACCTGACACCACAGGAGACGTCTCCTGCCTCCCTGCAACCTCTGAATTCCCATCCCAGTGTCCCAGACTGTTCCCGCCTGCCGAAGACACTGCAGAAACGGCCACAGAAACCGCACACCCGTTTCGCCAGCCGGGCCAGCGGCTCCCAGAGGGGACACGCGAGGGACCGTAAGCAGCTGGGACTGGGCTGCTCAGAGCAGGGGGCAGCTGCTCCGAGCACCGAGCTGTGCTCTGACACCGCCCTGGCACAAACCCAGCCTGGGACCGCCAGGAACGCCCCGCTGCCTGCGAGGGGCCAGGGCAGAGCCGCCCAGCCCCGGGACCCCCGGCAGAGCCGCCCCCGCCCGGCCCGGCCCACCTGCAGCCGCTGGAGGTAGGAGGCCGGCGCGTAGCCCGTCTCGCCGGAGCCGGCGCGGGTGACGAGCCACCAGTGCTGGTTGCTGCGCTCCAGCAGCAGGAAGGTCTCTCCGGCAGCGAAGGGCAGCGAGTTGGGCTCGGCCGAGCGGAAGCTGTACAGGGCCCGGTACATGACGGCGACGGCGACGGCGGCACCGGCACCGGCACCGCCGGCACCTCCGCCCGCCCGGCCCGGCCCGGCCCCGCCCCCGCCAGCCCCGCCCCCGCGTCCCGGCCGCGCCCCGCCCCCGCACGGTACCGCCCCCTGGCGGCACGGCGGCGCCGCTCCCCCCGCCCCGCCCGGCCGGCCCCGCCCCTGCCCCGTGCCGCCCGGTACGCCGGCAGGGGGCGCCAGCGGCTCGCGCAGCGCCGCTGAGGCGGCGGCGACGGGAGCGGTCCCGGCACTGGCCCCGGGACTGACCCACGGGACCGACCCCCGACACCGGCACCCGGCACCGGCACCCGGGCACTGCCCCCGGCACCGACCCCCGGCAGCGGCTCCCGGGCACTGCCCCCAGGACTGACCCCCGAGACTGACCCCCGAGACTGACCCCCGATGGGCCGTTGTCAGGATGCATTGAGCACGGACGCTTCCCCAGCACCGACCCATTTGAGTCCCTCCTCCGTCACAGCGTTGCCCGGCTCACTGCCGGCTCCCGGGGTCACTGCTCCCGCCTCCCGCCCATCGCCCACCCGCGCCTGGCCGTTCTGCCCCCCGCCGTGGCCCAGCTGGCCGCAGGCACATCGCTTCCGCACTAAATCCGCCCGTCCCGGCGGGTGCCCCCGAGCAGCCCCTCCTCTCGGACTCCCGTACTGGAGCACCCGGCACCATTAAGTCCCCAAAGTCCCTGTGTGCCCACCAACCCCACCCTGGCTGCCACGAGCGGCTTCCCCCAGCGAGCTCCCCTGGGCCAGTCCCGTTCCCCGCCACTCCTCCAGCATGGGATCCGGGCACAACCAGGGCTGGCTCTGGCCCGCAGCGGACACAGTGACCTGGCACGCGGCCGTGGGGACACGGGACACGGCACATCAGGCCTGAAGCTCTCCAAAAAGACACAGCAGCCCCCAGCCCCATTCATCTCTTTGCCCCATTCCAGGAGAACAGCCCTTTGAGACACTACCCTAAGTGGCCCAAGGCCCCTGCAAGCCCCCCCCTCCCTCACCCCGCCCAGACATCAGCAGCTTCCCTTGGTCCCTGCTGCCCCTGCCGGGGGTCTGAGCCCTTCTCACTGTCCCAGGGAAGTGGGTGGCAGCCCTGCAGGGCACCATCCCCCCTCCCCCAGCCAGGGCTTTCTCCACGCTGCCCTAGGAACAAGACAAATTTTCCACCTGGGAAAGCCAGCACAGAGAGCCCCGGAGCAGGGTGGGTGGGGACCTGGTTACAGCACCCCAGTGGGACTGGTACATACTCCTGCAGCCAAACCCACCACAAAGACACCCCTCACCCATCCTGCCCACTCCTGCCATCCTGCCAGGATGCAGGGATGCAGAGATGGAACAGTCCACAGATCCCTGCTCGCAGGAACAGGGGGGCTTAATTCATCCAGAAACCCTCCACAACCCAATCCCGCCAGTGGCAATACAATAAAAACCAGGCTTGCAGCGGCCACAACCCCCTGCTCGCTCCCAGCACAGCCCACCTAGGCCCCCGCTTTTCCCAGCACTGGCAGTGAGGTAATTCTGGCTGATCCTGGTTACACAGGGATGGAGGATGGAGTGGGAGTGAGCGGTTGCCTAGGCTTTCCCACTGCGGCGGGTACCGGGAATCACTGCGGTGAACTGAGGCTGGGTACACTCAGGCTGGAAAGACGACGGGGTGCTTTGATTTGGAACTGTGAAATGTAACCGGGGCTGAATCCTTTGGGAGCCTTTCAGGTCTGGACTTCCTGCCTGGTCACGGTCCGTTCCAGATGCCCAGCAGGGCACAGCATGACGGTGGGCAAGGGCTGGGCAGCCAGGGATCGCCACTGCAGGAGGGAAAACCTTCCCACTTGTGGAGTCATCATTCTTGGTACTACCCATATCCCACAGGAACAAGATTCCCTGCTCGCCCGTCCCCTGCCCGGTTTACCTTGCTGCTGTGTCCCCACTCCAGGTGAGCCCTGGCCACTCCCTGGCACAAGCCCAGCTGTTTGTGCTGGAATAACGGCGCTTTGTTTCCGCGAAGTCGGCAGCACAGGCTGTGCCGGCAGGCCAAGGCAGCTGAGGGGGATGCAGGCATCCACCACCCACCTCCCACGTGCACAGCAGCAGCAGCACCCCAGCCTCTCCCTCTGTTCAGCACAGCATCCCAGCTCTGCCAGACAGCGGCTGGGAAGGATTTCCTCTGTAAAGGCTCCTGCAAACCCTTCTGCATCTGGGTAGAATGCAGAGCCCAGGACAAATTCCTGCTGCTGAGGAATCAGCTTTGAATTGCAAGTTCCAGGTGATTTATACTGGACAGGGAGGGGCAGCGAGCAAGGATCCTGCTCTGTCACTTGCAGGTGACTTTTAAAGCTGAACTTGAGACCTCGGGAAATATCACTTGCATCCCTTGCCCTCAGAGCCTTGGGGACTGGGATCACAGTAAGCCATGAAGGGCTCAGCCCAGGCATTGCAGCCCCCACACTCCTGGTTTGTTTTTTTTTTTTCTCCAGGGCTGCAGAGGGGAAGCGTTGCACAACAGCACTCATATGATTGGAACACAAACTTGCCAGCTCCACATACACTTATATAATTCTGCACTGTCTGCTCGTCAACACATTGCAAAACAGCAGTGGGATCAATCTTTCTACTTTTAGGTATACAAATATTTTTGCACTTCCACCAGCCCTCTCTGGGTGAAAAGTCATGGGGATGTGAGGTGTTGTGAGGATCCCAGGCCCACAGCTCCGGGGACAGTGTCTTCGCTGTGTCCTGGAGTGACTTGGGGTGTCCATGAGCAGGATGGCCAGGCATTGGGATATCTCTTGGACATGTCCCTATTTCCCAGTGTCCTGACAGCCTTACCTCCTTGAAAACCTCATTAAAGGGCTGTAGATAGGACCCCCCAACTGCACACATCAGCATCGCTTCCAGAATATCTCACCTCTCCAACTACATCTGCTCCCTTAGGGGAGAAGCCCCCAAACCAGTGCTGCCTGCCAGCAGCTGGGAAAGGTGCCCCACCCGGCAGGAGCAAACCCTGCTCCTGCCTCTTGCAAGGAACACAATGATCCGTGCTGAGTCCAAAAACATCAGCGAGGGGCTGCTCTTTTGGCGGCCGTTTCCCCATGGAGCACAATACACGGAGAAGCCGACGCTGCCGGGGCAGTGAGTGGCTCTGGAACTGCTCTGCTCCGCCTGCCTGCGGGGCCGAGCTGCCCGCAGGGCTCCTTGCGCAACCCGTCCTGCACAAAGCCGGGGCTGGCGGCGGCCCAGACCCCTCCTGCGGCCGGAGGAAGGAGCAGCCAGTGCCTGCCAACAGCTGCACTTCTTAGAAACGAAGAAGACAGAAGGTCGGGAGAGTTGAGGGATGGTGGAGGGGGGCCGGGGGATACTGCGGGAAGGATTGAGGCGCTGCAGCTTACAAGGCGAGCAGCACACAGCCCAGCCTGCCCTGTAGCTTCTCTTCAGGAAAACAAGTTCTTTGGCTTCACACAGCAGCTCCCTGTTCTTTGTTAAACTCCGCTCGCGTCCAGACCTGATGAGCCCCTTGCCAGCCCATGCACTCTGTGGGCCGGCACGGCCCCTTCCCAGCTCTCCCCGCCGGGGCAACCAACTCTGCAGGCTCTAATGCCGTGCTGCGGGAACGAGCGGGCGAGGACAATACCACTTTCTCTGCCACCAACACGGTAGCCAGGCAGAAGGCATTCGGAGGGTGAGGGATGTGGCGGGCAGGGGTAAGGTGCTTGGCAGCGAGAGCACCACTCCCTGGGCTCCCCACGCCGTCCTTCCAGCCGCAAGGCTGCCGGGTGAAGGAGACTCCTGGCTTCACGTCTCCAAGCAAAACAATGCTGCCTTGCCCAACATCATCCTGCTCACGTTCTGTCCTCGTTGCACGTGGGAAGAGCTGCAAAGCAAGGGGTTGCCTGGGGTGCAGCAGTGGATCCCGGCTCTGCGGGCTGCAGGACCGCCTCTGCTTCCCTTTCAAAGAGAAATTGAAAAGAACTCCACGGGGCCAACGCAGCCTGTCACAGCTAAGCTGGTGGGGACACTGCTATGGTGCAAACCCAAGAAAGAGAAGACAGAGCCCATCACCTCATCTGGAGCTGGCAGCCCAGCATGGCAGGCACCAACCTCCACCGTGTGAGGATGCTGCCAGTGTCACCCTTTGCTACCCATATGGTTTCTGGGGCAGGAGGGACAGGGACAATGGCCCTGCTTGCATCCTTTCCGTGAGGGGGAGCCCTGGGCTGGTGGGTGGGTGCAGCGGGCCCTAGCGAGCAGGTGAGGGGTGCTGGGACAGGGATCCCCACTGATGGAACAGGGTGCTCACTCTGGTGGGAGTTGTCTCCAGGGTTTGCTCTGCTCTCATTCAGGTGTCTGAGTTACAGGCGGTGAACAAAGGCCAGGCAATAGAGGGTGGGGGGACGCCCCTTAGCCAACCCTCATTTCCATACAATTGAAGGAAGGTGGCTTTGCTCCCAGCCAGGGACACAAGCTATTCATTCCCTGCCCCCTCTGCCCTGCCCTACATGCTTCCAAGGCTTGGGCACCACTGGAGCTGGCCACAGGGCAGTGCAGGACCCTCACCCTGTGCTGAGGATGGATCCATGCACAGGATGGACAGACAGTGGTCCCCAGCCCCACTACAGCATCACTAGTTTTGTTAATGTCCAGTTACACAAACTTAAGCCCACCACCATTAGAAACAGGGAAGGCACAGCTGCCGGGCCACACAGAGCACCCGCTAGCTCCAGTAGTGGGTGCCACAGAGGCATCAGGGCATCACTCTGCCCCTGTGCACTGAGAGCCACCGTGTCCCCAGTGGCTCAGGTCTGAGCCCTTTGCACGCCCAGGGCCATAGAGTGAACCATTCTCCCCTGGGCAGGGAGCACAGCAACTTCGGGCTGCTGCCCTGTGAGATGTCATTGCTTGGCCACAAGGAAATACTTTGTTCTCGCTCCATAAGAGGCATTTGTGTGTCCCTCCCCACTGGCACAGACCCAGCTCAGGGGAAGAAGTCCAGCAGCTACTCAAGAGGCAGCAGCACAGGATGGGACAGTGCAGGGACAAAGGTGCCCCCTCCTTCAGCAAGGCCAGGGGCTGTCCCCTGCCTCTCCTTGCTTCTGCCCTGCCCAGCCCCAGTGCCAGAGAAGCCACCTACCAAAACATCCTGGCAGGTCCACAGACCACCACTCAGCCCCCACCTCAGTCCCCAGTGCCCTGCCAGCAAGGCAGAGCTCAATTCACTGGAGAAACCAGTGCTAGCTGCAGGAATGTGTTTCATCTCTAGCCAGCTGATGCGTGGCAACTCCCATCAGCCACCCCAGTTTTAGGCTAGAAATGACCTATTTATGTAAGGCAAGCTCCCCACAAGCCTGGGGCTGCCTGTAGGGACAGCCATGGGAAAGCAGGAGCAGGTTCCTGGGGACCTGGACCCAGCCTGGACCATGTGCTCTCACCCAGCCCCTGCAAAGCCACCAGTGCAGAGTCAGGCCCAGCACACTGCAGCCACCCTGGGCGATGGTCCTGCTAGGGCAGGGCTGGCAGGAAAAGGTGGGTCTTCTCCAAAGCATCAGGAAGCAGACAGGGAGGAGACCAGACACAGGGGAGCCTTGAGGAACAGGGACGTGCGCTCAGCATCCTCCTCCATGGAGCAGAGGCTGCAGAAACTACCGAATGGGGGGTCCCTGCCAGGCTGTCCCAGCTCCTGACCCCCATCCCAGCAGCAGGGCTGCTCTGGGGAGGTGCCTCTCACATGGCGCAGGGCCCCCCAGGACCGATCAGGGAGCCAACCCAGCTGCCCCTCCCCAGTGCTTCTCTCCTGCTGGCACAACCAGTGCAGAGGAAAGCTCACTGCCCAGGGAGGACCAGAGCTGTTGGGAGCCATGCTCAGAGCATGCGCAGGAACAAAAAAAGCCCTCGAGTCTATTCCCCAGCCCAGCTGCTGCTCTCCCATTATTCCATCCCTCTGTCGTTTGCCATGGGCCATGAGGCAGGTGACCACAAACACTCTCCACAACCCCAAACCCTGCTCATCCCACTCGTGTCCCCCAAGAAGCCCAGGCTCGGGGGGGAGGGTAGCATGGCCATTTACAGGGACTGTGGGAACCCTGTTCCCGCCCCAGCTGTTGGCAGTTACACAACTGCCTTTCCACAAACAAGGAATTTCTCTGAGGGATCTGTGCAGAACAGCATGGAAAGAAAACAAACCTGCTCTTGAACTTTGCAAGATAACATGCCATTTAGAGGTACGTGCACATGGGTTGCCCCCTTTTTAACCTTCGAGGATGTGGCTCAAGCAAGGGATTTTTCCTCCTGACGTTTTGCTCTTACATACCTCAAAGTAAATAATGAAAAAGGTCTTCACTGTCCCTGCTCCCCCACTCCCAGCTGCTGCAGCCCAGGAAATTCCCAACCACATTGTTACTTTGCAGCACTGGCACAGCGTCTCTTAATCCTTGGACAATATTAGCAAAAGGATTTTAGCAGTGCTGGCCTGAGCCCACAAGGGCAGGTCCCTCCACCTTCCTACAGCAGCACCAACCACACCTGGGGGCTTGCTATTATTCTATATGGACCCCCAAGTGCTCCAGGTCTGGCTGCTGACACCATACTGCTGAAATCACATCTGGACGGAGCTTACCCCGCTGGCAGTGTTTCTGCAGCTCCCTGCCTGTACCCAGGGCCGTGGCTGCAGGCAGCAAAACAAAGAGGGTTTGTTCTGGAGGCAGCTTGCATCAGAGCAAATGTGATTGTTCTCATCGGATTTTATGAATTTCCTCCAGAGTTCCTACGTAACACAAGTACATTAGGGCACTTTATCCCTGCTAATTTCAGACTACAAAGTCAAATCATGTATCAGATGAATCTGCACAGGGAGGCTTGTTCATAAGTAGCAGCAATGACAGGCGACCACAGTGCCTGCCAAGAGACTCGTCATTAGCTCATTAGCAGAGGACATCACATCCTAAACTGGAGAACTGAAAAGGAAACATCACCTTGCAGCCATGGCCCCGCTCCTTGTGCTGGGCACATCTTGGGAACAGCAGGCAGTAGTGCTGCTCATCAGTGCTGAAGGCATTTTGCAGTTGAGATGCCAAGAATAAGTAGCCCCATCCTCCCCCCTTGCCCAAAGCTTTTTGCAGCCAGTGCCAGGAGCTCTGCAGGGGCTGCTCACAGGGCCCCATCAGCTGCACTCAGCACTAGTCTTACCCAGGAGCAACACACAGCCTGTTCAGGCTGGACAAGCCCATCTCCAGAGAAAACAGCCCATATGCTGGCATATAATAGTGAAGTGACTGCAAGATGTAAAAATACCTGTTTTACACCAAAATCAGTTGGTGCCTGAGCACTGTGCAACAACACAAACCCAAACGAAAACCAAACAAAAACCCCCCACCCACAAACTCATGTATAAGCAAAAGTAAAAAACTTCTTTAAAAAGTACAAAGGAGCACAGGAGAGCCATCAGAGACTTTGATCAGGAGAACTTGATAGCAACTGCCAGGGAATATGAAACTGAAGCTGCAGGGCTACAGCCAGCTGAAGAGGGTGACCTTCCACGAGCAGATCTGCAGCCTTCCTGTCACATCCCACCTCTCCTCTCCTAAGCAAGCCTGCAGGCAAAGTATGGGCCAGGGAGATGATCCACCTGACTCTTCTGCACAGACTGACTCCTTCATTCTGATTATCCCCACACTTACCTCAGCACTTCCACACCCATTTTTCTCTTGCACTATCATGATGACGTACAAGCCTCACAAGGAGAGAAGTCATTTAGATAAATAAATGCTCCTCTTAAAAGAACCGTTGGCTTAGAGTTACTCTTTCAGTTACTCACTACCCTCTCACTTCCCGATGCTTCCTTCCTGTTTGTCCCAAGATTTTAAGCTGCTTAAGGTACTTTTCAGGCTTGGCAGGTCTGCCCTGGTTGCTGCCGTTGCAGCTAATCCTGTACAAGTTTTACACGTTTTGCCCTAGCTTAGGTTAAATAACATCTATAGCTCTCTAGAAATAGGTTACACAGCATGAGATCTAGTTACAAGGCCCTGGAACAAGAAATAGGTTGTTGATTTCAAGAGCAAGTTCTCAGTGATCAGTCCTCATTCTGGCTGGAAGGGACCTCTGGAGGCCTCTCAGAAGCTGTCTTTACCCTGTCTACACAGACCCTGTTGTCTTAGCCTCTCCTCAAAGGGAAGGTGTTTGGGCCTGCCAGCTCAGCAGCTGCTGGGCTTGCTTATCACTCTTGACAGGAGGCCCAGGACAGACACGCCATCCCACAGGTGGTCTCATGAGGCAGGTAAGCCTTGCTGTTCATATGCTGCTTGTGCATTACACCAGAGATCTGAGCTTCATCTCCTCCTCAGGCACCAGCAACAACAGAAGCATCACTTACAATGAACAAAAAGAATTTTATTGGAACATATACACACAGGGATAACAGAGGTATCTGAGTAATCAAATATGGAATGTTTAAGAAAGTTAAAATAAATAAGGATACCAAGTTTTGCCAGTGCTAGGTCCAGCACCAATGTAAGTAAATGCCCTCTGAACAAGTCTGACTCTGACAGGACCGTCCCTGCAGAGCCTGTAAAGATTCCTACCACCAGAAAGTGGCCAATAATTTTGGAATACAAACAGTCACAATAGTGCTTTCTACTGATGTGCATTCACACTGTTTATTCGCTACTTTCGTCTCTTATTTCTTTAATAATATCTATTAAATTCTGGAGTCCAAAAACATAACCCGTGTCTTGGCCCTCATGCACCACATTATCTTCACCATAGTACTTGCAGGTTGTGTGGGCAAAGTCTATCATGCGGACATCGACAGTACTGGCAGTTGGTTTGTAGGCATAGGCTCCTGCTGACTCATCTGAAGATTCCTCTGAAAGGTCCTCTAGGTCCTCGGGGTCCGAGTCAACGGCAACTTCCTGCCTTTCCTTCCCATCATAAATGATCAGCAAGGAGCTGGAATAGAAGCGGTAAGACTCCTGTTTCTCCAGCACAGACTTGAGTTCAGTAAGTTTTTTAATAACGGACTCAAAGAGTTCCCTGCGCAGGTATTTGCCGTTATGAAAGAACTGGTAAAGTGCTTCTTTGAATCCTTGGACTGAGAGTTTTCTTCCATGGTATTTGTTCATGAACATCAGCTGGCCAGTGCCTGCCTGGTAGACCTGCATATACAAACACAGGACAAGAAAAAAGGAATAGTTAAAATTGCTGGTACACTGACACCAAAGCCTTGAGGGAACATAAAAAAAATTTAAGAACTAAAAAAGCATGCTCCTTAAAGCTTTTACAAGATGACATACTACTCTCTAAAACTGCTCTTGCACAATTACAGAAACTGCTATCAACAGATCCAGCAGCGCCTGTGCAACTGAGAGGAAGTGGAAAATTCCTTCAGTTTAGATTTAAGTTTTCCACCCAGCATGTAAGAATGAGGACTGGAAATGAGATTAGGAAAGCTGCAGCCAAGATCTCCAAAGTTAAGCTACAGCTTGTACCACAGCCACTCATTCAGCTCATTACCTGCCTCTGCTCTAGGATGTTGATTCCCAGCATGCTGAGATCTGAGTGACAGCAAACATTCCTATCCAAAACTAAGGTGTACCCCATAATCATCTGTACCTAAAGAAGTCAGAGGTGCTCCTGCAGGAAGGTTATTTCCTATAGAAGAGTGGTCTATAGTTCAATAATGCCTAAACATGTAGGTCAAGAAAGGATTGCAGGTGCTTCCAAAGTTCCTCTTTGTTTTCCAGCCCAGATCAACACTGGAAAGTGAACAAGGGCTCACACTCAAATCCCAGCACACTGTGGTTAGAAGTGCAGCTCCCACACTTTCATTTCTGCCTCATGTTTTTCTCTGAAGTTGAACAGTGAGCCGAACACCACACATGCCAATAGGCGTGCTGTGGAACAAGTCCTAGCAAACAACTGCTAGCATTCCTGGAATCTATTGGATGGGTGGAGAGAGGCTTCAGAAAAAAACTCAAACACAAACATGTTGTTTCCCATTTGTCACTCCAGGAATACAGAAACAAGTAAACAAAAAATTCAGGTGAAAGTCCACACAATGTCTCCTCATCTGGCAACAAGTCTTATTAAATCTACCAAGCACTTCTTTCCTGCACTTTGCAACAAGTCTACTTCATGCAGAGAATGATCTGTGGCTTTTCAGAGTTACAGAACAGAACTGAACTGATTGCTTCTTAATATTTTGACAGATTTCCATGTCCTTCATTTTAAAATGCATATAACTGGCCCTCCTTGTAACCGTTCCCTATGCTACACTGAAATGTTAATTGGATCAGTAGTTTTAACAGTTTTGAACTGCTGATATGGTGCAGGAGGCTGTTTGTGTGTTCAGAGCCTGCACTCAACTCGTGCAGAGCGTGGGCTGCAGGTTGCTCCTGCAGATGCTGCCACCTCCAACTGATCAGTGATACTTAAAAGCCTCACTCCCCTCTGTGAGGGAAACAAAGCACAGCAGCTCAAGGGTAACAGCTTGTGGCATGACTACATAAACCCAAAACTCCACTAACAGAAATAGGTGCAAGTCTGCTGGCCACACGTGATGAGTTCTGCTCTCACCTGCATGCCACAGACTCGCACTCCAATCACAGCTGAGGTGCTCTGCTGACACTTGCGGATCTGATTTGCCTTCTTCTCCTCAGACGCGTCGTCGCCGTGCTGCCGGGTCCCCATCTTCAGGTCCAGCACACACGGAACCTCGTAGCGAGACGTCAGGTTCTCCAGCAAAATGAATTCTGAGCAGTTAAGGAACAAGCCTCACAATGAGGAATACAGGTTTTAAAAACACTACCTCAGATTTTATAGTGCCTCACTCTTAACTTTAAGCATACCCGAAACATGCCTAGTATAAAGTAATCTATCAAAAATTACAGTGACATAAATTTAGATGCCCACTCTGCTTTAAGCCAGTTCCACCTTTACTGGTCTCTAGATACTAGTGAATTTTCACATTAAGTGAAAACCAAAAGCAATCAGGGTTATAAAGAAACATAACGTGGCAGCTGACTTTGAATTATGAAATATTTCCTGTCTAGCAAGAGATTTTTTTTTCTGTGGGAAATGAAGATTTTGTGTGTTTGTGTTATCACTCAAAATCAGTGAAGCATTTTCATACCATCTTTACAACTTTAAAACATCTGTATTAACACTGTTCCAAAGATAACACACACTTCTTAGGCAACTGAATAATCATCTACAGTGAAATGGTGAGGGTACCAGCCAAAAAAAAATCCTTTCTATCTATTTGATCATTTATTAGTCATAGATGTTTCAGTAATCCATCACCGAAACTCCTCACACATGAGAAATTTGTTTACCTCAGTATTTAGATATTATTACTTTTGCAGGATGTATCAGTTGCATCCAAGCCTACAGCTTGGATAGAATGCTCAGGGTGGAGATGTTTGCCTATGGTTCCCACAGCACAAAACCAATGTGCTTCAGCTTTCATGGATTCAATCAGATTTTTGTTTCTCATGCTCCAATCCTACATGACTGTTTATATTCAACTTCTCTTAAAGCTCATTAAAAAGAGGCTACTAGAAGCAGAACACTCCAGGCACTGGAACATCCTCTGTATTTAAGAAACTGATGAAAAGGGAAAAAGGACACTGGTTTTTAAGATCACCAGTATCAAAACAGTAGTAAAAATCGAGAGAACTCTTCTCCTTTGAAAGCTTTCACTAGAAACTGTTCTTGTGAAAGACACTAAACACAGTATGCTGTAAAACCTGTCCACTAGCTAACCCACAATGTGAAGATTTTAATTCAGTTCTCTGAATTTCCTAGCTTAGGTAGTTTGTTACATGCTGGAAAAGCCCATTTCTAGAAAGTGCTGGCAAACCCTTCAAAGATGCCAAATAAATCACAGCTTCAGAGAGTCTCTCAGGACTGCAGTTAAGCCTGCTCTGTACTCTTATCTGCAATGTTGAAGAAATAAAAGGCACAGCCCTACTCATTGCATTGTTATGAGGTACTTTCAGGAAAGGATACTATATTGATTTCGGTGCTTGGCGTTTTCCTTCATCCGCTGTAACTGTTGCTGGTGACATTTCATGCTCCAAGGATTATGGTGTTTAAACTGAGAACTGACATTTCCTTTTTTCTCTACAGTGTAATACAAGACTTCAGATTTCTTCAGCCACTCAAATTCTTCCTCCAGTTTGTGACTAGAAAAACAGAACAAAGTAGCAAACTATAAGTCAAGTGGAAAAATAAGCTCTTGAAAAGGGGTTGGCAATGGATTTAACTTTACAAGCTATTTTGCTCACTTTCATTAATAGAAGCAAAAGCTTTATTTTCCTCTCTGTGCAAGTGGACAAGATGCCCATGACCAGTATTTCAATCATTATAAAGCTACCTCCATACTAATATAAATTAGCATATAGCCAAATGTCACAGAACCTGCAGTAATTCTACTTATATATCCTTTACCTGTGTGAATGACTTCTGTGAAGTAATACAAGAGGTAGTGATGCACTTTAAGGCTTATCCTTAGCTAAGGTCACTGCTTTTAACACATCACATCACAGCCCACAGTTTATGGTGAGCACAATTAATAGAAATGAACAAGGGTAAAAATGTCATTAACAGGGATAAAGCAGGATTCCTAACAAAGTATGCCATATATAGTAGCACTTAAATACATTTGGGGTTGCAAGGGCTTTTTTTAAACTATTGTTCTTCTGCAGGCGAGTCAATGTTTTTTGTTTGTTTGTAGGGGTTGTTTTTTGTGGCTGGGGGTTTTTTTTGTTTGTTTTGTGGGTTTTTTTTCTGTTTCTGAAGCTTCAAAAGTAACACTGGGAAACCTGTTTCAACTGACCACAGCAGTAAAAAATGAAAAGACTCAACATGCTACTGAGGGCTAAGGACATACTAGTTTCACTAGTGAATCTGTCTGCACTGAAGAGGCCAGGAAAAACCAAATAAACAAGAGAAGAAAAGAAAATGAAAGCAAAAGAGTTCTGGAGAATTCTCAAGACCAGAATTTGACAGCAAAGAAAAAAAAAAAAAATCAAAATTTACCTTTTCATTTTTTCCTCTTTCCTGTGCTGCCGGACCCATTCCTTAGACATCTTCTCATTTTCTAACAACATAGTCTTTTTGTTAGTCCACCGCAATAGCTTACTTTTGGGTTCACAGTCAGAGTTATCTAAGTTTTCTAAGTTATCGTGGTCCCCATTTAATGGATATGCTATTAGACATAAGTTTCCATCTTCATCCTCTTCAAAGCTCACTGACACCACACCTGAAGAGAAAAAGCACCCAGACAGTTATGAATTGCTCAAGTGACAAGCAAGCCTTTTAGAACACAGTATTTTACACTAAGAATACAGCAACTTTATTTTTTCTCTTACCCCAGTCCTTAGTTTCTATCTTGCCACAGGCCAAACCTCATCTGCCAACCTAACAAATATCAAAAGAGCTAGACAAAAATGACACCTCACAAAAGACAATTTATCATGTTGACAAAACAATGATACAAAAAGGTCATTTTCTCTCTCTGAGGCAGTCAAGTAACAATCAAATAATAACAGGACACAATTTCAATTAATAAAATTTTTTATTAATTAAAAAAAAACTCCTGACTGGTCTGATTCTAAGTGAGATGTAAAACATTTGTTAACATCTTGCAGTGAAAAGTGACTTGCACAAAAAAAACTCACACCAAAAACTTTTTAAATTTTGCATGACAGCAAAGCAAAAAGCACTTATCCAAACAATATTTGGTTATTAGATCCCCAAGGGAAAGGAAAGATGTGCAAGGAGAGCAAAACAAGGGAAATGTCACATTACAACAGAAACTAGTCCAAAAGCTTCCATTTAGAATCACCATGTTTAATTATACATTTTCTTCTATTTTTTGGAATTTATTTTATTGATACTGGTTATGCAGCAATCTTGTGGAATAAGTAACAAAAATGCAATACAAAGCAAATCTGTTTGTGGTACAGAAACACTGTGAACCTCAAAAGCATTTTTTTCTCCTCATCCTCTAGAGCACTGCATTGCATTTTAGGAGTCTTAGTGAAGCACTGACAGATGTGCCCAGTGCTACACAAACAAGTCTCAGGGGTTAATGGAGAAGCCATAACAATTGTATTAATTGTTTTTTGTTTTCCAGTCCCCTATTTCAGATCAATCAGTCTGCACAGTTCTTGCAGCTCATCACTAGCTAGGGGAGAGGGCTCAGTGAGAGACGGAACTTCCAAGCTGGGCAGGCAGCTCCCAGACCTGCAGTGGCTGGGGCAGGGAGAGCAGAAACTGACAGTCCCGCTGTCACAAAGGAAAGAACAATGGGAAAAAGGGTGGGGGAGCCAGCTAGCAAACGACTTCTTTGCCTTTACTCTGGAAAAAAATCCAGAAGTGGACCAAGTGAGGCCCCTTCCCCCTAAATCCCTCCCCATACTTCCCAGAGCGCCACATACACTAGTACAATTGTTCTGTTACATTTTGAAAAGTATCATTCAAATATCAGATTTTCTTCCAGTCCAACAGAACTTGTAATTAGACATGGCAAAAAGTCTCTGTAAAGGAGCAGGATATATTAACTGTGAAACATCTCTGAAGTCTTCCATCACTTCCACAAACAGAACACAAAACTTCATCACCATCATGGTTGTTAAAATCAATGTGCTTTAAAAAGCAACTCCATTTTTAAAAAGTGCTTCAGACATATTATTTATTAATCATCAGGCAGCAATTGATGGAATAGGAGAGAGAAAAAGAAGTATTCCTGTTAACTAGTGCAATTCTTAGGAGAACTGGAATTTCCACTCCTACATAACTTCTGACTCAGCCTCATCATGGCTACTTGATCCTTGCCTACCTAAATGCCAGGAATTTTCATTTCCTAAATGGCAGAAATAACACTGCAAGTATTCAACAAGACACCTTACTGGCATATACTTAGTGTGATCAAAATGAAAGTCAGAGGAGAAATCAAAGCACAAAAGAGACTACAACTAAGCTTACACAAAACACTATTATCCAACCTAACCAAATCCCTTGTAAACAAACATTAAACAAGTGGCAAAAAAAAAAAAGAAAAAAGAAAAAAAAAAAGAATTAAAAATCCACCAAAAAAAAAAAGCAGCAGATAATTACTGAAAATATTCTCAAGCTGTTAGCTACTTACCTGTGCCTAAGGGAGATATATGGGCTATCACCAGCAGAGCTGCTCTACTCTAATGCTGTTAGTCAGCCCAAACACCAACTTGGCAAGCATTTCCAGCCTGCATCTCCACAGCCTGCCTCAGACAACATCAAAATACGTGAAAAAAACCCCTAAAATCTCTTCCACACAGAAGAGATTTCAGAGAAAACAGAGAGCACAGCACACTTGCATTTACAGAAACGAAAAGCCCAACCCCATTCAGAGGTTTGGTAACTTACCCTCATACTGTGGAGTGAATTTACGCATTTCTGTTGGGAGAGTCTTATAGAACTGGTGTTCTCTCTGAATAAGGGGTTTACAGATGGTCTTGTCATTAAACCGAAGGACACAGGAGTGTCCTCCAACTTGGTGGACAAAAGGCTCGAGCAGGACTCCCTTGGAATAGTGCTCCACTTCCATAGCTCCAAATGCTGGGCTCATCCTTGTAGCACATTAGACAGAAGAAGGCGACAGTAGAGAAGGCAGTTCAGAGCCTGAAGCCTCCGAGACCCGCGGGTGTTTACTCTGATTCAAAAGTCTGTTAAGGCAAACACAAGAGAGCGGCGGCCGTCAGTGTCCGCGCACGCTGCGGCCTGGGCAGCACGACGGGAGCCGAGCGGGCCCGAGGGGAGCCGAGAGCAGCCGAGCGCGCGCCGCTCTCCGTCCGGACGCGGCCGACTGCGGCCGAGCGCGGGGCGCAGCCAGGCAGGCTCCGGAGGCCGCGCCCCTGCCGCATCGCAGCCAATGGGAGGCGAGGCGAGGCGGGGCGGGGCGGGGCGGGGCGGGGCGGGGCGGGGGGAGCGCTGCGGCCGGCGCCGCTCGCCCCTTCCCCGAAGGAAACCCCCCCGTGGCCACCCTAGCGAGTCCCCCCGCCAGCCGCGCCTGTCGCCCTCCAGCGCCCGACCCCGGAGACAGGAGCGCCAGCGCTCCCAACGACACTCCCCGCCTCCTGCGCCAGCCCGAAAAACCGGGAATTAACACCGAGCGTACAATTCCTCCCTTCCAGGCAGGGACAGCAACCAACCAACGTCCAGGGTGGGACCAGGGTTTATTTCACCGGTTCATTCACAACAATATGTCAGACACCGAAAATATTACTCAGATACAAGCTCTTCATAGGCAAGCCATAATGCTAATGTGCCATTTTCCAAGAACATCTTTTTTTGGTACATCCAGCAGAAGGCAATGCTCAGCTGCACCCGTAGGTTCTGCTTCTGCACCCTGTGACCGCATGCTGCTCGGTTCTGGGCAGCCGCCAGTTTCACGCAACCTGGACTTCTGAAAGCAATTAAAGGAGCGAAGCTAAAAATCAAAACATGACTGCCTTGTTCTCTGCCTTCCAGTAAATTTTTAAGTCCAGTTACTCTAATTTTAGACCAAATCTTTAATGAATAACTTTTTGCGGCTAAAAACAACCTCATGCTTATTTTGCCTGAAGATCGTTACACGAACAATAATGCACTTAATTCTAAGAGACTACAAAGTGTTCTAGGTCACAGGTCTATTTTTATTTGTCCTCCTTAGATATTTAACAGCTTTACATTAACTGGAAAAGCAGAGACCTGCAGGCTTAAAGCAGCGGCGCTACCAGAACTACAGACGCCTACAGCATGTCCTGGACATAAGAGCATTAATGGAATTAAGCAACTAAACTGCCTAAAGAAACAACAGATCGATCAACTGAATGAACTCCAGGTCCTGCAATGTTTACCTGCATCTAAAGATAACAGGTCAATACGAGTTGAATGTATTTTTGTTGGTGGGGCTTTTTGTTGGGTTTCTTTTTTTTCCTCCTTTCTTCCAAGTGCCTCATTTGACAAAACATTATCAGGCTGCTCTTTTTTCTTTTTTTTCCCCTCTTTAATCTGGAATAGTATTCCCCAGAAACAATACTGTCTTCTGATAACCTATATTATTAAGATTACAGCAATATCGGTAAACTTTCATTTCTCTTTGTACTACTTTTAATTTCCTAGCATTCTTTTTATAATGCAGCTACTGCACCACCAGAGAATTTTCTTACCTACCTCAGCATCAACAATTTGACAACTCAGAGACACACATATAAAAAACTCTCAGTTACACCCCGAATGTGAGCCACTTCAAAAAAACCTACCCAACTGCACCAAGCTGAAGTGCCCAGACAAGACAGAAAAGCCATGTAACCATGGCCTGTCCCCAAATCCCGGGCAGTCCAGTGTATCTCTTCAGCTGCCACAGTCAGAAGGGAGCACTGTTAGGGCTCCAGAGTCACAGATTTATTTCTCCATGGCTCCCCACAGTAGCACCCACTCCATGCAGAGCTACACTGCTCTTCCCTAAGGCTCACCTGCAAGCTGACTTACCAGCACATGAGTAACACACTTGGAGCTGTCAGGAAACGCACACTTAACAAGTCACATTAGCTCCTGAGTAAACTCTGAGAATTGTTTCCATTTTCTATTACAGAAACTGTAAGCACCAATCTGTATAATGCAACAGTAATTTTTTAACTCTTGAGTTTTCATTGGGATTTTCTAGAGCCAGTAATGCCTCCACAGTCTTCTGGAATTTCCAAGGGAAAGCCAGAAGCGTGCCAGGTTTCACTGGAGATGCAGTAACATATGCACATGATCTTACAGTGCCAGAGCTTTACACTGGCACAGCCACTTTTAACAGCCTTGCACAACAGCAGCAGTACAAGAGCCACTCTTTCCAAGACAGCATCACCATTCTGTGGCTGCCTTCCTAATTACCCCTGATACAGAGACGCTGACTGCCGACTGCAGCGATTCAGACTGAGAAAGTACCTTGCAATATCCTTTAACCTCAAACACTTAAGTCTATCCCAGTCTTCCTCTCCTGCGTTGAGTTGCATCAGCAGTTAAGTCTTGAAGATATTTATGCTGTAGAAATGACTCTAGCAAAAATCACCTCCAACACAGAAATTGCACACCTTGTTTACCCAACACATCTTCAGGGAGCTCATTAGTAGCAGCTCAACTTGTTGGCTTTCATGGATGCCCAAGTGGTCTGGACAATACTTGGATGTGGATCACCACACGCACTCAGCAATGGAATTGCCAAGCACAGAATTGGACAGGACTACTCATTGTGCTTCACCCTTTCCTGAACAAGTAAGATCTGGCAGCACATCACACAGTGTAACTTCCCATTTGAAGAAAAACAAAGCAAGTTTTTTTAATTGCTCTGATACTATAAAAATGATTTTATAAGTTACGCAATATTTAGACAGGCTTGGAGTTTTTTTGAGAGAAATGCTAGAAACACCTGTACGTAGTCAAACACAGCGCACCCAGTCAGCACCACCACAAGACAAACGTGGATCTACCAGAAGTAAAGGGGGAGGCTCACACAAATTCAGATGAGTTTACTGTGGCTGTATTAGTAAGCTTTCCTTCTGTTTTTATCTTCCAAAAACCACAGTGTAACTCCCCCATGTTCTGTTTCTACGACTGAATTTTTGTAGTATATATCCCTGCTGGAAAAGTTCTATTAATACAGCTCTGCAGTAGAAGCTGTGTGCAAGGACTGCTGAACAGAGCATCAGCAAGGAGTTCCTTGCTACAAAGCCTTTAACTGAGCTCCTTAATTGTGCAAAGCAATTTAGTGCCTTTCTATGAAGCTAAAACACAGATATGAACATAGTAACAGTACTCAAGAAGACAGCAGCAAGACCACGTAATCTTGTCAACAGTTTAGGTTTCAGTGAGGCTTTAGTTTTCACTTTGATCAATTAATGTATTGTAGCCATTCAAGCAGCATTTTTTACCTAATAAATTCAGTTTGTTTTCACCCAATGAAATTCTTCTCACTTGCAAAAAGGCTTTGAGTAAGATCTTAAGGTTTTTTTCTGCTGCATGCCTTAACATTACCATTACTAACAATCAGGATTTGTTTGTCATTTTGGCTCTCCTTAATATTTAGAATCTTGCCATTCAGATGAACAGGGCCTGGAGCACAACTGTAATGCCCATCAGAAATGCTCTGCACTGTTTCATTTATAAATACCTTAATTCCATAAACAGCCTCACAATATGCCAAACTGGTTGCAGTTTCTTACAAATGAAAGCTTAGACCGAAGACCAACAGTTTCAAGTGGCATTGATGTTGACCAGCACAAGCACAATGCAATTCTTCACTGCCTTTCCTCTGATTCTACACCCAGTTTGTTCTCAGTGCTCTTTGGGAAGAAAGAGCCCAGAACAGCTGTTTTTAGGCAATCTTCCCAGATACCAAATGCAGACTCACTGTACCCTGCCCTTTTCCTCCTACGTGCTTTTAAGTGCCTTTGGCTAAGAGTTTTTGCTCAAAGGACACATCAGCCAAAAAAGCAGATTTATTAACCCTTCACATGTCAAGCTTTTAAGAGAAAAACCTGACGTAACTTGAAGGAGCAAACAAAAATTTGCCTAGACACAGTAACATTAGCTTGAGCAATGTCATTCCTACAGTAAGCAGCAGAAGGCGTTTAAAACCCAAACCTGCAAACCAGAAGTGATATTTACACACATCTTATCCCCATCACGTGTGACAATGACCATCAAAAGAATACCGCAATGAATTCACATTTTCAGGCTTTTAATATTAATCTCAGGTGATGGCATTCTTTGGAAGGTACTTCATGTCATTACAGATTCTCAACTTAGTCCCACACATAATTGCATTAATGAACACATCCTCGGGAGAGCACAGCTTTCAATTAAGCAGCAGCTTCTTCTTCATAACAATCTCAAAAATAATACACCTCCTGCCAAAACTCTGTAATGGTAGAACTACTGATGCAGAGCTGCCCTTCTGTTAAATCTGTTAAAACTAGGTTCTCTCTAGTGCAGGCTTTTTACTTTGGATGGTCAGTATCTTCAACTCCGCATAGCCCTAAATCAGCTTTACAGCGACAGAAATAACAAGGCAGCAAAGCTCTCTGCCTGTCCTTTTTTCTCAGTTCACTGGGCAGTGCAGAGGAAGCTGACAGGGTAGAGATCTGCAGAGCAGAGCTGCTGCAGGGTGCTGTAACTGCTGAACCAGACAAAGCAAAGCCCCTTCCCGAGGTTCCAAGGAAACAGAGGAATGGCACAGTCAGCCAACAGAAGAGAAAAGAGTATCAGTGACCTATTAGATCAGCCAAAGAGAAAGCTGCTTCAGCATAAAGAACATTCCGGAAGAAAAAAAAATAGCTGAGAATGGACACAGGAAGATACAAGTAACAACGTGGAAAGCACACAGTATGTTTTTGAGAGCCCACCCACCACCTGTTTTCATGCACAAAATTGAAAAGGTACCCAAGGTGTGAGTTGGTAACTCATCACAATGCTCGAAGAGAATGACCCTTCACGACTGAAGCAGGATAAACACATTGTGAGAGCTTACAATACACCTATCAACCAGGAACGATTACAGGAATTTTACAAGTCCTCATATGACTGAACTACTTGTTTCATTACTAATAACGTGGTACTTTACAAACAGCAAGGCACATTCCTTGAATCAAAGGAAGCAGAGGATGCAACTCCAGAGTATTAAAAGCATTAGATATGTTACACATGCTCAGGATCAAAGGTCTTGCACAGCTTGTGATTAATTCTGATGAAAACCAATGCCACTCCTCTACACAAAACACTGTTTTATTAGCAAATATGCCCAAACTAACATTAGTAATGATTTGCTTCTAACATTCACTTTTGCTACTGCTTGGCTCAGGAGTTACTCTGATGTGTTCTGTTTTCAGAAGTTCTTGAGATTAGAATGGAGATACTCGTATCCTCTAGTGTCCAGTCAGCTGCCTTAGAACAGTATCAGAAATACATTTTAAAAATAAACTGCATCAGATTAGGGAGCAAAACTTATAAAATAAGTGTTTTTAATTCTTAACAGAAAAATGATCTCTGCATTCATTTATCACAACTGTTTAAATCAATTCCTGATTGTGGGGATGCATTTTACTTCTAAATATAAAGCAAATCCCACACTAGGATAGTTTTTGAAGCCTTTTGTATCTACAATAGAATAAATATAACTAAGTAGTAAAATCTATAGTTTCTAACCTTTTAACTCATTAAGACAGAAATGCAGAGCCCATAGAATAATGTGCTAGTATGAATCCTACAGTTTTGGGAAAAGTCTTAAGAGCAGCCCTAAATTCTGCATGATTACAGAAAGCAAACATTTATTACAGTAACTAATTTGGAGGGAAAAGTTTATCTTCAGTAGAAAAGTGCACTGACATTGTCAGTTCTCAGAATTTTTTTATTTATAAACAAAAAAATGTCCTATAAACAGCAAATAATTCAAATTTAATACAGCAGACAATAAATAGTCTTCAACACCCTGAGGGGTAGAGGGACAGTCTCATACCATCAAGGGGGAGGAGAGTCTTTCTTTAAAAGATAGACGGGGGGAGGAAAGCCCCCTTCTTTTTCATTAAGTATAACTCGAAACAGGTGGTTGTGATGCTCTGACTTTCTATGCAAGTCAAGTTTATTTAAGCTCTTTTGCAGCAAATCCATCAATACAGTGATCATCAAGTTCCACGACTTGTACTCAGGGATGAGTAAGCATGACATTTGGTAAGAACACTCAGCAGAACACATGCATACTCAAGAGTAAGATACCAACTCCTTCAGACCCACATATTGGGTCTATGTGTGCATTCCCTTTGAAGCAGGAACACTTTTACTATAGCCTTT
The DNA here is from genome assembly GCF_020740725.1 of Corvus hawaiiensis. Taxonomy (NCBI): domain Eukaryota; kingdom Metazoa; phylum Chordata; class Aves; order Passeriformes; family Corvidae; genus Corvus; species Corvus hawaiiensis. The sequence continues at coordinate 14,981,252 of NC_063223.1, forward strand.
AGTGGTAAATCATGAGGGTGCTGGGAGTCAGACACTGTAGTGGCATATCTATCATAACCACCTACAGACACAAAAAGCCAAGAAAGAGCAAATTCTTATTACATGTAAGCTGCTTGGGCTAGACCAGTAAAAGAAGCCACCTGCTTCTTAAAAATACTGATATAATTTTATATATTTTTGTAACGTATCTTTACTAAATGGCTGGTGATTGCACAGCAGTACATTGCTGTAGTTTAGAAAAATTAAGTCATTTCTCCAGATAAATAAGGAAACGAATGCCTTGGATTAATTTCACAAATTAAAGGCTACGTACTGGAGAGGCATACTGGTTGTCCACAGAAAATTCTGAGTCGAAAGGCACCCACAGGGATCATAATTTATTTAGTCGTGCAAAACAGACTGAATCTAGAAACCCAGAATTATACATGAAGTCGTGCACAAAATTCCTACAAAACACGTTTGCAAAACCCTTTGGGAACATGACTGAGCTAACTCCACAGCAGTCTCAGTCCATCAAGGTAGAAAGGTAATCCTATTTTTAACATTAGCTTTCAAAACATCAGCAAACATTTAACATTGGCAAACAAAAGATTCCCACCAAGGAAGAATGCATTTTCTGCTTTCAAACTGCTGAAAAATACCTTGAAATGCCCTAACTTCTTCTGAGGATGTCAGCTATATCACTCCTAAAAGCACTACTTCTCTAGGTATTTCTTCCATTCCGAGAGGAGAGGGACAGTCCAACAGCAGCTACAATGGCAAGGAAGAATGCATTTTCTGCTTTCAAACTGCTGAAAAATACCTTGAAATGCCCTAACTTCTTCTGAGGATGTCAGCTATATCACTCCTAAAAGCACTACTCCTCTAGGTATTTCTTCCATTCCGAGAGGAGAGGGACAGTCCAACAGCAGCTACAATGGCAAAGGAGTCGCCAGTGCTACACTGAAGTCCTGTTCTGAGTTTCTCAGGACTGTAAGACAGCACCCTGAGAGATCCTTTTCTATAACCAGAGCATCAAGCCTTTTCTATTCACTATGAATTTTGTCTGTAAGACAGAAATGAAAGACCATGCGCTGAGAGGCCGAAAAATGGACAAAGATGCACTCTTTCAATGAAAAACATTTTTTTAAACTAGCAACATATTTATCCCATCTCTTTTAGTCCCTAAACATGGAGTTCTAGTTTTGTCTGCCTTTAAATATAACCCAACACAGACATAAACACTGCCAGACAGGTTAAGACATGTATTTATACCTGTAAATTGAATACCATAGCTCCAGAGCCACCTCCTATGATGCCATAAAGATTTTTTGCCTTTTCTTTTATACTCCTGTTATACCTTTTTTACAACTTCTGTATTCCTAGTGCTTTTTGCCTACATTCTTGGACTTGTTTGTCAAGCTGAGAGACTAAACATTTTAGAAGCTTCATAGCTAGGGATCAGTGTGCCCCAGACCCCAAGGTCCTCTCCAGAACACATTTTGTAAACTAAGATAGAACCATCCAGGGGAAGGCTCCTTGGGGATGGGGGCTCATTCACTGGGGAATCTTTGATAGATATGCTAATTAGTAAAACCTATAATGTTATACCAGATCTTTTGGGGGTCCATTTTGGCGGGGTGCATTTCGGTGCATTTGACCTGGACGTGTGCACCTAAGGATCCTTAAAATAAATACCAAGGTAAAATCCCTTTTCCCCTTCTAACCGTGTAGGACTCTTGATTTTAAGACCAGGAAAAGGCATCTCTATACCAGAAAGACTTTTGAATATAGCTTTAACAGACAAAACTAAGAATTATGAAACGTTAGGCATAACATATTAAGGGAGCAAACTACACACAAACCAATCTGAAGTTGCATAATGTTCTATGGTTATTATTCCTCATGCACAATTATTATCCCTATCTTTCTTAAACCAGGTCTACATTATTAGGAGAAACCCAGTTCCCTAATCCTTTTGTCTAGGAAAGCAAGGCAAGTCACCAAGGCTGTCTCCAAGAACTTCTAGCTTTTTTACATAAGCATGCACAGCAGCCCCTCAGCTGCAATTTCTTAAAATTCACCAAGGAGGTTATGTGCTCAGTGCAATTGATATTTCAACATTTAAAACAGCAACAGCTTTCAGCTTTTCCTACACCATTTGTAATCCGTAATCTTAACACCTACATACACAAAGTTCTGGAAAAATGCCAATTTTACCTCTCAAGTAAAGCTATTTTATCTCCCTGGAACTAAAATAAAGCCAAGTTACAAGTTACTAAGCATATTCATACAGTAGAGAGCATTTCTGACCTATGTAGTTTTTTCAGGGATTGTGTAATTTAAGAACTAGTCTCTTTTCCAAGTAAAAATGCCATGGAAACTAAGAAACCTGAACCACCAAAACTAAGATACTTAAACTTCCTATTTAGAAACTGATCCATCTTAAAACGGTATTCTGGCCTCAGCGGCCAAAACCACCAGTTGCTACAAAAAGACAATACTGCCCTTTGTCATGGAGAAACCAAAATAGCACTCAGCCTTTAATCTTCCGAAAATATGACAGCAAGAGCTAAATTGTGTGGATTACACACATGGAAGTATTATTCAAGACACCAACACCCTCAAGAAATTCCAGCATTAAGATTAAAATAAATCCAGGATTATGCCTTTCTCATTACCATGAATTTAGCAGTCTGGGAACTGTATTTTGAGCCACTCAATGAAAGAACATGGAATCTTTGTGACCAGCCCTTCAGTTGTGACTCATTTGCCATATATGGTAAGAGAAATAAAATTCATATAGGACAAGTGTCAAGTCCCTTTCAAAGGTCACCTTCATTTAACTATACAAAGATTTTCTCTCATTTCCTTTAGAAATCCCAACCCCTAATGCTTTTTATACCATAAGCACTAGCGGCCCACAGGACAAGATTGCTAAATTAAAGCTTTGATGCCTAAATCCTACAATCCAAGCTAACTCCTTGAGCAAAAACTTCCAAAGGAATGCACAGCAAAGATCATTAACAAATAAATTATTATAGGAAGAATGGTACCAAAAATGCACAGTAACCTATTTCATGCTTCTCATTTATGTGTATATTCACCTACACCATCAATATACCTCAAAAGAAGTTTAGTCCCTTTATGCATAAAAATTATTGAAAAGCAGCCCAGAAGGAGATAAAGTCATCATGTTTTGGAATGCCCATCCCCACTTTTAACTGTAATTCTACAAGTGTAGGTTCCAAGAATACTTCTGATGACTAAGATAAATGGAGTTTTTGCTCCAGAACAGCTCACATTAATGGGATGCATTTAATATATCTTTTAAAACTGTATTTATGTTTCAAAACACCTCAGACTACTGCAAACACATCTCAATTCAGATAACACAACCTAGATTTACATCTTACAGGGAAGAGTTTGTATGATTCAGTGACCTCTACATACTCTTTCCCTGAAGAGTCGAAAATAACTGAGACCTAAGACCTTGAACACACAGCTCCCTGCAGGGTTGCCAGAGCAATTATAGAAGTTCAAATGCAAAAGATACAATGGAATAATTTCAATGTGCTTCTTGCTTAACTGCAGCAGATTGGATGAGCGCAAGTAAGAACAGGAGAGAATCTTACAAGACAGACTCTCATGTGGCACAACAAAACTAAGGGAAAAAATCTTGACTGTTCCCCCTGGTAAATGCAATTCATTTCAAGAACAGTTTTTTTCCTAGGAAAAGGGAAAAGGACCTTTTCTACAAGTACACCTGCACAGTACTTAAAAAAATTCTTAAAAAAATTATTTATGTATTTCATGTTTCATTGTTCAGTGATCTCCTAGTACACCATCTGGGGCCAATTACAGGCTGAGCATAATAATCACTGGCAAAGAATTAATCCTTTTAATCTCATACAGTTTACATATTCAAACAGCAATACAAAACCACTTGAAAAAAATCTTATCAATTTCAGTAATCTAGAAAAGGAAGCTCCAGTGGGAGCTTGGCTGTGTTGCTCTTATCCCTGCAGCAGGCTGAAATACATTTAACGATACACAAGAACCAGCTAGTTTTAATAGCCCAGGCAATGGGACACAGCTGGAGTATGTCTGATTCCCTTAAAAATATCTGTTGCTTTACAGGCAATTTTTATAGTAGCCAGCAAGTGTGCACTGCACAACAGTTTTCAAAGAGAAACCATCACTCACCAAAAAGGGAAGAATCAGACAGGATGATTACCAAAAACCTACTTTCTCTTTAAAATTTGGCAACATAGCACCACCATCCACAGTGTGCTGATGTTCCAATTCCACATTTTGAAAAAACAGCATACTATGAGTAGAAAAACGTAAGTCAAGCTTATGAAAAAAGCATTTTATTTTCTGAAAGCAAACTTTGCAGATAGTGATGTTAAAACATTAATTGCACTTTAAAACATAATCACGATTCAGCATTTAAGTTTAAATACGTCAGAGGCTTTGTTTAAATGGAACAACGTGAAGTCAGTCATCCTCTCACCATGCAATTCACTGCAGCTCCATCAGCATTTACTTCATCTACCTTCATCCTCAAGAGACTACTTATCTATCTCCACAAATTCCAAATTACTCCCCCAACCATTTTGTTCCCTCCCTGTTGGAAATGATACAACTTCTAAATTTTTTTACATAACTTTGGTCAAGGGTATCTAGGACTATACCTTCAACTTTAATACTCACAGATGTCTCTTCAGAAAACTGACTGGTTCTATTAAGCCAGAACCAATTTTCTTAAGGTATCTTGAACAGATTCCCAGTTGCAATGACAGTTATATTAGTATGAACACACCTACCCATCAATTTAACCTCATATCTCCTGTTAAATTGAACCAACCTTCTGAAAGTGCTAACACCTTAGAAAGATCAAGATGATGCCTATCATGTCAGGCAGCTTCATTTCTCATTTCTGTAACATCATTAAACTAAATTATGTCATTAAAAAAAAAAAATCAATTGCCATCACACCGTCCCCATATATCCAAAGCACAAGGCAAAAAAATTACCATTTTTCTGGAAAAAGAGATGAGAAAGGAAAAGAGCAAATGTCAAAAGAAAAGAGGTCATCTTCAATAAGCATGAAATTAGGCAGCAGCCAAAATTCCTGATGGGGTTTCAGGCAGCGTAGAAAATTTCTGCATCACAGCACTGCACAGCTATCTGGGTATGCTTAAAGCCCTCTATGCTTCAAGAAAATAGAAGCGTTTTTGCTGTGCTCATTCTAATACAGACTTTGGCATAAAGCCCCAAAGCCCCCAAACCCTTGCTTTTTCTGACTGTGATTTTCTGACAAAAAATAACCTCAATAATTGTATCTTTTGTCCTTGAGTCTGTTCATTTTAAGTCTCAACAACCTGGGGCAATATTAACCAGTTTCAGCAAGTCATCCAAATGCCTTTTTTGTTTTGTTTTGTTCCTTCCAACTTTTTGGATGCCAGCAGAGCAGGACAGAAGACAGGGACCAAGAGAGGCAGTACAGCTGAATGGCTACTGTGTGAATTCAGTAGTTCCCTGTTCTGTTTGGGCTCTTAACTGGCTAACAAGCACATGCACAGCTCCGAACCAGGCACTGCCTGTGCGACCTCTTGCCCTACGATCCTACTATCCATCACGACACACATACACAAAGCAAGACTCTCAGTGGCCAAAACCATTTTATGAGCAAGCCTTTCTTTGTCCAGTAAAAATGCAAAACTGGGCAGTAACTGGTTCCAGCTGTCTCCAACAGAGAATCCTCCACATGCAGGAGCAATCCAGACACAGGGTCAAAGGCTGCATGTTGATAGCTGATAACAGCAGAGTGGTACATTCTGTACCTATTATGAAGATTATCATTCCCTTATTCTAACATGGCCCATCTTTCAGAGACACAGTCAGGGCTTCAAAGGCTTTGCGCCACACAAGCCAAGAATTTGTGGAAGATTTCAAGCTCTGAACACCTGATTAAACACAACCAATGACAGACCTTCATTTGAACAAACAATTTTGTTTCCATTATGCCTTCCAGTATTTCAGATTTTGCAGAAGGAGAAATTTCTAGCTACTTGCAGCACATCATACAGTGTCATACAGCTTTTTGCAAAAGGGGGAAAAATAACTATTTTTCAATAAAATAAGTTACCATGAAAGGCCCAAAATTAACATTCTAATGAGACATTTCTAACAAAAGTTATAGAAAGACATATCTGCAGTTATACCTTAAAACTCTTAAAATGTAACCTCCTGATATTTGTAAACCATCCCTGTATTGTTTCAAAGATGCAATAACCTTGGGCAAGACAGGAAGCCAGGTAAAAGAATCAGCAAGAGGAAAAAACCTCTCCCTGCAATGGAAAATTTTCATCTCTTCAAGCAAGGCAGAGATGCTCAGCCGGACCTGCGTTGCCTGGAGACCAACCACAGCTTCTTGCCAACAGGGACGAGCTAAGCATCAGCAAATTCAACAGCTGATAAGCGGATGAACTGAATGAGAGGCGGCAAGGTTTTTCCACACATCAATGTAAAATCCTGACAGCTTTCAGATAATGGTTCTAGCCCATGCTCGCTAGATAAACAAGAATTATTATGAATGTAAAATGTCAGCTTAAGAAAGCTTCAAACTGCTCTATATTTGGCTCTTACCCCCACACTTTGGGTACAACTAGAGCAGTAAATACCACACTCAAGATAAAAATTCTAGCTGCACCTCAGTTTCTGCCCTTTCAATCTTTGGATGTGGTACATGAACATTTGGAATACATTCCTACCCATTAAACAAGTTCTGTGTTTAAGCAAGGGTGCAGAACTATTAAGGAAACTAGTGAATTACATCAAAAAGGAAGAGCCTATACCTCGGCTTAGCATTAAAAACCACATCAAATCTTGTTTCACTTCAAAAACCAGCCTTTGCCCCCAGCCTTTCCCACTTGAAGCCCAGCTCCCCAGGAAGGCCAGCATCATGTATGCTAGAGAGGAGACACTTGTTTTGCCTATTCTGGTCCTGGACCTACTCTCAAGCTCAGGCAGGCATTAACCCCGCTGCAGGAGCAGCACTCCTGATCTCTCAAAGAAACACCTCAGCTATCTCCCACACCATCAAATAGGAATCGTTGAAAATAATTAACATTTAATACCAGTTACTCCAGAATTTCCCTAGACCTTATCTAATTCAATTCACTAAAAAATACTCAGACAGTAAAGAACTAGAAATTCTAAAGAATGGCTTCTATTTCATTTATCCCTGTAGGTAAATTCCACAAGGATACTGTACGTCACTAGTGAAGCAGATCTTTCACCGCCAACCTGACAGCACACATTTCCCTGCCTCCAGTGAAACCAAAAGGGCAGACATTTGTGTGTCACCACTGCTGACAGACTGAGACACCCTCAGTGCCTCGAGGTTTGTACCCTTCCCCTACCTGTCAAAAGAAAAACATCCCCAAAACAGCCTCATGCTCCCCAGCTGACTAGAGAACAACTAAAGCACCACCTATACCAGTGACCTGGATGAAAGCCCATCCACTGACATGCAGCAAAAAGGTTCTTGAACATCTTTTCTCATCCTGGTTTTTCAAAACGTCATGCCTGACAAATGCTAAATCTTCCTTCCGAGCAACTGGTAGGGAAAGAATTTTTGAGAGTACAAAGCCCAGGATTCATGTGACTGACCACTGTCCAGTTTTCCAGCTGCTTCCAAACTACCACACCAGATATGGCTATGACAGCTCTGATCTACCTTTCCTCCAGAAGAAACAGCAACATAAAGCTTCCATTTGCTTGTATGACTGAAGCACCATAGACAAGATAACAGACTTACTTCAGAAAGGTATAAACATCAAAGACAAAAAAGAAAACCAGGTTTTTTTCAATTAAATGAATGTAAATTTATGAAAAGCTACACGGCCAAGTTTAATATCTGGAATTTCTTACAAACAAGTACATGTGAATGGCTGTAATCCTTCCCACGACCTTTAACCAGGAGACACTTCTGAACACTTTGTATTATTTTATTTAAAGGAATTTTCCTGAATTCTGGCAGTTAAATCACTGGGTTCTTATTTGCTGAAGAAAAAAATGCAACAGCAATCTGAAAGACGCTAAATCAGCCAAATGTAAACAAATTAATCAGTCCATTTTTAAACCACACATTTATATGTGGATGCATGTGTATATAAACTCAGTTTCCATTCCTTAATGTTACAATTAAGGTAACATTACAATTACACAAATGAATTTAACTTAAAGAAAATTTTACAAGTCGGTTTTATCTCATATATATATGAGAAAAATTATGACCAAAGAGGCCAATTCTTGGCCCAAACAACCCTGACCTTGTTATTCTCAAGTGTCAGATATGAACTGTTCTACTACCATTTCAGTGCTGCACGTTGAGTAATGACCAATACATCACCTGACTGAAAAGTTAAACCAAACATTAATGTTCCAGAACCAAATATTAAAGCCAAATTCTAATTACAATATTTGACACAGAACTGTCCCCTTAGATGTTCACGAAAAGCACAAGGGCACTGGATGCATTTCTAAAACAGCTGAGTATATGGGACACATAAGGCACTGTATCAAAAAAACAGAAAGGGGGAAAAGAAAAAAGGCAGCCTAGAAGTAGAGGGCGATTAAATTCCAGCATACATCAGGAAAGATATCAGTGTTAAACATGTGTACTTTTCACAGAGGAATTAAGGCCAAGGGCATATCAGGGTGTAACTACCAAGAAGTTGTTATTCCATCAACAACGATAACATTTATTTCCTTAAGCTGGATGCCTATTTCCAAAGCCTCAACCACAAGTGTTTTTGTTTAAACCGTCTGCAGCTCCCAAGTCACGTTAACAAGGTATTATAAAACCGTGATGCTCAAACCAGTTCCTAACAAGGCATCACCCAGCACTTCTAGTTTACAGAGAAAAAGGGCATTCTTGAGCATCACATCCACTTATGCAACACATCCCGCAGCACCCGTTTTTCATTCTGAACTATCACCGAGCATACCAAGCAGCCGTCAGAGCAGCAGCACACCCATCACCCGGGCAAAACGGACGGATAACGTCAGACGATTCACAGAACTGCTAAGTAAGAGCCTGAGGCGACCACCAGCCCCGAGGTCAGCAGCCACTGGAGATACAAGCGCGGCCCCCCCGCGCCGAGCCCGGGCCAGAGCGGCCGGCAGCCCCCGCCCCGCAGCCCCGCGGAGAGCGCAGGAAGCGCTGTGCGGACGGGGATGCTCCGCGAGAGCTGTCACCGCTGTCCCCCCCCGCCGACCAGACCCGCATCCCCGGGGTGACGCCAGGCCAGGGCCCCCCCCCCCTGCCCGCTGAGCACGGCAATGCCCCGAGGCCGCCACCGAGCATCCCCGCCGGGCAGCCGCCCATCTCCGCCTCGCCGGGCCGGGCACCGACCTGCGGGCGGGCGGGGCTGCGGCTGTCCCCACAGCGGCGAGCCCCCCGGGGGCAGGAGCAGCGGCGGGGGGAGCGGGGCACACCCGTTACCTGGTGCGGGGCCGGCGCCGGCGGCGGCCTCAGCGCTTTTGTTCCTCAGACGTCAAGATGGCGGCGCGGCGCGTGGCCGGCCCTCCTCGCTCCGGCGCGCCCCGCCCTCCCGCCCGCCTCCCCATTGGCTGGGCGCGCAGCGCCGCGCGCTGATTGGGCGCCGCCGGCGCCGCTGTTGCCAGGGGAGAGGGGCAGGGGAGGCGAGGCAGGGGCGGCCCCGGGCTCCCTCCGTGTCCCGGCCCGGCCGCGCACCCCCTCCTCGGGGAGCACGGGCAGCGGCCGGCGGGGACGAGCGACCCCTCCGGTCTCCCAGCTGGCCCTGCCTCCGCTCCGCGAGGCAAACACAGGGCAGGGCACGGCCTCCGCCCGAGCGCCCCGCGCTGGGCACCTGGCTGTGGCCCCAAGCTTGGAGACACCACCCAGGCACGCATAGGATGGGGCCTGTCCCCTTCACCTCCCTGACCTGTGGATTCAACCTCCGCAAGCCGCAGCAGCCATGGGCAGGGCTCTCCGTAACTTGCCCTCAGTGCCTGCTTGAAAACCATTTGTCCCTTGGTGTGCGATACATGCCGTCAGTTCGGACGGGCCCAGCGCGTAGCTACAGGGCCCCTCCATAGCTCGCCCCCCGAGGAGGCAGAGGAAGAGCATCTGCAGAGCCCTGGAAGCACAGGAGGCACGTGGGGCTGTGTGCCTGAGCTCACTGCACATCCTGTGCTTCTGCTTCTCTACACCAAAAATCTCAGGCAAAGGCAGCTGAAAGTCCCAGAGGCTCCCCTCACTCATCTTTACCCTGGATGACTTTTTCGAGCCAGTGCCTGATGTTCAAAATGCAATTGCAGTCGTTAAGGTTTGAATGCAAGGCCACGATCTGTGGGTAACAACAGAGCCACCATCATTGTAAGGAAAAAGAATAATGAGATTATTGCAGTTTAAATTACTAAGCAACAGTCTCTCTGACAATGAACTTAGTAAAGCTCTGTCATCTATTTAATCACACTAATGAGACGAACAATGCCACTTAGATACAAATTACTATGTGTTTCATTTAAATAGAGGTCAGAGAGCTAAAAGCCACACAAGCCGCCACACTTCTGCTGTACAACACACCCAGCAACAGGCATCCTTTTTTTCTAGAAGGGACCCAGCCTTTCTGGCCCTGAGCTGCCAAGGCAAGGCTACACAGAGCATCTTGCTCAAACCTCCCACTTCTGCTTCCCGACTGCCTGCCTATGGTGTGGGCCTCAGGCATCTCTGGTTCAGGAATGGCTCCTTGGTTTGGAGAGGTGAGCATTCGTTCACCAAAGAGGTTTAGAGGGCAAGAGATCTCTGATTTCTAATTGTTCTAAAGTAAAAGCATGACTAGAGCCTTGTGTAAGAAGCAATTATACCCCTTGGTTCTCACTGCATAAAATATGCCTCTTGTTCATCAGGCTGACAGTCAAAGCCAAGCAGGGCTGCTTGGTGAGAGTGTTCCCATTTATCTGGCTGGTGCCATCACGATTACATGAATATAAAAATCTGGTTTTGTGTGTGTCTCTCACCATTTAAACCTGATGACTTCCCTTGGATATTTAAAATTCTTTCAAATCTATACCTCTTTGGGCTGAAGCTGGTCTTGAGAGGGCCAATAATTTACTGAAGAAAGCAGTTATGGCTGGAAGTTACTGACACATGCTACTAGTTTTAATCTGTGTTTGCAAGTCCAGAGCTAGCCCAGGGCTCACATCGTATTTATGTTCCCTTGCCACAGGGAGAGGGGAGCTGAGGTGACCATGGCACCCTTCCCCATTGGGTGGCTGCATGATCCCTCCAGAGGCTGGGAATACTCCCACATGCTCACAGCAGCATTAGGTTTCCTGAAGCCGCACTCCTTGCTGCACTTCTTTGCGTTCCTCTTAATTAGCGGGGGAGTAGTTCCAGGCTATTCAAGTTACTTGGCATCTCCTACCTCCTCCACGAAGAGCTTCCCTGATACAGTTCATGCCTGTAATAAGATGTCAGCATTGAGTTCAGCTTGGCAAGCCTTTCATTCCCACACTGCTCTTGCCTGTGCACCTCCTAGAGTTGCTTCCTAAACTTCCAGCCCCCCATCCCATCCCATCAGGTCCAGGATGAACCTCCAGCTAGCTGTGCTCCCAGACACACAAGGAAGGCTGATCCTTTGGCTGCGTGGCAGTCCAGATGACCCTGCAGCACTTCTTGAGAGCATTTCCCCCTGAGCAATGGCGTGAGGCCAACATAAGGAGCTTTAGCTGCAGGAGCCACTGCAATAGCAACGCAACTCAACCCTCCTCCTCCTCCTCGCCAAGACAAAGGAGATACATTTAAGCCTGTGGGGATCTGCTCCTGCAGGCAGTTTCTCCCACTGCCAAAAAGCATTTACAAAACAAATAGGCAACAAACATTCCGATTCCACAAACACCTTCTTCTCCCTTGTGTACACTGTGTATATATATACACATATGTACAATTTTTAAGACATGGTGAAAAGTGCCAGACTGACAGTTTAAAAGAACAAGCACTTCCGGTTATTTACCAAACTGGTACAATATAGGAAGCAGCAGAGTGAGCTTCTCCCTCTTGGGCTGTCAAATCCACAATCCAGAGGACACAGCCTCAAACAAAGTTAATGCATTTTCATTTTTTCATCCCCCTTGCTAAGGATCTAGGAATTGAACCTTTTACAGGGAGCAGTGGACTATTACAAAGTTCTCTAATTCAGTATTCTTACCATGCGAGGGTGCAAAATTTCATTTATATGAAAACCGAGACCCTGAATCAAAAAGTTATAAACCGCCCAAAATTCAACCACTTCTCACCAACCCAGTTTCAACCCAATACAATGTTCTAACTGCATATTCCTCACCAAAAATCTTAATAATCCCATGCTCTGTCTGCATGGTGTGGTCTGTGCCATTTTTACGTGCCTGTGGTAGTTCAAATTAATGCACATGGTTCTAGTTATTATTTACTTGCAAAACATTTCATCAGAGGATGTGTCTGATTCAGGACTGAAAAAGCCAGGCCACTAAAGGAGGACAATGCTTAATGAAGTGGCAGGGAAACGTCATGCTTTAAAGGTGTCTTGCACGGAAATAGATTCCATGCTCTATCCTCAGTCCTCCCAATGTCAAAAATAGTAATTATGAGAATGGAGCTAGGAGAAGAAGGATAGCACTGGGTTGGGTTTTTTTCACATGGGGCAGCAGTAAAGCCAGAAAAGCCCCAGCAGTTCAGTCACCCTCTGGGCAACCCTGTCCCTTGCCAGGCACTTTCTGTTACTCCTGAGTAATTACATATTGATGGATGGGTCACAGAAGAAAAACACAACTGGACTTTGTTTACTGGATGGAAGCACAGCTCTGCAATTTCTCAAGAGCTACAGAGATGGAGAGCAGACAGCTGCTGCTCCACCAGGCAAGGTGTGAGGGATTGCAGGTGAAAGATCTGTGCTTTCCTGAGAAAGGCTGTGATTAATGGAAAGGGTTTTCTCCACCCCAAGTTGCTTTCAGCTGATCTGACCAGACCCAGGAACCACAGGCAAAAAACATCTGTAATTTATAGTTTAAGGTTTAATTTGTTGGCTGTGCTTCAGGCAAGCAGGGAGCACCTGTGAGCCATGGTGTGCTGGCAATGGGGCCAGCAGCAGTGCCCAGCGGGCAGGCTGCTTTCCTGCTGGGAAGGGGCTGAGTGTCACGGCCCAGCTGCCTGTGCTTGTTGGGTTTCTGCAGAAGTCTGAACTGGCTGTGTGTGCCCACATCCTGCTGCAGCCTGCTCTGCTGCCTGGGGAAGAGGAAGGAGTGCAATCAGAAAAGAGGGTAGCAACAAAGAGCTGTCTCTGAGCCAGCGACACATGCAATCCACTCCCTGGCCCGACACAGGAGATCTTCAGCCCCTTCAGAGAACAAGGACTCTTGCTAGACCCACTCCCAAACCCACTCCTGTGGGTTTCAGATGAGATCCCCAGCCTCAGAAAGATAGTCTTGCTCATCTGCCATGCAGCACTCTGGAAACAGTGTCCATGGGCTGCTAACGGAGATCCAGCTTGGTCTCCTGACAACAAAATGCTGATTACAGCTGTGTCTCCCCACTGCCCTCCCTTCACCAGTCCTGTCTGCCCAGGCTGTAACTCCCCAGTGGGACTCTTACCTAGTGATCTGCTGCCATGGCAGAATTCATGTGCTTTGTAGGATGAAACAACTTAACAAAAAACACACAAAAAGAGCAATACAGAGATTGTAAGTTCCCAAAGGTTAGGAGAGGCCAGAGGGTTTTTTCCATACAATATTTTCTAAGTTTTCCTGCTGGGCAAGGCAAAGCCTTTAAATGCACAGACAGGACCCCAGCTCCTGGTGGGCACTGTAACACTGGAGGTACAGAGCCATGGCCACCCTGGCACAGAGATATCACCCACACATGGTCTTCCAGCACTATTGGCAGTGTGTACTGGGAATCTATCTGGCTGGTGGGCTGTGTTTGGGGCAGCAGACTGCAGCCAGAGTGAAAACCCAAATACACAGGTTTGGGTCAGCGCCTTGCTCCTGCCTCCCATGTCAGTGCTGCCGTGCTCCGTGGGCGACCATCTCAGCAGCAGCTGAAGCTGGAAAGACCCAGCAGTTTCAGTTTCCTCTTGTGCTCGTAGGCTGAGGCAGCCCCATCCACCAGTGCCTGATCTCCTGCAGCTTCACTGGCTGATTCTCCTTCTTCTGAGCCTCCCCTAGGCACTCCTTGGTGAATAAATCCCTCTGCTCCTTTCTCCATCCCACAGGGCCAGGCAGTGGTACAAGGGCCCTTCCAGCAGGCTGGACTAATTATCTCCATTTGTATTATTATTTGTGGAATAATTATGTTTATCATGGAGGTGCTTAAGGCCAGATCCCTGTGTCTGGGACTGTGCTTTCTGCTCCAGGCTTTGGCCAGAGACCTCAGTCTTGGTTGGGGCACCCAGACCTCTCCCCGCAGCACTACTCTCTGCCCTCTATATAGTCACAATTTCATGATTTTGCCTTCAGCAAAACAGGCCCAACTCCCCAGCACGCACAGTAGCATGACTAAGAGCTGAAACTCCTCCAGGGAACATTTTGGGAACTTCCCAAGCTGGGTGATACTGGGCTTTGGCTGGTGTCCCTCAGACGCACACCCCACCTCACCTACCCACCTGGTACTGCTGAAATGTCACCAGCACTGCTCAGTGCAGCACAGCAGTGCAGACTATTTAGGGCAGGGTAAAGCCAGTTCAGATATAAACATCAATCAAAATAAGTCAGCTTGTCCTTCAGCTGCTTTAAACATGCCACCCCTGGCCTTTGAATAACATTTTCACTTTTGCAGCCACTTTGCACAGCCTGGTTTCGCCCAGAGATGCTCCACAAATCCTGCTCCCACTTTTGGGGGATTGGGGCTGGTCTCAGCAGACCTTTTGGGAGGTGTCTGCAGGCAAGAGAAGGTCGAAAGCTTTGTCTCAGCAGATGCAGACATCCCTCATTGAGTCCCTCAGGTAAAGAACTGGTTAAAACTTCTCATCCCCATTCAACAGACTTAATGCTTACAAGACTTTACACCAGTAAGTCAAATGAGAGAAATAAATGCTGGCAGAAATAGCAATTGAGAGGGGACTGTCTGTATTTCACACATCACAGGGCACCTTTTGTGCAGGAAGGAAAGGGCTTGTGACGCCTCACTCACCACAATCCATCTCACTGCAGATGGGCCAGGTGCTGTCTGCGATACCTCCTTCCTCACAGAAATCAAACGTGGCTCCAGTTTGTGACAGCTCACACTCACCAGCAGCTCTGTCCCCTGCCCACCAAGCCTGCAGCAAGCAAATAACCGCAGGCTCGGGCTGTGGATGCTGCAGCACTAATGCCCCACTACAGGAACCAAAGCCTCCTTCCTTTTCCCTTTCACCCTTCAGTGTGCCCCCAGAGGCAGTGCCCCCATTGCTCTCTCATTTTATCTCCTGTGGAGGAGCTTGGATGTGGGTTTCCTCCTGTTCCTT
Organism: Corvus hawaiiensis; assembly: GCF_020740725.1. Lineage (NCBI taxonomy): Eukaryota > Metazoa > Chordata > Aves > Passeriformes > Corvidae > Corvus > Corvus hawaiiensis. The sequence goes on from NC_063223.1 coordinate 14,996,746, forward strand.
CCCCTTGCTTGCTCCTCCTGTTGGTTTCCCCCTGAGCAGTCATGCACGTTACTGCAGCCATCAAGGAGGAGATGATGCTGTAGAAGTCAGAACATAATCCCATGTACCTTTTAGCTTTGCAGATAAGCATTTTCATTCCACCTTGAAGGGGAAAACTCTGCCAGGATGTCCTGAACAAGGAAGCCTAACTCATCTGAAAATAAATCTAAATCTCTTTAGTCATGGAAGAGCAAAATCCCTCCCTCCAATGGATTTGTTCCCCCTGAGGAGCTGACGGTGCTCAAGGCAGAGCCCACAGTACTGCAGAGCAGGCTGGCAGTGAGGTCCTGTGAGCTCCAGGGCTACAAGTCCGCTTGGGGCCATGGCCATGTGGGGAAGCTCAGCCTTATGTGATGGGCACCATGGAGGAATGGGCTGAACTACTGCAGATTCCACAGTTAGTTCATGGGGGCTTCCCAAACAGATTGCTTCACTCACTAGCAGACCAGTCCCAAAAAAATGCTGTAACATTCGTGCCCATGGCTGTGACTTGCACCCTCCTGTCCCTGGCTGCAGGCTCTCACTCCTTCCCTACCACACAGCTATAGTTTTCTCCACCAGCTTTCCCCATCAGCTCTCCATGGATAAGAATGCAAACCAGAAGACCCACATGAGAGTTGGGAAGGATGGGGATGAGCAGAGGTGTCTCCCAACTGGGATGAACATGTTCCATCAGGTCTTCAGGACGCAGGGAGCCAGCAGCAGCAAATGCTCCTGGCCCATCACCCCTGCAGCAGCAGCACTCCAGGCAATGCCAAGTGGATACACTGGATCAGCACTGATTGGGAAGGTAATTTCTCATGAATCCAGTCCTCACATCTATCCCTTCCCTGCAGTTTCTCATGCTGCTTCAGGAACTCTTCCTCAAGCTATTTTTAGTACCTGGTTACATCACTGCCAGCTTTTGCTGCTTTGAAACAGGCAGCAGCTGCAAACATCCAGGCATCAGCAACCATGAGCTGTAAGGCTGTAAGGATGGGAGCTTCATCACTCTGCCAGCAGACAACCAGGCTGCCCTCACCAGCTGCTGGATGGAGCCTGGTTTGGGAGAGCAAACACAGGGCATCTCAATCGTGTCCAATAGGGAGGAGGAGCACCCTGCTGCAAGAGCCTCAGCTTCCCCCGGGATCGGGGCATGCTTTCTGACAGCACTGCCCTTGCCTAGCTGTGCAATACCAAGCAAGTTAATTAATCCTCTGTGCTTCTTGTCTTTCCAAAGAGAGAGTTTATGCTGACCTAGTTCTTATAGAGAAATTTGCAAAGGGTTTCAATGCCCATGATGAGCAAGTCGCACCAAAGGCACTAATTATGCCAGCTGTTCCCAGAACCCAGAGACCACTGCCGAGCCAAAACAAGAACATCACGGCTCTGGAGCAAGTAAAAGAGAGAGCTGCTACTGCAGGGAAGTCATGATTTCCAGCCTGGCAACTGGCTCCTGCTTTTGGGCAAGAGCAATTCACGTGCTGACTGGCCACGTGGAAAGGTGGCTCAGCTTGTAAGGTGGCACAAGCAGCCACGTGGCAAAGAGGAAGCTTTGCCTGGCACCTCTTTGCAAAGAGGACATGGGGGGCCCTGCAGCCCCTGGGTGGACTGCTGTGGGCAGCTTGCCCAGGGCAAGCTATACAGGCCTGGGGCAGCAAGGAGAAGCAGGGGATCTCCATCGAGCCCTCAGCATGCCAGAGAGGCTGCAAATGCTTGGCATGCCACCCCAGGCATGCTGACACTGTCACCGTGTCTACCAGCACCTCTGGGGCCCCGCAGGGGCTGCCTAAGCCACAACAGGTTTTAACCTCTCTCCTCCCCACCTCTCCATCTCAGAACTTCCCTGGTAGCCAGCTACAGAAACCTATGCCAGAGCCATTGGCAGAAATTAGGAAATAAGGGGATCCAAGCTCGCAGCACCCTTGCCCAGGGGCATCCCATCCCTAAAGCCACCCTGTGCCCTCTTCCTGCAACCCAGCTGGACAAAATCCCTCTCCCAGAAGCATCTGGCCAGAACAAGGGCTGGAGCTCTTAAGGAGGAAATTCTAAGTTAAATTCCTTCCTCCTGAGTCATTCGCAGAAGGGAACAGCATGTTCTCCCAGCACAGAGATGACGTCTTGCTGGCCTCCTGCTGCTCTCCAGCTGCCTGTCACCACGGGGCTAAGGCTCTCCCAGCAAGGCAGCAGGAGGGGTTGGCTTATGGAGAAGGACTGGAGGGTGCATCATGGTGCCTCTGCCCAGGGAAGGGCTGGCAGGGGGTGCATTGTCAGCGGCATGGGGCAAACACCTCACCAGAAGAGCTCAGCATCCCCCAAAGGGGAGAGGATATAGAAAGTCATCAGAGAATTGCAAAGATCCTCTCCATCTCTCAAGGGAAAAGGAATAACAGGAGATTGCAGATTATGTGTGAGCCCAGCATAAAGCAATTATCACAAAATCATAGAATAATAGAATTTCCCTGAGGAAGGGACCCACAAGGATCATCGAGTCCAACTCCTGACCCTGCACAGGAAAGTCACACCATGTGCCCGAGAGCATTGTCCTAACACTTTGTTATCTCTGGTAGCTTTGGTGCCATTACTACTTCCCTTGGAAGCCTGTTTCAGTGTCCAACCACCCTCTGGGTGAAGCACCTTTTCCTAATATCCAACCTAAACCTCACCTGACACAGTTCCATGCCATTCCCTTGGGTTCTGTCACTGGTCATGATAGAGAAGACATCAGTGCCTGCCCCTCTGCTTCCCGTCGAGAGGCAGCTGTAGATCACAATGAAGTCCCCCCAGTCTCCTCTTCAGTTAATAGTGAGGGCTCAATAATCAAACCCAGAATTAAGCAGAACTGAAGCCTCATCTGGTGCAAACAGCTACAGCCATATGAAGGCTGTGAGCCCCATCCCAATTCGTACCGAATTCTTCTGCAGGAATACTGAAATGGTTAAAGCAGCCCAAGGAATCTTTTAGTTCTGTATTTACACTGAGCTGCTTAAAAAGTAAACACGGCGTAAGGGTGTGCAGGCTTGCCAGCAGCTGTCACTGACCTCAAAATCAAAGATGTTGTGGGCTGATCCAAAGTAGGGCAGGCTTCAAAAGCTGAGTGAGTGCAGCAGCCGTGCCGGAGATGGGAGGAACGTGAGCTGTGTCTGGCATGGAGTAGGGCAGCTGCCCCCCTTCCTAGGCCAATCTGTCAGATGGGTCATGGAGATTATGAAGTTTTCTGAAAAAAATATTCCTGATGATTTTCTCTGTCTCTCATCTCAGAGATGAGGCAAATGCTGCCCTGATCTGGGCAATCTGTGTAGGGATTATTAAACCAAACTGTATCTGGGCCAAGGTTAATGAAAGAGTCTGCAAAATCCTCCTGGCTGCTGTGTTTTGGTTTCCTCATTGCAAGCGCCTTGGCTCTGTGCTGGTGGGGAGGTGTAGGTTATGGGGGTTCTGGAGTCCAGTCGGGACGGCCGGACGTAGACGGTGACGGATGGAGACGAGAGATCTCTATAGGCAGGTCTTGGGACACAGTCGGTTTATTGTAAAGGGCGTGGGTATTGGGGCACTGCTCAGAGCTGGTAGACTCAGCTCTGAGCAGGCCCAAGAGAGCAAGAGAGTGAACGAGTGAGAGAGAGAGAGAGAGAGTAGGAGCAAGAGTAGAAGTGGAAGAGAGGAATGAATAGAAGTGAGAATGAGAATGTCTGAAGTCCTGGTTACAATACAATAAATCATCTTCTGCACTGAATATTCTAATTGTCACTAACCAATCTAATACAAGATACAAATCCTATAGCATTTACATACAGCCTGTAAGAGTTCTTATATTACCATAGAGTGTTACATCTTAACTTCTAAAAACTACTCTTTGGACCCCTTCTGCTGAGCTAGTAGGGTCTGCTCTGACCCTTGGACCTGTTTGCAAGCAGAGGGTATTGTTCCATCAAGAGGGGATTACTTCAGTCGGCCATACCATTGTTTTCCAGTTGTTCAGTAACTAAGACCTGGTATTTCAAAAGTGGCTTTCATTTCGATGTTGCCTGTAGTTTTCATATTCCCAAAATCTTTTGTCAGGCAATCATATTTCCAAGGCTTTCCTGTTTCATCTTCCCCAACAGGGAGGCACAAGGCCGGTAGCATGCACCATGTGTCTGGGAGCCGAGGGGGCTGGCCCTGGCTTTCCCATCCTTGGGAAGCTGACAAGAGGCTCACTTCATGCTTGCTTGTGAAGCCCGTGGCACACCTCTGCTGACAACTGGCAGGGACTGTTGTCACCTGTTATCACCGTCACCCCACAGGGACACAGTTCGTGTGGCTCAGCCAGGACTGCGGCCCTCTCAAAGCAGCTCCAGTCCTGCTTGCCCTATCCCCAGGCTTTTGGAGCACAGCTTGTGCCACCCTGCCATGGCCAGTGCCACAGAAGCAATCCACAGCCAATCAACTTCACAGACAGGGCACCTGTGTCACGTGCAGGTATCCATCCAGGAGAGTTTTCCTTACCCCCTGCAGAGTCCCAAATCCTCCATCTCTACTTGGGCAGCTTCAAGACAGCCTCACTCCTGTGGGCTGCCCTGGGGAGGATGGGGAAACATGCTCATGCTCTTTCCCCTGTTATTTTAGGTGAACAGAAGTTCTTCAAAGTGTGAATTTGTGGTTCTTCATTTTCCTGCTTTTCTTATCACTGAGGGCTTTGGAAAGGGCAAAGTGGGGACATCACAACATGAGCTCACACATCCCTGCCCTGACGACTCCTTATCACTGAAGCAGTTTCCAGCATCTCAGTTAAAACAAGTAAGTCTCTGAGCATCAATGCAAAGCAAAACTAGAAACAATGGCACAGCAGTCACAAAAGCAATAAGGTTTTCTGCTTCTACCAGCTTGAGGCTGCCCAGATCCTGCTGCCTAAATCTGCCAGGAAACTCAGGCTCTCTGGTCACAACCACTTCCCCAGGGCTCTCACCAGGGCGCTTCCCTTCCAGAGCCAGCACCTTAATAAATACTGATTGTTCCCATCAAATTTCTCTCACACTGGCTGGTGACGCCAGCCCTGCTGGCAAGTGATCAATTCCCTACTCACTGAGTCATGCAAATTCATCAAAAATCACCCCAGATCCATGGAGACAGGCTCCTCAAAGTGTCGTAGGAGGTTCAAGGCAGAGCTTCAGTGGTGGTCCATGGCCTGGAGATGCAGCCCCATGCTTGGAATATCAGCCACCTACCCTCATCCTGCATGGCAGGACTATGAGGAACTACTGCACTTGAGATAAGCAGAGCCCATACCCCATCTTTTGTCTCTTCAACATCCTCCCTTCAATAAGGCAAAATTATCTGTTTACTTAAGAGCAAGGGTAATCAACCATCCAAATGATGACCGAGGAATGTGAGAGTCACAGTAGTCCCTATTATGGAATAGATCCACTAAATAGAGATCATTGTTCTTCATGGCCTTAAAAACCTGGTAGCACACTCCAGAACCTTCACCCACTGTGACGGGCATCAAAAACCCACAGGGAACTGGTATCCCTCAAGGGCAGCACTGGGAAACAAGGCCAGCTGGTCCACGCTCTCTGTGGCAGGACTGGAGCAGGGCAAAGCCACCAGCTTGCCAACATTTCTGTTCAACACAGGAATCGGTGCTCAAGGTTTCCCAACCCGGAACATCACAGTACTAATTTGAATGCTGTAAATATTTGACTTTCATCTGCAATTGAACCTCGCCTGCCTGCAGCTGAGAGTAATTTTTCAGTAAATAGCTGACTTCACTGCGCCTCGGGCTGGGAACTGCATCACCAGCCCCCAAACTCTGCAGAGACTGCTACCAAGCAGACATCCCTGGCACCACAGTACTCACTGTCAAGATCAGCTCAATCCCTGCCATCATTTTCAATGTCCTTAACTTCCCAGGTGTGGATTTGTATGGAGGACAAGGAGGCCAAAGGCCCCATTATCTCTGCTGACTCTGCCATCCTATCAGAGCTGCGGGCTCTGTTCATCCTGCTCCCCACCTCGCAGCCATGCTGAGGATATTTATGTCACTGGGCCACACTTGTGAGATGCTGGTGGTGTCATTGAGCTGCATTTGGCGGACACAGCAGCCACCTGTGTTTACCCATTCCCGTCTCGTGCTGGCACGTACATGATTACAGCTTTCGGTTTGAGCCGCCCATCTATTTATATCAAACGCCTTTGAGCAATGTGCTGATGCTTCCTGGGAGTGTTGCTGTGCCAGGCCAGCCAGCCTGGCACCTACTCGTCAGAGATGGCTGCAGGGTGACTCGGTGCACCTATACGGCAAAAAAAGCTCCTGTGATGGTCTTCCTGCCATCTGTGACACATTTACAGGGCTCTGAAGCCACACTCGGGAAATATGCTGGATTCTGCTAACATGCGACTGAAGCATGGGACACCAAGTGACTGCCTTGTCTCTGACTGGGATCTGCCATGCTGCCTAGCTGCTCACAACTACTGTGGAGCAAGGTCACAGCCTGAATGGTTCTGCTCTGCAGTTCCAGGACAGTGGGAGTCCAGCAGTGGGGCCTGGCACATGGCAGTGGGATTTTGGGGTCAGCACTTGGAAGACAGAAGAGATGTGGTTGCGCAGAAGAAAGGGTTGCTGTGATGAGATTTGGTCAGAGGCACCCTTAGAGCTATTGCCATCAAAACTAAAAGGAGGAGACAGCCCCAGACAAGCCCACCCGCCCACTCCCATTTCCAGAGCCATAACAAAATGTTACACAACCATGCCGGGAGGCTCTCTGCTGACGTCACACCTGGGCAAGAAATGGTGAGAGCTGGGCACATGTAATCAGGAGCAAACCCTATTTATAGCACCATATAATAAGCTACATCTGAGAGAGAAGATGAAAGGGAAGATGAGTCAACAGGGTAAACAGGAATGAACTTTCCTCCTAGCGGGGCAGTCAGTTCATGTAATGAGAGACATTACTGGGAGAGCTCTCCCCAGCAGCATTACTTCCAGTGGATAAAGGCTGACAGCCACATCCTGCTCAGGACACATCCAACTGCCACAGAGGCAGCCCTCAATGCGCCCCTGGGGAGAGAGGCAGGGGCTGGGCAGACCCAGCTATTGAGTTATGGTTGTTTAGCTTCATCCTGCTCATCAGCTCCTGACTTCCTCCTTGCTGGAGGTGGGGAGAAGCTGGGGGCTTCAGCTCCCCCTGAGTAGCCCTGCCTTGTGCACCCATGCCATTTGCAATGCTCCTGTGGGGATTCTGTGTCCCCATCCAGCCATCAGGAGCTCACACACAGAGGGGGGATGTCTCAGGAGGACCACGTCTCAGGAGAGGGGATGTCCGCCCCTAATGCAGCATAACCAAAGTTAGCTCCAGAGAAAAGCAATCCTGAGCTTGGCCTGTGAACCAGCCATGTGCTCCAGTGAAGCAAGGGTTAGCCATTGGCAAGGGTCTCCTTGGACACAGCCCTGGGGACCACCAGGTCCCCTCCCCAGCTCAGCAAGCAGCGCCTGCCCAGCCCAGTCACTCACGCAGCCAGAGGCTTACACGATGCTATTTTTAGCCTACTCACTCAGCCTTTCATTCTAAAGCCACCCATGAGAAACATTTCCATTTTATCATGAAAATAACTCTGCTGCAAAAATAAATTATGAGGACATCAAAGTACTAAAATAAAAGGGGAAAAGAAGGGCCTCCTTACACCAGGGAGCAAGGAGAGCAGAGGGGTGGCTCTGCTTCTTCCCAGCAGGATGGACACAAAGCAATCTCCTGAAGTTCTTTCAGAACAAAATAACAGTGTAGCAAATGAGAAAAGCATGTTAAAATGAGGGAGCTGCAGGGTGAGTGGATATGCTGGCAGCAATGCAGGGAGCCCTCACGGGACAGATGGATCTCCTCCATCCAGGCTGGGGTGGCTATGCATGGATTCCACCAGGTTGCATCCCTGGGTAAAGTCTGGCTGCACATCACCCCCGCTCTGGGTCCCCAAGAGCTAATGAGCACCAGCCCTTGGCTCCTTGCACCTTTCCAGGTCATGAGGAAGCTGCTCTAGTTAATGCCAGTACTTTTGCTAGCCCATGGTATCAGGAATGCAATGTTTGTGGGCGGTAAAATAGCTGTAGGTGTGCTGGAATCAGGGAGGGGTTGCAGCCAGCACTGCCATCCTACTGTGCCAACCAACAGCACGTGCCACCTCCCTCACCTGGCAAAAATGGGAACACCCCAAGTATGAGGTGAGGCTGGTGTCACCCCAACCTCCATACAGTCCCCCATGCCTTGAACTGGAATGCTGGGGTATGTCCTGGAGACCCTCTGTGTTCTTTCCCCATCCACGAGACCCCAGGGAGCAGCTGCTGCACCACAAACCATGCAAGCCGGTCCCAGGCCCCAACTCCTGCCTGTACCACACACAGGGCAGGCAACAGAGATGCTCTTCTGCCCTCATAGCAGCCACAGGCAGCACAACCCTTAAATGAGGGCAGGGGACGAGCCAGGAGTCGGACCTCCATTTGACACCACAGTGGGTGAAACCCAAACCTCAACCCACAGTGTCCATTACCTAATTAATGGGTAATAATATGCCAGAGGAAATAAACCTTTCCCAGCTCAGTGGCAAAGGCTCTTGCAGGGCAGAGGAGGCAACTGCCCATGTCCCCCCACACCACTATTCTCTTGTGCATACAACTGGGCAGGAGCAAGTTCTGGGTTCAACTGTGCTGGTTTCAGCAATTCAAAGCCTTCAGCCCTCCGCAAAAACCACAGGGGAATAAATCCCTAGAGGAGCAAGGCCCACTGCCTGGGCCCCCAGGACATCTACCACCACCCTCACAGCACCCAGGGCACAGCAGGGAGGGTGGACAGACAAAATTGGCTCTCAACTGCCAATGTTCTGGGGAGAAACCACAGAGGAGTCACCCCCCTGGGCTGGTGACGCACAGAGCAAAACCCAAACCCTCTGTCCCAGCACACTCACGACTCCTCCCGGCGTGGGGTCCTGCATGCCCTGAGCTAAGCAGGGACCATTTAATTGTGGTTTATGAGACATCCCACTGTGCTGATGCTGGGGGAGGCGACGGTGTCCCACACAGGCTCGTGATCCCAGCAGATGTGAAATCACCTCCCTGCTGTGCAGCTCAGTGGGGACCAGGCTGTGCTTGCTTCTCTCAGGGTGACTTAAGTCAAACATGTAATGATTTTCCAGGAAAAAGCTCTGTACTGCTCTCCCTCCACAGCCATCCGATGCTGGAGCCAGCCAATGGCTTCCCAAAGGAACTCACCTGCTCCAGGGTCCTCTATCCTGGGCAGCCAGGTAGGGGTGAGTCACTTATTTTTGGAAAATGTTGCAAATTTACCTGGATGGGAAGGGAATACCGAGTTACCCTGGCTCCCTCCTTCCCTCCCTCCCTTCCTTTATGCATCAGGGCTGGCACCCCTCAACTCTCTGCTCCTGTTAGCAATTAACTGTACTTGGTGGAAGGTCACTCCTCAGTCCAGTTTTTCAAAGAAATGCCCTTAGGGGAAAATGCCCATGTGTCATGTTACTAACAATGACATCAGCCTATAGTCACTCCAGAGGAGTAGGCTGCAGTGACACAGGCATGGGCAGCCATCAGAGCAGCGTATGTAGTTCAGCCTTGCAAAATGTCTGTCTATGATGAGATGGTGAGGTGCTGCTGCAGCTTGGCTGGTATGTCTGCACAGCTCTCCTGGAGCCCTCTGCTTCGGGACTGTGCCCAAGAGAAACTGCCTTGGTTTTACTCTTCTTGCACTAAACAGACTTGGTATCTGGTTATCTTAAGAAGTTGGCATAGCCAGATGTACATGTGCTTTCTTTGGAGTACTGACCTGTGCCAGTCACCCGCAGAGCCATCCAGCCCTGTCATTGGCAGAGGTGCAGATCTGGGGATTGCGGGCAGCTCTGTTTGCTTTGGGTGTTGCACATGCTCCTGTATTCCTTGGTATCTGCTCCTGCAGCTCCAGCTGGATGCTTATGGGTGCAGCTCAACCAGCTACTCCTGAGGTTCTCACCTCCCCGGTGCCACATTCTCCTTTGCTCCAGTTTCAGATTATTTCAGACTATACTGGCTAAAAATATAGACAAGCAATTAATCCCTTTCCGCAAGGTGGGACATTCCCCCCTCTGCAGAAAACAGGTGAGGATGTGAAGCTGAACCATGCCAATGTAAAAAATTCTGAGCAAGTAAGGTCTGACTGGCAAGTCCTGACTGTCAAGGCAGCACATTTCTGCTAGTAAACACAGGGCTGAAGTTCACCCCTTCCCAAGATATGTCCTTGTTAGCTCAAAACCCTTTCAGCAGCTGGACCCCTGTCCTGCACAGCCAAGGCTCAGCTCCACCATTAACTCAGAAACAACAGTTTCTAGTACTTTATGACATCGGGCTTCTGTGGCACTTGGTGCTGGTACCCTGGTGTCCCACCATGCAAAGTTATTTCATCCTGTTGACAGTCATGTTATTAAGTGCTGACCTCAGAGGCAAAATTTCAGTTGGTTTTGACCACGGGAAAGCTGCAATGGGGCTGGAGCTGAGCGAGATCGAGCACCATCCCTAATGGGGAATGTCCCAGCAGCCACACAGAAGCAGCCCCAGAAAACCTGCTGGCTGGTCCCCCGTCCCTGTCCTGCCCCAGCAGACTCGATTGGGTCCCATCCTCTTCAACACGCTGCAGGGGCTTCCGTAAGTGTTTTGCGGCACCGAGAAGTCCCTCAGCTCCTGCTAGAGTTGACACTGGGGGCATTTCCCAGGTCCCCCTCAGAGCGTACAGAAACGTGCCGGAACAGGTTTGCAGCCCAGGACAGCCCCTGCTGTTCCCACAGCAGGTACGGATGTCACACTCCTCCCCGCTGCCCAAACAAACACATCGCCGCGCTCATTAATGCGGCTGCTTTTCGTATCCGGCTCCCTGCGGTCACACCTCCGTGGGCGGGTGCCAGCGGCACGGTGACACACCCGAGGCCTTTCAGTAGCCTTGTGGTGACGCTCAGCATCAATCGGAGGTGGCACTTTCTGCCACCTCGCATGGCAGCACGGGGAGCTGGAGCCTCCGCTGCAGCTCGGCTGCCTGCTCTGCACCACGGCGGCATTGCCGAGCTCAGGGCTCCCCTGCCTGCCTGGGGCACACAAAGGACCTGCAGCAGAAACACAGTTGAAGGGAACGTCCTGCAGCCGCAGCACCTGGACCCCTCCCCACAGCATGTCTGCTGCCAGGCCAGGGGTACCACCACCCCACATCCTCCTGAAGCCTTTGCAAGGGGGTCCCCAGGGTGTGCCGACCCCCAAGTTACCGCTACCGAGGCTGGTGACAAGTTACCAGTGCCAACATCCATGCTGGGGACAACAACAGCTGTTTAGGGTATCATGAGAGACAGTGGTGGGAGGTGACACTTCACTTCCTGCAGTTCTGGCCACACACATCAGTTTCGGGGGGTCTGTGTGTGTCCCCGCATGGCCCATTTGGGTCCCCAGCTGTCGAGCACAGTAGGCAAACACACAGACATATAAACCCCCTGTATAGCACACAAGCACATCCCCTCCCTGCAAGCACCCCAGGCCTGCCCACCCAGGATGCAGGTTGGACCTGGCTGCTGGCTCAGGGCTCAGCATGGAGTGAGGTTATCCTTTATTGCACAATGTTGGAGCACAGCAGGTTTCCTCCCGCCTGCTGCCCTGAATTTCACCCCTCCCTCCCAGGCCTGCCCCAGCTCCTCCAGCTCCAGCTCACTGGCGTCCCCGGCTCTATTTTAGCGCACGAGACCAGTTGTTTCCCTGTCAGACGTTCATGTTTTCATTTAACTCACTTTCAGCTTCCCAGATTAGCACGGACAGGCTCCTGCACTGTTTGCCTTGGAAGAAGATGCATTGCCACAAATTATTTTTGATTCAAGTAAACAAAACCTCTCTTTTTTCAACCCCCCTCCTCTTTGATGTTGGTGGCTAATTTCAGTGCCCAGAGAAGTGAGCACAAGGGCGCTGGCCAGGGCCCAGCACAAGGCACCGGGGACACCGTGGGCTCCCTGCCCTGCCACTTCTGCAAAGCTAGCAAAGGCTCGGCCCTGCTGCAAAGGGCTGCTTGTGCCCCCAAGCCCCAAAACAGCCCCAAGCTGTAGTATCACTCCAACAGCAGCACCTACAGCTCTGGTTTCCGTACCTACTGGCCAGTGGCACAGCAGCTGGTGCAGCACCAGCCTGCTCCGTACCTCCTGTCCTACTGCTGGATGTGTCTGTTGGTGCCAGGACAAGGGCCAGGCTCACCACTGGCACACTGCAGATCACTGCATCATTTCCCTCACCCAGCATGCCATCACAGGCATTTCCCAATCTGGAGCAGCTGGGGAGAGAGACGGGAAGGCAGATACGTGGCTGCCACTGCCACCAGGCATCACACAGCCTGGCCAGGGGAAACCACACCTTGGAACTGGCGTGAAATGTGCCAGCTTGACATTGCTGCCCTGTGATGGGTATGAGCACAGGAGGCCATGCTGTGAGGGGACATCACCTGTTCCCAGCAGGTACATGCAGTTGCAAAAGCAGGGATTTGTCCCAGTTTGGCTGTTACAACTGGCAAAACCAAGAGATTAACCAGTATAACAATTTCTTCCTAACCTGGAGCGAACAGCACAGGTTCCTATTCCAAATCCCCACTTAGTTGTTCACCCTCTTCACCAGCCCTACCCTGTTACCTTCAGACAGTTTCTTTTGCTGCCTCCATCCCAAAGATCCTCTGCATTTGCAGCTGGGAGAACGCACAGCTCCCTGGGGATGGGGAAGGTTGACACAGGGGAGCAGCAAAATCTGGGGTGTAGGTATTAAATTATAGGGTGCTGGGAGCCCACGCTTGGCAACCATGGAGCACCACAGGGGCTGCAGCAAGCCCTGGATGGCACAGCACATCAGTGTGGGTGAGACCATGGGCAGGATGAGGCCGGGTAGGACCCCCACAGCAGCCCCTTGGGGCCAGGCCCTGCAGCTGTAACAGTGCCAGGGGATTTTTGGGTAACACGTTGGGCAAGGCCCCATGTCAGAGAGGGTGCATGGGGTAGTGTTTATCCAGCTGTTTCTGGAAACTGTTTTGCAATGGGACAGAGCCTCTGCACGCATTGGCATGCAGCTGCCTTGGGGGCACAGCCCTTACCAGCATGGCCAGCACGGTGGGGCCAGAGCAGCAGCTTTGCAGCCTGGTGCAGAGACCCACCCCTGCAGTGAGGTCAGCCCCTGACAGGGGACAGTGACCCCACCGTGCTCCACACCCTGCAACCCACCTCAATATAAATAGCATGGCTATTTATAGCTGGGACTGATGTTGATTTGGATCAAGTGGAAGATAACAAGGTTATTTTTAGGTTTATCTCTCAGCTTGTGAAGGGAAATAGGCTTTGCTGGCTCAGACAGGCGCTGCCCAACCTGTCGAGGCACAGACGGATTCCGGGACAAGTGACCCCAACGGCAGGGTTGCAGAAGGGACACACTCCAGATACACGGAGGGCACAGAGGATGCAGTAGAAGACGCCTTGAGGCACTGCTCTCCATCGTGCCACCCTGCCTGCCACCTTCATCGAGGGAGCAGCAGCTCAGGCACCCCACAGCTCCAGAATCTCAGGTCTCAAAAAAACCAGAGCCCACCATGTCTGCATTCCTCAAGCCCCTCCATCCCTCCTGACAGGGTGGGCAGGTGCCCAAAGGGATCCTGTCCCTCCTGGCATGGCCATGCCTCACTGGGACGGGACACTGGTGCCGTGCATACTTCTGCGAAGGAGGTTTCAAACCAAGAGCTCCAGCTTGGCAACATCCAATTGCCAAAACAGTTCCTTTAATTACAGAGTCCTGACACTGGGCTGAGCGGTATCTAAAAATATCAAAAATACTAACTGGCCCCATAAGGTGGCATTTAGCAGAGAGAGCCACCACAAAAACCAAACCAACAGCAAGGGAGGCTTTTCCCATTGGGAAAGCTCCTGGAGTCAACCACATTCTCCTCTAAAATGCTCCAGTGAAACCACAGCTTTGGAGCGGGGGCAGGCAGCTTCTCCATGGCTGCATATCCCCTTTGCTTCAGCTCCCTGCATGAACCCTGGAGACACAGGGTCCCAGCAGGACAAGGTCTGGGAGAAGCAAGAGGATGCCCCAGGTCAGGCCAGACTCACCGCCCAGGGTGCCAATGCCTGTAATGTCATAATATCTTCTATTTGCTTTTAGATTTTATATTTCCTTTCTGATTATGCAGAGGTGATTATATGATTGGGTTTGGCCACATCTAAAATGATTTCAGCAACAACTGCCTCAGGCAGTGACTTGTCTCATAAGCTGCCAGCCCTACAGCTGAGACAGGGTAAAACAGCGGGCAATTGCAAATAAAGTTTCAAAAGGCAATTTCTGGGCAATTGTAACACCACATGGTGCCAGTCAGGCCAGCCTATGACAACAGGATTGCTTTGCAAGTGCTTGGAGAGGTTTAACGGTCAGAATTTGGTCATGCTAAAGGCACACTGGCAGGGCTGCAGTGGGATGGGTGTCTGGCACCAGGTCTTGGGTGTCCTCAACTCTGGCATGGGACCTGGAATTACTTTGGGCAGATTTCTGAAGGACATGGGGATCATTAAGGACGGCAGGTAGTGCAGAGCCTGGAAATTGGGAACTAGCTCCTGCTGGTGACAAAGCTGGAGGAGTCACTCCAGCTGCAGTAATGGTCCCAGGAGACTGATACCCACCCCCGATGACTAAATCTTACACAAACTGCTCCTGATTTCCCTAAAAGAACTCTGAGAACCTCATTGCTGCTGGTATCTGGGAAGGAAACAGGGAGGCCCCGCTCTCACTACCCACCAACCTTTGTCCCTCCACAAAGGGAAGGGAGCAGGACACGAGCTGTCCTCAGCACAGGGAGAGATGCGAGTATGGTGGGAGCAAGCTTTGACCATAAACACGCTGCAGAGGAACACCAGTGTCACATCCCTTCCCTGCAGCATGGGACTCAAGGGCACATCCCAGGAGAGATCCTGGTTGTGCTTCAGCTTTTGATTTATGGCAGCACTTATCAAGAAAGCTTGCTGTGCTCTTTAAAATGGGGAAAACACAGATAGGGCTGTACAAAGGTTTCTGCCACTCTTTCAGTCCCTCCCAGCACCACCGTTGAGAGGCTGGCATTTCCCAGTCTCCCTAAGGATTTGTGGTCCCCAGAGCAGTGTGATGTTCCCATCCCAGAGCTGGCTGATGCCACTGCAGCAGTTTGCTCGCTTTCCTGGGGATGCCTCAGTTTCCTGAAGGAGCATGAATAACTCCAGCTGAACCCACTGGCACAGGCAATAACCTTCCTGGGGGTAGGAGCGACTCACAACTCCAATGCTGACACACAGAGTTTTCAATACATGGTCCCGCCTGTGCAGCCCTGAGCAGGCAGGAGGGTGGTGCCTGGGCACACTGCCTGCCAGCCCTTGGTGGCCTTTTGGACACCAGCCTCCCTCTGTCAGCAGGGCAAGATATCAGGCTCCCTGCTTCCCTGCCTGGCATGAGATTGCACCCGGGAGATCTGGAACTGACCCCAAGCTGACCTTTGGCAGGCATCTCACTCACTCAATTAAAGGCAAACTGAGAGAGAGCAGTGTCCCAGGACTGTGGTGAAGTCAAGTGACAAGTGTTTGGTTTGTGGCATGCCCAGCACGAGGGCACGGTCACCTGGCTCCTGGGGACTGTGGGAATGACCTAAATAACAGCCTGAAATGGCTGAGGGACTTTTTGCAGGCAGCTACTCACTGCCTCATCTGATCCACCATTCCCAACCCAGCCCTGGACACCTCTCAGGAGCTGGCTGCCTTTTACTGGTGGGCCACTGCATGGTGGGAAGGGCTGGAGGCAGTGGGAGGAGAGCACTCCTTTCCCATGGCACCCACCCAAAAGCAAGAGGCCAAGGCGAGCACCTGCCCCATCTCACAGCCCCTCAGTGCCAGCCACACACGGGTCACTCTCTGCAGCTGATGATGGCACCAGCTCTTGGTGCTCAGCACATGGAGATGGGGAGAGGGTTGCCCTATGCCACTCTGGTGACAGAGCACCCCAGTCCAGGGACAGCACATGTGTCAATGGCATCATGAGCATGTGGGCTTCATCCCTCACAGGCCAGGACGTCAGGCTCCTGCCAACGTTAGCAGCCTCTCCAGGGGTTGTTTTTCCAAATGCTGCCCATGCCCTGATGCCCTCTAAGCCACGGAAACCATGGACAGCATGTCAGACACACACCTCTTGGTCTGGCCCCTGGGTTTTGCAACTTTTCCCTGCCTTTCCCCCTACACACCACAAACAGTTTCACCTCAGGAAGCTCGATGCCCACACCCTGCATCCCTGTGCCTGCTCTGGAAACCACAAGCAGAAACACAGTGAAATCAGGGGTACACACAGACAAAATGCCTAAAGTCCAGTAAATATGGGTCTTGCTAGAAAGACGCTTGTTAGAACACACAGTGCTGTGCCTTACTCCTGTCCCCAGCTGCACCCCAGGACCAACGAGGAGAGGACCAAACTGGAAGTGGGGAGTAGGGAAGTGGCATTTGGCAGGTTTCAGAGCAGAGAGGAGCCCACATTTCAGTCCTGTCTGGCCAGGAACCTGAAGCTCCATGGGCAGGGTTCATGTGGGGCTCTACACAAGTGGGATGAGCTCAGCTGTCCCTTGCCCCCAGCACAAGGTCTGGAGCAGGGGTGTTGGTACCCAAAGCCCAGGGCCCTGTGTGTGTAGGGGATGGGTGAGTGGGCTCATACCCTGGGCTGAACTATTACATAAGAACAGAAACACGTGCAGGCTGCCAGGCAAAACTGTAAATAACATTTGTGCCAGAATCCTAGCTCCAGAGCCAGTGGGACCATGGAGTCGTGCTCAGGGGAAGCCAGGGCTGGGCAGGTGAAGGCACAGGGAGCTCCTGGGGCAGGACACAGCACTTCCAGGCAGGCTAGGCAAGGTTTGTGCCCCCTCTCAGCCTGTACTATTTAAATTCCTTGTTTGTGAAAGACCCAAAACAAGCAAATAAATATTAACTGAAAACACAAAAGCCCTGACAAATCTCCCAAAAATTCCCTACGTGGGCTGTGCAGCAGTTGCACAACAGGAAGAAGCTGTTGATCCCATTTTTGTGTGCCGGCACCGCACTGGCCTCCACCCAGAGCCGCCTGCTCGGGCTTCAAACACAGCTAAACCAAAGTCAGGCACTGAGACAGAGAACACTGCCAGGTAACCTGTGGCCAGGTGTGTCTCCCACTAACTGAATCCAGATCAGTAGCTCTTCAGCACTGCAGGGAAAATTGCAGGAGCCCTCCTGGCCACAGTGCTCTGGTTGCTCAGATGTGAACTGCTGGCAGGGGAGCGGGTTCTGAAGAGAGACGCAGAGAGGAGAATGCTGCATGGGCTCTCCTGAGCTGTGTGGGATGGGACGCCTGACATCATTTCTCGAGGGATAAAGGAGGTAGATACATTGCCCCCACCTCCTCCAGCCCCCCTAGAATGGGATGCATGAACTGACACTACTCCCAGCAGTGGTGGCCTGGCTCAGCACCACCTAGTTTTCTCCTTTCACATCCCTCACATCATCCCCCTCTGAGCCAGAACCCGAAACCAACATTTGTGAGCTGGTGACAGCATCCCCAGGAGCACAGAGGGGTTTGCTTGCAGGCCAAATTGAGGCTCTTGCAAACCAGGTTAATTATTTAACTCCTTGCAGGGGTGACTTGCCCTTGAACTTCAAAGTCTGGACATCTTACAGAAGGAGAGAATTTGACCCCGAGAGCACCCAGTTCCAAGCATGAAACAGGAATGGTGGGCTTTGCCCTTGGATGGGTGATGCAAGGCTTGGGGCTGTACGCAGGACCCAGCTCCCACAGAGACCAGACCCTTTCTGGACGATCAGCCCCAACGAGCAACGAGCTGGACCCCATCCGGGTGTGGTTTGGAGCAGGGGGTGCAGCATTAGGGCTCTCTCTGCTCCCCTCAGAGTGCCGCAGCAGCTCCCCATGCTGGTCCCTTGCTGCCACCTGGTGCCACCTCGCCACAAGCGCCGGGGAGCTGGGATGTTGAAATTTGGGATGCCGTGGGTGTCGAGGACGGGGACCCTATGGGCACAAAAGCACCTGTGAGGTTCCCATTCTCAACACGCATGGTCCCAAGCAGCCCCACGTCCTCCAGCCTTCACCTGGTTCTGCAAACAAGCCAGTGATCTCTCCTGCCTACAGGGTCAAAGGCAGGACTCCAAATATTTCCCAACCTCATGGACACCACCAAGGGTTATTTACGCTAAGGCAAATATGTTCCAGGCATTGGATCTGGTCCCCATGGCATCCCCGAACAGCTTGGGACTGGAAGTAAAAAGCACCTAGAAACAGTCAGGATGGTCAATAACAAGAATTATTCTTGTTAATCCAAATCAATTTTCTTTTGCAATAGGGCAACAGACCCCTGAAGCAGGGAGAGCAGCATGGGCTATATTTCTTTAGCAGGGTTTTTGCTAAGCAAGACTCTGTCATTCCCTCTGGAAAAATAAAGAAACTCAATATTAACTCAACCTGCAAGATGGCTGCAAAACATGCAGCAAAATTATTTTCATTAGTTACCCTTGGTTCCCTGTGGAAGTGGGAGGAGACAGTGGCAGATCCTCCACAGCTCCATCAGTGGCTCAGTAATTGAGCTGGAGGCCAGAGTACTTAGCGAACCCACAGCTGAGACTGCCCCAAGGGGATGTGCTGGAAGGCTGGGGTAGGATACAGATGATCTTGGCAAATAGACAATAAAAGGGGTGGGCAAAGAAGGATGTAGTTTTGGAAAGACTTACGAGGATTCTGCTTCCAGGTATGAATAACCAGTGTGCAAAAGCTGCTGGGGATCAAGGTTGCAGGAAGGGGTGACTCATGGGCTGAGCCACCTCATTTGGGGTGGGGGGTGGTGGAGGGGTTGTTATTGTTACTATTTATTTATTTTAAACCAAACTGACTGGAATGTTTGCTCTTAAAACACTGTTGCAAGATACCCGATGTTTGAAGCCAGCAAAGAGTAAGCCCGGATCTTGTGCCCAGCTGCCTGCATGATCCCTCCAGGTACAGGAGCAGCTGACGAAGCCTGCAGGATTTTATTCTGGACACAGGAGGTCTGTGAACACGTAAGCAGGAGCTTCAGGGAGCTGTGAACACTCTGACAGCATCCAATGGGAATAGGAGAAGTAATAAGCTTAAATTTTAGCTCAGTTTCAGGCTATTCATTAGGATGCCCTCTGAGCCCATCAGCTCCTGGGGAACTCTGGTGGGGTGTCCAAGACAGTGGGAACATTCAGGGCTCATGCAGGAGAGATCTAGGGACGGCCTGGATGGTCTCTCAAGATTTCTCCCAGCCTTACATTACCACTATCCCATAAAATGGCTATGGAGCAGCACAGGCTGCTCCTTCAGTGCACAGACAGGCACTGACCTGGTGCTCGAGCTCTCCCGGACATTCCCAATGCTTGGGTGGCAAAGGCAGAGGCCATAGCAGACCTGAGTGAAGCCTCCCCTGCAGCTGAATGTGTCTGTCCCTGGAGAGGACTTCGTGTTGTCCAGCCAGGAATGCAGGTCACCTGCACGGAGGTGATCCAGAGCCCGGGCCAAGGGAATGCTCTGCAAACCCACGGAGAAGCACAAATCCCAGTGCTGTTACCAGAAACCTGCCCACTCACCCAATGCTCCTGTCCAGCTTTCCCGGAACACGACAAAACAAAATCAATAGAGCAGCACACGAGGGCTCTGTGTGGGTCCTGCTCTCCAGAGCGAATCGGAGGTTTCTGGGAAAGAGTGGGGTTCTGGGAGGGGTGAGGTGTCACTGTCTGCTGTGTGCCTGACTCCTGGCAACCGCCAGAGCCCTTGTCAGAGCACCCTGCTCACGGCTATTTGCTGGGCACAAAAAAAAAAGACAGTGACCCTGTCGAGATGCCACTTCAACCTGGCGGCTGAAGTACAACTTCACACCAAGTGAAATTTTATTTCAGCTAACAGGCACACACCAAGTGCCTGGGAGCAGCTGCCACCGGCTCTGTCCCACCACAGACCTGGGTGCTCAGCAGCAAAACAGCTTGCTCAGAGGCAGTATTAGATTTTTTTTTTTCAAACCCTGTTGTGTTTTGCAGCCTCTCTTCAGAATACAGTGAAGCAGCCTTAGCAAGGCTCATAACAAGCTAGGAACCTGTCTTCTCCGTGTGAAAGGAAAACCGAGGTTTGCTCTCCGTGTCTGGAGCTGCGGGCAGAAGCAGCAGACAGGCAGCGCTGTCGGGCAGGGAACGGTAGGGAGAAGTCACCGAGTACTAGCGGCTCAGCGAGTGCTTAATGAACAGTCCCAAACCGCCCCCAAGAGGCTCCTGTGCGGAAAATGGCCTCCTAGAAGGAAAAGCAACCAAACCCGACCCCCCCGCCGACCCTGTGTGTTTTTTCTTGCATTCACTGCAAGTCTCAGCTGGAGGGTCCTGGCAGGGGTCCCTCGTTGTGTCACAAGGCAGCCACGGGCAGCACTGGGAACACGGGTACGGGCTGCGGTGCCCCCTCTACAGTGGGTGAGGGGGGCCATGCTCCAGGGCACTCTCATCCAGGCTTCCATGGGAAAAAACCTGTCCAAGTGGATTGTGACACACATTGAGTCAGGGGAAGGTTCAGCTGCCTGGTGGCTTACCAGGGTGGGGAACACCCACGACAGCACCCAAATCATAGTGCCAGATCCCCTGAGCATCACTCTGCCTGTCAGAGGATGTTCTGTGCAGACCTGTGCTGGTGAAATCGTCTCACAAGGCAGGAAATATTAATTAATCTGCTTTGCTGGGGAAAAAAGGGAGAAAGATGCTTTTCCACTGCAGACAAGCACCTGTCTGCAGCTGTGTAGAACAGGACCCAGTCCTGGTTTCCCTGAGGGTCCGTGTTTCAAGGACATCACATTTTCCCTTTCAGCATCAACTGGGCACACACCAAGTACCCAGGTACTTGGCTGCCACCAGCTCTGTCCTTCCTGCTCCCAATGACACTCCAGGAGCAGGTACCACACAGACTTGGATGCTCAGCAGCAAAACAGCTTGCTCAAAGGCAGTACTGAATTTATTTCAAGCCAGCCCTGTTGTGTTTTGCAACCTCTTCTCAGGATGCAGTGAAACACCCTTAGCAAAGCCCACAACAACAAAGGGCCAACTCCTCACTTAGCTTTTGTGTGAACTTTTACCTCCATGAGCCTCATGACACCAGTACAGACCTGGTTTAGCCACATGGTTACAAGGAAAGCAGTACTTATACATGGGGCAACAAACCAAAAGGACACCTCCTCCCTCCTGACTCACCACGATGCTCAGGCTATGTGCAGGTTCCCAGTACCCAAGCTTACCACAACTGGGATCCAGTGCTTTCCTTATGGTTCCATCAGTGCTGCCCCTAAGACACACAAACCCACCAGGAGGAGCTGAAGCCTCTGCCCCCTCCCAAGCCCCATAACCAGCCTAGAGACACACCCTTACCTGGACAGTGACCAGGGCTCACTGGGGGCTTAGTGTCAAGGGGGCAGCAGCCAAAACCAAGGGAGTAAGCTGTGTTTGGTGTGGGGCTTTTCTGGCTCCCAGCAGGAAATGAGGGTTAATGGGAGCAGC
The DNA here is from genome assembly GCF_020740725.1 of Corvus hawaiiensis. Lineage (NCBI taxonomy): Eukaryota > Metazoa > Chordata > Aves > Passeriformes > Corvidae > Corvus > Corvus hawaiiensis. Next base: position 15,018,355 of record NC_063223.1, read on the forward strand.
AGCCAGGTGTGTTTGCAGGTGCAGGCAGCTTACCTCCCTGCCTCTCCAGCAGGCTCAGCTGCTGCAGGGCCACTCTGGGCTCCCTCCAATACAGACCTGAGGGTTTTTATTGCTGAACTACAAGAGGCTGCAACACAGGATGTAGATGCCCTGAACCACCTCAGCCCCTGCCTGTGGGGGAGAAGCCCCCTCCCACCTTTGTGCTGTGGTCACCTTGATGCGTGCATCACTGCAGCAGTGGCAGGGCACAGGCAGGGGGATCAGGTGCCAGGAAGATGCTCCTCAGCCCTCCCTGCAGCTCCTCTGGCAAACAATGCAGCTGCTGGGCCTCAAGAGCCTCCTGGGGAAAGGAGAAATGCAAATACTTTTGCCTGTAAATTGATGTAATGCTATTCCTAGCACAGTGTATGAATTCAGTAAGATTTGCAATAATAGATGAAATTGGTATTTAACATACTTGCAAGGGTTTTAAGAGGAATCTTGGTGCTTAAAACCTAATTTCCTTGCCCCTTGAGGTTTTATTTTTCTTCTTGAGTGTTTGGTGCCACTTCCTCTTAAGAAAATGAAAAAAAGGAAAATTTGTGTGGTCCTTGAAGAGATGAGATGAGCCTTCCTGGTCTTCAGCATCTCTCTTTCCATTACCAAATATTCCTCGAGCCAAAACCTGCATCTCCCAGAAATGTGGGGAGGAAAGAAGCAGTAGAGTAAGACCCCTGTGTCATCCCACACCACAGCCCCCTTCTTCTTCGAAGGAAAAAATAATCAGTGTACCATGGACTCCTTAAATCACTAGATTTTAATAGCCATATAAATCCTTTGCATACAGCAGTCTGTGGCATGAGAAACCATATAGATACCCAACAAATTTTTCTGGCCTTTAACACATAAAACTACCAGCAATTTTGTTTTTTAAATCAACTCCTGTAGTAGAAACAATAACCAAGCAATTAACAGCAAATTTCTAATTTTCTAAAAGAACAATGTTTCTTCTCTCAAAAAGAGCCAAGAAGCTGATGGGGAGTTTCAAATGTATGTACAGATTGGGGTACCTCAGGAAGCTGTCAGCACCACAAGCCTGTGTTCCCAGTCATGGGGGGACACTCTAGCAGCACCCACTGTCACCCCCTGAGGAGGGCTGGGGGTGACAGCCACCTGCTGCTTTGCCTGTGAGGGCACCACACACCACCTACCCTCCAGCAGCATCCACTGGTCCTGCCTGAGACCGGGACCAGCGCTCTGTCCCTGGGACAGGCAGTGAGAGACCACGCCTGGAGAGGTGCAGGATCCATCCCTGGACATCACCTTGCAGGCTGTAAAGTGCAGCTTGCCTGTATTGCCTGTTTCTACCTATAGTTTCACTCGGTCAGGAGTTGTAATCACGGAGAGGATGTAGAAGCACATTGTACCTTTCCCCACCACCACCCAGCACCTTGCAGGCGAGCTGACCCCTCCTCACCATCCCCTGTACTGGTCACACACACAGCCCCCTCCCACCCCTCACGCCTGTTCCAGTGGCATTGGCTTTTGCAGAATTCACAGAATTCATTAAGAAAATCATTATTTACATCCAGGTGTTCAGCAGCACAATGTCATAGAGGAGCTGAGACAAAAGTTTGCCCGAGGTGGCTGAGTCACACCCTGGCCATGGGCTTATTGCTGACTCGGGCTCAGGGGCCGGATCGCCCCGAGCAGTTCCCATTGCCCCGGTTCCACAGCAGTGGCAAAGCTGCTGCCTGCACCCCCTTGTCACTGGCTGTGTTCACCCGCAGGGAGAACCAACCCTGGGCAAGGTGGGCTGTGCACAGACACCGCACCCTGGGCAACGTTAAGGCATTACAAATACACAGGAGCTATTCAGGGATTTAGAAAAACCCACTCAGAGTGTAAACATTTTTGCACATACAGTCATTGGACTTCCACACATGAAGTTTTCTGTTGTTTTCTGCATAAATCATGAGTTAAGGAGCTACACAAAGAGCACTCAAGCAGACGCCTGGAGCACTTGGGGGTTCTCTTACAGCACAGCAGCATGCAACACGATGGACTCTAAGTAGTAGAAATATTTTGTAAGTCTCAGTCCAGGATGCTTTCTCCTTCCTACGTTTCATATATAGTTTAGGTAAATGTCATGAACAACTACGTGCTGGTAACCCAGGTAAGATGGGTGGCTGTGTGATGAACACTGGGTGATTTCAGCTCATTTCTACCTTACCTCTAAGTAGAAAAGGGAGATACTCTGCTTCTGTTCCAGTATCTATGGAGGTTGCTCAATGACCCCAGGTCGCTGTGCCAATGGTGCTATAGGTTTAGGTATCAGTGATTCTGCCTTCCTCAGGGACTTTGGCACATTGACCCCGAATCATACAAGATCCCTGAGAACTTATCAAAGCTGCAGTACTTTACAATTTAACCTGGCATGGGCACTTCGCTCCCTGCCATGCTCATGCCTGCTTCTTGTTGTTGTCTATGCTGTGCAGCAGCGCCAGGAACTCCAGGATGAGGTTGGCTGTCTTGCGGGGCCGCTCCACCACCACCGAGTGCCCACAGTTCTCCAGGATGTACACATGGCAGTCTGGAATAGCGCTTGCTAAAACACTGGCACCAGAAACATCCAGGACCTGGATGGCAGTGGAAAAAACAGTCACTGCCACAGTGAGAGATGGGGTTTGCTGGACACTGTAGAAACCCTGTTGGGGTCCAGCCGAGATGCAGAGCAAGGGTGCAGACACAGTCCTTGTGATACCATCGCCCTGCCTGGGGACAGGGCAGAGAGGCTGCATGGTGCAGCCTCAGCATGCAGCAGGAAACTCTCTCGTGTGCTTTTTGGCTGCTGTCTCAATGCAAAGGTATCATTGCAAGCAAACACTTGCATCTTTGCATTTATAGAGCCCTCTGCATGCCTGCAGCTTGCTTCCTCCCACTTCTTCCCTCCCACTTCTGCCTCTGAATCAAACCCGAAGACTCTGCCTTGAAGCCTGCCCACAATCCTCTTCCCAGTTGCCAGGACAACTCTCTGCTGACACTTTATTCTTCTTCCCAGCCCTTGCCTGCTTCAATGCTGGCACCTACCCCCCAGCTGGCCCCTTGCACTCCTCAGCCCTGGCACTGCCCTCTCCTCCCTCTGGAAAGCTGGCTGTCAGCTTTCTGCCCATCACCCTGCTGAGCCCCTGCGTCTAAATCCACTGGGGACACATGTGCCAGCTCCCTGCAGAGCAGTGCACAGCTCGGCAGCACAGCCCCTACTGTGCCCCCGTGGGTGGGCACAGGCAGAGACAGGTCTGTGGGGGATGTGCAGGGGGCTGCCTACCTGGTCCTGCTTTCCCCAGATGACCTGCGTCGGTGCTTTGATCTTGCTCATGTTCTCGTGGAGAGAGTGCCTGGACTTTTCATCCACGATTTCTAAAAACACTAGTGGGACAAGAGGAGAGTCATTCCTACAGGGAGACATTTTGCCTTCCCTTCTCAAAGAGGGCCCTGTGGGCCAGTCCTGCCAGTATCCCCTCCCTGGGAAACCCATGTAGAGATGACTGGCTGTCCTTGCTCTGCCACCAAGCCCAGCTGCAGAGGGACCCTCAGCCAGACCATCTCCTCATAGGCACTTGTTAACTCAGATGGGAGGGCAAGGGTGAAGCAGCAACCCAGTCAGCCTTGGGGGTGGCAGTGCATTGCTACCAGCGACCAAGGTGTGTCCCCAAATCTGTTAATGACATTGCCTGTTCCCACCCTCAGCAAGACAGCATGGGATGCTGGGGCCCACCCATGTGCTGGGGACATGGGGGCTGGGGACAGCTGGTCCCCACATCCTGGGGATCCTTCTGGAAAGCCTGGAGAGGAGGCTGCCACCATGCACTTACATTTCCGGTAAAATTCATTGTGTGGGATGCGAACGTCAACAAGGCCCTGGAGGATCTGCAGGGAGAGCAGAGGAGAGGTGCTGGAGGGGACCCATGCCCTGCACAGGTCTGAGCATGCCCAAGAGCATTCAACAGCAGCCCCTGCCACCCCAGCAACTGTGGCCCCAGCACGAGCTTCTTTCCTAAGTGTGTGGGGCTGTTGAAACCACACTTAAGCAACATATATTTCAGCAACAAGTAATACTGTCTTTTATGATGCAGACCCGATTTCTGCCCCTGGCTAGCAGCCACCTAAGCCATGACTGCACTTTTCTTCCTTCTTGTATTCTTTTGCCAAAAACACAAAGTCTTGGCATTACCTTACATTTTTTTCTTAGTCTCCAATCTACTCACTCCAGACTTCCTAAGGAAAACTAGTTTAATAGCCAGCCCCTCGCCAAGTTCCTCTCGCTCGAAAATGACGCAATTAATTTCCATCACTTTCATTTAAGAAGCAGCGAACAATCCCCCTCCACGTCACACAACAGCTGCCTTAGTTATTTAATGCTTCCTGCCAGCCATATTTACTAAAAACCCCTTCCACATCCCAGCCTGCTGCCAAAAACTTAATGGGCGGAGGAATTCCAGCAGGCACTGCCAGAGGGAGCTTGGAAAAGAGGCTTTGGAGGGAAGGTGCTGGACAGATGCAGGGAGTGGGACTGGGTGTATCTCACCTGGGTGATGGCAGGGTTGGCAGCTCCAGCTCCGCTCCCAGCATTGCCTCTGCTGCCACTGTGCAGGCTCAGGGAGAAGCAAACCTGCTCACCACCTCCAAGCCCCCCTCTCCCAGCCGCCACAACCAGCGTTGGCTTCTCACCTGCTGTGGCACCTTGAAGCGAACGTAGGAGCAAAGCTTCAGCATATCCGCCATCTCCTCGGGTGTCGAGGGGATTAAAGGGATCCTGTCAATGTGTTTGGACTCTTGCAGCTCCCGGAGCTGCTTAATGAACTTGCTGTCAGTGGTACTTGGCAGGCCTGGGTGAAATGAGAAGGGGTGAACAAGCTAAAACACAGATGAGATCCCCCCAACAGCCCCAAAAAAAACCATTCTTGTACTGACCTCCCTCATCCCTGCTTCTGGCTTCCTGCCTGCTCACTCTTCAAAAAAATATTTTAAAAGAGGGGAAGAAAACATCTGTACATACAGCCACTTCAGTATGCATCCAGAGATACCCAGCCTCCCTCCTGTTCCAGGGCTTGGCACCACCAACCCTGCAGACTGGCACGGCACGAGGTGTAGACATGCATGACTACTTCAGCAAAAGCTCTAGTGATTATTTTTATGTGGTCAGCGGATGCAAACACTAGTGCCCAGCCTGCCACTGCACAGGTTGGACAGAAAATTTCAGCAGCCCCATCTGCATGCACCACTGAGGAAAAATTCCCCAGCAATTTAATCCCAATCCTTTCTGCAGCCTCCACACAGAGGTTTCATATCCAGAAACAGCCAGAGAGACAGTCGACACCTCTCCCAGAGGGGAGTGGGAACCTGACGCCCCCAGAGCCCGGTAGCTAGGTAACATTCGCTTTGTTTCATTCCTTAGTGCGTACTTGGAAGCCGCTTTCCTTGCGTGGGAGGGGGAAGGAGCTGCTATGACAACTGGGATGCAGCAAAGCCTCCCTGGCAGAGAAGCTCCCTGCCTGCCATGCCTCCTGCAGCATGTCATGCCCAGGCTCCCCTGAGCCCCCTGTCCAGGGATGGAGGGGATAGAGGGGACACCCTGCTGACCTGTGCCCAGCCCTGAAGTGCTCTTCCCACTCAAGGCACCCAAAGGTGGGAGGTCAGAGCTCTCTGGCTCCCAAAGCCCCAGCCCCTCAGCACACCAGCGCTTTCAGGAGGCCAGAATGGGGAGGCTATTCCTGTTGCAGTCTTGGTTCCCTCTCCTGAACTGAGAGGCTGCAGACAGGCCATGTGAAATGCCTGCCATCCCTAGGGAAAAGGCATTTTCCTGCAGAGCAGAACTTGTTCCGTTTGCCCTCGTCGCTGACTCTTACCAAAGCACAGTGGGACAAATGCCAAACCCCTGGAGAAGAGTAGTCAGCACAAGGCTGTGGTTTTCTCTTGTGCCTTGCCAGAGATTTTCAGACTGTAAATACAAATTATTTCTAAATGCTTTGCACTACATATCTATGCTACCCCCAGCACTGCCCAGGGCTTTTGCACTGGCTCCTGCTTGCCCTCTCTCTGTCTCTCCCTCTCTCTGTCTCACCTCCCCTGCCTTGCCCACCTGCAGGACAGATGAGGGTCAGGCTGCAAATATCTTCTGGGTACTGAGCAGCATAGACGCCAGCAACATTTCCCCCCATGGAAGTGCCAACCAGATGAAAGGGCTTTCTGTTCAGCTTGATGCACTCCACGAACTGGCAGGGAGCAGAAGGAGCATTGTTAGGAGAGAGGAAACAACAGCATGGTCATTCTTGAGGCTGGTGGCTGTGGCTGCCTGGGAAGGGAGGGAGCAAGGCCACACAAGGCAGACTCATGGGGCTTAGCATCCCTCACGTCCCCACATCCCTCACATCGCCACATCGCTCTGCGGAGGTGATGTGATGCTGGGGCTTTACCTGGTGTATTCTCTTAGCTTGCCCACTAATGGAGTAATCATCCAAGTCCGAGCGGGTCGTGCCCTCGTGCCCAGGCATGTCCACACACACCAAGTGCAGGTTATTTGGCAGGAACTGCAGAAACAAACCAGGGTTTGGTTACAGTGCAGGGAAACTGCTGCAAAGCCCAGGGATGGCAAGGGGGGAGCCCGGGTGAAAGCAGCAGGGGGTCACTCTCCTCCTGGCAGCCCTGGTTGCTCGTGCACCAGAATAAGTCAGTTCAGGTACCAAGGAAGACATGATGAGAGAGCATGGCCAAGACTTGCATCCCATGGAGGCAGCAAGTGTGTACTGCTCTTCCCCTGCAGCTCTGCGTGTTATAGGGGTGAAGGGATGCAACAAGCAATGAGCATGGAGATAAGGAGTGTGTTCCGAGCATGTTACAGCAGTCAGCCCATCCCATGCATGTGACCACTGGGCCCCCACACTGCCCCCAAGCCCAGGACCATCAATTCTCAGTAAGGAGCAACATGATAGAAACGGAATCCCACCTTGACTATGGACAGCCACATGTCTTTGTGGGCAGAGAACCCATGTAACATGAGGATGGACGGTCGGTGTCCAGGTCTCCCTCTATAGGAATAACAAAACTGATAGTCATCGTAGTTTGCATATCTAACCTGCATGCCCAGGGCTCGGCGCCAGTACCTGGAAACAAGGAGAAAACACCAGTGAGCAAGACAAGACCAGGGCCCAGCCATGGTATAAGCCAGGTGACAAATCCAAGGGCAGCCACAGATTTGCTGGCTCACTAAGGCCAGTTAGGTTGGGCTCTCACTGGTGCCATAATGCGCCTACTGGGATTAACTCTGTGCCTCTGGTCCCTGGACAGGTGTAGCACTGGTGGCTGGCTGCACTGCAGATGGTTTGTGGAGACACTCTATTAAGAAATTTTTTAAAAAACCCTAAATAACTCATTTAGAAATGGAAATGGGCCAAAATAACAATGGTAAAACAGAAAATGCCCAAAGGCAGGTATGAGGACAGAGACTCAAGAGAGAGGGGCAGCACACACGGCAAGGCAGCGTGCAGGGTGGGCAGGCCAAGGGAGACAGTTCTCCCAGGTGGATAAGGTGGGTTTGTGACAGGGTTATCTGGACACAATCCTGTGGGGAGTACATCACCCCACAGACAAACACATCAGTTCCCAGCCAAAACAACCATGTCACCCTGGAGCACCACAGAAACCCGGTTCCCATGGACCAACTAGACAGCCTTTGAAAATGTATTTTATATTTTATATATATAAAATATATATATTTTATACACACACAAAGGACCAGAGGGGACCATCCTTACACTGGGTTTAGCACCCCAGAAGATAGCAGGCTAAGCCCAAGGCTGTTCCTCTGAAAAGCAGAGGCAGACAGCTCCTGCCAGCATATGCTTGCAGCCTGCTCAGAGGATGCAGCAAACTGCTGGCCAGAAGGACCTGGACAGAGATTATCGGTGACACTTTGGACACATGATGTGTACGTGCAGCCCAAGGCAGACAGCAGACAGCAGGGTCGCTTTCTCTGCCTTTCCCCTGAGCTCAGATATAACCCTTGTCAGGACAACTACTGGGCTACTCCTGGTGGCCAAGACACTGGCAAATACTTTTATATGCCGTATCAGAGTTTATTTAAGATACAAGAGCAAGGTCACCAACACTTCTGGACTGTCCTACCTCTCTGCCCACTCAAAGCTTATGCATAGTGGAATCCTCTTTTAGCATAATCTCTTTTTCGAGGGAGCTAATGGGACTTAAGCAGCATCTCAGTTCTGTGCTGGTCCTACAAGGAGAGGTGAATTTTTCCTTAATAAGTGTCTTAAGAGTCCTTGCCTCAAAGGCACTGGTGTGAACTACCGATGGGCAAGATGATAACATTTTTAGCAACTGATCCTAATGGATCAATTCTGCAGAAGGCAAAATAATCTGTGCAAAGCTGAACTGATCCCTCACAAGGTGTTAACTCACTTAGTGGCAGCAGCAAGAGTGATAAACTGATTAACCCCTGTCACAGCACAGGCAGAGCAGCTCCAGGGACAGAGTCAGCGGGACAGCCCTGGATGTCCTGCCGGGCAGGAAGGCGCATTAGTGGCAGGGAAAGCAGAGAGGCCACGGGTGAGGGGGGCCCAGCATGACCCTTGACTGTGCCAGCTGAGGACACACTGACTGGCAGTGAGGAGAAGGAGCAGGCAGGGAATTATGGAAGAAGGGAGAAGGGAAAAGGTTCCCCCAGGACCTCCCAGGAGCAGTGCTGCAAAGCTGGAGCTGCACAGGGCTGAAAGGGGAGGGCAGCATGTCTGCAGCTGCCTGCACCTCCCCTGCCTCCATTTCACCCCTGAAAAAAATCCAACTTGTAAAGAAGCCAGTAGAAAAGGAAGAATAAGGGCAAACCCACACTTCTCATCCACTGTCCCTAACAAAAGAGGTGCCCATGGCACACAGGGCATCGCAGTTACTCCTGCAGGAAGCCCATACTGCCAGAAATGCTGGAAGAGAGAGATGGGGGGAGCACACCCTTCAAAAGAATACAGTCCTGATCCCTGCTCACATGCTCCCTCCCTCACCCAGACACAGACCAACCTGCCCACAGTGCATTTTCACTCAGCCCCTTATCTGCAACCCCAAAAGAACAAAGGCAGCAAGGCATTCTCTACCTTCTACTCAGCCTGGCTCCTCCAAGCTCCTGGCATCAGACCCTGCACCTCCTTTGCCCTGTCCTGCCACCCCTGCCTGTGGCTGCGGAAGGCTTCAGCCTGACCACACTCACTCAGCAGTGTTTTGCAGGGATGCTCCTCAGAACCTCAGTCCATCAGGGTCCTCCCTGGCTTCCACCAGCCACTCATATATCCAAAGAAGTAAACCACTTTGACTGCCAAACCCTGTACCACCATGGAGCAGCAGAAGGCTGTGACACTGCCTCCTCTCCTTTGCAGGGTGATGATCCCATCATTGGGGTTTTCATCCCATGCTCTTCCTCTCTCAGATGCCGTGAATAAAAGGCTGCTAATTAAAGTGCCTTTAGAAACAGGCTTCATCCTGTTACTACACTGGAGTGCTGCAGCGGGCAGCTTCCTCTCACAGGAGGTCACTTGGATTTGGAAACACCCCATGAGGTGAAATGCAGGAGCCACCATCTGCCAGCAGCATGTGAGGGCAGCCTGACATGCTGCCTGCTCTGCCCGTGCTGTCTGCTGCTGCCTGCTCCATGCTGGGGGATGAGACTCTGCCCCAACTTCCGAAGGGAGTTATTCCAGCTTTTCCTTGCAATAAACCCAGAGAGGAAAGCTGCCAGTGGGCTTATCACTGATTTCCAGGGACAAAGGAGGACTGAAGGATGTAGTGCTTGCCTCCCAGTATTGGAAAGGACAAGATTCAAGGGGATAAGGAAAAGCATCCCTCCATCTTCTCTGATGCTTCATTCCAGAAGAAAAAGAGAGGATGAGAAAAGCCTCATCCATAACTACTAATGAAGGAGAAGTCCCTGCCTGCTGGGCAGGCTGTCAGCTGGGATGGAGTGTGTGAGCCTGGGGACACCCACACCACAGCCACGTTGATGAGGTGGGAGATCACCAGACTGCCACAGCTGCCGGGCTGGTGGACAGGCTGCAACGGCAGTGCTTTTCCCAGTCTCAGTCCTGTCCTTGGGGAAAGCAACCCAAAAAGGTTTGGAGAGATCTTGCAAGCTGGCACTGCAGTGGCAGCCTGGCCAACAGCCCCTTGGCACAGCAAGGGGCCTGACAGATACATGCCTCAGCAGCCAAAATGCAATAGGAAAATGCCATTTTCTTCTCCCAGACATGCTTAAAGCTGCACACAGCTGGCACGGCCCTGGAGGACCTCAGCTCACCTGCTGCCATCGCTGTCAGGGGCAGGAGCACCCAGCTCTGTTGCACCACTGCGACCTCTGTGTGGGGGGGCCTGCTGGGCACGGGTTCCACCCCTGCCACACTGAGAGCAGCGGGGCTCATGCACTCACCAGTAATAGATGCGGATAAGCGCCGAGGGCCAGAGGAGGAATGAGGCCACGAAGGCCAGGATGGGGATAGCCAGGGTGCCGCCGGCGATGACAAACATGTTCAGTACATCCAGGTCCATGCTGCTCTTCAGTAATCAGCCTCACCTGCCTGCATTTAGGGAAAGTTCTGAGGTTAACCACCAGAAATTATGACAAGCCATTGCTAAATAAGAACTGCTGCCAGGTGAGGAGGAAAGCGGATCTGCAAGAGGCAGATATCACTCAGGAGCACAGCAAAGTCTCCTTCAGTTTTAAAACCCAATTATTTCTTCTGATTCCTTAATGGATCTCATTATTGCAATGTTATCCTCTCAGGAGAGCACATCTCAAACGGGCAGTGAGCCTCCTAACAGGCACGGAACGTGTCCGGGGTGACAGGACACAACATGGCCCTTGGGACACTTTGCAGACACAGGAAGCACAGCCCCCTGAGGGGTGCAGGCAGCCTTTCCCCCCACCATGAGTACAGACAGCCGTTTCCCCCATGGGTGCAGGCAGCGCCAGCTTCAGGCAGGCTCCATGCTTCTTTTTGGAGGCAGGTGTCCAGCTCTGACTCCCTTCCCTCCCCCTGCCTGATCCCAAATCCCCAGCACACAACCACTGACCTAGAATTGATGGGTTGAGCCCAGCTCTCATTACTGCTCTGCACAGGCACTAACTAATCAAGGAAGCAGAGTCTATTAATGGACTCGGGAACAGAAGAAAACAACTTGGCAGGGCACTCTTTGGTGTCCAGCCCTTACCAGAGACAAATTTATCCCCACCCCCACATCCTCACTTCTGCCCCACATTTTGCACTTGGATCACAGATTCTCATCCCTGCTCCCCATCATCATTTGGACAAATCCCAGGGACAGCAGGTGGAGGACACTGGGAACAAGGGCAAGCTCTCACACAATGTCATGTTTGTCCCTGAACTCTCCCCACCACAGACAGCTGGGATATATTTTTCTCATTAAGAGATTAAATGCTGCCACGCACACATCTCCTCTAATTCCCCCTGCTAACCAACTCATGGCTCCCCCTTTCCTCAGCACAAGCAGTTTTGTCCCACATTTGTAAAATGAAACATCCTCAATGCCTGCTCTCCCACCAGCCACTCACCCCCCATCACCACCTCCAGATTTCTCCGTGCCAGGACAGTCAGATTTTTTCCAGCTTCCTGCAAGACTCCCAGTGGTGTGTGTGTGGTATGTTGATGCCATGAAACAGGAAGACAATCACCACAGTCACAGCCTCCCGCCCCCAGACACCATCACATTGGATCACACTGGACCCCCCCACTTGGTTACACACAACCAAGAGAAACGGTTTACAGAACCCCTGAAGCATCAGCCAGATTTGCCCTCTTCCCCCAGGGAAAATAGGAATAACTGAAATTTGAGGAATACTGTAAATATTTCCACCAGGCACCTCCTTAACAAAGCTAAACCTCATTTCCTCCTTCAAGCCTCAACAACACGTCGTTATTCATTTAATTAACATTTTGTAGAAAGATCTTTGATCTCGGCACGGCTTGTTCATAGATAAACACTTTATGCAACCGATAAACCTTATCCATGGGAGCAGGGCTGCAAGGGAGCCCACCCCCAGAGCACTCGCTGTCTTTCCCTATGTCACTAAAACAGGGCAAACATTAAGCACAGAAAATCGCCATTGTTCCCATTGGTGACCCGTAACGAGAGAAGGCTGCAGGAAGGAAAAAGCGTGGGATGGTGGGAGCCCTTGTGCTCCCTGGCACGGGGTCACCACCTCTGCCTCCACTTCCACACCGCTTTTAGAAAACTAAACGAGGAGAAAGCCTTTAAAAAGCCTGGCTTACCTTGCAGAATTCCCCTTCTCCTCTCGGCACAAGTCCTGCTCGCTGTGGGCAGCGGCGGTGTCTGAAAACACTGTCAGAAGAGGAAAAAAACAAGGTCAAAATCGCAGTCCTGCTTTTACTCCTCCCTTCAGGCTCCGCAGCCCAGTGAGTTTGGGGTATTGAAGCCACCAGCTTCCCTTTAAGACGTCTCATATTCACCTTCTGACCAACCTTTCCCCTGTTTATCTAAATATGGTCTTTGGTACAATAAAGCCCGCTTTGTTCCAAGCAGCAGCAAAGTGCAAGCTGCCATCGGAGAGGGAGCGAGAGCCGCGGCGGGGAGAGCCGAGCCCAGCAGCCCCAGGCAGGGCTGCGCGGACCCAGCGCCGCGGGCTCATGCTTGCCCTTCAGGTGATTACTGCTATTAGAACAAAGCCAGCTAAGCTGCTTCTCGTCCCCTTCCTCTTTGTCTTAAAGGTACTTTTCCAGGCCCCCCCTCCGAGCCTTCCCTGTGTGACACAGGCTGAAGCGAAGCGCAGCCGCAGGAAATGACTGGGGAGGCAGCAAAATGCTGCCCTGAACTCGCTGGCAGATTTTGGCTGTGAAATTCACAGGGGACGATCAACAGGAGCACCGGAGCCACCCGGCATGAATTCTGGGGGCTGCTTCAAGCCAGAAAATCCCTGAGAGCCCCCCCTTGCCACGGCCGGGGGATGCTGTCCCCATCAGGCCGGAGCATTTCGGCGGAGCCGTGGCAGCCCCCGCTCACCACGTGAGCCCCGGCGCCCAATGCCGGCCGTGCGCACCCGGCAAGCCCCGCTCAGGGCCCCGCTGGCCACGGGTGCCTGGGGGGGAGGATGCTCGGGGAGCCCCATGGCGCTTCCGAACCTCCTTCTGCGTGGGCAGAGCACCGCCACTATTTCCATGGCTACCTCCGATGGAGGAAAATGTCAGCAGGCTCAGCTGTGCAGTCAGGGCCAGCCACCGTCACCACAGTCCCCAGCACCCCCTGCCCCACGAAGCCACCCCTGCACCCAGCAGTGCTGCAGGGACAGCGGCTCCCCAAAGCCTCGTGGGAGCACCCACAGTGGCAATGCCCTGCGATGGTGCTCTGCCGAGGGAACGATAACCCCTCCCTGCTGCAGTGGGACCAGGCAGCATCACGGCAGGCCCCGGCACAGTCCTTCGCTACCAGCTAGAGTAGCTTTTTAAGCTACTGTGGGTTTAAAAATAAAACAAGCCCTCTGGTAACAGCCATAAGTCTTCATACCACAGCTCATCCATCACTCTGGAGTGCCCTGTGACCGAGAGTCACAGCAAGTGGCCCCAAGTGTTGCTACTGCTTCTCAGAAGGATCTCCATATACTTCATAAATTAACTTGCAAACATCAATTAGGCAACTCTGATAAATGGTGTGTGATAAATGATGTGGTGATAACGCCAAGCACACTGCACACATGGCAGGGCACAGGATGCCAAACCAGGAGCACTGGTTCCTGTACTGGCAACAAGCACTAATCACCACAGCCTGCATCCCGCATCGGAGGATCCCCAAAACAAGGCACCCCAGGTAATGGGATAGTCCCAGGACAGATGCTAAGGGGAGGCTCCACATCTTCATTTGTTCGCTACTTCCTCCCCTGTGTTAGATTCAAGTAAAGGTTTCAACACCTGCAGAGAGAGGGGCCAGCAGGTGGAAGGGGTCTGTGGGTCACTACAGAGGACAGCGTGTTGGGGACAGTCCCAAGGCCATAGGACAAAGGTATTTTTCCTCTTTCAAGCTCAGTGTGTCACTCCTGGGAGGCTGGGGAAGACCCAGCTCAGTGTGTATCTGTCATTTTTTTCCAAGCCCCACAGAGAGGCAGCAGCAGCACAAAACCTACCCCAAGGCAGAAGGGCCTTGGGTTGGAAGAGGGAACTGGCAGCTGATGCACTGGGCAGCCCTGAGGAAGGCCAGGCAGGGATTTCACAAAACAAGAATCACATGTATGCCCTCACTGCCAACATTCAGGCACAAAGGCTGTCCTGGGCTGTGCTCGTCGGGACTGGGCTGCACAACTGCTACTGCACCCAGCGTTTTGCTCAGCCCACCTGCACCCAGCGCAGCCCATGTCTGACTGATCACTGTATAGCTGAAAGCTAAGGAGCACATTTAGGCATATGTTAATTTGGTTTATTTTTAAGATCTGAAAAGGAAAAAGCATCAACCAATTTTAAGATCCCACTGCAGAAACAGGGGGCTTTGAGGGACCTCAGTGGCTGAGGTGGGGCCCCCCAAAAGCCCCAGCTCACACCACTAACCATGTAAAAAGAAAAATCTAAAACATGCAAGTGACCCTTTCCCTTGGAAACTCCCTCACCCTTGCATCCTCTGGAGCCAGAAAAATAATATTGACTATAAATGACAACATAACTACTGTTACGACTCCCCAGTGGTGTAGTTTGCTATGTGATCCTTTAGGTGCTAATCACAGTGAAGTTGTGATTTAATACCTATTAATATTTGAAAGATGTCTGTCTGTCAGTCAGCCAGCTCTCAATCCAGCCTCCCGTGAGCTGAGAGTAGGAAATGTGCCCTTTCACCTTCATTTATTTATAGATGGCAGAAATGAGATCATTATGTCTGCAGCAGCGTTTCTCAAAACGTACATCTCTGAGCCATTTGTATCTGTGCAACACGGCTCCAACACGAGCCAGAGAGCCTGGGCTGCTCTGTGACCCTCCTGCTGTACCCCAGGCTGGGAACAGGCAGGGACAAGCCATCAGCATCACTGCCAGCCAGCTTGGGGACAAGGTGGATGAAAAGCATGACCCAAGCAGGCTGTGCTGCCAGTCAGCTGCTGGTTTAGAAATTCATAACGTGCCCATCCTCCTTCCGGACCCCACTGCCATCCTCATCCCGCCGCACACGCACGCAGCAGAGCACGCACGGCACATCAGATGTCACGAGTGCGCTCGGACTCAGCCGCCTCCAGGGGAGGGGGTAGGAAAGAGTTGGGCAGGGATGAGGTAGGAGTATCCAGGGTCCACATCCTGGCCCCTACTCTCAGCACAAAGGCCCCCCCGCCAAAGCATTCTCCTTCGGCAAAATGACAGCATCCTCCGAACAGCAGCAGCTGAGACCATAGAATCCTTTAGAGTCATAAAACGGTTTGCATTGGAAGCAACCTTAAAGATCATCTTGTTCCAACCCCCTCGCCACCAAATGATTAATTGTTGGGGGAGGGGAGGCATTTAAAGGCAAATTAATTAAATCTTTGAATATATATGTTAATGTTTTTCTTGGATTTCGTCTTTGCTCACGATCTTCTACCCACCCCCAGCGATGCCAGGGTTGGGACCGGGGAGACCCGGACGCCGGAACGGCCCCCCCTCCGCTCACTTTCCCCCCGGTCCTGTCATTGCCACCGTCAGCCCCGCATCCCGCCCCCCCGCCTCTCACCGGTCCGATCCGATCCGAGCCGCGCCGGGCCGTAATGGCAGCGCCGGGCGGCGGAACGCGGCGGCTCCGCTGCGCCCTCCCCCCGCGCCGGTGCGGCTCCACGGGGCGCAGCGGAGAGGCGGGGATGCGGCTCCACGGGGCGGGATGCCAGGGGGTATAGGCGGGACACAGGTGGGGTGAAAGGGGGATGAGGTAGGGGCGAAAACGGGGGTTACAACGGGCTGCAAGGGGGGATGCGATAGGGCTGCTTTGCCGATGCGACGGGGGGCCGCAAGGGCTGCAAGGTGGAAACAGTGGGGGGAGGTAGAGCGACGTCAACGGAGGTGCAAGGGGGGGATGCAATCAAGCTGCAAAAGGAATGCAGGGGACAAGTAATGGGGCTTCCATGGGGATCGCAACAGGGGTGGGAAGGGGCATGCAATGGGGGGGTTCAGTGGAGCTGTGATGGGAATTTTGTGGGGTTGAAGTGGGGGATGCAACTGGGCTGCAGTGGAAGTGCAAGTGGTATATAACAGGGATGCAAGGGGGACAATGTGGAGGCGCAAGAGGGGATGCAGAGTGGCAACAGAGGGATGTGATGTGACTGTAGTGGGGGTGTGAGGGAGGGATGCAAGTGGGCTGCAGGGGGTGGGCAGTTACAACAGGGTTGGGTTTACAACAGAAATGTAAAGGGGGTGTGCAAGGGACGCACAGCAGGGCACCAAAGAGGATGCTATGAGGCTGCAGAACTCATACAATGGGGTTGCCATGGGGATGCAACAGGGATAAAAAAGGGAATGTCGTACGGCAGCAACAGGGTTTCAAGGAGACACAGGGGTAGATACAACAGGGGTTACAACAGGGATGTAAAGGGGATGTGGTACAATTGCCACAGAGATACAAAGGAGAGCGCAGTGCTACACTCCACAGAGAAACCTCACAGTCCCCTCGAATGAGGCCTGGGAGCAGGCTTGGGGTGGGGGACAGCTGTTCCCAGCGCTTGGGGAGGGCTGTGATCAGGCATGTTCCCATGGAAAGGGCATAAAGGTTGATATCAGAGCATCCCACTTATAAAAATCCTATTTCAGGTGTAAAAGTAAGTCTGTCACTTAGGTTACAAATCTTTTACCTTCCCAACAGATGACACTGTTTGCTCTCAGGAGCTGCATTTCAACTTGCATTTTAAAATCTGCTCCGATTTTTCTCAAAACTGCCACCTGAATCCTTTTGCTATAAGCAAATTTACTTTCATTCCCCCTGGGTCACATATCATGCTGGTGTGTATCTTCAAGACGTGCCAAAAAATTATGAGAAAACTTAATTAAATTGGAAATGAGATCAGCTCCAGAGTAAATGCAAATTGGGTCAAATCCTCACCCCACCTGTACTTTGATAAAGGATGTCCCTTTGGACAGGCTGGGGGAGGTGACATAATTGGTGTAAAGGGCTTTCCAGGTCAGAGTTTACTACAATAATCTAAGCTTTTGATAACATGAACTGTCAGAACAGATTTATGACTAAAATCAAGGGGTTTAGGTGGCCTGGTGAAGTTGAGGCTCAGCCTGTTTTGGGTTTTCTTTCTCAGTCAAGCTGAGCTAAACAAAGCTGAGCTTCTGCTGAGGTGACCTAAGTGGACATGGGAGGTATTTCACAAGCCTTCAAACGTTGTTTGTTCAGCTTCCTCATGCAGGGCCCCAGGCTTCCGTGGGACACGTGCAGGGCAGTGCTGACTCAGTGCAGGGATGGATTACCCACCCGATGGTTACTCCAGGCCACCTGGTGGGAATACCCCTGGATACAGTCACAGCAAATGATGGTGCTTAAAATAGAGAAGCTGAAGCAGAGACCTGCAGTGGTTTTATGTCGAAACAGGACATGAGCTAAGCGGGGAACCCACTCCTACAAGCTCCGTGTGCAGCCACAGGGAAGAGTCATTGAGAGTCTCCTTTGGTGGTGACGGGCTCCTCTGATCCAGCCAGTGCCAGGACAAGGCCACAGCTCCAACAGGTCACAGCCCTGCTGAGGGAGGTGGTTTGCAGTGCTGTGATCACTTTGCTGGGCAGGGGCTGAGGCTGCTCCTCTGTCCCAGCACAGTGGAGGAGAACTTGGGCACTCCAGATGGCACAGGGGAGGCAAAGGGGAGAGTGCAGGGCACGGCTGGGCTCCCTGTGCCCACAGAGAGCAGATGTGCCTCAGGCTTCAGAGGAAACCCCAGCAGCTCCCTGGGCACCTCCTTAGGCCCCTGCAAGGCCACGTTTGGGGTGGTTGCAGTGTGGCAAGCCCGAATTAAAAGCCAGCGCCTGCTCTGACCTGCCCCATGAGTTTTGTTTCTTTTCTCAGCCTGCAGACAACTCATCCTGCAAGCTGTGGCAGCTGGCGAGGACCGAGTCACCCCTGCGTCACCCTCCAAGGCTGCTGGCATTTCGGAGCCCAGCTATGCTGGCCCTCAGCCAAAAATTACTCATTCCTAATGCCAGTGTTAGGAGCTGGGCTTCCCACCCGCACAGGGGCACAGCTTTGGTGCTATGAGCAGGATAGACAATGACCACAACAATAACTTATGATTCAGTGGGAAACAAAATGTCTCTAAGTCAGACCAACCACATGATAAAAAAACATTAAAAATAATCAGAATTAGCTGTCCCATGGCCCCAGAAACCAGGCAACGAGACATTTATGTAAACAGTCTTGTTTTCCATAGGAAGGTGGAAGCTCTGGCTGGATTCAGTCCAGTGTGGCTGTGGAAAACTCCAGCTTCTGCCTCACCAAACCGAGAAGCAGCATTGCTCCACTAGGTGAAAGGTTTCCATGTTATTTTCCGCTGCTGGGTGATGGATCTCCAGGGCACGCGGTGAGGCTGTTTGCAATCGTAACAAGTGACAGCATGTTGCCTTGGCGGGGTGAATCATCTTCCCAGGGTGACTTGTCCCCATTATTCCCACTGGTGCAGTGCTGGCCCTGTGGCACGATCTGTGACAATGCCCAGGTCACTGTGGGCATGGGAGAGCGCCGGGGCAGGCGGGTGCCCAGAGCCCACCACGGGAGCTGCTGCTGAGGAAGGCATTGCCATGCCCTGAGCAGTGCCTCTTTAATAACACACAGCTACCACAATTCACCCCCCAGGACAGGGATAAGATCTCGGCTCACCTCGGTTTGCAAACAGCAGCTCTGGGTGAGCACAGGGATAAATAACTCCTCTGGGCACCACCTGGAGCAGCCGCCCTGTCGCTCTTCAGGGGCTTCGTTGCACAGCCTGGGACAAACACAGGAACAATGCTCCTGCCTTTTAAAACATTATAAAGCAAGACCTACTTGCCTAATAACAGCTTTCAATAATACTTTATTAACTCTACTCAAAGTTAATGCATATATTATGCGCATTTTAATTACATCTTTAACTGTTAACAATAGGGGTGTACTTATTGGCACAAAACCTTATTTGGTGGCTGCAATATCTTTATGGCGGATTAACTTCAAAGCCTCATCTTGTTGTCATGCATCAAAGCCTATATTTCAGATTACCTCCTGCTCCTCTACAGCTCAGCTAAGCAGCCTCCTTCAAGAAACTGAAAGCATGATGTGGCTTTTTTCCTTCGACTGCCTTGTAGTGGGCAGGCTGTCATGCTTCAAACCACTAGTTGAACAATACTGACATATTAAATTGAAAAAGAAAACCCTATCAGAGTCCTGGACCAGCAAAGGAGTTGTGCTTTGATGGTAATTAGTTAAGTAGAACACTTACCTTCCAGAATTATACATAAAAATTAAGTATCAAAGATTTGATTCAAAACATTCCGCATATCTTGCACACCAAATACTTTTACCCTGCATTGCACCAAAATGCCAGAGGGTAACACCAAGACAATTACTGCCATTATATTGGCACTGAAACCACTTCCCAAATCACCATATATGGCCTGAAGCCCAGCTATGAACTTCAGCAATACAAAATGGCCCAAGTGTTTTGCTACTTATTAACTTGAAAGTCCGGGAGACGGCGATAAAATACTCTGCCTGATGGTTGTGATAAGGTCACCAAGAGCCCAAAGGTCATTTCATTTGCCCAAAGGAACCTACTTTTATGGTGATGACATCTTTGGGGCTGGCCCTTCCTGGACCTGCCCCTGCCACAGTGGATGTTTACAGAGTGGCAATTTGTGTAGAAATGGTAAAAATTAAGAAAAATGTAACACCTTGAAGCCTGGTATGTGAAAGGGGAGTCCCCTTGTCCAGAAAACAGAGCTGTGGTGGCACCTGAGGAGCACCAGCCTGGGGGTGTTGGTCCCCACACTGCCCCTTACACCCAACACCACCTCTGCCCATGCTGCCCCTGGTTCCCTGGAGCCAATCTCCTCTTTGTGGGAACAGGCTAACGGGGATGTTGAGTGGGGAAGCAGGGACACCCCAATGGGCTGGGGCTCAGGCAAACCAGGCCAGCCTTTACACCCTTTGTTGAAAGGGCACAGCAGCACTGGTGCCAAACCCCTGACCAGCACAGACACCACATCTTTCCTACAGAGAAGAAATGAAGCTTCAGCCAAGCCCCAAGCACCCCCTGGGTGCTCCCCCCTCATGGAGCATCCCGTGAGTCACGCTGCCCTTCAAGCCCAGAATAGGCTTCCTCTGCCAGAGCAGAAAGGGATGTGGGCTGACCCCTCAGTGCCTCCCTCCAGCCCTCCCAGGGAGGCACAGGAAACCTCAGAGATCCTCTCAGTCCAATTCTGCCAACAAAAACAATTCTCTGGGTTCCCTACAGGCAGCCAGGTCTGCAGCCAAAAGGAAGCAGCTGTGCCTGAAGGGAGAGGAGAAACCCCCACATGGCTGCAGAACCCTCACACCCCGCTGCCCCACAGGGCAGGCGTGTGATACAGGGACACATCTCACCCCATCCATCCCACAGCACCTTCTTGGGAGTGGGAAGAAGATGGAGGGCTGAGTTGCTGCTCCAGAGGTAGCGACACACCAGCCACAGCCCCCATGCACCCAGGACCGGCTGTCAGCAAAGCCTCGCCCAAGGGCCCCAGGCAGCACCTTCTCACTGCTCCGAGCTCTTGCCCAAACCGGCTCCTGCATTGCCCTCAGCTGCCTCTTCTCCCCTGGGATCAGGGAGAGGCTGAGGAGGGGCTTTATTAAGGAATGTTCCACAGGTACTGCTCAGCTGGAGAGGGTGTCCCTCACCTGGCATTAGTCCAAGTGGGAACAAGAACCCCAAACTGTGTTGATTTCATCAGCAGCTTCTTGTGCAAGAGCAGAGTAGCCCTGAACTGTCGGTGTTCATGCATCCACATGGAGCATGTTTTATGACCTGATAAGGAGCAAAGAGGACATGCACAGAAAGTGAAGTAAACAGGGAGTAAAGTGGTGCAGAAAGGAACATGAACTCCCTGTGTCACTCCCCACAAGTCGACTGGCTGCAGTTTGTCCTGGTGATAATGCCTGGGGTGGAAGAGAAAGGGGTAACTGACAAGCCAGGAGCCCTGAAGATAAACACAGCACTGACAGCCATGGTTCAGGGACAGAGCCTTCATGGGCACCACAACAAGCACTTGCTCTTTGATGCCAGGGCAGCCAAAACAAGCCTGATTTGGGGGAGAGCTCTGGGTTTTGATGACTCTGACCCTGAGGCTGCAGCTGCTGTCACAAGCGTTTGGCTCAGGCTGTGCTTTTAGAAGGTTAAGCTGTAGATTTACATCCCTCTAAGGCTGTCACTTTCCCTCCCCTCTCTATTAGTTTCTTCCAGAGCCTGTCCTGCCTGGGAACACCTCACTGGAGAGCCAGAGGAGAGGAAGCACCATCTAAGCCCTGTTATTTTGGAGGATCACCTGCCCACTCCCCAAGTAGCTCTGTTGGTTGGCAACACCGAGGTAATGTGGTGACATGTCCCTTGCTGGCAGCCAGCGCTCCAAATTTCTGTAATGCCAAAAGGGATTTGTGTGCCTATTCCAACACCTGCAGCCCATTCCCTGGAGAACTTGCCTCCTCAGCAAGGCCTACATCCCACTGCTTTCAGCTGTGCCATGACTTTGGGAGCCCCTCCCTGTGCTGTGCTTTGCGCTGTCTCCATCTGAGCCTGTTCAGTTGGTTCAGTGTTGGCAGCCATGCCCTGGTGCCTCTGGATCTAGACCTGCTCGGGTAGCAGGGTGCAGGCAGGCTGGATGTTCCCAGAGAAAGGAAGGAGGATGTGAAAGCACCCCATAAGCACAGGGGGAAAAATTCAAGACACTTAAAGATGTCATTTAGCTTGACCTCTTGTTACACGTCCTGCCATTATAACCTGGTTGAGAACCAACAAATGTGTCTCTGGCTGAGGGCTGACATGTGGTAGAGGATTGAGGGAGGGTAGGGGGCTGTTTCCCTGCAAAGGCCACCACTTCCCTGCAAGCCATCCCACCTGCAGCATCCTCACTCAGGTGTTTTAGCCAAACTCCTGTGTCCTCTTCCACTGCACAGCACAAGCCAGACTCACATGCACAAACCAAGACTCCTGTGCTGGGGACATTTGGCCAGGAGATTGACGACAGTGCTGGGACATCATGTATCTTCCCATGGCTGCCTGTCCATTCCAATGGGCTTCTGGTGCCCTCCAGAAATCCCAGTCTTCCCTTCTGCTTCCCAGATCTGAAAGGCCACCCACCCCATCCTCTACCTGGTCTTGACTGCTGGCCTGGAATGGCCCAAGGGAGCCTGGTCCTGGTCCAGCACTGCCCAGAGTGGTCCCAGCTGGTGCCCAGTCATGGCAAGCATCCCACAGCTGGTGTCTCGCTGTGGGGAGGGATGCTGTGTTCTGGCAGAGCGGTTGCTCTGCCAGGATTCAGAGGTTGGCTCAGAAGAGCCTGTTTTCCCCCCAGGCAGAAGTTCAAAGTCTCCATGTTGCTTTGTGCTGGGAGATGGAAGTGAGGGAAAGGAGGAAATGGTGATTCCTGTTCGTGATTGACACAGCTGACTGCTCAGTTTGACCTCCCAACCAGCCACAGGGGGACGGATGCATAAACACACACACTCATACATATTTACAGGCACGCTCACAGCAACGCATTTTGCCCAGATCCATGAAGATGTTGCTCTTCTTCTTACTTTCACTCTTCCATTTCACCCCATCTCTGAGCCTAAAAATCTGCTCCTTCAATGTGAAGTCTTTTGGAGAAACTAAAATAGCCAAACCTGAAGTTGTCGATGTCGTGGTAAAGGTACGTTCGTTTGCCGGGACGAGACAGACACTGAGCTTTCCAAGGGTTTCTTAGATGCAGAATCTTGCACTTTATTTGTCTTTCACAGTTAAATATCAAGTAAAAAAAAAAGAGCGAATTATTTAAAAAACATAATATGCTTAAAGTAAAGGTCAGCCTGTGTTTGAACAGAATGTATGTTGTTATTTTAGCCTTTATGGGAATATAACAGAAACAATATTTGCTGTTTCCTTTGCAAATTGAGTTAGGAAAGGAGGAAAACCTCAATGCACAGTAAAAATAATTTTCACTTTGAATCCACAAAGCTTTGTTTTGTGATATATTATTTACCTTCCTTATGTGCTAGTTATTATCAAATATTCTTGTCTAATTAAACCTATTCTCAGGACACCAAATAGTATCTGTCATATTAGAGTCTGGTAGAAATCTGAAAAGCCCAATTACTAATTTCAGTAAGTAAACCCTCACCATCAGGCTGCCTCTGCAGAAGCTGAAGATAACCTTGCTTCTAAAAAGAACCACCTTTTAGACTTGTAGCTTTGAAAATGCCCTCCAAGATGCCACAGTGAGGGAGGACGTGGGGCTTGGCGTTAGTGCATGCATGGGGTGGCTGTGCATGCAGAATGGCACCAATGAGCAGTGGCACCATAGCTGCATTTATTTTAGTTCCTTTTATTGCTGACTGGCAGAGAAGGGTAGTTTGCTTGGCTTTGCCATTCCCAGACCACTCTTCCTATACAGCCATCATTGTGGGCTACATATACTAACTTACGGGGTAACTTAGATAATTGTGGGTAGGTTTCAGAGGGCAAAAAGGGGCTTTTTTTCCTGACAAAAATCACCCACAAAGGTTAAAGAACAATGAAACTAGGGGCAGGAGGAAGTTCCTGAGAGTGTTTGGCTTTGTGTGATCTGGGCTTTCCCACAGGGAATCCCACCAGTAGCTGTGGGAGCTGAGCCTGCAGTCCCTCTGAGGTGTGCAGTCCACTGGTGTCGGGACCCCATTTTCAGACAGGGCATTTCTTTGGGCTCCAGGGGCTATTTCAGAGGAGTCTGCAACAAACTGAGACCGGTGAATGCTGACCGTGGGGAAGGAGTGGGGCAGGGCAGAGGCAGCACCCCAGCAGTTGTGGTGATGGTGGAATCAGGCTCATAGCAGGGGCTTTTGCTGCTCCTTCCCTTCCACACTTCCTCCTCAGGGTCAGGTGCTGAAGTTTTCCACTAAATCTGAAACCATTCTGCTCCCGGCTTCTCTCTCCCAGCTCCTGCTGGGGCGTGCAGCAGCTCTGAAAGCAGAAGAGCATCGTTCCAGCCCCTGCTCCCCTCCCACGATCCCAGGCTAGGTGCCACTTCTTCCACAAAGGACTTCCTCCATGCCTGTAACCACTTCTTTCTAACCCCTTCCTAATCCTCTAAGACCAGCCATGTGCAAACTTCCTCCTGCTCCTTCCCCTTGCAGATCGTTTCCCGCTGTGACATCATGTTGCTGATGGAAATAAAGGACAGCAAGAACCGTGTTTGTCCTCTCCTGGTGGAGAAGCTCACCAGGTAGGGTGGCCATGGGCAAATGGACAAATATTGGGAAGAGCCTGTGCTCAGCTCAGTGCCACCTTCCTGGGGCAAAATCTTAGGATCTGGGCTCTGTCCCAGTGTCAAGGAAGGACCAGGCTCTGGCAGTCTTGCTGAGGGACAGGAGCAAAGCCAGTTCCAGACCACTGCAGAACACATTTTAGAATGAGTATAACCAAGTTAAATTCAATTTGGTACGGAGAAGTTCCCGAAGGAGAAAAAAAGGAAGGGGAAATGCCCTCAGTGGGCTGGCATCAGGCTGCAGCAGAACAGCCACCTTCCTGCAGGGCTCGGAACTGCTTTAGATTAGGGATTGCCTGCCTGGAATGACAATCCGGAAGAAACAGCAGCGTTCGGCTGGCTGGACATGAGACCCAGCTGAAAGAGAGACAGAGGCTGCAATGAGCAGGGAGAGGGTGGACTGGAGAGCCGGTGATGGAGCAGGGGTCCAGCTCCT
The DNA here is from genome assembly GCF_020740725.1 of Corvus hawaiiensis. Taxonomy (NCBI): domain Eukaryota; kingdom Metazoa; phylum Chordata; class Aves; order Passeriformes; family Corvidae; genus Corvus; species Corvus hawaiiensis. The sequence continues at coordinate 15,043,291 of NC_063223.1, forward strand.
GAGAAGGGTTTAGTGTCTGTACCCACCTCCCTCTGAGGTCAGGCAGGCAACACCCAGACCCTTGGGCACACGCAAAATTATCTCCCTCTCAGTCCCCTGTGAGTGCAGAAACAAACTCAGGAACACCACTTTCCTTCCAGCCAGCTGACGGGGCCGAAGGAGGAGTACAGGTGCGTGGCCAGCGAGAGGCTGGGAAGGAACAGCTACAAGGAGCAGTACGTCTTCATCTACAGGTGGGTGAGCCCCCTTTGCCAACAAGCCAGCCCTCCCCCTGCCCTCTGGGGCACAGCCCGTGGAGATGGGCTGGACATGGTGGTGGCTTTGCTCTGAGGGAGCCCGAGAGGCTCTGCAGGTGGCTTGTGCTGTGCCTGGATGTGGGCATCATCCCAGCACAGCCACCAGTGTGGCTGTACTCATCCCAGACTACGGCCTGGGGGCCAAGTCAGAGCACGGAGTCAGTGTTAGACATGGCCCGTTCATTCTGCTGCAGGCAAAATCAGGTATCGGTGAAACAAACTTACCAGTACCCTGACACCCAGCCTGGGGACGAGGATGTCTTCTCCAGAGAGCCCTTCGCCATCTGGTGGCAGTCTCCCAAAACCGGTGAGGTGTTTTAGAAACAAGTCTTTGTCCCCCTGTGAGTCAGCAGGGCAGCGCCGGCTGCACCCGAGCACGTCGAGGGCAGGCTCAAGGGGCTGCATCCAGACCCCACACTGCTTTTCCTTCCGAGAGCAGCATTCTCCCTTCGGGGCCGCTGCCTCTGGGAAAGCCCACAGCCCTGCACATGCCCTGCTGGGAAAGCCTCTGCTGCTGCCGTGGGCAGTGGGTTGGTGGATGCATTCCGTGCTGCTGGCATAGCCTGGGAGCAGTTTCTGTGTGGGTGCTGGGTCAGGGTTTGCCTGCACTGGCACAGCTCAGGCCCAGCTGAGCACCTGGAAGGGGACACTGTGCAACCACAGAGATCACCCTGGTCCGAAGTCACAGCAGAAGCTGTTTCTTCCTCAGAAAAACCCCCTTGCTCACAAGTCAGTCTCTGTTTCCTTGTGACTCATTCTCTGTTTAACCATTACGTTTTTCTTGTTGTTCTGCCTTGTTTTGAAGCTGTCAGTGAGTTTGCTATTATCCCTCTGCACACCACACCAGACACAGCAGTGCGGGAGATTGATGAGCTCTATGATGTGTACTTGGATGTCAAACAGCGCTGGAAAACCGAGGTTGGTTGCCACATCTGTGTCACTAACAGGGCTTTGGTACCGAGGCACTGGCCAAGTTATTTGCTATTCGGAGCTGAAAACCTTAAACCCATTGATAATGAGCCCCAGGGTTTGAGTATCTCTTTGGTGTATTTTCATTGAGTTCTCCACATTTTATACAGTAAACCTGATCACCTAATAAAACTATTATCAGCATGCCCTGGTGTGCCCAGCAGAAAGGAAAAGCCCCACTGCATCCATGTACCATAGTAATCCTCCTTGGTCTTCTTTAGAAAATCTGTCCTCATGATTACATTTGGAAACTCTCCTACCTTCCAGAACTTCATCTTCATGGGGGACTTCAATGCTGGGTGTAGCTATGTTCCCCAAAAGCAGTGGAAGAACATCCGTTTGAGGACTTACTCCGAATTCCTCTGGCTAATTGGTGACAAAAATGACACAACGGTGAAGAACAGCACAAGATGCGCATACGACAGGTAAAGGGCTCACTGCCAAACCACCCACTGGTTATGACTGTCTGAGAGAAAAATTGTATCAAAAGGTGCCAGTGACCAACAGAGAAAACAAATGTACGAGGCCATCAAAGATAAAACAGTGCCCAGGGAAAACGTGATCCAAATGCTTCTAGTCAGGAGCACAAAGCCCTTTGCAGAGCAGCCTGGGCAGGATTTACACAGAACCAGCCACTGCTGCGGCTCAAGTGGGGACGGATGACAGGACAGCCAGCAGCACTTCTCATCTGCAGAGAGCCCTGCAGACACCTGGCAGGAGGTGCTGCTGCCTTCTCCATGCCAGCTTTGCACCATGGCTTTTGCTCTTACATTTGTAATTTGGATTGACAGATGCACAGCAAGGTTCTGCTCAGGGAGGGGACACCTCACCTTACCCTGGACATGTGGCAAGTCCTGCTGCCACTGCAGTTCCCTCGGCAGGGACAAGAATACATCAGCTATCAGAGCCCAGAGTCCTCTTGAAGAACAAGTTTCTGGGTCTGAGCAGGACTTCACTGATACTCCAGTCATTGTTGTCCTGTGATTTTTGTATCCAGAGCCGGGCTTTGAAATTTGCAGCATTGTTGGGTGGGTTTAGACAGAAGTCATTTAATGTTGGTTCCAAGGCCAGTGCACACCAAGATATTTATGTGCCTTGCTGCCAAGGAGGCACCTAAAGGAGCTGACATCCCGGGGGGGCAGCCCATGGGTAACAACAAACCACACGTAGCTGTGACTTCATCAGAGCTACCTCTCTGGTCACCAGCTCAGTGCAGAGTGGCTGCCACAGGTCAGGCACCCCATCACAGCACCGCTTTCCCTTGCTCCTTGCAGGATTGTGGTCAGTGGACAGAAGCTCATCCAGGCTGTGGTGCCACACTCTGCCAATATCTTTGATTTCCTGGAGGAGTTTCAGATGACTGAGGAGCAGGTAGGCACAGCACAGCCTCTCCAGCAGCAGGGAAGGGCTCTCATGGGAGCACAGAGCCAGCAGTGTCCAGGCAGTGCTGAACACAGACCTGGCTGTAAAACCAGGTCACTGGTGATCATCCCTCCCAAAATGATGCAATGCTCACGTGCCACCTCCCCACACCCAAGCACTGCACATCCACTTTCCACCCAGGCAGGGCTTGGAGAGAGTACAGGTGACTCCCAACCCTCTGTGCCGTTGTCTTGCAGGCGCTGGGGGTGAGTGACCATTTCCCAGTAGAATTTGAGTTAAAAGCAAAAAGTGGCTTCTTCAACTGGCTGAGATCGAAGTTTTCAAAGAAGAGGAGACCAAAGAAGAGCCGCCGATCAAGATCATGAATGTGCTGAGTCCTTGTACAGGGCATGGAAATACACAGATGCCAACAGATCTCGTAGAAGACCGGTGCAGATAAACTCATAGCAAGTGCAATATTTAGTGGGGAAAAAACCCCAAATATCTTGTTAGATATATATTTCAAATATTTTGAGCGAGAAGGCAAATTAAACCTTCAGGATGCTTTTTCTTCATTGTGTACAAAAATAAATCAGCTAGAAGCAGCACACTGTACTGATCACAAATGTAAGGAGCTACTGCAGGGCTAAAATACTTCTGTGTACTTTACCTGAACACCTGAAGGGCAGGGAGCCATGTTCCCATGGGCTCTGGAGCCCTGCCATTCCTCTGCAGGGGCAGAAGGATTAAAAGGACCTTTTTGCATCGTATGTATGTCTGTGTGTGTGTGTTTATGCTTCAGAGCTGCAACCAGCGGGACATGAGTCTGTACCTGGTGGTTTGCAATGTAGAATGTTGCTGAATTTAGAGTATTTCTCAGTGAGGGGTTTAAATTGCTCTCAGCATCCAGGGATTGGGGAAAGACAGAAAGAAAAGACAGAGAGACAGGCAGTGAGAGCCCCTTTTCTGCACTGCCCCAGCTCAGGGCAGCAGGAAGCTGGTGGTTCTCACCCCTGCCCACCTGCAAACCTCAGGTGAGAAGTCCTAGGAATCCCAGGTGACACTGCTGCCAACAGAGTGTCATAAAATTCACATTAAAATCTGATTTCAGCATCCTGACATGGAAGTGAACTGCATCCCTCCCTCCAAAAAAAAAAAATCTCCATGGCAGCTCACAGTCCTCTGATGAACCAGACTTTAATGACGACTATTTAATGTAATGGTGCAGCAATCTTTTTTCCTAGCTCAGCCCACAGGCTGTATTTAGTGCAAACCAAACCCTTCACACAGATGGCATCTGGGGAGTGGGAATAATCCAACTGTTAGTAGAGACAAATATTCATCTCCCTTCATCAATGCACCCCAGGTTGCCTGCTGAAGGGGCAGGGAGGGCAGGCAAGTGAGAGAGGCTTTGTGGGGAGGAAAACAGTTTGGCCTTTGTGAAACCCACTCTTCAGGGAGAAGAATTTGAGGAAAGAAACTAAATCAAGAGAAAATTATCCCCGGGGGGTGTGTGCAAGGCAGACAACAAATCCTCCAACTTTCAGTAGCAATTAGACTTGAAATGATCCAGCATTTCATATGCTCCCTCACTTATACTGCTGTCAATGCACAGGAAAAAGCCTGATTTAGAACAAATATTTACATTGGGATTTTTATAGAGATGCCACCGTCTGGCTGACATCAGTGATGGTTCATGTGAAGGCTGAAATCAGTCTGGGTCTCTGCACTCACATCTTGCTCCTATGTAAGCACCTTCTGTCTCCTGGCTTTCAGAAAGGAGCAGTACACAAAGAAAGAAATCACCCTCCAGAAAAGCAATAATGGACACATTCAGTCATGAAAGAGATGTAATTACAGCTAAGTTTTACTGAAAATATTTGTCCTTATTTGCAGTATTGGGTATAGCCCTTTATCCAGCACTTGAAGATAAGAGATGTGGGCAAAGGAGTGATGTCAGTGGCTGTGGATCCAGAGCAGCATGCTGGGTTTGGCTGGGATGGAGTGAATTTTCTTCACAGTAGTTGCATGGAGCTGTGTCTTGGATTGTGCTGAAAACCGTGTTGATAACACAAGGTTGTTTTTGTTACTGCTGAGCAGTGCTTACACTGAATCAAGGCATTTTCTGCCTCTCACCCCACCAGCGAGTTGGCTGGGGATGCACAAGAAATTGGGAGGGGATACAGCCATGACAGCTGATTCCCACTGACCCAAGGGATATCCCATACCAAATGGAGTCCTGCTCAGCACTCAAAGCTTGGGGAAGAAGAAGGGTTCATCTTGCAGAGATGCTGAGCACCTGACCAACAGAGACACATCGTAATGCAAAATGATGCTCCTCCAGGGAGAGCTGGGACACTGTTTTGTGGGATTCACAGCAGAGAGACAGCATCTGCACTCAGACTGTATGTTTGATAGGGGCTGGGAGGTGTCCCAAACTCCTACTGTCAGCACAGTCCATCTCTGTAGATATTCATTAGACAATATTATAATTACATCCTAAAATATTTAACAGTTCATGTCATCTCTAGATTTTCCCCACTGGGGATAATTACCCAGCTGCCCCAACTGCAAAGGGGTTTTTAAGTTGTTCCAGTCTGCAGGAGTCTCAATATATTTTGCAGCCAGAACAAAGTTTCTCTTTCTGATGAATAAGGCTTCTTGAGCTTTATTTATGATCAAACAGAAGTTTTTCACTGGGAATCCAAAATTCCTGGAGAGACTTTGTCTCATGCAAGCCAGGTCTCAGATCATGGCTGAGAGAGAAACAAAGAGGCTCTTCAGAAGCTGAAAACTCTGTTTCCTCCCCAGCAGCCCTGTTCAGGCGAGAACACAGAGCAGAGAGGGTTCAGCTGAACAAAAAGTGCTAAGACCCCCAATCCCTCAGGTTGGGGTCCTTGGGAAGCCCTTGTACAGTGCATGGTACTGGGCATCCTCGCTTCCCGCAGACCCGAGGTCTCCACTGCCCCACAGACAGACCCCTCCCCAGCCCACAGAAGGTCTCTCTGCCCCTCACCCCACAGAAACCCACACGAGGAAGGTTTTTACTGCCCTGGGAGTGTGAGTCCCTTGGCAGGGAAACCCCCAGGAACCCACAGCAGCAGCCCAAAGCAGGACTGCCTCTTCTCTGCAGCCTCTATCATCTCCCCTGGATAGGTTTGTCCTTTCGCACCTTCACCCGAAGAGGGCTCATGTCCTCTTCCTGGCCTTGGCACTGCTCCCCACTAACCCACAGCCCAGACACCTCTCTGCCTGCCCCACAGGGTGAGAGACCCTTTGGCCCAGGGCAAGGCTCTGCCTACCTCCTTTTGCCTCTTTTGAGCTACTGGCAGCAATGAGGACACAGGAGAGCTGGTACAAAATCCCACAGGGACCCACCTGGCTTCTTCTTTCAGGGTCTGTACCGAATATCCAATCTAAACCTCCCCTGGTGCAACTTGAGTCTGTTTCCTCATCCTGTCACTTGTTACTTGGGAGAAAAGACCAACCCCCACCTGGCTACACCCTCCTGTCAGGTCTTGTAGAGTGATAAGGTCCCCCCTGAGCCTCCTTTTCTCGAGGCTAAACAACCCCTGCCTCAGCTACTCCTCACAAAACGTGGGCCCCAGACCAGATGTACACATGTACAGATGTTTGGCCACATAGAGATGTGCAGCAAACAACAGAGCTGCAGCCCCCAGAAGGGCTGTGTTGTGCTGTCACACAGCAGGCCCGGTAGCACTGATAGCAAAATCAAAGGCAGAAAAATCAAAGAGCCACCCAGTGTGATACCAGCAGCCGGTCCAAGCCTGGCTGTTTCATGGCTCCCTCAGCCTCTGGAGGGGTTGTGGGAAGAACTCGTGCCCCGGGCTGGAGTTGGCCGCTCACTGACCAAGCATGTGCCACGGAAAAGGAGCACGAGTGGAGCAGAGGCTTCCTGGGCGGTGCTCCTGTGGCACTCTCGGGGAGCTTCTGTCAGCAGCCCAGAGCTCAGCGGTCCCTGCGGGGGCTTTTCTCTGCCAAGCAAGCCTGGAGATGGAGCGCAGGAGGTGAGGGCAGCAGTCATCTTTCTCCTGCCTCTAGTCAAAAGATCCACAGTTTTAGAAATCGCTTTTCCCCCTCCATCTGTGGATCGTTAAGAGCACCTGCAAGCTCCATCAGCCCCTTGCCAGGAGCAACGCGGTTTTCCCTCCTGCCCTGCGCAGCCAGGCACACATGAACTATTATTAGGGCCCCCTCTGGTGGCATCGCTGTAAGTCCCGGCTGTCTGGGGGATTCCCGTGGAATTCACACCCAGACCCCTCAGCACGGCCAGCAGACCCAGCCGCGGCAAGGAATGGGAATGTCACTCTCCTCAGCTGAGAGCTCATGGATCTGCATGACCCCGTGTTCTCCACGCAGACCTCTTCACTCACTGCAGACAGCCCCTGGCTGACCCCAAGGAGTCCCTGGGCCCCCTGTGTTTCTAAATGGGTTTTGCAATAAAGGGGGAGCACATTGCTGGCTCCAGGCCTGGTTATTCATGGCCCACAGTTGTTTACCTGGGAAACGCGCTGTGATGACTCTCACGAGGTGGCAGCAGCTCCCAGGATCAGGTGCTGGCAGGTTACAGGGCACATCTGCCCCCGGGACCCCTTGGTGTCCCTGCCATCCCTGCACCAGGAGCACCAGGGCAGCTGGCTTGGTCCAGCAGCGACCACAGCCTTTCCTGGCTGTCCAGCCCCTTGGGATGTCTTCTAGTGACTGTGTTTCTGCTCTTTGGTAGTTTGTACCTGGTTTGGGGGAAGATGTGAGGCCGTTCTGGCACCAGTGCCATCATCCCCTCTGTCACAGATGTCACTGACCCCTTCCCTAGTGCCAGGGGAAACTGCAATTTGGATCAGAGGCTCTTTGTGCAATCACAGAATCACAGAATATCCTGAGTTGAAAGGGACCCACAAAAATCATCAAATCCAACTCCTGGCCCTGCCCACAACAACCCCAAAATTCACATCACATGCCTGAGAGCATTGTCCAAAGCATTTATGAACTCTGGCAGGCTTGGGGCCATGACCACTTCCCTGGGGATCCTGTTCCTGGGCTCAACCACCCTCTGGGTGAAAAACGTTTTCCTAACAGCCAACCTAAACCTCCCTGAGCTGGGCTTAGCCCATGTTCTTCTTCATCATCCTGAGGGTTCAGGGACACAACCTCTGCACTCTCACCTGGTATAAAACCACAAGCACCCTTTCTCTGCAGGCTGGTTTTCCAGCCAGTGTGAAAAACAAGGTTAAATGCTTTGTGTACCATTTTAAATATAGAGTCTCAGCTGTCAGTGTTTGCAGGGGCAATTTTCTGGTAGAGAGAAGACAGATTTATAGGAATTAATTTCCATATTGGCAAAGTAACCAAAAACCTCCCCTGAAAAGCTCTGCAAATGCTGGCATTGAGACATGAAGGCTTTCTGTGCCTCTCTGCTGGGAGGAGAGCCTGACCCCAGCCATTTTTGGGGAAGCCAGATGCAAAATCCCATCCCCCAAACAAAACACCCTAGCTGGACATCACTGTCAGAAGGAAATACCCTCCCCAGGAAGGCTAGCTCCTCCATGGGGCCCAAAGGACTCGGGCTTCCAGCTCAGCAGGGATGTAAATATTTGCAGTACCAAGGTCCTGCAGAAAGGCAGCTCAGCACAGGAAAGAGCTGTCAAACATACCTCTAGGTCCTCCTAAATAATATTTTCCCATTAATTTTTTTTAAAAAAATCATATATACTAGCTTTTCATTCATGGCATTTAAAGAATGTGCTTTAAATCTCAGTCAAATTAACAGCGACAGGAGCTATAAATCCAACCTGATTTAGTGACGATATTTTTTCTAAGCATGCAATATAAATTCACAACTATGAAAATTAACCCTGAAAGTCTGAGAAATTCTGAAAAGCCATTTAAAAGCCTTTTCCCAGGAGGCCCTGGGGAAACAGCCCCACACAAGAGGGGAGCCTGGCAGCAGGGCTGTTTTGATAACCTTCAGTGAAAGGGACCTGAGAATATTAACCATTACTGGAGGCTGGGGAGGAAAAAAATGCTGCAGCCCTCCCTGCTGCTTTTCCAGCTCAGATGGAGCTGTGAAGATGTGGCACCTGGGATGGGGATGGGAATATCTCTAAGTTACTGTAACACCAGGAAAAAAAATTACTTTAAAAAATAAACATTTTTTAGAGGAGTTTGGGAGTTTGATGCTGAAAGGTTCAGGTACCAGCTGGGTTTGGGAACAGGGCTGGGTGCTCCAGTGCATGATCTGCACCGCTGCTGTCAGCAGCAAAATTCCAAACACTCCTTTCTGCTGCTCTGGATGTGGACAGATGTAATAAATAAGGAAGAAAAATAAGAAGATCCTCCAAGCCAGCACAAAGCACAGATAAGCACCTGGGGCTGCTGCCAGCACCTTTGCAAGGCCCCATTCCTTGGGTGCCAGAGCTGTCCCTGACCTGGCAGAGGACAAACTGGGCAACCAGTTTCATTTGGCTCATGGGAGAGCATGGCACAGCCAGCTGTCGTAATAACAAATGGTTTGGAAAGAGTCTTTCCTCAAACAAATAAAAAACACTGTGTAAAAAAGCATTGTGCCATTCCCTGAATTAAGTTTCATGCAACTCCATCCCAGTTTCTGTCAAGTGATGTCTGTTTATATGTAACCACCTTGGATAGGCTTTTATATGTGATTTATACAGTTTGTTCCCTTTTTTCCAGTTGAAAAAGGTGCATTGTCCGCACTGCAAGTACATTTCAATTTGGAGTAAAAAAAGAAAAAAAGGAAAAAAATCAAGTAAGTTTAAAACAAGTAAATGCAGAAGTTAAAATGAGTAGAGAAAAAAAAAGCAGCTTCTGGATTAGAAATTTCACAATCTCACTTTCAATGGACAATTAGAGGAAAAAGTAATTAAAGGGTTTGCATCATCTGACCAAACCCAGAGCCCTGCTAAGCAACAGCCCCAGCACCCACATTGTCAATGCACCTGGCAGACATCAGAGCAGGTCAGGGCTTTTTAGGGGTGAAGGGAGATCCAGCTTGGACACACGAAGTGCTCTGCAAGGCCCAGGCCTCAAGACTGACCACTGCAGCAACATGGACAAAAAAATTAAGTATACTGGATCACCTTTACATATACACATACACATATACATACATATATAGATAATGATTCAAGGATTAATTATGTAAAGATTTAATGTAAAGATTAATTGTGTAAAGATTAAATAATTTGAATTATTAAAATAAATAGTGTATTTAAAATAATTTAAATTATTTCAAATATTTTAAACAGTTAAAGTTATTAAAATAATTTAAATGTATATATTTAGTTTATTATAGATACTCACAGCTGCACAAGGCAAAATGCAATTCTCAGTTTTGAGCAACACCCCAGTATATGAGGTATTGGCCATGCTTGGCTGCAGAGATGTCCATCAGAAACACAGAGCCAAGGCCATGGACAGCCGGAGGGGGCTGAAGAGGGAACTCCAACAGCTCCCCAAACCAAAGGAGATGGCCAGTGGGCAACCAGTGCAGGTGAGACCCCAAGGTATGGCAGGAATAAGCACAGCCCAGGGTCAGGGAAGGCTACAGGGCAGACTTGAGCTGCAGGGTGAGAAGGACAGGCTGACTGTATGGGTTGTGAGGAGCTCCAGGACATCATCTCCAAAGACCCCTTCTCTTTGCCCATGGAGATGTACAAATGCATCCCACCAACACCATGCAGGGGGATGGAATGCTCTGGAGTTACCCTCCCATGGCAACTGCTGTGCTGCAGGGACTTACCTTCCACCACCCACCAAAATACCCAGTGAACCTCTCAGATGTGCCATGGGTCCCAGCCTGTGCTCCTGGGTGGCAGTGCCCTGCCCTGGGTCACTGGCCAGCAGCAGGCAGGGCTCCAGCTGGCTACCAGGGCACTGCCACATCTGGTGCAGTGCTTGCAAGACAGCTTGGGCCAGCTGCAGAGGGATGGAGGAGTTCCCAGTGGCACTGAGGGAGTAAGTGGCTAAATCCTACTGCTAACCACCATCAAGGAGAGAGACTACAAACAAAGAAAAAGAACAAGTTCAGCCAAATTGGTAGAAAGGCACTTCCACACCTGGAGGCAAAAACCTGATGCCAGTCCTCTTTCTATGCTGAATAAAGTGCATCTTGTACTACTGCAAGTCTACCCAGCAGGAGGCACTGGGACACCAGTAACCGAGATGACATACCAGTCCCACTGCACTTTCACAAAGGTTTCTAAGTGCCAAAAGCAGGGCAGAATGTCCCCCAAAGCACTGATCTGTGCCCAAAACAAAGTCAGTCCTCAGCTGGCAGAGCTGCTGGGGTTAGCTGAATGTTGTTGCCCAAAATCAACCCTTCCGAGAAGCTCTTCCCAACACCACCACTGGGTGCTTGCTATCCTTAGCAAAGTAATTTTTGTGGCCACTCCACAGCCATCAGTGCCCAGGCCAGGCAGAGATGGTCACTTGAAGCAGAGCTCGGTTTTTATTGAAGGTAACCCCAGCCACAGTAACAACCAGGGTCCATCAACTTCACAGCCAACTCCTGCTAATTTCAGCCAGTGTCATTAAACCGAGACAAGGGGCAACAGGCAAGAGAAGGCCAGGCAAGAGCAGCATGACTGGAACATAGGAGTTACACAGGTGAGACATCTCAAGGTTTACTCACCCCAACAGCTGTAATCCAGGTTTTTTTGTTTTGTTTAAAAACATTGAATAGGAGGCTCACGCTGACGTAGCACAAGGCTAATGAAACACAGTTAACCATAAAAAGGAAATAATCTGATAAACCTCAGGCAGGAAAGTCCTTGGCAGTCACTGCATCTCAGGTTTCACCGGGGCTTTCAGCAGGAGAGTGTTTGGGAAAACATCTGCTGGTTTCCATGGCTGTGCCTGGAGGTGCCGGCCCCAGGTGCAGGGAGACACCTTCTGCAAACAACCCCAGGGATCCCGGGGGGAGCAGCGGGTGCTGGGAGCGCCCTGGGATCAGAGCCCAGCTGGCAGCTCTGGGCACACAGCACTGCCTCCATGCCTGGGGTCTGCACAGTGCAAACCAGCACAGCTGTGTAATGCCCTATTCACACTGTGCCCACTGTACCCTGTACGTTTATGCCATGTACTAAACTTCTGCCATTTTGTTTAAGGCGGAAAAAAAAGGTTTCAGGGAAAAAAATTAATGGTGCTGAGGTTCTGCCTAAATTTTCACAGCTACCTGCACAGGCCATGGCCTATTTGGTCTGCCTGAAGCTGCTGTGTGGTGAAGTTTCAGTGTGAACTCTACTGACTACATATGAAAAGAATCCGATGTTGTTTTTAACATGCACATTTTAATGAAGCAAACATTTCTATTTAATAAGTTATAAGATACAATTTTACAATCCTGCATTTTATTCCAGTTTATTTTGGTTTTACTTTCTAGTTTACAATGTAGTGAGCATTTCACATTAAGGCACAAAAAAAGCACAGTAAAAAAAAAACCCAACCTTCCTTTATTTTCCTAATAACTGTGCTGGAGAGTAGTGCATCCACACATAACTACAGAACTGTAAGCATGAACTTCTCCCGAGGGACAGTGACATGTCAACAAATTCTACCTTCTCCAAATTGCAGAGTTAGAGCTCATCAGGAGAGTTTATTGAAGCCCCAGCAGCTGACAGCAATTCAGATATGCACTTGGGAAGTAGTATGGAGTAATCTGGGACAAACAGACAAGTTACAAGGAAGTTTCCACTCCCTAACCCTCAGCAGCAACAGCGGTTGCAGCACAAAGGGGATTTCAGGAGAGATGAGTTTGCTTCAGGCATGTCCTTGGACTGAGATACAATAAACACCTTGCACCAAAGAGGGGTTTGTTCATTGATACTGCTATTACTGGTACTGCTATTATTGGTATTGCTATTACTGGTAACTTCATAGACCCACCCTGTGTCCCACTGCAGATGTAGGTCCCAATCTCAGAATGCCTTATTTGCGCCCCATCTCAGCCACCAGCCTGGCCTGCAGCCTCCAGGGAAAACCACTGGTCATCTTCTCAACACACCATGGTGCTGTGGACTGCAGCGACTCTGGGTCTCACAGGTGACAGCCATGCCTAGCTCAGCAAGTTCAGGGGCTTCACCTAACCCAACCAACCCAGGGCTTGTTTTAAATCAAAAGAGTGGGGGGCGGGGGGGGGGGTTACCTGTGAAGTTACAGAAACATCACCAGCATCCCAAGCTCATTAAAAACCGCATTACTAGCATCATGGCCAAAAAGCTACCTGTCTATAAAGTTACAAAGCATTAACATAGAGAGGCTGAAAGATTACAGGAAGTCATTTTCAGTCTGCTTTTGGTTTGCTATAAAAGATAAACTTTTTCTAAATGTAAACCATTAGCAAAGCATTTTCAGAAACATTTTAAATTTGAGTGGTAAAGCTACTTATAGTAGCTTTTTATAATGTTAAGCGTTAAAATTGATCAAGTATACAAAGGCACCTATTATAGTACCAGTTTTACCTCATTTCTTTACAGAAAAGAATTTGAACTGGGGACAGCCCAAGTCATATTCCATAACTAAAATGTAAAGTCTCCAGTCAAATAAAATCAGTAGTTAAGATACCCAATTACAAAGACAAATTCCAGTTTTCAATTAACATCTAAAGTCTTTAACATCCGCAAGGGAAATTAGTGTCTAGTCATCCACATGATTCTCCAAACATTAACAGTGACCCAGACAGTACTACAAAGGTACAATTTGAGGAGATATTAAATAGATTGACATTAGGTTGGTAAGTAGGATAGAAGTGAAATGCTTGTAAAAACAGTTACAGAGTTTATGTCTGACTATTGAAATGTGAGCTGTGTGTATCTAGAAACTGCATTTTGCAACAGGACTGCACCCAGTACAACTCTACATCTGAACTGCAAACACAGAGAGCGCCTGACACTCAGCGGGTTTATGGAACGGTGACATGGAAGGGACTCCCAGGAATGTGCTCGTCACCCCACTTCACTGCCAGGACATAGTCACCCCTTTCCTTGACAACATAAGCGACGTTGTACTGATGGCTGCCCAAATGCTTGATGGACACCTCTTCGCACGGTATTGTAGGTCCATGTACGCCAACTAACAGCATGTTGGAACCTACAGCAAAACACACCACTGTTAATATTCCTGAGCTTAAACAAGGCAGGGTGGCTGTACCATAACATACTGGCTCTGTAACACATGGACTTTGTTATTTTAATTCAGAGAGTGGTAGCTGAGTCATACATCAGATTAATTTGGTATAAGAAGGAATCCTATATTAAAATGCTTTCAACCTCAGAGGCGAGGGTTTAATCTGTGCTTTTTGCCAGACCTAACAGGTTACCACTATCTAACTACAGGTTACCACTATCGAAGTAGAGCACAGGAGACATCAATGTTGCTTGTGAAAACAAGCTGGCATTGCTTTACAAGTACTTCATCAGAAGTTAATAGCAGGGGCCAGTGGACACAGCTGGCCTGTAATCCACCTACCACAGAGATCCCAGATGATGATGATGATGATGATGATGATGAGCATCAAAAGGTTACAGGAACACCATGCATTACATGCTACAATGTACCACAAGGGTTGCTTAAGTTCAGCAACCTGTTTGTTCTCATGCCATAACCCTGTGGGTCTTTCAGGTGCACCTGGCTCAGATGAAGCCATTTGGAAAGGAACTGGCATCTTTACAGCCTCTGAATTAGGACTCACTTGGTAAGCACAGTATATAGTATTTAGCAATTTTCTTTAGAACCAGATCATTACCTCAAGCTCTGAATTTTAATTCTGCAAGTTGGGTTAGGGAAAAAAATGCCCAGCTAAACCACCCACCCAGAACATCCATCTGGTTCCTGTATCCATACCTGCTTTGCTGCAGTCCACAGAGAAGGAGCTTTTCTGACCCACAAAAGCCTTTGAGAGTCCTGCTCCCCGGGAAACCACTTTGCTGGCATCCGAGGTGGATTTGGGAATGGCGCTATAGCAAGTTTCAGTCGATGACCTTGTCACCGACTCTACCAGGATGGAAGAGGTTTCGTTGGCACTGCCCGGACCAACCAGTCGCTGCCCTGGAAACAGAAAAGGTTTCTCACATTCAGATTCGCCCCATCTGAAAGGCATTCACAAGGAGGTTTCGAAACCTTCCTAATGACTAGCATGCATTCTGGATCCAAAATGCATTTTTGGAGAGGAGCAATTTCCTACTTGGGTTTTTAAGCTGACATCTTCCAGCACCGCTGGCAACAATCCCATCCCAGAGCCCTCAAGTGGCTAAAGGACCACAGGAACTTCAGGATTCATTAAGCAAAGCTAGCTGCTTAAGAAGAGTTAATTGTGCTCCAATCACCAAATGCCAAAAATGACGAGTTGGCAGAAAAGCAGGTGCAATTTTGCAATGACACATTTTGAAAGCAGAGCATCCCAGCCTGAGGGAGTGCAGTCCCTGCCACCCTCTCCCGAGAACAACACCACACCAAGGGCACCACGAGGGCTCATGTCACTAGCTCAGGGGCAGCAGTAGAGATGAGCTTCAGCCTGTGCTTAAACACAGTGCTGGAGAGAGAACAAGCTTCCTAAACCAGCCTTCCTCACTTCACCTAGAAGCCTCCCAGACATTACTGACCTTTGCTTAGGTGATACCTGCACCAAAATTAGACCAAGAGAGGCAACACATGCTACAGGTGAGCAGGTTTCAGGCTTTGGGGGTGGGGGGAAATGGGTAAATAAGTCATATTTCCCGGCTACCAATGAAAGACCCTAGCACTAGATTAGGACTTAATATTACCCCATAAAGCTTTTTTATGCCTCATCACTGAGTTGAGCTGCCAAGCTCCATGACTACTGCTTTTGTAGCTGCTCCTGAGACCCCTCATCTAGGCTTTTGCTTCTAATGTTTTTGGGCATCTAGACCAGAACACCACATTATCTCGGAGGGACGTTTTCGCTGAATGACATGACCTGCTTCAGGCACAGAGTAAATACTAATTAGCTTTTTACCTGTAACCTTTGCCTTGAAGGGGCTGCCCACTATGTGGTTAGGTCCACCATATTTAACTCCAATTAAATAGTTTCCTGGAGCCATGGGTGTGTACATGACTTTGTAACCTTCTGGAGTTTCCTGGCAGTCCATTTTCACCTTTGATGGCCCTTCAATTGTAACAGAGAGGGTACCTGGACCAGCCTTGGTCGTGTTAATGAAAAACTCCGATTGCAGTCCTAGAAAGATGTAGCACAGTGAGACACACTCTTCCTCACACCCGATGTTACACACGCAGCCTCAGGCATTACATCAGGGCTAATTCGGCGCAAGATCAGGCTGCCCAGGGCTGCAGGCAAGGAGGGACACCACATCAACCCCAGCAGCCTTGCACAGGCCAGCCCCAAATGGAGCTCTGCACCCCTGGCAGCCTCCCCGGCTTCATCCTGCTCCCTCCTCCAGTTAAGCTATGTGACTGTGTTGGAGAAGGGGTCATAAGAGCCCTTCAGGACTGAAATGGAAGTAATTGGGTATCAAAAAACTGGCTTAGACAGAAAACAAGAGCTTTTCTGCTGGGCATCAGAGCCCACACCCACACAGCTCCAGCAAGGCAAATTTTGGGAGAGCTCAGAGCTGTCTCACTGCCTGGACTGTAAATCAGCAGTGAAGGGTGCACAAGAAAGCAGGAGAGACAAGGGGCAGGAGATGGCCTGGAGGAGATGGGTGTTTGAACTGCTCGGCAACAGCACTCCAAGCAGTTTGTGGAAACAAAAGCTTGTTTAATTACAGCATCTGGTTAACACAGCTGAATTATTGCTGCTAATACTAAGCCAATGACACAATGCCAGCAACACAAGAAAAAATTAAGTAAGGCTTTCAGCCCCCAAATAATTTACTGTCAGACTCTGGCCTCAAATATTTATGATCTTTGGGCTGTTGCATGAGACACTGTTGAAGAGGAATAAAGTGCTCGGGCTCACTCAAAACCAGGACAGCCATGGGAAAGTTTACTGCTGCTGCGATGGAAGCATGAAGACATGGGAATAAACTCGGGAGAAGTTTCTAGCCTCCCCACAAAAGAGGCTGTGTCGCAATGCTGGAAGAGCCCAGCTCCCACAGAGGATTGTGCCATCTTCCAGTGCTCCAGCAGCCCATCCCCCTGGCACCGCTGGCCCGGGAGGTCAGTCATCAGCCCACAATGCCCTGCTCAACTGGAGAGAAGTTAATTCTCAAAGCCAGCAAGCTTCACAGCTTCTCTCTATGAGTTCTTGCTCCAGAGGCACTGCTTTTTCCTGTGCCTCAAATGAAGGCTCACATTGTTGGAGGCTGCAGACGCTCAGCCCTCCCAGGGGGACGGTTCAGGTGCTCAGCCACTGAAACCCCTACACTGGGTCATTGTTCTAAAACGCTGCTCAGCAGCTCCCAGGGCACCGCACTTTTGGCAGTGGCCAGGATTCAACAACGGGGCACAGAGCAGCTTTGCTGAAATTAAGCAGTCTATTTAGATTAAAAACAACCCCAAGCACCTTTATAGATGAAGAAATATTCCCTTCTCCCTGATGCTTCACTGGCTGGTATTAATGAGTGCTTTTGTTTCCACCCATTAAAGCAGCTCGAGCTATATCTTTATTTTATAGAGTGTATCTGCATGTTTCCAAAACCAACTGCTTGGTTCCTCCAGAACAGCAGAAGCTTTGACCAAATAACTGCAGTATTTTTTTTTTTTTTCACAGTGAGAAAAATGGTATGAAATAGAACCCACAGGAGACAGCAGTGGATAGGATAAGATGAACTAGCTATTCCCTTACACAACAAAAGAAAAGAAAAATAATCTATCTCTGCTATTTACCTGTGTGTGTGGCCTGAGCAAGAACACAATTAAATAAATCAAAGTGCATATCCTGGAGTGTTTTCATACTTTCTTACTACGGCCACAAATCATAGAAATGAAAAAACAAACCCTAAACCCTACATTCTTGAGCTGAGAACTATCAGATGAGGCAGCCACAGCAGACAACGAGGTGTCAGATTTCCAAGAAGAGACTGTTCACGCTGCATCTGGAGCATGCATAGCATACTACCAACAGAACAACCCACCTTCTCCCTAGGGTTTACACATCCTACTGCATTTCACTTGAGATTTCTTAGAGGTACAAGCACCAAAGGAAAGGGACAGGATACACCCTCATACTCATTTAATTAACACAAGTCAAACAAGATTCCTTCATCTAGACAGCCAACTCAGACATTGTGTTCACGTGTGGAAGGGAGCCAGAGCATCTCTGGAGCTCGAGGGACCACCGACGTGGAGCTAAGCTAAGCAGCAGTGCTGTAGCCCAGCTGCTAACCAGCAGTTCAGTGAATGCATGTTGCAGTTGCTGATTTACAGAAGTTTTAAGTTTGTTAAGGCTCAGTATAGGGTGCAGACTTGTGAGTGATGGTTATGACATGAGGAGCATGCTAGAAAGCAAAATAAGCCTGCACTCAGGTCAGCAGAGAATGTGGGTTAGTTCAGCTGCCTTAGCAGGTGAAGTCATGTACAAGTATGCCTAGAAATAGGTTCTGTGTGTCTCAAAGCCCAAGTGCAAGCAGGTTTGTAGGAGAAGGGTTACCCGTGGTGCCGCTCTCCAGGCCGGATCCATAGGCTGTGACGAGGGCGGGGTTGCCCGCCTGGCCGGGCTCGCCCACGCGCACCTTGAAAGGGCTGCCCACCACATGGCTCCCGTTGAACTTCACATCGATGGAGTGGATGCCGTTCTCGTGGGGGATGAACCGAACGGCGTATTTATCTGCAAGGGAGAAGGGGCTCTTCTGACAAATCAGAGGCAACAATCCAACCATAAACCACCAATTAAACCCAACGCAGGGCTGATTAGCAACCCAAGCTTCTGAAAGGCTTTGGCCTATTTTGGTCCCAGCTTAAGTGAACTCAGCTACACGATCTGCTAAACTCGTATTTAAGCAGGAAAATGCTGTATTTATCACAGAAGGTTTTACAGCTTGAGTATTCACCTTGCTCACTAGGACTTGATCTCAGCTGTCATCTAGTCTGCAGGGTGAATTTTAGGATTATTTGCCTCACTCGTGCACTAAAACATGACAACTGAATCACAGCCCAATCTGTCAGCAGCTGAGGGAGCAGTGCAGAGAAGAAAAGCAGCTGGTCAGAGCAAGCCAAATCTTACCAGCGAGCTGAGTGTGCTGCTCTGGCACCACACCTTTATCTAATGAAGTCATTTAGCAATTTGCTGATATTTCACATTTTTGATTGCATGTTAGCTCAGAGGCGGGACTGATCTCCCCCAGCTGGACAGCTGCTGTCTGTTCATAGTACAGACCATAACTCATACAGACTTCAAGTGAAAAAGAAAAGCTCATTGCTGAAACAGGTGTTGAACTTTCTGTAGTGTTTGCTTATAGACAGCTTCCTTGACATTTCATGTGAAGGAGTGAGTGCGAGTTAAAAATAAACTATTAGTCAAAGACCGAAGCATAGCTTTGAAAAATAAACTTCTTCCCTGGTTAAATTCAACAACCACATCATATTTCATTTATTACTAATGTCACTGTACCTTCGCTGGCAAGCCAAGATTTAAATATTTGTATCTTACACAAGTTGGGGCTCACTCAGTTCATGGAAAAGCATGGACATAACCCTGATTGAACAACTCTTGACACCAAAAAAGTCATTTTTCAAGCAACGTGCTCATCCCTGGGATACACTATTCGTAAGCCAAAGGAACTGAATTTCCTATGGGGCAGCAAGTGCTTTGAGGTCATGCAATTGTGTTGATCATCATCAAGCTGTGCTCACCTGGCTCCAGCTCAGACACATGGCACTCTTCGACAGCTCCGGAGGGGCTGTGGACTTTAGCATCGATCTTGCCCTTTGCCCCATTCAGCCTTATTGCAAAGGATGCTGGCTGATTAACTTTTAATCCAGACTCCTGAGAATGCAACAGTCAGATTATCAAATTTAAACTTTCATTTCAGACAGCACAAGATTTGTGGCAGGAAAATAACCACTTCAGCATGAGGGCTTTTCAGATTTTAACAAAAGGCATAAAGTTGTGACTTGCATTAACTCTCAAATCAGAAGCTCTCTCTCTCTTAGGGGGTGGCTGATTCAGGAGTCACCCACGTTGGCTAGGCTGACTTTTCCCACGGTAACAGACTGTTTTTGGAAGTCAGACAATTGTGCCACATCAAAGAGATGCAGGTTTACAATACTAGTCACCCGTTATCACTGAGGTCAGCCCTCAGTATTCAGGCACTTGATTTAAAGGATGCTTAAGCTATAGCTCCATTTTCAGCCCATTCATTTATTCCAGATTCATTCAGGGAAAAGCCTCTGATAATCCAGTTGTCTGAAAGAGTAATATGCATGTTTATATTTGCCACAAGAGGCTGCATTTAGAACACCACCACAAGACGTCTTAAACATGAGAAAGTAATTTAAAACACGAAACCAGATGTTGCGGTGCTGTCAGGCCACTGGTGGAAGGCGAGGCAGCTCCGCATCTGAGCCACAGTGGTCTTCGACCAGCACAGCCCATGCAGCTATCCAGCAGTAATATCTCATGTTTAACATACTTTACCTCATCTTGTTTTCAACTAAATCCTGAAGAGGGAAATAAATGCAACTGAGTAGAACTGAGGTACAATGTATAAACAAGTCCCTGATGTGGGTTTAGTGGAAGCTGATGCTGCACAATGCACTCCGTTACCGAATACTCAGCTTTATCTGCCTCTCCAGGACTTAACTGAAGTGAGTATTCCTGTCAAAGAGTCTTTAAATGAAACACAAGGCAAACATCAATACCACAGTGACTAATTAACGCCCTTGTAACTCCTGGGTAGAAGAGATACTATCAGATCAGGCTGTCATGGTTCATTTACACAGCTGAGGTGGAGAATTCCTGCAGCCCAGGCAAACTCCTGGGGATCACAGCTGGGACATAGCCAAAAAAAAGCCTCAGCTGAAGTACTAATCACCACTCAAGGAGGACTAAGGTACAGTATATTTAGACACAGATTCTCAGTCTCACATCCAAGCTTCTGGCTTTGGAGATTTCAGTCAGGCTTTTAATGTTACTTGTATTTTAATGCCTGTAACCACACACACACACAAATTATATGGTGAGGTTTCCAGATGAGCCCACACCAGCTACAAAGCTGTGATTCACTCTGAGATTCACTACTGTTCATGAATCATCTGAGCTGTGACTCTGTGGTTTTGTGACATCAGCCAGAGCAAATCTGCACTCTGAACTCACGGTGGGGCCACCTCTGTCTGCCCAGCCAGTCTGCAGTGATGTTCCAACCATGCAGCCCTGCACTACCTCACCCATGGAAATGCAGCTCTTCATCCACGTGCCAAACGAGGAACTTGGTACCAACATGATCACTGGTAGTTCACCTGAGTTTTAGTTCTCCTTGGCCTTCCCCTAGCTAATGGCATGGGAAACATGTCTTAGCTCCTCCAGTGCTATTTCTGGAGCCTCTTATTACTAATTCCTAAGTGTTATCACTTGTAACACACTCAGTTGAGCCTTCTGCCTTTGAACTCTGGCTAGCCAGAGTTATCCAGGGGCCAGCTGCCAAAAATCTCTCTGACTGCAAGCTGAGCTTGAAAACAAGCACCAACCAAGGCAAGGCTATTACTAAGAAGAAAGGACAACCATTTTGGTTTTGGAGAACAAGGACGAAATCAGTTTCTGTGGTAAGTTGTAGAGATGTTTCCTTATGTCTCACCTGAAGACTAGTGACAGTGAGCCTGCGAGCATCATCAGAGGGGGCGATGACGGGAACCAGGTAGGGGCTTTCAGGAATGTGCTCATCATTGAACTTTATGGACACCTCATAGTTGCCTACAGAGAGAAGAGAAGAGAAGCAGTGAGTGTCCTTAGTTTCTTTCAAAGTCACATTCAGTGTTGTTTCCACATGATTTTGTCTCAGTACATACCTGGCTCTTGAACTATATATGATGCACCACAAGATCCATCTTTATGGTCATCAAAGGTAATTTCTGCTTTACTTGGGCCTTCTACAGCAATAGACAATCCTCCAGCTCCAGCTTCCCGTGTCCATATGCTGAACTCAGCTGTTGAAGCACATGAGAGCACACACAAGAGTAAGTTTGCTGCTTGCAGCTCAGCTTCCTCCTAACAGACTGTAAAGTTCCACATTTGAGAGTATTTTTAAGAATGGTAACTCATCCTATTATCCTGGGAGATACTGCTTAGCAGTTTCTCCAGGAGGCTGCTGTTAGCCAAAACATTGCACTGCAGACCTGCACACAGCAGATCCTGGAGCCCATTGAGGGCAGAGGACTCACCTGGAACACCTGTCTCTCCACGCTCCAGCCCTGGGCCTCCAGCTCTCACTTTATGGGCTCCCCCCTCGCCCAGTGGCCCCACGGTGAACTGGAAGGGGCTGCCTGGCACCGGCTGCCCTTTGTATTTGACATCCACAGTGTGGACCCCCATTTCTTGTGGCACAAAGCGGACACAGTAGGTGTTTTTGTCACACTCTACAATTTCAGCATCGAAGTTTCTCCCAGAGGGACTAGTTACCTGGGCTGTCATATCAGCACAATCAATTTCTAGAAAGAAGAGAATAAAAAACCACATATTAGAAAGTGACAAAGGGTTTTGGAAGCAGGACCTGAGCTCAAGTGATTACCCAGGACAAATAACAGAAGAGGCTTCATGTGTGCTTCTGAGCAGCAAACCTGGCCAGCTGCAGCTTCCCAGGTGCTACAGAGGCAGGTGAAGTGGCTCGATAAGTGCAGCCAGCTAAGCCTGGCCTACGTGATTCACAGTTTCCAGACAGCAGTACAAACATTTAACAGCCAACAGGATGATCTTAAAACCCTGGAGCTGGGGTGAGCTGTGCAGCCCATTCTCCAGCCTGCTATGCACAGAATAAATTAAATAAGGCCTCACCAGTATTTATTTCTCCATGTGTTGATCGTGGTTATACTTATTTTTAACTGTTTGAAAAGACACACTACCAGTGTTTCTTCCCTAAGCTATATTAATATGAGAATGTCTTTACCACACTGAAGTTCGTATTTTCCCTGCTTCAGGTACACCCATGCTACATAAGTGCAAGTTGTGGTTTTGGGGATAAGGATGTTGTTCTTACCTGGGATTTTTAGGTTCAGATCACATATGCTTCCTACTGTTGCAACAGAGGGAGCCCGTCTTGTTCGTGTAATGCTCTCCTTAACTCTTCCTTCACCACTTATCTTCACACTAAATGGGCTGCCTGTAAGTATCACAGCAGGTCATTCCTCCTCTGCTCATTACACACTTCATTGAGGGCAGAAATGAAAGCTTCCTCTGACTTGTAGGGGATCATAGGGGAACTCTTATAGCCAACTAATCAAGTCAAATACACCCACATAACCAGAACAGTTTCGGATGCTTGCTGCCTGGGGAGAACCTTCTTGAATCTTTGGAACCTATGGCCCAAGCCAGACCACACAGCCTACCCACAGTTCCAGAGCACTGGTCAGCCAGGTAAGACTTCTGTTGTACTAACCAAAAATTTGCCCAGCACTTCTGCTTACCTGGAATGTGTTCGTCTGCAAATTTAGTGGACACAATGTACACACCAGGTACAGTTGGAAAATAGGACACTTTGCAAGTTCCATCTTCTAGATCTTCAGTTTGGATCTCTACCTTGCTGGGTCCTTCGACTGCCAGTGAGATCCCACCATAACCTACAATATAGATAAGTTAGCCTCAGATTTCCATAACTCTACTCTAAATCTGACATAAAATAGTCCAAACCCATAGCAGGTGCTAGTTGGTAGGTTTGTATCATACTGGGCACATGGGAGTTGCATGATGCCTTAATGGCATTTCCATATACCTCATCAGTCAGACGTTGAGGCACAGCATGCATTCAGCTCCTAAAATTCTCTGACCATATCCCTTTCATTTCATTGATGTTGAAAAGTCGTCTTCCAAGCTAAAAAAAGTTATCTAAGGCTTCAAATTAAACCAACAGGGAAATAAATATCTTCCTCATCTCCTTCCTGCTGTACCAAATGATACTAGAGCCAGCACCACCAAACTAAAAAGTTTCATCACTGCCCCAGTGACAGTCCCTGTTGGTTGTAACAAAGACATGAGCCAGGACCTTAAAAAGCATATTCTAAGTTAAGAGCACTGTCTGTCGTTAATAAC
The DNA here is from genome assembly GCF_020740725.1 of Corvus hawaiiensis. Classification (NCBI taxonomy): domain Eukaryota; kingdom Metazoa; phylum Chordata; class Aves; order Passeriformes; family Corvidae; genus Corvus; species Corvus hawaiiensis. The sequence continues at coordinate 15,067,105 of NC_063223.1, forward strand.
TGACAATAATGACTGTGTTTAATGGCAGCTTGTGACCTGGTGGTCACATGCTAAGGGAGGCGGTGCCCTTGTGTAGAGTCAATATATATCTCACAGCATCTCATGGTCCCTTTGTGAGGGAACTAACCTGCATCTCTTGTGTCTACAATGAAGTCACACATTTCAAAGGTTCGTCCTTCTACCAAGCCACGTCCAAAAACTCTTGCCCGTCTGGCATCCCCGATCTCGGACTGGACCACCATGATTGTTACAGGGCTGTTTGGTACATGGCTCCCATTTTTCTTGATGCTAACCAGATGTTCTCCTACTTCCCGTGGAATGAATGAGATGCCTACAAAGCAGAGAAATATGAGAAATTTATTCAGTTTTTATTCATGTTATACTTGATTTAAATGTCTTCATCACACCAAGAAATGAAATACTGCAAGAGCACTCTCTTTACTCATGTTGAAATCTTGCTGTCAAGTGGACCACAAGGCCATTCATATATGCCAAGGCCATTCATTATATTCATATATAAACCCACTTCAATCACAACCTGGCACATCACATACAAGCTAAGACAAGAGGTTATTCTTCATACTTTTCTGTCTTTGAACAAGTGTAGCAAACACTATCAACTACTTGGTTGGACAACACTCTTCCAGAAAGGAGCACAGAAGTCAGTCATTTTACACAGCAAAGCAAACTGGAGTAAAGGCTATCACTGTAATCTCTCAGAGCTTACCAATGTGGTTATTGGGCAGCCTCTTCAGAAGACAAGGCTCATCACGACCAGATGGGGCTTTAATGCTGGCTGTTAGGAGACTGAGATCAGTCTCATTGATGTCCAACATGAAGTCAGCAGCAGAACCAAGTTTAACCTGAGACCGCCTTCTGTTATCATCTGAATGCATAAAGAGAAACGAGTCACAAAACATTATAAGGTTAAGTGCAGAACAAGTCAGAGGACTTCAAACTCCTGCCACAAACCAGGTTCCCCATGCTATCAGAGGTTAATTTTTAATATGAAGTGCTTCCAGAAGTTTAAACTTTATACCTGTGATCTTGGCTGTGAATGGACTGCCTGGAATGTGTTTGTCATTGTATTTGACCAGGATGCTGTAGTTCCCAGGTAGAGTAGGTAGGTACGTGACTGTGCACGTCCCATCTTTGTTATCAATGCAGCTGATCTCTGCTTTTGAAGGTCCTTCAATAGCCAAGTCCAGCCCACCTAGGAAAAAAAGTAGAGTGGCACTTACATAAATCTTTGTGAACACGAGGTCCAAAGACTAGGTCCAAAGAGAAATATCTAGTACCTGGTACTGAACACTGATCTTAAATGCATGTTTTCAAAGGACAGCAGCAAAACTAGCTCAGGCCAATCCACTAAGGCCACAGCTCCATTCAGTCTTTAGATTTACCCAACAGTGATTCCACATCCAGTCATCATCCACTAGATTTAAGCTGCTTTCAGTTTATTTTTAATTAAACAAACAATTTGCACCCTGTACCACAGGGTACATCTACTGCTCTCAGGAGGGGTAATAAACCAGTTTTTACTGCAAGTTACAGCCTGATATTTGCATAAGTCATTTGTATCACATCAGAGATTCAGAGTTGGACAGATGAATGCAAATTAAAGCCAGTGTGCATTACACTACCAAGAAGTTCCTTGCTTAGGGTAGGATGGGTTTAAAGAACTGACTTACCCTCTCCTGCATCTTCTGTGACAATGGTGAAAGTTGCTGGTTTGTTGGCAACCCCATAAATGAGGCCAGGCCCATAAGCAGACACACTGCCGCTGTTGGGGTAATTGACATAGAACTGCAGAGGGCTCTCTAAAGGGGAAAAAACCAAAAAGAAGCACTTTTAAGGATGGGTGGTCTGGACTACAAGAACTGATGCCCATGTTCTTGAATGCCCTTCTCATTATGTGATATCTGACAAACCTCATTGTGACTGTAATGCACTTAAAAATCAAATAAGCCTCCGTTTCCACCCTCAAAAGACACTTCTCTACAATTTGTGCCACATTCAGTCATGGAAGAGTAAGTGTTACCCTAGTTACCAGAGATAAGCTTAAATGATGTTGTAAAGGTTCCTGTTCATTGCAAGTTTATTTTTAGCACATTAAATCAGAACATGACTCAGAGGCAGGCTTTCAGTTCAGGCACTGATTCTGAATTTTGGTTGCTCAGAATTAGGAACTAGCACAGCACATTGTCTGACTCAATGAACCTGAACTAGCAAATTTGAAGGGTATCCAAAAATGTATTTGCCAGCCTCAGATTAGCTAAGCTGGTGCACAAGAACAAAAAGTACAGTCACCAACAGCCAATAATGGTTTCAAAAAAAGGCACAGATAGCTCTTCAGTTCGAAGTTAGATTTTGCAGCTGAGACAGTAAAAAGTTTAGTTCATGACAACCTTCAAGAAAGAAACATTATGGCACATCATCTTTCTATCCCACCACAGGGTAATGGTCTTAGTGAACCAATACATCAGACAGGTCAGCACCTAGGGAGGTGCTAATATCCATAAAGGGCTGAAGAGACTGAAGCAGCACCATGCATCACATCACTGAGCTCCCTACTTCAGCCTAAGTTATCCTGCGTTTTTGTACCAACAGAACCAGCAGCCCCTCTCAGGCAGTACTGAAGGTATTTTGTTTCATGTCTACACATCCTTCTACAGGTCTGCCCCTTTCTGCCCAGCCCCCCACATCCAGCATGCCTGAAGAACCACAGGCCAGCCACAGCCTCCAGGCGAGGCAGCGCGCTTCCGCTGGGGAGCTGGTGAAGCAAGGACAAAAGAAGAGAAATGGAATGAAAGGCAGTGATTTCTGTTTGTTAAGAAGCAGCCAGGAAGAAACAAAGATTACAGCATGATGTGCATGTGTGTTTTATTTTATTGCAATCAGATGGAAAGAGTAACTATAGTATTTTAGCCAATCAGTTCTCCCCACAGTTTTGAGATTTTTTGCCAATGCAGTTTTAAGGATAAACACACACTGTAACCAGTAGTTTTGTTGAGCACCATGGCAGTAAATTTCAACCTGAAAAACTGGTAGTTAGAAAATTGTATGTTTCTTCTTCATAATAAAATGCCACAAAAGCTAGTTTCCCAAAACCAAAATCCATTTTAAGCCTGGCTGGTACTATTAAACCACAATGGAAGCTCATATATGCCGTCACTTACTCCTTTGCTTTAGCTCTGCTCTGGACTACTTGCAGAGAAAGGGCTGTTGAATGGTAAAATATCCTGGGCAGATCTTTCCACAGCATGTACAACTCAGCTATAGAACCTCACCAAGGAGCAGATGCATCAGCAGGACTCTACACTCAGATTTGCATCGCCTGCTTTTTCAGACTTACCTGGGATGTGATTTCCCATGTATTTTATGTGCATTTCATGCAGCCCAACCTCAGTAGGAGCATATTTCACTGTTACTGTGCCATCTTTGTTGTCCACAATATCTGGTGTATCCGTCTTTCCAGAGGGCATGTGTACTTCACCTACAAAATGCCACCATGGGAGTCACAGAAGAAGAAGCTGCCTGCTTCCCCTCTCCCACCCACAGAGAATTGTCTAGCCATTTTAAACAAGCATTTAAAATTGTTAAATTCCTTACCCACAGGCACAAATAGGAGACTAATGGGAACACTAACCAGACATGTTTTCTGCTTAAGCTATATGAATACAAGGCAGTGATAGACATCTGGCAAACAGTCCTGTGACCTTACAAACTCTACAGGCAGGGCTGTTTGCTGCAGCCACTGAGCTTTCCACAGCAAGCTGCAGAAAAAGCACTGATCTACCTCGTGGCAAGATGCTCCATCTTCTGTTGCACTTTTGAAAAGGAAAGACTGACTGTTCTTTCAAGCTGTGGCAGGACAGGGCTTGGGGTGGGATTGCTGAGCTAGGGGGCAGAGGGGACACAGGCCTTGTGAGCAGGAGCTTAGAGCAACCACAGTACTACTGGAGCAATGCTCTCAACTGCCAGACCTGTAGAAGAGGGGTCACCTGATTTGGAGAAGGGATGTAACAGGAATGCAGAATTAACTGCTTTACAGCATCTGCACAAAAGAAATAATGGAGCTTATCAAAGATGTGTGTAGCTTCTGTGTAGAAGGGAAAAAGCATCAACAGGCCCTGCAGTGTAGTAGCTCACAGGCTAGCACTGAGGGCCACAGCAGCACCAAGAATCCCCTGATTTAACTCAAACCATTGAAGGGGCGTATCCTACTCATCCTCAGCGGGTGCCACTCGATGTGAAATTAAACAACTAAGTTGCTGGCAGGATACAAACCTCCCCCACACACTGTGGTCTAGACCACCCAGTCTGTTAGCTGCAGATGGATAAACACACTAACAAAAAGCATAAACCTCCCTGAGAGGCACTCCAGGTACCTGTTATTTCTCCTTTCCTTACAGCAAATGGGATAACCATATCAAAGGGCCTGAACCCCATGCCATTCATGTCTCCAACCGGGACATAAGCTTCTTCTGTAACCTAAAGGAAGCAAAAAGATGGGTCACTTCAAAAAGGATGGTAGAGCCAAATGAATACTGAGCAACTCCACTGCAAGCACAAGCAGAAGAGAGTGTGCGGTGATTATTGCAGCCAGCCAAGGACTGGGCTCAACCAGAGCAGTGTCCGGCCAAGCTCTCCTTCACAACACCACACCGCAGAGCAGAGCAAATCAAACATGGCGCGGACGGAAGACATGCTGGAAAAAAGTCAGAGATAAAAATGGAACACAAAGGGATGGAAGACAATGTAGCGCACACAAGACCCAAAGTGGCTCCATCTGAAAGGATTTAGTTGCTTAAGGCCTGGAAGAGAAAGTGATTTTTAAATGGGGCAGAATGATTGCAACACAAAATGGACAAAAGAAACAAGTTTCACAATGCGACTCTGAACTCAAGACACTGTGATTTTACTGGGAAAACAAAGGAGTGCACTCAGGGTGCATTTGCCAACAGTAGACATTTCAGAAGTGGAAGCTGTGGGTGCAATGATCCTCTTCACGTTTACATAAGTTTATTTGGAGATTCCCTTCAAGCAGCAAAGAAAAAACAAGGTCTGGATCCCAAGAACAATTGATGAAACAGAAAGAATGAACACAATGACCAGAGCGATCAAGCAGTCCCAAGAAGCAGGCTGTCATCTGAAATGGAACACAGATGGGGAAAAAACAGCTGAAAAATGTAAAAATTTTGTACCCAAGGGCGGAATCCGGGTGGGGAAGCGCCCACTGGCTCCTGCGACCGTGCGGTGACATCATCTGCATCTACAGCCTGGGCAGGGGTAGAGGCAGGTTAGTTGTTATTAGATGTTATTCTAGCATGGAGGCAGTCCCACCTTTCACAGTTCAGAACACACAGCTCTTTCTAGTTCAACACCTTCTCCCACCATGTAGCCCTCCCAGTCCTCTCGCCATAGCAAAGACCTGGATCCAGTCAGGGAAGCTGGGAAACTGCCCTTATCCACAGGTGCTGGGGGAAGCCACCAGTGGCACAGCAAAGGGACAAAGCTAGTACGTGCTGTTGTGTGATGCTTGCGAGGGAAGCAGAAAGCTGTGCCTGAACACTGGTGGAATTGAATATCAGAGTTGCTTTCTTATGGGACTGATGCAGTGAGGGAAGGGAAAGGTTTAAACCTAAGATGAGAGTCCCCGAGCACTGCACAGCGTGACGTGCCAGCGGGGAGGCAGGGGAGCTGGCTATCGTGGGAAGGCTGCTCCAGCTCACGCACTTGGATGAATGACCCAGCCCACATCCAGCAAAGCCATTCTTCTGATTCATAGCTGGGACTGCGTCGTCAAGACACTGAATGTGTTTTCCCCTGGCGCAGCCGCTCTTCTCACCAGGCATGCCAAGAGGATGACTTGCAAATTCCCATATCTCCCATTAACCTGACATGAGTGGCTGGGACTGACACCCACACAGGCAGCTCCCCCAGGCTCAGCCATCCCAGCCCCTCCTGCCCATTTACACCACTGCAAACCATCCTAATAAAATAACCCACTGGAAACTTCTGCATGGATGGACTCCACTAAGAAAACCAATGCAAAACAGAAAGGCTGCTGTTTCAGTGTTCTCTGTCCCCAGCTGAGACACCCAAGTCAAACGCATACTGTATCAGGCAGCTAGGAAGTGGGAATTTTGGCTGGCCAGGATTGGGCTCCCTGACCTTGAGAGGCATTTCCTGTGGTGAACCTTAAGCAGTGACCAAGGGAGTCGTTTCTCTCAAGGAAATCTTCAGACACCCGTAGCCAGGAAGATAGGTAGGAAGAGCCAGAGTTGCTGGCCCCAAGGACTTGCTCATGAGCTCCATCCGGACTCAGCGCAAGTACAGTCCTGTGATTTCATAGACCGAGACGCACCAGAGGTTGCTTTGGATGAGATTACAGGACCAGGAATTGTTTTGCCAACACAGAGAGATGTTCTTCATAAGAAGGGCTTCTGTGAGCCCTGAGAGGCACCTAGTCTGCTCCTCAGGGGGCTGGGGTATTGTTTGCTAAATGTGGAGTACTGCACATTGGAAAGAAGATAATTAGAAGGAGGGGGAATTTGGCTACAACAGTTTAACCAGCACTTACAAATAATTTTTAAGTGTGAGCTAACAGTCTGCTTCCCTGGGATCTGTTAGCAGACCGTTCCTTGTTTTGGGGTCAACTTAATAAAAAGTGAGAGACAGAGAAGGCAGAGCACTGTATCTGACAATGGCTAACGTAATTAGTTGTAGAAGCTGATTACAACCACCCTTACATCATTTAGAAAAATAACTACATGGTCAGGAAATGAAAAACAAATTTCTTCAGAAAAGCTAAGTCTTCATCCTCTGATGGCTTCTATCCCGTTTCACTTAACTGTATTGCCTGCTCAAAATAAGCTCTGCAAGGAACAAGGATTCATTAGCTCCTGCTATCCTAATAAATGTCTGTACAAACATTTACACACAGAGTTAACCTATCGCTAAATAAAACATGGCAGCAGGAATCTGAGTGGGAGGTACTTCTGGAGCAGAACTGGCTTACCATGACAGTGAAAGGACTGTTGGGAATGTCCACCCCACCAAAGCGGACATAAATCACATAGGTTCCTGGTTTGGCAGCAGTGTAGAAGATATCGTAAGTCCCGTCCTCATTTTCAACAACATCTGCTTCAGCTTCTGTCCCATCTGGCGTGAGGACAGTGCACGTCACTTTTCCCTTCCCTGCTGATTTGGCGTCTACCACAAAACCAACCTCCTCACCAGTCTTCACAGTGGGTGCAATTCCAGGACCTACAAGGCAATTTTCATTACTGAAAGTGTTCAGAGGACAGTTTTCCCAGGCAGGCTGCCTGCAAGGCGCCTGGGGAGCATGGCACCAAGACATTGGTCCCGGGGAGTCACAGATGTGGGTTTGGGAGCAGATGTACAACAAGGGACATTTGTTAAATTGGTCAGCACAGTGGTATGCAAGAGCTGGCTACCAGCTCTCCTTCTCCTCTGCAATCACAGAGGATGGATGGGAACAGAGAGGAAAAAAGCTAAGTTTGAAGAAAGCAATGCCTTAACCCATACTCTTATCATCCTACTCCTTTATGCAGAGCCAAAGGCACTTTCTTCTGCCCAGCCAGCAACTTGGCTGCACTGCTTTAACATAAACCTCCCTGTGTAAGCAGCTGTAAAAGGGCACAGTAGCAGCCACGGCCACATTTCCTCCACCATTATCCATGAACAATTTTCCACTGTTCTGCCACACATCCCAAAAAAAACATCATGCAACAATGCTAAAATTGTAGCAATCAGATCTAGCTTGAAGAACACTGTGTTTAAATGAGAACTATTATGTCTTATTTGCAGTAGTACATAGTGAATACTCCTGCTTCTGACCTGCACTTGTTACCAGGTAAATGGCTCATTTTCAAGTGGCAATAAACCTGCTGGTTTAATACCTTGGCAGTATTCCAGCACTTACTCCTAAGGTGATTGTATTTCAGCTTTACAGCACTGAATCAGAAGCACTTCTTGGAAAAGGGAAATTTTAGCTGGCATCTGGCAGTAATCTCCATCTCGGTTACTTTGAATAGTTAGTGACTTGAGTTACTTGGAAGAGTATCAGATTTACCCATTAAGGCATCTTTTAAACAAATTTTGAGGCAAACGGGATACCTCTTTTTTCTTCCATTGTGTCAGGAACGTATTTCTGTTTAAAACAACTTGAAAGCAGCCAGCTCCTGGACAGGCTTCAGGTGCACTCTAACTGCACAATGTCCAGGTCCAGCACAATGCCCACACACTCTCACAGGTCTACAACAACAGATTAGGTTTCCCTGTTCAATTTGGCCTTGCCTAGTTTATTTAAGTCTCTTGATTGTAGAATAAATAATGTTCAGTGGCATTCTTGTAACTAGTTCCTGTCACTTCTGCTCCCTGTCACAGCCTCCTGGGAGGTGGGAGCATGCCACAGTGACCAGCCCAAAGCCATGTGATGAACACCCATCCTTAGAACTGGTAAGGGACAAAGCTGTGTGCTCCTACAGCAACGAATTTGGTCCCTCCCCTACACCAAGGCAATGATTTTTTGAGTCATAGTAATATCTTATCTTTAGGTTCTCTCCTTCCCAAAAGCCTGTTCAGACCCAGGCCAATCTTGACCAGACAGAAAAGCAGCAGAAATATTCACTAATAACACCCAGCCTGAACAAGCTTTGCTAATATAGAAGCACATGGCCAGCTATGTACATCCTCGGAAATAATTCTGTTTTAGCTTGGAATGAAAAGCTTCTTGCAACACTCACTGTGCAAGAAGCACGATGCAGTGGACACACACATATGTGTTATTTTTAAATCAACCTCACTGAAGCTCTCAGCTAGATCTATTGATGCCAAAATAAGCATCAGACAGTTGCATCTGGCTGTTTGTAACAGCCCAGGCAGTTTGACAGATTTTGCTAGAGGCTGCAAGAGATCCCTGCTCACCCAGAGGGTGGACACTTTATCTTTAGGAAAACCCCTTCTGTACGAGCAGCCAGATTACACAAGTCTCAAGCACGTCTTCTACACCCATCACATCCACTGTACCATGTTCAGAAGGCAGCTTTACATGCAGAACAACAGCAAAGAGAGGAGTCAAACACTCACCCGTGGCCAAACACTTGCTGGCATCCCCAGCTGGAGATGCCCGGATCCGATAGGGAGAGGCCGGGATATCATCTCCACCATACTTAACGCCAATTGTATAGCGGCCTGTTTTGTCAGGGACATAGGTGACTGTGTAAGTGCCATCCTTGTTGTCATGAATGTCCACTCTCTTGGGTTTGCCCTCTTGGTCCTGAGGAATGCAAACCAGAAGATTTAGATACTATGAAGGTTTTGAATTTCCTTAGCTGGGCATCAAATCTGTTCACAGCCATACTTAGGTGGTCTCAAACAGATACAGAACTGCAGCTTCTTGAAGTTTAAATATATTTTGCTCAAAGACTAGTAAGAAAAGTAGACTATTACGAGGAGGAAGGTTATCAGACCACTATAAAACAATCAGGGGTATCATTAACTACTCTTTGGTTAGTATGAGAATGTTTATAAGAGCAGCAAGCCATTTTAATAAGCTTTATATTAATTGTAAGAAGTTCGGGCGGGCTTCACTGTCATATTTCTACTGGAAATGAAGAAAACTTCCCAGGTCCCTGAGGCACAGACGGGCAGTCAGACTGTGCAGCTCTGTCCTGAGTAAGCACTGGGTAGCCTTAGGCAGCTGCTCCCTGACAGGTCAGAAGGGAGAGGGAAGCATTTCTGGAGTCTGCTATCAACCCCCCTGCATGAGGCATCCTGCTGCTGGCACACTGCAAAGTCTACAGTTAAAAGCAGGTCTGTGCAGTCCCTTCAACTACCATTTCTCATCAGCTGCAAAGCACGAAGCATTTTAGAAAGTCTTCCAAGCCTGCTTACAGGGAATCACATGTTGACTCCACTTTGTATTTTATAACTTAACACTGCCTGGGCTACAGTATAAGCTGCAAAGGACTTGAGATTTTAGGTACAGCACAAAAGAGCTTACTTCTTTCAGGAAGGCTTGTGAAATGTTTGACATTCAACAGCTCAGAACAAGAAACAAACAAATGCTGCCAGGAGGATCACCTGTGCACTTCTACCGTATCAGACTTGTGGAACTGGATCTTCAAAGCCGCAGCCAGGCTGGGAGCTCTGATAAGCATTTTGGATCCTTTAAGAGCACACTTGCACGCCAGAATAATGGCAACTGCTTTGGTGCACCTGAGCAGGCATTGAGACAGTACAGGAGCAAGAATGCAGAAGGGCCAGTACAACCAGCCATGCCGTGACCTCGGCATGCCAGAGCTGAGCTATGTGCTTTATGGTCCACTAAGCAGACACCTTTTTGCTGAGGCCACAGAGTCCAGGCACTAGAAACTTCAGAAAGAGTAGTAACAAAGATAAATCAAAACATTCCTGCAGTATCTCCTTAAGCAACTTATGACTTCTGGCAACCTTGAGAGACATCATAATGTGATGCTCAGAGTGGTCATTATCTCATGGCCTTGCTGAAATACACTGCTAGAACACTGTTTCCATTTCAAATGTTATTCCATTTCAATGTATTTTCATAATCTTACAAGCGACTACTTATCTCATTTTGGGCATTTGCAGAGTGTAAGGTTAGGCAAGAGCCAAACAGAGCATAGCTGATGACTAAGACAGAAGTTTCACAAAAGCACTCTCAAGAGCTCCACAAATGCAGAGTGCAAGACTCTCCTGTACCAAACCTTAGAGTCCAGTCAGCAGCCCAGTCTCCAGGACACTGGGTATGTGAGGATAAAGCTGCGGACACTTCTGAAAGGAGAGACTCATGCCCACCTAGAAAACATGTTTCCTTGGTTTTGTTACTCACCGTGATCTGTACAGCCAGAAGTCCCTGCCCAGCATCCTTAGCATCCACAGCAAACTCCACAGGCAGGCTGGCTAGAATGCCATAGGAACTGAGCCCTGGTCCACTCGCTGTCACTTTACTGGCATCATATGTAGGAAGCACCTTCACCTTGAAGGGACTTAAAGAGAAACCCATTATTTCCCCTCCTCCCAAGTCAATGGCTGCTAGTTGCTGCAGTACGCGTTGAGGTACATGTGGATACACTCCTCCTACAGTGTCTGCTGCAGGTGCAGTGGACTCAAAATATCACTGAACCCTGAAGTTGTGCAAGAAACTGCACTGGTTAAGTAGAAAGGACCACAGCCAGTCCTTAAATGGTGCTCATGTGCTGGGAGAACACAACTGGATTGTTAAATCTTCAGTTCTCCAAAGTTTCTCTTATCACCTTACCTTCGAGGAATCTCTTCATCAGCATATTTGACAGAGATCATGTAGGGTCCCTCCTGCATAGGGGTGTACACCACCGTGTGGGTGCCATCTCCATTGTCTACCACATTAACAGGTCCCACAACTCCTAAAAAAGCAAAAAATGTTTTTTTCAGCTGTGCTATTAAAATACAGTCATCTGCTGCACAAAGCTACAAGATGCACTGCTCATTTACAGCTGGCAACAAGCTAAATTTCAATGGGTTTTTTTTAATGAAAGCAACAGGCATGGATCAATGATCAGTTTCCCATATTTTGTATTCAAAGCCATTGACTTGAGATAGATTTGTTATCCACTGCTCTCTGGGCTCCCATCTTCTTGCTGTAAACAGAAGCTAGCATGAAAATACTGGAGAAAGATCTGCCTTTCGGTACAGTCTAGGTCAATTGCTAAAAGTGCATTGAAGATCTTTCAAGACAGAAAATGAGTAATGCTTATAATTGTCTGAACTGTCATTTGCAAGATTACTTATTATTACTGGGATTCACAGCACAGAATTGAGCCCTAAAGCCAGTTGGTGTGTAGCATTCACCAGCTGAGTCTTTCACAATCAGGTGTTTGGAAAGGCAGGCTTGCTGCCTAGGCAGGAACACCCTGCAAGCTGCCAAAGAACTAAGAAAGCAGGATCAATCATTTCAATTTGCATTAAGCTAAATCTACAACAGATTATGTGACATATCAGTTCAGATCAACACACAAAGCAGCCTACAATTACAAGTTGGCTTTAAAATATAGAAAGGATTAATAATAAAGCAAGCACAAAAGAAATGTATACAGTTGCCATGCACAGCCTAAAAGCAACACCTTTGGCTCCCATTCCCTCCTCCAGATGATTCTTGCTGCTGCTAACCGGATTTCCAAGAGCCAAAATTGCCAGTAGTTAGTGAGAGTTCAAACCTGTCTCAGTGTCACCCTTGGGACCACCTTTAAAGAAATCCGAAATTGCTTTCAATGGGGAGCGCCATCCCTGGGAATCCGTCTCATCCGCTAGAATTAAAGAAGTGTTACCTGCGGGGCACCTGCACAGCGGGACCTGACACTCCAATGGGGAGGCAGCTCTCACCTCCCAGCAAGGTGAAACTGGCAGCCAACAGGTACTCACTGCCAAGATACTGTGCCACTGAGACACGGCTTTCTAGGTTAATGCAAACACCATTAATGCTATCATTCAAGGGCCTTGTTGCTCTCTGGGGACCACTGGGAAGTTTCACTATGATTCAGAGACTCCTGCAATACACTGACACAGGTTTCCCAAGTCGCTGCTCACATGCTAGACCTGTGGATTTACTTTTTGATGTCTAAAACTTAACACACAATTGTTCACCGGTGATGGTTACTCACATCACTTCTCCCAGCCCTGAAGATTAGGCTAAAGCCATCAAAGACACTGTCCAAAGCAGCACCACCCAGGACACAGCTCTCCTTTCACAGCATGACACGTGGGTCAGCTGCCAAAGGGCACATGCCAGATGAACAGGAACAGAAGTAAATGCTCATTCAAGTGGCACTGCCACCCTTGCAAGCAGGGCCAGGACCATGTTACCTGCCCAAATACAGATATGGGCACAGTTAGATGGAATACTTTGGTTCTTACCTCTGGGTCCTGTCACCATCACCTCAAGAGGTGCTATTCCTGCCTTGCTGGCATCTACAGTGAAGGACTGGGGGATTTTGGCTCGGACAGCTGTTCCCAGACCTGGTCCTGCTATCTTCACCTTGCTGGGATCCACAACATCCTTCACAGGAACCTTGAAAGGACTGCCTGGAAGTTGACATAGCAAGTGTTAAACACAAGAAGTTAACAGTTACAGAGAACAAACAAAAGGTCTTTTCTCCCCACTTTTCCTTAGGCTTTTTTATTACTGTGCCTTTGCTGCAGGCAGGAATGACAACCCCACAGCTTCCACACTATCCCTCTGCTTCTGCAAAACTCAGAAGTATAGTGATGGTGCTTCTACATTTTCATATAATTGTTGACAACAATTCTGTTGTGATCCATCTGCTTCTCACACCTCAGGAAAAATAGCAAACATGAAAGAAACCAGAAGGGCAGATGAAGCATCATGGAGGCAATGCGTTTCCTTCATATCTTACCAAGTTCAGTAAGTCAACAAAGAAAATGGGACCAACAGGAAACATCCAATTTACATGCAACATACAATGCATGCACAGGTAAATGTCTGGTTTAGGGAACAGTTACTATGCTTTCTGCAGTGACCAAAAATTGCAGTGTTTAATAAAATCCCCATGACAGGATCACCCATTAGACCCTCTTACTGCAGAATAGGATCTTTTATGTACCCACATACCAAAGGGCTATTTTCATGACCTAAAGTATTACACACCACTTGTGCATAAGACCAGTTATTTGTCAAGGGTTAGTGTCCCTTTCCCTGTCCCACTCATCTGTACCCACTTGAGCAAATGCCACTGCCTTTTCTGCCTGAGTTCTGAGGAAAAGCAGAAAGTCAAAATCACATCAACATTTCATAGCACAAGGGAGATGCAGCCAACTGAGAGCTCCAAGTCCTTAATTTGACTTCTTCCCTCTTCTGAAAGCCACTGAGCAAGAGTTCTTACCAGGAATATGCTCTCCCCCATACGTGATGTTAACATCGTAATCTCCTGGAACATAAGGAACATACTCGGCACTGCAGCTCCCATCTTTGTTATCTTTACAGCTAATTTTAGATTCTGAAGGTCCTTCAACAGTTATTCCAAGGCCACCAATTCCTGCCCCTCTGTAAGACAGAAACACACATTGTTAGAATCACCTGCTTCTAATGGCAGCTTTGTAGCCTTCGTGTGCTCTGGCTGCATTTTCATCCTTTCTGGGAATATGGTGTCCTGACTTGCGATGTTCAGCCTTCAGCATGTGCTGACAGGCAAAGCTGTTCAGCACTAGCTGATTCACATTTTCCTAGAATTTTCTCCTCAGTAACTATCAATCCCTAATGTCAAATGTTTGCAGAGCAGAGTAGATGATGAGGTAGCACACAGTCATCAGCAGGACACAGCTCGGCCTTTTTATAAATATTTGTATGGAGTTCAGCATCCTGCATTGTGCACACCACTACACTCTTCCCCCCCTCAGATATTCCTTCAAGATCAAGCAGGCCCTGTCACCTGGTGACAACCGAAAAGGCATTTGGCTGATTTGTGAAAGCTTCTGTGAGTCCAGGTCCTTGGGCCTTCACACGTGATGGATGGCAGCCCTCTGTGACATTCACTCTGAAGGGACTACTTGGCACAGGCACACCATCGTACGTCACGCTGACTGTGTGCGGACCTGTTAAGAAGAGGGAAACATCTTCTGAATTCCCTAAACATGCTCATAATTTAACATCATTCTACAAGATGCTACAGACTTAAATGTCAGTTTATGGGTAAGTGTTTCCTCCTGCATTTCACAAGATTTCACTAGTGTTTTGTAACTGAGATGCCATCTACACGCTGTTCTTTTAAAGCCAAGTTACCGTAAAAGTCAGTTCTTCAAGTTCAAGTAGAGCTACTCCCTGCAGAACTAGCTCTTCTACTGGCAGACCTCTTGCAAAGATGCCAACAAGTTACTGGCACACCTCAGGGGTTTGCCAAATGAAAGTAGCAGAAGAGCTGCTTGCTCTCGGTTTTCCCCTTTCAAGTAAAAGAAAACAAGCCCTGCGGTTACCCTTTTCAAATGGTGTGTACTCCACTGAATATGTTCCATCGGCATTGTCTTGGATGAGACAGTCTGTGGGGGAGCCAGATGGGCTCGTGATCTGTGTCCTGATGTGGTCACCACCAGCCTTTGTTAAAGGTCGAGCATCCACAGTGAACTCAGTCGTAGCTTCTCGGAAGACGTCTGCAGGAAACATTTTGAAGAGTCACTTCAAGAAGTGCATATATTCTCAACAACAAAACATTTCGTGAAGCAGCATGATAAACAACTTAGCTGGGAACATGAGACTCCCTCCTGTCCAAGGATCACCATGGAAACATGCAAGGCTTTTACAACTTTCAATGCTCAGAATACTCAAAAAGAACTGCAAGTCCTACAAACTCTGATAACAACAATTATTCTCACCTTTTCCTTCCACACCTGGCCCAAACACTTTAACTCTGCTTGTGTCCACAGCTGGCTCCACTTTGACCCGGGCTGGGAATTTAGGCACTTGCTCTCCTCCATATCTCATCTTGATTGTGTACATGCCAGCCGAGAGAGGCACGTAGGTAACGACATAGGTTCCGTCTTTGTTATCATCGATCTGGACCTCAGCTTTGGAGCCAGTATCTGACACCATGTCCACCCGCAGGTCCCCAGGGCCCGCTTCCGTGCAGTCGACATTCAGCAGCCCTGCCTCGCCCACTTTACCACGCTCCAGACCTGGGCCTGTGGCAATGACTTTAGAGACATCAAATGGCATTTCTATATCTGCCTTAAAGGGTGAACCGGGAATGTGAACTTCTTCAAAGAGGATGTTTACAAAATACTCTCCAGGCTTCGTAGGCAGGTACGAGACAGAGCAGGTTCCATCGCCATTGTCCGAACACTCAATTTTAGCTTCACATGGGCCTTCTACTGTCAAACCCAAACCTCCAGTTCCTGCCCCTTTAGTATCTATTGTGAACTGGGCTGGTTTTCCAACGAGGCCACCTCGAAGACCTGGACCATGAGCTTTTACCTAGAAGAGAATATGCAGTTGAGCTAAACTGCCTTTTCCATGTTATTGCCAGAAGACTGCCTAGTTAGACTTGTTTGTATGCGGGACTCAATTAACAGGCTCTTAAAAACACACAGAAGGCACTGTTCTCCTTGCCACTCATCCCATTTTTACTGTAAAGTTGGTACTCCTCCTCCAAAGAGGTTTCTAGGCAAGGATATTTGTAATTTCACCATAGCTGTTTTTATATAGCCGTGGGAAATAAAAGGTGGAAATTTTAAACTATTTGATGGCTGGACAAATGTTTTTCCTGAAATATATTTCCTTAGAAAAAAGTATCTTAATATATCAGAGATGCTTATCAGAAAGATTCCTATTAAATTAGGAGCAATGCTTAAGTTTACCACACTATGCAGGATGCTTGCCATATTTTTGATTAGCTCAATGGTTTTTTTAAATACAGTGTTACAGGAATGAATTCTACAAGTCCTAGAGGCTTCAAAAGGAATCACTGAGTGCTCTGAGTAAGGCCATTCTGTTTTGGCCAAGACCAAGCCAAGTCTCATGCAATAGCCCACAATTCAGTTTTCAGGTATCAGTTGCTGTTACAGCCCTATACCACTCACTTACCTTGGAGGGGTCTGGAGGTAATGTGGCCTCCACAGTGTAGGGGCTCCCTGGGATTGGGTTGCCATCATAACTCACATCCACCACATACAGTCCTTCTTCCCGTGGGATGTATTTTGCAGTGCTGCACTCCTTACCCAGAACTGGTTCCACCAGACATGGCACAGCCTTCCTCATAGGACTGGAAATACTAACCTCCAGTTTACCCTGCCCACCTGCTCCTTTGGTATCAATTACAAATTCCTGATCCTTCCCTACTTCCACTCCTGAAAAAGACAAAACCCATATTACATTACTTACTTAACATCAGACAGTGGTCCAAGGAATCTCCCATGCACATATCACTGAGGGAGCAGGTATTGCCAGAGCCCTGCCCAGTTTACATCCCTCTGCAAGCAAAAACCCCTCCCAAGCCAAACAAAAAAAAACCCCAACTAAAATCAAATGCTTTAGTTAATTGATGCTACAAAGCTATAGGGGAAACAAGCCTGTAAGATGTGGTCTGACAGTATCAGAGGCTCATTTCAGGAAAGCAACATATTTCACTGCCTTAAGTTCTTCCACTTCAGGAAAACAAAAAGACTGTATGAATGACACTGTGAACTGTAGCAGTCTGACACATTTAAACAAACAGCCATCTAGCCCTCAGGGAAACAGATTTCATCAGTGAGTGCTCAGCCTGGTGAAGCATCCAGCTCTGTTCACCACAAAGGACCAAACCCCAGACACACATTTTGTCCACATAACTATGTAATCTTTGCAAAAAAGAAAAAAAAAAAAAATCTAAATTAAAATTCAGTCCTCATGAGGACTGAGTGGTCAAGTTGTAAAGTTGGAGCTGGTTGATGCCCAGCTGTAGCAAGTTAAAAAGGAGATTGTTTTGCCAGCTCCTGTTCCAGCAGGACATGTTGCCTATCACCAAGACTCCAGAGACCCTTCAGAGGCTTCCAGCCCACAGGTACTTACTGTTTTCGAGTCCATTGACCTTAACTTTGCTTAGGTCTAGAGGAGCAGCAACGCCCACCGTGAAAGGGCTTTTAGGGATAGGATCACCACCGTAAGTCACCAAAACCTTCATTGGACCCTAGTTGGAGAATTTACAAATTAGCTCAGTTCCCCACTTCGTACAGACACACCAACACCCAAGCAGTACATAACCACATCAACTAATCCATTTTATCTGGCCACAGCCAAACTTACTGATTTATGGACACTAAAGCTCTCACACCACTGCAGCCCTTCAAAGTACTAAATGGTTTTTATTTAATACAGGAAGAGAGAAAAAGACAGTTCTTTCCAACATTTAATTAGACTATATCCAAGCTGCCTGGCAAAGGCTCTAGCTCAGGCTGGCTCCCACCCTCCCGGCGCTCAGATCCGACAGCTGAATGAATGTCCCACTGCTCCAGACCAGGTATCCCCTTCCACCACATGGAGAGGCCAAAGCTAAGACTGCAAAGAGGCCGTATTATTACAGCATCTGAAATACCAGGAGTTTAAGCTCTATAAGTCAGAAAGATTAATGCTCTTGTGTATTTTGGCTGGAATGCTGCACAGCCATGGCAAGCTCCAGCCCCACGATGTGTGCTCCTTTTATTCTCTCCTACCGCAGTCCATATTTTAGCTATAGTCACTGTTTGCTTACTTTTCATTCTTGGCTGGTTCGGCTCCCAAGTGAAATAATCACGGATATTTCATGCAAGCTAGTGAATAGCTTCCATGATTATTTTTGGTTGTTTTTAGAAAACACACACATGGGTAGCTGTAGCAACACCACGAGATAGATAAGACCGAATAAACAGCATTAAACCAAGGCTCCTCTGCGGCTGACGCTGCCCCTCAGGAATTTAACTACCTACTCCATCCTTCCCCTGCTCTGAAGAGTCCAGAGTCTCATTCATAAGCTACTGCTTAGGAACCTGAGCAAGACAGGGTCCAGGAAAGACCTATGTGCTCACAGCGTGGAGGGACAATGAGGCTACTCTAATTACTGAGCAGTCTATCTTCACCTCTCTTTAACCACTGCTCTCCTGCCACTGCTGTCCACAAGCATCTCCTGTAAGCCCACAGCTCCTCCATGACCCGTGGTACTTCTCCAGATGGAAGACCCAAGCGAGAAACCTGGTTTGGGCATCTTAGCTTGTTTTACCAGTGCTTTTCAGGTGAAACACAGCAATCTGGTACTGCTCATAAACACATGGAGTACAGAGGAGTGCTCCCTTCTGTGTACCAACCCTGACTGAACAAGCAAAGCCTCTCCAAAAAGGCACGCCAGCCATATCCTGAGATCATGTAACTGCTTTATCCAAAAACAAATGCTAGCTCTATGGTGCTTCCAAGAATTCTAATCCAGCATTATTATACTGCAGTCTTCCTTATCAGACCACTTTCACATAGCTCCATTCAAGGAAGCTGGGGTAGATGACCTAGTAGCTCATTTGGTTGTTAAGGAGAGTAAGAGCAGCAAAACACTTTCATCTCAGCACCAGAGCACCTATGTCCTCAGAAATACAAGATTCGTGCATTCTGGTGTTTAGCAGCCCTTTACAAACATGCAAGTACAGCATAAGGAAAAATATCTCCAGTTATTAGCAGCTTCCACTTTCAGCTCTTTAATGGTGTTGCTAGGAAGCACCTCTGTGAAATCAAGTCAGACTCGATTTTTTCCAACCTAAGGGCAAACCTCAACTGCAGACAAATACTTTGATGCATTTAATCTGCAGCTCAGCTTCCCTCCTCAGCAACAACTTCTTCGCTTTTCTACTGGGAGCTAGTGCAAACCCAAACCCTTCTTTTTGTCCCTGCTCAGGTTTGCACTCCAGCTCCTGATATGAGCAGCTTGCTGACAGGCAGCACTCTACAACCCCAACTCTGCAGGACTGTGGCAGCCCAGGGCAGCTGGGGCAGCAGTCAGCTCCATTGTGGAGTCTAAGAAGCTTTGCCACTTTTCTTCTTCAACTGATAAGGTATAGAATGGCAATGTGAGCTGTGTGCTACCACTTCAATATCTCTCTTTTCCAGAGAAAATAAAACAGTGGCAAGCTATCAATAACTACACCAGAAAAATTGGATTACCCCTTTCCAATTCCGATTGTACTGCAGGCTTTAGGGATCCTGGGGAACAGGACACCCTGCCAATTTTTTCTGCTTTTCTGTCTGTGCACAGGTACTAGGGAGGGAGGTCATTGCACTACAGCAACATGAGTTGTTCACTCTTGTACTCCTGCAAGAGTCGGACTTACCTGCTGTATGGGCGTGTACCTAACAGTGTGGGAATAGTCATAGTTGTCAATGATATCCAGATCCATCACTGCCTCTCCCGGCACTGAGCTGCTGAACTGCACATCCAGTGGTGCTTTTCCAGCTCCCTTGGTGAACACAGTGAAGTGTGTTGGTTTGCCATTTTCCACACCTAAAGAAATATGTTAATTGTAATTTACACCCAGCTCACACATAGAAACTCTTCTCAAGAAGCATTCAGTACCAATAAAGCCCAGTGAAGAAAAATGCCAAAGGAAAGGCGTTGTTTCCAACTGCCTGACACCACACCCTGCTGCTGCACCCCAGCAATGCTCGGCCAGGCTGTGACCACCCTGCAACAGCTCCTCATGGTCCAGTACTGGCCACACTACATGAACCCAGCTCTCACCAGTTTTGTTCAGTCCAGGTCCTTCAGCTTTCACTTTGCTGGCATCGTGCGAGGGGTCCACTTTCACTCTGAACGGGCTTGCAGGAATTTCCTGCAACAGAAACACAACCCCAAAAATAACCAGGTCACTCTTCACTAGCCAAAATCAGATAATAATTTTAAAATAATTCTGCTCTAATTCCAGCATCCTGAGTAAAATTTCACCTCACTTAAACATTGCCTTACTGAGTAGTATAATTCAAAATCTAGGGCAAAGTTAACAGCTGGAATTTTGTCCCTCTCTGTTTTTTATTTTTAAGGAAAACTTTTTTCCCTTATTTTCTTTGAAAGTCACTTAGGCTTTTTTCCTTTAGAAAGCAGCCTTGCCCCACCATGGAGACCACACTCATTATGCCAATCTAACACATTGCACTTAAACTTCAGTGTCCCCAGCCAACTCCTCTCCAAGTATTACAAAAGAAGTTTCCGTTTTTTACACTGCTACAGAAACAGTGACCAGACAAAGTGCATGTGAACTGACATGGAAGGAGCCAGCTGTGAACTGGCACATGCATGGTGATCAAAGAGCAGATAAACAGATTCTAGAAACATCAGGCTGCAAAATGAAGATTACAAACCTCTCCTGCAAAAAGCACTTTAATAGTGTAGCGCCCGGCAGCAGGGGGTGAGTATTTCACTGTGAACGTATCATTAGCATTGTGAATGATGTCGAAATCTATGTCCTCTTCCTCATTGCTGACCACACGAGCATCACACTTAATTCCAACACTGACATCACCTAGGAAAAGCAAGTGGAGGTTTTGCTACTGGACAGACATTACCAGCCAAACAGCCAGACCATTCCCATTTCTAGTTGTTGAGTCATCATGTTAACTAATGTAACAGACCAGATCACAAGTCACTGCAATGTTCTGCTTCCAAGGTTTTTCCACTACACAAGGAAAATCAGCATGGAACAGTACATAATCCCCTCCTTGCATGACCTGTGATTCTGATACCACAGAACAGCCCTGGCTGCCTTTACCTTCTCCTGCATCTGTGCAGTCTACAGTGAAGTGGGTTGGCTCACTTGCTTTCAGGCCAGTTCTCTCCACACCAGGTCCAAACACTTTGACTTTCTGAGGATGACTCCCTTGACCTATAAGGACCTACACAAATTCACAAGGGTCAGGATCGCACATCTCCGTCACACTCAAGATCATAGCCAAGTCAGAGCATTGTTTGGAGCTACAGGAAAACAGATGCAAATGAATGGCCCCAAATATCCCAGGCTGCAGCTGGGCTGATAGGAAACCACCATGTGAGCTTGTAAAAACA
The DNA here is from genome assembly GCF_020740725.1 of Corvus hawaiiensis. Lineage (NCBI taxonomy): Eukaryota > Metazoa > Chordata > Aves > Passeriformes > Corvidae > Corvus > Corvus hawaiiensis. The sequence continues at coordinate 15,088,686 of NC_063223.1, forward strand.
GAAAGATTTATACAAGTGGAGAGATTCCTAAAAAAATGGAGCAGAAGGGCACACCTTCTTGAAATTCACAGAAGGGTTTTATCATCCTAACAAGTAGTTGTGAGCACCAATGTCCTATTTGGCTAGAACTAAGAACTATCTCTGTACTTACCCTAAATGGGCTATTGGGCACATTGGCTCCTCCCCAGACAACAGAAATTGTATGTTTGATTGGTTTAACTGGCACGTAGGAGCAGGCAAACACACCATCAGGCTTGCTCTTTATCTGGATATCAATAGGGTTTCCTTCTCCATCCTAAAAAGCAGTAATACAAGCAGAAGGTTCAGGCACTTCAAGTATGTTTGCATAGTTTGAACAGCCCAAGACTGTTCCAAAATGTGTCAGGTTTTTCAGAACTGCAGCTCAGAAATACTGAAGAAATGTGAAATTTACACTACTTTAAGTCTTCCTCATCTAACACTTGCTCATTCATACACCATCCTACAACACATAGAAAATTCACAGGTTCAGAGACACTTCAGTGCTTCCAAATGACAACTCAAGGAAACTACACCTTGCTTTGCTGAGGAGACTCCAAGTAAGGAAGCAAAGCCATGTACTTCATACACCACAGAGAAGTCACTTTGTCTTCAGTTGTTGCCTGACTACATTACACAGATCAAAGCACAGAGCTGTGAGTGAATTACACATGCCCAGAATTAAGTGGCATGTAAGCAAGTAGAAATACTTAAGGCATTTTTCTAAACAGTATTAAAGCCCTTTTGCTGCAGTTTCACACAGCTGCCTTTGGGTTTTTACCTGTGCATACATCTTCAGAGGTGCTTTCCCAGCGTCCTTGGTTTCAACTGTGAACTCAGCAGGATTGTTCACTATACAGCCAGTCCTCTCCAAGCCCGGGCCGTAAGCCTTCACCTAAAAGGGCACCTCAAGAGTATTAGTTTGCAGTTCAGAAAGAGAAGCAAAACTAAGTGATTTATGTATGAAGACCTGCCCCCTCCACAAACCCCATGAAGCATGTGATACTACTTCAGCAAGTTTTCATTACATTAAATCAAAACCACAACAGTGTTATTAGAAAAAGCTGGGGAATATCTGGCTGGGTAATACCTTGGCAAATTCAGAGCTTTAAGCAGAGGTAGCTTAAGAGTCTGCTACCAGAATCCTTCAGAAACATCTCTGTAGTTACACCAAACTATATAAAATATAGCATCCACTGTAGTTACACCAAAGACGTGCTATGCCATGGGTGAACTTCTATGCCCCACCTTATCCGCATTGAAGTCTCCTGAAGCCGGGCGAATGAAGGCCATGTAAGGGCTGTCTTTTATGTCCTCATCATCACACATGATGTGCACAGCATATTCACCAGGCTCTTTGGGCCAATACTTCACATCACATGAGCCATCGTTCTTGTCATCACACTCAATTTTAGCCTGAGAAGGGCCTTCTATTGCAAAGCCTGAAAAAGGAACAAGTAGGTTCCTCACGTTAGGTTTGTGGTGGCTGCTAACACCACTTCCACAAATAGCTTTTTGTTAGCCATAACCACACCTGATCTCTCAATCACCCTTCTTCAGCAATACAGGAGATAATCCATCATCCATCATTCCCTTCTGGATCTCATCCCACAAAAGCACAGATTAACACTCTCCATCACACATACTCCTGTCTCTAGGACTTGCCTTTGATACTCTGATAGACGTTTCTGTTTAGACCACAACATCTTACAGACATGTTTTTTTTACTGTTGGGAAACCTATTGTTTCTCATGAGTTCGTTGCTGGCATTGCAAGATGCAAATATTTCAGGGAAACTAAGTCAAGTAACATACCAAGAGAGCCAACTTCTGTGCCAATGGACTCGACCACGAAGTCGGCCGACTTGCCCACAATTCCCTCATGCAGTCCTGGCCCCCAGGCTCGCACTTTCTGAGGACCTGCTTCATGACCCACTTGAACTTCAAAGGGGCTACAAGAGAAAAACGAGGCATGGCATTAGAAATGAGGGCAAATATAGCATCCATGTTTTTCCCCAGGCATTTTAATGAGGCTTTACATTGGATTTTCCAAATTAATAGATGCTACCATGTGGTGGCACAGTGCCCAGCCGAGTGTCTTTCTAGCAGAGAGGTCATCCAACTCATCACGTTCTTACATCTTCCACCACAAATCCTGCGTGTCAAATACTTGCTCTGCTTGCTATAGCCCTGGACACTGAAATAACATATCCCTTCAAAATCTTACAGCAAAGTCCAAGCTGCATGATCCACCATGTTTTATTAGTTTTTTTTGTTCCTGATTTTGGGTTAGAAAGACTGATGCAAATCACCCTTCAGAGCTTTGTCAAGCTGCTGCAGCCCTAAAACAGGCTGTTAAAAATAAAATGTTACAACAAGTTTGCCACTGACTTGTCTCCCCACTGCTTTCTCAAAGGTCAGTGTTGCTTTAAAAGCCCACCAGCTACACAACCCACCGAAGGACACAAAAATGCCCAAAAAGCTACTTTTAACTCACCTTTTTGGGATGTTTTGTCCACCCCATGTAATTGTGACAACGTACTTCCCTGGGGTAGCTGGATAATATTCAAATGCATATATACCATCCATAAAGCCTTTTTGTTTCACCAACTCCTCCAAGCCCTCTGTTGAAAGATCAGTTCAGCATTAAACTTAACAGTTTCCATCCTGCTTTCAATTACTCAGACAAGTTCATGTTTTCTAGTATTTATTTTAGCTTGCAAGAATAAATTTCTTCCACCAGAAAAAAAAAAGGTCAGGTTATAAGGGAAGTTAGTTCTAGCTGCCCTCTAGGACAAAGACAGCAAACACTTCCAGAAGAAATACAGCAGAAAGTATTTTAAGTTACCAGACTTAATAAGTTCCCTTGTGTTTTATTTTCTTAGTCTGCAGTATGATGCGTGTCATATGTTAAAACAAAAAAGCTTAACATTCGTCAGACTTTGTAACCACAAGTATGCAGGGAATGCCTACTTTTCATTTTCTTCAAGATGAAGAATTTAGGAAGAAAAGCTTAATACACTAAAATTTACATCGATACGTCTGTTGCTTTTTTTCCCCCCAGCCTCACGAAGCCACACAGTCAGAGCTCTGTGTGTGTGGAGGAGGTGAAGGCAATACAATGCACCTTTGAGTGCTGCCCCAGGCGGGGGGAGGTGGCGGGCTCAGAGTACCACACAGGACTGCTGCTGGCAGCTGCATGAGCCAGCGGCTCCTGTGCTCCCATCCTCCCAGCCTGCCAGGCAGAGGGGCCACATCCAGAGCTCAGGACACACCAAGGCACCTGGGGATAGATCCTGACACATGGTCTCTGTCAGCCTATAGGTTTCCTTTCCTCCCCCGCTTGCGTGCCCAAGCGGCTTGTGCCACCAGGAATACTGCTCTGAGCCATTCCCAGCTTTATGACAGCAGGATTTCCATCCTGCCACAGACCCTGGCATGTGACTTGCTTCCACAGATTGGATGAAGATGCAGTGTGTACCCATAAAGCTTAGAGGCCACAGCAGGCAGATGCATGGATTTCCTCAGTTTTGCTAACTGATGCATTAAAATGGAAAGAACTAAAACCAGATATAATCTTAACCAGCCCTGCAGATCAAAACCTCCCCACTAGACACAAAGTAACAATAAACCCTTCTGAAATCTGGCTTTTTATACAGATCCCATCAGTTCCATCAGGACACCATCTCCTTCCTGCTCTTCCTTTTCCCAGGCTCTGCTCCTTTCCATTCTCCAAAACACATGCACAGCACAGACTCACTCCAGCACTCACTTGGTCCCTTTATAGTCACTCCAAGGTCTCCGCTCCCTGCTGCTCTTGTATCAACCTTGAAGTCGGCCGTCTCCCTGATGCGGACGCCCTTGGGCTGTAGACCTCGACCAGTGGCACGACAGGCGTTGGGGTTGCAAGCTGCAAGGCAATTTCAGGCATTACTACTGTCTCTGATCTCAACATACAGGTAGCCTAGCCAGCCTGGGACAACCTTTAGTTTAATGTTGACTCAGGGCAACCACAGCTTAGCTTTCAGCACAAGGTTATAGAATTAAGGCAGACAGACAGGAGTCTGCCCAGCCACTGTCTATACTCCCTGGCTTTTAGGCAATAGCAGTTGGTGCAGCCAGGCAACACTGACCCCCTCCAAGGCCATTTCTTAGAATGGTTACAAACACTGAAGCCCTGCTGCTTTCCAATTCAGTGCCAGTTATCAATACAAGACTTTTACACAGCTATCACACAGAGATATTTACTACAGACACAACCTTCCTGACGCCTTTCACACTGAGGCCCACTGCAGCGTGGGGTGAAGGGTCCCTTTTGCAGATAAGCCCCAGTGAACAGTATTATTGTGCTGATCTTTGAGAAGCACATGACTGGGATAACTGCTATTAGCAAAGCTGAGTTTTGCCTGTGCTTTGTTAAAAGACATCGCATCAAGCCCCCTCTGCTTGTCAGAGTTCACACTTTCACAGAAGCAAAGCCACCAAGCCCTCTGCAGACTGGAGCAGCCATGGGTAGGGGCAGGAGATTACACTTGGCTTAGGCTGATCTTGGCCTCTCTACTCCAAGCACTTCTCTGGACCTGCAGAGTGGCTGCAGAAATAAAGTACCACACACTTATGAACAGTTTTCATTACACAATCCCAGCTGTCATAAGGTCTTCAACGCCAGAGACTTGAGAGGTTTGAAGAGACTTACAAACAACCACAGCTTCCCAGCACTGTAAACCAAACATGCATTTTCCCCAAACACACTGTGCTTACAGCAGGAGCACAAGTCTGTCAAGCAGCTTGTTAGGTTCTCACTCACTACAACAGCTTACAGGTTTTCCCCTCACCCCTGCAGCAGCCAACATCGCCCCTGTATCTTATACCGGACGGTGTGAGCAGGGATCGTGTGCCATCTGCCAGCTCTGAAAGCTCAGTGGGAACACACAGGAGCGTGGCTGACGTGGAGTGGGAACAGCTTGCAGAGCACTTACACAGCTGCATCAGGCAGCCTGTGGTTAAGCCAGTTTCACTGACTGGGTCACACAAAGCTTCAGTTCACTTGCAACTTTCCTCCCCAGTCCCAACAAAACCAAAAACCCTTTTGGCTGGGACAAGCTGCAGGCTAGAAGCTTACAAAAAGCAAACATGACGGAGCATCCTGCACACCTCTTACCAACTATGAAGCCATTAGCAGTGAAGTCCAAAATTCCACAAATGGAGGGTAGCTCAGGAGAGATGAGCAGAGATCTAAAAGCATAGGAGCACGTAAGGATGGAACAGAAAGCAAATTAGGTGTCCGTTAAGGAGGAAAACAGTAAATACAGTCATTTGAGGAACAAGGGTGGAAAACAGCAAGACACTGCATAGCTACATAAATTACTCAAAAAAATACAAAGGGCAGCTTAACATTTGTAAGTCTAGGCAGAAAGGAAACTAGCAACAAAAGCCATATTACTGTTAGAGAGCACTGGTTTACTCAGAGTATCCAGGTGATCCACTGAAACAGGACCAAGATGTTGAAAGGTACAGAGAATGTAAAAGGCAAGATCCAAGCATTTTCTGTGATCACATCCAAGGAGAAAAGTGGCCATCTACATTTATACGCATTTTGAAAAAACATACCCTCTCCAACGAGAACAGTGCAAGGAGTTTTGGGAATTGCCTCCCCTGCAAAAGTCACTTTGACAATGTGAGGACCAGCTTGAACAGGTTTGTAGGTGCAACGGTAGACTTGGTTGCCTTTGTCTTCCACCACAACTTCAGCAAGGCTTCTCCCCTGAGGATCCTCCACTTCCACAATCACGTCACCCACACCAGCACCTGCAAAGGAAACAAGCCCAGCTGAGTCTTGGCTTCCCCAGCAGCAACAGGCACTGTGTTTCAGACCACCACCAGCTGTCTGGGCTCAGCCAGCCATCCTCTGCTGCCAGTGCTAGGCACAGTCTCTGTGTTCAGCTTTTGCTGACAGCAACCAAACATTTGAGCAGGGAGTGGGCAAGACAGGATAGTGGCATGTCCATGAAGTCAAACTGACAGGGCTCTGCTGCTCCAGCCACAGGGTTTCACAACACAGTACTGAATATACACAGCCTGGTTACCCTATGGCTACCACCCTGTAGCACCTCTATCGAAGATCAGCCCGCAGCTTTTCCAGTCAGTTCAATCTCTCAAGCTTTGAAGTGGTTTAGATTAAGAGATTGGACAAATGAATGCTGGTCTGACAAAGATCCTCTCTGCTGGACTATATGTATTCACTTTTGTTCAGACACCTGCTTCTCTCATCTTTTTCAACTCACCATCCAAGAAAAACAGTTTTCTATACACTTTCAGAGGCCAGACATGTCTTTACATGATTCAGACCACTCCCTCTCCCAATTAGAGGCTGAACATAGTACTTCCCTCACTATAACCACATTTAATTTTATTCCTAAGCTCCCTCAGGCAGAAGGCAATTTAAAATATGCTACTCAGCATATTTTGGTGTTTAAATGCTACAAGTAACTGCCCTAAGTAGTTTCACATTGTTCTAAATGAATTAACATTTGTAGCATCTTATTGACTCATTCCTCTAGGCTACAGCATTGGCCTAATAGCAGGTAACAAATAATGTGATGGAGATGCCCTAATGAAGATAGTAGCCCTCTAATAATTACAATAGAGGTTGAAACCAGTTCATCATTGAAGTATGAACTCAAAGTAACACTGCAGCAGGTTCTTTCTGTAGAGCTAAATACAGAACGCACTATGCGTTTACAGTTTGCTCACAGTTTATCCTTCACATTTATGTTCAACCTGTCACATTCCTGTTTAAAACAAGTCAGGGAAAGAAACCAGACAGAGACTTGACTGCTGCCATCCAGCAAATTCATGGCAAATTTCTGGGTCAGGCTTAGTGCCCTCTTGCCCCAGCTTGGCTCCACACTTCAAATATTTCATACACACCTGAAGCCTTCAGAGCAGCCCAGCTGTTATGTCACCTATGAGCTTGATGGGGCTACAAATCCTCATGCACTTTTCAGCTTTATTTCTCCAAGGCCTTAGGTTCTCACATTTGAGGAAACTGCAGGATTTCCATCATCATTCATCCTGCTTACCTGCTGTGTAGAGGTCAAAGTAGGTAGGCTTATTGGCAATGTTCCCTGCTGCCTCCAGTCCCGGTCCCTTTGCTGTCACTTTGCTTGCATCTCCCTGGGCTTTGTCAACATTCACTTCAAATGGGCTCTTCGAGATGTGCTGCCCAGCAAACAGGACTGAAACCTAGAGACAGACAGCATCAGCTCGGACCACCAGGCAGAGGCAGAGCTCAGATCACCACCATAAAGCCAAGAGCAGGCCCAAGCACCTCCATTCCTAACACAAAGAGTCTTTCCCTCAAAGGTGAGGGACCATCCATCCCACAACCCTCATCACATCCATGCAGTCTAACTGCTGGCCACCTCCTTAAAGTTCTCTTGATTACAGAGTCAGCCACACCAGCATGGAAGCTTACATCAGGACGTGCCAATACGAGGTGGATCTTCATCAAGCAATAAGGTGGCAGCAGAAGTTGCATTTTATCATTTCAGGCTGGCTGTGGGGACCAGCCACTCTGGAAAGTGTCAAAGCAATAGGATCCACCATCATAAACCTGCTTCTGTGGGCATCCAGGGACAAAGGGAGGGAACCCTTCTCTGCAAAACCCCTATAGTGTACGGTACCATCAGCAAAGAGATACCTTATAGAAACAACCTGTTGTTTTCATCTGCATCTCTGACTGGCTTTGTGAGTTGGACAAAGTGGCCCCATGTGAGAGGAGAGCCACCTGTAGCACTAGATACCCAAACACAAATGCACTTTCTCCCAATACACACTTCTTTCCCCATTGACAAGGGGAGCAGCCCAAAAGCCAGATGGAGAACTAAGGCCACATCAATTTAACTCTTCTTCAGGATGCCTGAGGTGGCTCTTACCCATCAGTGAACAGGGAGCCCTCAGGGGCTCACATTAACAACCAGCAGAGCAGCGTGTCTAGCAAGAGAATACTGGTTATTGACACACAACGCACCTTGTGAGGTCCAGTAACCCTTGGAACATACTGCACCGAGTAGGTCTTGTTTTTGTCACTGGACGGCGTTATCTTCGCCTAGGAGAGAAAACACATCCATCATCGAGCTGTGCCTACGCACGCCAGCTAAACTGTTTTCTGATACTACAAACAATTTCCAGAGTCAGCAATGTTAGACACTTGTTGCTGTGAGAGCAGGGATTCTTGCTATTCCCTCTTCTCACACGGAAAAATACCCCATTGGTTTTGTCTTTGCAAGAGAGGAAGCAAGCCACCTTCTCCCCACCCCAGCCCTTTCCTTTGCTGTTAATTGCTCTGTTGAGGCAGGCCAAAACTGAGGAGACAGTAAGTCCAATGTACAGCTGTATTTTTCTGGAATGTTGTAACATGATCGAGTGGAACACTTGGATGAGAAGTTTCTATAAACATTAAAACCAGCATTTTAACTCAAAATGATTCATGGCATCTAAATAGCTACTTTAGCCATTCTTGCAGAATGAGTAAAGGCAGACAGTGATTTAGTGATGTATGTTATCTAAAAGCAGGTCAGAGTGTACTTGGCCAGTCAAGCTAAAGCTCTGCAACTACTGGACACTAGAGTTGTGTTGCTTAGCTGCAGATAGTGACTTTTTTTCAAGGCAATTATGAAGAAAAGCTTGAGGCTTCTTGCACTTTAGATAAACGGTATTTTGCAATTTCTTTTTAAATTACTTATTTGTGAAGAACTCACTTGTGAAAGATCAAGGTTACCGCAAAATCTATGCATTCAGACCAACTTTACTTTTCCATACAAGACACTTAACTTACATACCTCCTCTCTGTTTCCTTCTGGATCTTCTATGAAGACCATCAAGTCACCCTGCCCAGCACTGATAGTGTCCACTGTGAAGATGGCAGGCTGCTTCACCATGTTCCCATGAGGCTCAATCCCTGTGAGAGAGATACAGAACGGCACATTAGCTGCTGCCACAAAACCTGAAAGATAGTTTGGAGGTTACCCAAAGGCTGTCCAACCCATTCTCCCATGCAAGCCACCAGAATCAGTTTTCCCAGACTCCTGCACGACAAGTCTTTACCCTCTGCCCAGAGCATCATGCTCACAATAAGGCCTTCTCTTACAATACAAGCATTTTTAAAAGATGGTTGAATCATCAGCACTCAACCCATCTCACAATCTCTGACCAAGTCAGGAATCCAGCTGCTATCTGGATTCAGGGGAAAGCAAGTTACCCTGACAGGTACTGAGGGTCACCCCCACTGCTGGTGAGTGCAGGGCTGATGCTGACAGCAAGTGGGATACGTGCATTAGCTGCTCTTTAGGAGCTGCTCTGCTTCACACAGCTGAATTTTGAAGTGTGCTGCATCACAGGATGGGTGACTAGAGACGCAGGAGAGAAATTCTGGGAAGCCTTTAGGTGAAGGCATTACCCTAGAGCCAAGGGTAAAAGACTTACTTTAAGCAAGACTTTTTTTACCTATACTGTCCCATCTTACTCCATTTTCAAAACCCAGCAGTACAGATACTGCTCAGATTTACTATTCTTTAAAATCTGCTCAAACTACCTGGCCAGAATGAACACTGTACAAATAGCATGCAGGAACATCTTAAAACCATAAAAATCCTGCTACTTGGTGTGGTTTCCACTTAACTTTTAATCAGTTTCCTTATTCCTCAGCACAGGGCCTGCTACAGCACGCATTTACCAGCAGGGTTTCATCATCTCCCTGTACATAGTTCCAGGTCATGACATCTGTCATGGTGGTGTCAGACTGAGTGGGTGGAAGAACTTCCCAAAGTTGCTGATTCCAGACTAGCCCAAACACATATACCCTTCCATCCAAGGCAATTAGTCCTTGGCTGATTCATAAAATCGTGGGCACTACTGCTCCATAGCACAATTAGTGGAAAGCACAACGTCTGATAGATTATAAAGGAAGTGGTTGCGAACAACAGAATTCCTGAACTTGTTTATCTTCAGAAAACAGTAACTTGAGAGCAATGCAAGGAAGATCATGTTTTTGCTAGGAAATCTGAGCATTCTGATAAGGTGTTAACAATTGACATATTCATTCTTTCAAACTAAGCCCTAGCTTATCATCTAGCTGAAACTGCTATGAATTTGCTCTGCATCTCTTCAGTCCATCCCACAAGCATTAGAAGATGGTATTCAAGTTAAGTATCTCTCCTTCTGCAAGCACAAGTAGGATTGATCATCCTCCTCTGAAGACAATTTCAGCCAGGACAGCATTAGTTACAACACTTTATTAGCCTACACTTCATCTTCTAGATTTTACTATCTTACCCGTGGTCTGCTTTGGATGGTTAAATGAGAACTCCTAGCACACCAGTGACAACCTGCACAACTCTGTACATCCCCTCTGCAGGCTCATTTCACACTGGCTCTACACGTGGCTGTCCCCCCAGCACAAACCCCCATGGTGTCCAGGGAGGTGTGCTACAGCTAAGGCTCGCATTGGGAGGTTATGAGTAGCTTACATGAAAAATGGTAATAAAAAGAGCTAAGACTGACCCACTTCACACTTGACAGTCATCTTTTTCTGGAAGCATGAAAACCTGTTTTTCAATCGTACAAAAGACCCTGCTCAGTCAAGGACTAAAGCCCCTTGCTGCTGGAGTCACCTTCCAGTTCTGACATATCTTAGCAGTCAGAATTATCAATTAGTATATTTAGTGACTCTGTTTTAGCAATTAACTTCAGGAAAACATCAATCTTTCAAGAAGAGCCACTCACTCTAAAGTAGTTTTCATTACGATGGCTCCAGAGCACCACACACATTAAAGCAGACAACAAAGTAATTCCAGTTTCTGAATGAATAAAAACATGACTAAAGCCAGACTTGACAGATTGAGGCAGGCTAATCAGTCTTCAGGCTAATCATTTGGGGCCTGAAAAATGTGTCTGTGTATTGTGGTTTGCTGTGGAAGGCTCCAACAAAGGACATAAATCCCAAGCCGGACAGGTGCTAAACCCATTCTGACTGTTGCAACGGCTCCTAAGTGCACAAATAATGTCCATGTCCATTCATTCCACTAGTTAAGTTTCAATGGAAAAATCAAGTTTAAAAAAACCCAAGCAAATAAAAAAGCCAGGAAAAAATATGGAAAGTTTTGTTTCTTTCCATTTCACTCTCGTACACCCAATTCTGAAACTCACTCATTCTAAAAATCTTGAAGGACCAACAGCAGCCCCAGATGTAAAAAAAAAAAAAAAAATTAAAGATGGAATGGAGAGCCAAGTGTAATGCTGAAGAGATGCCTTCCAACATATCAAACATGTTAGAGGTAAAAATCTGTTACTTACTCAGTTGTGACTGTGCACCAGTCTAGAATAGAACCTCATCGATACTCATACGAAATTATCAATTTAAAAGGTCAGTTAAAAATAAGAATGCCTATGTAGATCTACAGTTGCATAAACATCTGTGGACAAGTCCTTCCAATCAGCAAACACAGCCTTTCCAACAAAGGCTTTTTAATATCTCAAGGCTTACCAACCTATCTTTGTACATGTGCAAAGTATTCAACATTACCAATCAATTCAACTAAGTTCTTTAGAATTAGCCCACTGTAACACACATCAAAGCTAGTAAATGGAAAATTGTCTCTACAGAGAGCCTGCTCAGAGAGACAGTGAGGTGATGAGGTTTGTCCTCTTTTAAGGAGTGCTTTATCACAAGAAGCATTCACAAGGTGCTAGATCATCACCCATCAGCAGCAACACTGCTGGCCTGAATTCCACACTAAGGTTGTTTTAGCCCCATAGCATGCTACTTCTTCCAGCTGTGGATGGGAGGCTGGCAGCTTGCAGAACAGGTTCAGACTGGGGAATTTACATGTTAGAACTAGGAGTGTCTTTTGGACTATATCCATGTATTTCTGAAACCAGGCACCACACCAAGAGTATACAAGTGAAACTTTGAAGTCAGTTAGTTACAGTAGGTCTGAAGTTCAACATAAGCAGAAAACCCCACCCAGCTTTCTGAGAAGTTACTGCTCCATGCAGCTTCAGCTCATCAAGTCCTTACCTCTGCCATAAGCCCTTGCTTTCTTTGGATTCAGTTTGGGTTTTAAAGGAGCTCCGGGTTTCAGCTTGGCTTTGGGGAACTGGGACAGGTAAGTCATCACAGAGTGCTCATCTACATCAGGGTGGATAATTTCTTCAGGGGTAATAACCTGAAAGACAGTGCAATTAAGTATATTGTACCAGTGCTTGGTTACTGCATGTCAACAAAGAAACAGAGCTATGACACAGACTTAGATTTCAAAACTCCCACATGCTAACGAGATTTCTTACATTTATTTTCCCTTTGATACACACAACATCATTTATTATCTCAGGCAACAAAATCAAGATGCTCATTATCGTCCCAGTGCAGTCTGGGGGGCTTTTCATGCCTTGATTATTAGGGGTTCTCAGGAGACTGCAACAAGTGTAATGGTATCAAAGCAAGACAACAGTCGTCATGTTCCCCTTGAAAAGTGACATGGGGATAATTGATACTGAAAAAATTAGTAATTCATAATCCTGTATGCTACAGCTCTGAACTGCAAGGCTTGCAAAGTAAAACTTGTGACCAGTCTCTTCTCCTGCTTCCACAATAAAAGCTGTTTCAGAGACTTCTGGAATTCTGTTCAACTTTATCAGCATGAAAATAATCCAGTTTGTAAATACATCACTCTCTGTTTGAACATTATCATCACAGGTGATTTCCTAGGCCAGTAAGTTTTTCTTCTGTGGAATTCAATGCAGCAAAACATACTCACTCCATGGACTAATAGATCAGGCACCACCACATAAGCCCTTTCCTCCTACCTTACACGCTGCAACAGCAGCTGTCTTCAGCAGACACCTACACAAAATCCTACAAGCTCTGAAATGCAATAGTGTGTTTCACTACAGTGCACCCTTTCTCAGGCAACTCTACATGAATTAACTGTAACTTTTCAGAGCATCCAAGCAGCTTCACCTGCTTTCCTCAATTTTAACTCCAGCTAGCCACAAGGCCAAAGCTGGCCACTGTGCTCCCCACAGGCAGCCCACGTCTTGGTGGCCGTACCTGCGGCACACCCAGCCAGTCATCCGCCTGCTGCATGGCTTCCCGAGCATTGTCCACGGGCTTCTTCGGGTCCCAGGTCTCCCAGTCAGGGCACAAACCTGCAAGCACATTTCAGTTATGTGTTACCTGCCAAGGTGCTTCCCTAGCTGAAGAAACCAAGCACAAACTCCACATTCCCTTGTGTTACACTGCTTTGCAGAAAGACATTCAAGAGTGTTGCAGAAGTAACCAAAACAAGACAAGCATATGCTGACCACTGAAACACCTCTAAGACAGCAACCAGTGTAGAGTCAGAGAATGGTTTAGCCTGGAAGGAATCTTTTAAGGTCATCTATACTGACCCCCCTCTGCCCCTCCGCCCCGCAATGAGCAGTGACATCTTCAAGGAGCCCTGTGTAACCTGGCCTTGAATGTTTCCAGAGATGGGACATCTACCACCTCTCTGGGTAACTTGTGCAAGATACCAATATAAATTTAGCACAGATACATCTACCATCCTTTATGTTTCACTGGTCCTCCTGCAGCATATTTGGTGAAGAAAATTTCAACCGCTTGCCACAGCAGCCCAGATTGCATTAGATGAGCACCAGCAATCATACTAGCAAGGCTGTTTTATAAGGTGGTGAGGAAATTTTGCCTTTTTCACACTTCATCAAATTATTTGCCTTAAGCAGCTCAGTCTCAACTTGCTAAACACCGAAGTTTCAGGTACTGTGCAGCTTCTGGCTGCTCTGTGCTGCCTCTGCAATCCTATTTCAGGAGAACACATGAAGTCTCCCACTGCACCCTGAAGTTGAAAGGCTGTTGGCACTTGCCGTGGGAACAATCCTTTCTTCCATGTAGGAGCCAGCATTTGTGCCTTTGTCCCTTGCACCCAATACAAAGTTTAGATGTGGCGCCTCCCAAAATGCAATCACACATTCTGCTTCCGGCCAGAATTTCTCTGGGCCAAGTAGTTTACAACTTGCTGCTTCCTGCAGCTGGTCTCTGGACTTTTTTGGTTTTCTTGAAAGCCTCATTCCAGTCTCTAGCTCAGTAGTGAAAACTTCCTCTCATAGGAAAAGCAGCCACAAGGACAACAAGCAAGGAAAACACTGGGCATCAGAACAAAGGACTTACCTGGAGCACAGCTGTCAACAAGAGCACCCAGTGCTTTGCCATCCTGCCAGTTCTGATTGAAGTTTGTGATTGGCAAGTACGGAATTTTGTTCTGGATCCAGCCCAGCAGCCTCTGCTTAGGGGTCTGCTTCTTCGCATCATCATCACCTTCATCCTCCCACACTGGCATAGAAATGGAGTAGTGGAGGATAAGGGTCCATATCAGGCCAAGGATCAACTTCAGGTTTCCATCAACTATGGCTTTACTATCTGGAAGACAAAAGACATACAACTGATTATTTGCCATTCTAAAGCAAAGAGGTATGTTTTTAAAACAGTGTGCCTGCACTCATGCACAGATAATCAAGGACAAGAAAACTGACCCAAGCCACTGCAGGCATTTGCTCAGGTAGAGACACCATTCCTCAAGGGGTGCATTAGACAGGACGAAAAGAGAAGAGTCAAAGGACTCAGTGCTCCCCCGTTGTATTGAGAGATCAGTGCTCTCCAAGAGCGTGACTTGCCCTTCAGCTTTACAATCTTAGCTTAGGAGAATTGGCAGTTTAAGTCTCTGGTATTTTGATTTGGATAAGTACCACCTGGTATTTTGTAATGGCATTTGTATCTTATGAAAAGGCCAAACAGCATGTGATGGAGTTCTCCCAACAGGCATGAAACACTCCAGGGCATAGCTAAAAGCATTATTTAGGAAACAGCATTTATATACAGAAACATGTCTCCCACACACATCAATAATTTGCCTTTAAAATGGTAGGGGGAAAAAAAGTGCTGCTATGTAGTGAAGACAAGCAAATACAGACTTTGGAATTAGTCTGGATATATCAAGACCTGTGTACAATCAGAGAAGTGGGCAATGGAGGTCCATGGAGGATTCTTTGCACCATCACACAAGATGTCATCCCTTCACACTACAAATTCAGAGTTATAGAAAAGAAGAGCCAGCTTTGGCTTTTCCATATCATTCTCCAGCTTAAGAAAAATTTATCATCAGAGTGGCCCTGCTGCTGTTCTGCTTTAAGACACACTATGGAGCTAAGTTTAAGGCTGCTGGGTATCAAGATCAGATTTTCGTAAGCAACGTCTGCAGGGGCAGGATGCTTTTCTGCATGCATCAGTTGTGCATCAATTTGGCCTTGTGAAGTGACTGCTACAGGTTTGCAAATTCTCATGCAAGTTGCTTTAGCTTTAATGAGTCACAGATTAAATGCCCTCCCTCCCGTTGGGCTTGTAGTTGTTACTCAGGTTGTATTACACTAACAGTTCAAGTTTTTTCAAGCCCACCCAAACCAGAGCTTTTCCACAATGTTTCAGGATGCTCTCAGCCTGACAGTTCCTCTTATTCACAGCTGCATGTTACAGCACAGCATTTTTCTGTTCTTTCCTCCATCTCAAGTGAAAACTGTTAGAGAAATCCCTCTTCAGACAACAGAAGTTACAAGTGACCTGGAAGCTTTTGTGTACTCTCCAGCTCCTGCAGCAGACACTGGAGTAAAGACAACTACAGCTGTATAAACTCCCTTTCATGCCACCACAATTATTGTACAGGCACCTTACAGAGTCCTAGCTAGCAAAGTAAAAGTGTTCTGTAACTGGATTGCACTCTCCAGTTCAAATTCAGTGTTAACAGGCAAAGTCCTCCAAGGTGACCCTCCCTGTGCCCAACATCCACTGGGCATGCCTTACCTGCTCCTCTTCAGCTACAGAGATCACAGCAGCAACCCAGCACCATCTTATCAATGCAAAAAGATCTACTGACTTCCAAAACAAGTGATTATACAGAATAGTGACCAAGAACAGTATCAACCAGGGTGTTCCCTTTAACGCAATGCTCAAGCAAAGTGGTTAATATTTACAGGGTTTCACAATAGAGCAGTATGTCCTAAACAGATAATAATGTAACTTCAGACCTTGAATGGCATTCGGACTTTCTGGATAGTTAGCGTCTGGTTTGTATGGGATTTTTTAACACTGGTGTTGACCAATGTTACAGGATTACGATACATGTCTGCCACTCGAATGTTCACTGCTGATTGCACATCCAGTCCAAGATAGAACAGATAGCTATGAGGTGATTAAGCCCCACTAGGTTTTAATTACAGGTTCCAAGGTAAAAGTCTACATCATGTAAGCAGTGGGTCTCCTAGCAACAACTAAACATGCCCTACTGTTACCCGTTTCAGTCCTCTTTCCAGCCAAGCTGCAAACTGGTCAGTGGTGTGAAGATGCTCCCTCACACCAAACCGTCAGTGCAAATCCTCACTACCCACCTGCCCCCTGTGCCAGCAGCCCCTCCATCCTGCCCCATGGCATGACCACCAGGTCACACA
Organism: Corvus hawaiiensis; assembly: GCF_020740725.1. NCBI lineage: Eukaryota > Metazoa > Chordata > Aves > Passeriformes > Corvidae > Corvus > Corvus hawaiiensis. Next base: position 15,105,260 of record NC_063223.1, read on the forward strand.
GTGGTGCTGGAGCACACCAATGGCCAGCCCATCTCTGCTCCAGAAATGCCTCCAAGCTTCAGTTTCAGATTTATATCAACGTCGGCATTTTTACTAGAGGGACACAGGGATGATTTAGTATGCTACAATGATTTAGTATGACAGCCTCATCTCAGAAGGCTGTCCAGCATTTCCAGGGAGGAATGCCAGCAGGACAGAACCACCTTGAGTACAATGCTAAGCACACATTACTCGAGATAATGAATGGCTCCTTTTATATTTATAGCACATAAATAATGTCTATATGTGGCTGCACTGTGGTTACTGCAGCAACCAGCTGTGTCTTCAGAGCTTCCCCCAGCACCCCATTGCCCTCTCCAAAGGCATAGCGGGCCTGTGGTCCTTGACCTGGGGAAGAACAGCTGTACAGGGCTTCACAAAAAGAGCAAGAATATCCCATCTCATCAGCCTCATCCAGAGAGGCTGGGCACAGGGCTGCTGCCCTTATGACAGGAAAAGGTCATCACAGGAACAGGACAGCTCTTCCTCTCTGGGGTTGGTGCCATTGCCACGACTGCACTTTGTTAGCAAGTTAGCAAGCTCTCACAGCCTCCCAGCTTCCTGACAGGCATAGGGATCTCATGATGTAATTTTTTCCAAGAGAAGGAGGAGGGCTTGTCTGCTTTCATTTGGGGTGGGGAGTAGGGAGGGTGAAGAACTCCTGGGCAGGACAGGAGACCTTATCGGCAGCCAGCAGAGCTGCCCGCATGCTCTTTTCGCAGGCACCCCACTTCCAGCACTGGCTCACAATCTCTATCACTATATAAAAGAACCCTCCAATGTTCAGGAGAAAACCAAAGTCCAGCTCACAGCAGGCTTAGCTTCCATGCACTGCTGTAAAGCTCAGCACCACCTGGGCACTCAGCCTCTCCAGAAGAGCCTCTGCTTTAGTGCTGCCTTTTTCATTAACTGACTAAAAATATTCAGTGGATTCTCCTCAAGGTCTCTTGGGCTTTAAGATGAAAGTGGCAACTGGGAAGACGCACATCCACTCACAGGTTCTTTACAGGGAGCACAGAGCTGACCCTGAGAACACTCTTAGTACAACCAAATTTGCAAGAATCCCCCACCAGCTCTGAGTGCACACTGTCAGTGTAATAGTGCCAAGGTGTTGGGATAGTGGAAAAAATAATATATTCCAATGACCCTTAAGAACCAATAATCATTACTGCAGGCACTGCTTGTACCCCAGCTCAGCTGGCTTTCCACTGAATTCCCTCCATTCCCTGATCTGCTTCAAGACATTTTCTGGCCATCTCAAGCTGGAAAATGGATTACATAAACAGCAGACTTCCACCACTGCTTTCCTACTACAAAAATTACTTTTAGGCATACTTATTACTCACACAAACAATACAGAGTCTTCAAAGTCATGTTTCTCAATTACTCCACTGGAGTTCATAGTAAAATGACAACATAGAGATGCACAGTTGTGGTCAGTGTTTCTGAATGGCAACAGCCCAGCCCCTTCACAATTCACCTCCACAACTCCCAGTTGCATTTGGCTTTCAGCTTCAATGAGTTAGGTGGACAGGAGCAAATTGCCTGCTTTCAGCTGTGAGAGCATGTTTACTGCATAGCACCAGCCATGTTTCCACAGATCAAAGGACCCCTCTCCATGCAGGGGACAGTCACGGGTCCCTGCCTTCCTGTGGCTTGGAGGAAGTGAGCTGTTGGATCTCATCTGCCAAGATCATTTAGCAGGGCTGAACCAACTTTTTATAGCATCATTGTAGACAGCTTTAATGTAACCTTTCTTGGAGAAAGTATGGTCATCTGCATAATTTGCTTTATTCATGTCACAGTGCTTATGTTAACATCTGCAAGATGCACTTACAGGTGTGTCAGAGAGCAATGTTTCCTGGTTCCCGGTAGGAGACGTGTGCTTTGGAGATCAAAGTCCCTGCACAGCTGACTCATACCTGCTGACAGCCACTGGACTTCTACCTTCAAAGGGCACATTTTTACGGGAAGCCCAGGCATGAAGCAGGAATCCATGCCACAGGACCTCCATCTTGCCTCACACTAGTACTTGGGAGGACTTCAAGCTCAACTGTAAACAGACAACTTTAGAGATGCCATCTAGAAGAGCCAATGGATGAAGGGTTTGGAAAGGGGGTTTTTGCACTGTTTTTGGTGGGTTTGGGGTTTTTTAAGTTATTATCAGAACTAAGAATTTTGTGGGTATGATATGCAAGTCCTCCTGACATTCTTGCTGTGGACTCCAAAATTTTGAATGCTCTAAGATGACCACTTTCAGACAGTCTGCAAGTTCTCATGGCTAGACATGCTGTCCTGAACCAGCAAGACACAAAAAAATGCAGAAACAATCAAGTCCAGATTTAACACAAACCTTCATTCCCACCTACACTGTTCAACATGCATTTTAACTTCAACTCTCCAGCTCCAACTTGCTTTCCTCCTCTAGAAGTACCCAATGACAATATAACATCAACAAAATAGCAGCAACCATCAGCAAGATGCAGTCCTGTTCAGCTGCAGGCAGGAGCCATCTGCAGGGAAGGGTTGCTGTCAGCCCACTGCTGAGGTCCTGCTGTCAGGGTGCATCTCAACATGGCCTACATGCTGACTACTGGGGAAAACCTGCCAGCCAGACTTAAGCTGTTCTGCAGAATCAACAACAGTATTGAACAACCAAGCACTTTCCTCAAAAAAAACCAAACCAAAAACAAGCGCCTATATATAGCCTACAACATTAAGTTTTATGTAGAAGTATCCTGCTTCTTAGTCAGCTATTAAGTGGCTGCCTGGTAGGGTGAAGAGGAAAACAGACTGAACCAGAGCTCATTTGCTTCCCCCATCACACCTCTGAGTCTAGATTGTAATTCTTCCACTTTTATTATCCTATTAACTACATGGCAACCAGCCCAAAAAATGGATTATGGCAATTCCATAGGCCAACAGTACATACCACCAGTCTCACTCTTGAAAAGCAACCAAGTTTCAACTGCTCAAACCGATTTATAATTGTTGCTCTATACTAAATATTAATACGATATGTTACACTTGGACTGCTAAAATCACACTCCTCAAAGGAAAAAGAAAGATGGTAAAGTACCAGGGCTTCAGCTAGCAATGTGACTAGTCTGAGCCAACAGTGTGACCATTTTGAGACAAATGCGTGTCATTTTTATGGCTGGGGCCACAAAAAACTACCCAACCTACCAAGTGGAAAACTGCCAATGCTTGGTCGTCTGCATTTGTCCTTATAGCTGCCCCAGGAGCCAGTGCCAGAACTGAAACCTGGCACTGGCTTGAAGCTTGCACATTTATCTACTCCAGTAGAAATCCCTAAATTCTATTCAGAACACAGGGCTTGAACTACATGACCTTTATTAGGTCTACAATTCTACAATTTTAAAAAAAGCAAATAAACAAAAAAGCATTATAAACAAGTTTGTGACTAGTATCATTTGCTCATATGCAAGTCTACTCTGCATTCAGATTAAGTATAAGTACTACCCAAACTGTGGCAATGTTCCTTAAACTCTGCCCTACAGCAGGGCTGCAAGTCATTCTCTGTTGGACAATTAGAGGAAACAAGATAAGCCACTGAAACAGACAGCTTCCTTACTAAACCGAGCTAGTCATACAGACTGTGGAAGCATTGCAAAAACAAATGAAGGACTGAAAAAGCAGCTTTTGAGTAGTAAATTTTATTTTTTTTTAAATAGTTTCACAGCTTAGGCTGCAGTCAATACAGCTTGTTCACTATCTCACAAAGCCATCTCAGAAGCTTTGCTGATGATTTTCACACAGAGAAGTTAAAGCACAACCAGCACTGATCTTTGCATCCACCTTCTCTAAAAAGTGGTCATCTTCTTCATATTTTTATGTCTTCCATATTTAAACTTTTGTTCTATGCATTATATGGAGGGAGAACCCAAATCCATGGTTCTCAATATAAAACACAGTCTCACCAGCAGCCCTTACTCCTTATTTCCGGACATGGAAGGAATTTTGCATAGCACACACAAAGTTCATTTCAATTATGGATCAGTTATGAAGAGACTGTAGGAATTTAGTAGATCTTAGTGTCTTTAAGTGTCTGAGCATTTCCCCACATCTAGTTATTCTCACCTATTGCTAAATAGCTATAGCAGCTGGGGGACAGAAAAATTAAGCAATGATTAGGGTTTAATCTTCTGGAACAGAGAAAACACCACACTGAGCAGAGCTGCATGCCAAACTGAAGTATGCAGATGAGATGGTGCTGAGCAAGCTGCCCAAGGAAATTCTTTCCTGAAGCATACAGTATGTGTTCACAGGCTTACCATGCCTGCTAAAGACATTAGCAACATCCTCTGTAGGGATAATATGTCTTTAAATCAATTACAGGGGTTCCTCTGTGCTTTGAGAACATACTGCAACCATTTCCTCCAGTGTCCCTTAAGCCCAGGTCCACATCCCAGCTCCTCAGGGTCAGCACATCACTTGTGTCCTGCCACGTGCAGCAGCTCACCCCACGGAAGCATAGGCTGTGCCTATGGCACAGAGCTGGTTGAACTCAAGCTGGTTTTGGGGATACCTGGTTGTGACCTGCCAGCTTCCAACAGTGACATGCTGCAGTCCATTGCATCTCTGCTTCTCAGCAGTGTTTGCAGGAGGTGCTGTGACCCCTAGGACAGCTGTTCCTCAGCATCCAGCTTACCCGAGCATCCCTGAGCTTTCAGCTCACTGGCTCCCAGCTGAGCTCCCACACCCTGCCAAGACACAGCCACTCCTCAGCTTCACTGACGAGCCTCAGGGAGCTCATCACCTGAGGAAGTGTATCTTCAGGAAGCCTAAGTGATACACCATGTACACTCAGAGATCCACTAAGCTTTTTACAAGGTAGGTTTCCCAGAGGAGGAATGACTCTTCACTGGAGGGTTGTAAGAACAGTAACTGGGTGCTGATCTGGGCATGGACAGGAGGATGGAAAAGAATATGGAGTTTTATTTTTTTGTAAGGGACAGAAACCATTTTCTTCTAAGCTTACCAGGGTGACTGTTTACAAAAAAAAAAAAAAAAAAGAGTAAGATTCCTCTGTGATACAAATCTTCAGATTTGAGATATTAAACATTACACTTCAGAGGGTTTTAAACTATTAAAATAGTGTTTACTTTAACTGGATTTGAAACCAATCATGTCAGAGAACTTCAGGCCACTGTTGCATCCATCACCCTGTACTGTCTATTAGTGCATGTCGGGCCTCTAGAAAGGATCTCATGAGATGGAACTGGCAACTGAAAAAAATAAGTTCAAATCCAGTCTTTTCAGCATAGGTTTGGCAAGAAAAAAAATATCACACAGACTTTTAATACAGTAAAGAATAAAAATAATCAAACCAATGGAGCTCTCAGGAGCAAAATACAGATTAAAATAGCTCTGCCCTTAACAGGCACCCAGAGACCACTCATGTCTCACATCCAGAAGAAAAAGGCATAACACAAAGCAAGTTCAAGCCAGCAGTATAACAGCAATAGCAACCAACCCAGCTTCTCCAAGAGAAACTGAAATAATCCAACAGGGCTTGAAGGAGAAGTCAAGAATTTCAAAATTAGGAATTGTTAAGGGGGGGGGGGGGGGGGGGGGGGCGGGGGAGGGAGTCAAACTGTGGGTGGTTTATTAACAAATTCCTTAATACTTTCAGTCTGAACACACCTAGGTTTCTTCTGCCTTAAGTGCCACATCCCAAGTCAAGATATGAGAAAGTAAACATGTTAGTCTTATGTCCAGGACGAGCCACAGGCAGGTGTTGGTGAACATCCAACCCTTGCTGTGAATACTGTCAGAGAGCAGCAGATGGGCTCCACGCTGCCGGCACACTGCTGGGATGGGATCAGCAGTGAGCAAGGGTGCAATACAGAACAATGAGAGCTGCCATTCACAGTGGCTATTTCAGACCCGGCTGCTGCCTGCCAAGCAGGTCCCCACGCACAGCTGCAGGACTGCAGCACAGATACCCAGCTGAACCGCATACAGGAATGCTGCGCCCATTATCTGAGATCCTTTTGGGGCGGGGAAGAAAGGAAGGCGTCTGAATGTTCAGCCTTTTTAGAGCAGCAAGTTGCCATGAGTGCTGCTTTGTCCGCAGCCAGCGAGCCCCTCGCCAGCCTGGCGGGGCAGCGCGCCAGCGCCACACTGACCCCAAAACCCCGGCTCGCCTCGAGAACTGGCGCGGCCGAGCACGCGGCAGACGGGGGACAGGAGGCATCACAAGGGGGTTCTCCCACTCCTGGAACCCCCGTGCCCCACCTGCAGCTCCCGCCCCGCACACAGCCAGCGGCACAGCAGACTCCGGGCCTGCCGCGGCACGACGCTGGCCATGGCATCCCTGCCAAAACCACCCCACAATGGGCCCTGTGAGCACGGCCCCTGCACCAGCAAAGCACATTCCCCGCTGCTGAGCTCATCCCAACACCCCTCGGTGCTGCTGCCGGCCCCAGGAGTGGCTGGGACACCGCGGCTCCCACGTGCCTATGCCAGGGACAGACAGTGCAGGCATCCTGCACCAGCACCGAACCAGCAGTTGACATTCAACCCCTTCGATAGCAGAGATCCACATTTCCACGGAGGAGTGAGTGGGAAGCTGGGTGGCAGAACAGGAAAAGGTCTGCAGTCCCTTCATGCTTCAGTGTGCAAAGGGAGCCCAAGCCTGCATGGGACAGTTCTGCTCCCTATGGGCTCAAGTCGACTCAGCAGCCCCCCATTCTCCAGGACAACAGAGCTGGCAGCATGCCAAGACCGACCCTATCAACTTCAGACAGCAGGTGGATTGGGAAAGCCCCCAGACAGCACCTGGCAGCATGGAATGGGGCTGTAGAGAAGGGCTTCAGGATAGCACCTACACAGACACTCACCCCCAGCTGCCCCAGGTTCAGAGGCAAGTGGAGGGAAGCTCCAGGAAGTCATGGGGACAGCACACCACAAGGCACCCAAGTGCTGATTAATCATCCAGGAATAACTTGAGAAGGAAAGTCCCTGAAGTGGGGAGTGAACATGCCAGAATCGGATTTGTATTAAATGAGGGAGGGAGGGGGAAGAAGGCATCCTCCTGCCTTTGCCACACTCTGCTGAGAAACACTTGGCTCAGCTTTTGAAGCCAAGTGACATAACACAAACTACACCTTCCTCCTCCAGGCACGAGACAGAAGTGAAAAAGGAATGATCCTACACCAGGTCTGTGCTCCCCCCAGGAGTCAGTACATTTACTGCCATGGCACAGAAGGCTTCACCTTCCCATCAGAGCAGACAGCTACACCTGAGTCAGCAACACCGCTAGCCAATTCACAGGAAGTGAGCTTCAGTTTAAGCAAGCCATTAAAATTTTAGTTCAATGTAATACTGTCTACACCTTGCACAAAACACATCTCTAGGAGTCCGATCAACTCAAGGTCATTTCATTCACACGTGCAAATAAAAAAAGCACCTCATCACAGCACCCCTTGTGCACACACAACTAGAATGCCAAGCCTCAATCAGAAAGGCTGAACTGAAAAAAACAGCTGTAGTGCCAGAATACTGCAAGTGATACAACAAAGCTACAAATTGTCTCTGAAGCCTAAGAGTTCTGTAACCATCTCTGTAGGATTAAGGTAATCCTAAATCTTGCAGGTTACTCCAGGTCTCATCAAGGTCCAAAACCTGTCTAGTTCTTGCAAAGACCTCCCGGGACTGGGCAGAAACATTAGGTGACAAGCCATTAGTGATGAGCTGTATCTCACATTACTGAAGGAACGCTACCAAGCTTCAGTGCAGGGGACAACAGGAAGGTCCACCCTCAGGCACCTCAGGCATTGGAGATGAAAGAGTTGCAAGAGACAGGGGTACAAAAAAAAAGATGCCTCAGCAAGACCAAGAAGGAACGAATAATCCAGAGGTTTCCAGACACCAGAGTGACCTCTGTGCTACTAACAGCATGTTTACTCACACTGGGGGTAGGTCAAGATAGTTAGATGAAACAGCATGTAAAATATTGCCGAGATAAATGAGCCTATTCAGATAGGGCTGTCTAACATCTTTTGAGCAGCGGACGCCAGGCACAAAAGCTGCAAGGGATGGACTTTGTGAAGCCAAAACCAACACATTAGAAATTATCAGAAGTGATTACTGTTTGGGGAAATCCTTGGCCACAACATACACCAAGATTCAATTTTTCCATTTGAAACCAGAGTTGCTACACTGACTGTGAATCACTGTGCACAGGGCTGTTCAAAGGAAATCCCCATTCATGCAGCCCTGCACAGCTCAACCCATCTCCACTTCATACTGCAGCACCAAAGTATGGAGGACTGGAGCACATTTTGTGGTCGGGGGTTAGTAACACATCAGAAAGTACACTGCCAGTTCCTTTAGTTTTGCAAAAGATTTGTGGTTTGTCTCAGTTCTGATCATCTCTGATTCTGAGCACCTAACAGCACTGCTCTGTGCAGGCTTGTTTTGAAGCATATAAGCCCAGGTACCATGTTACAGATGCTCTGCAGCCCTCTGCAGCTTAGTGACAGAGCCATTCCAGAATGTATCAGCAGGTCAGCTATCTCTGTCCAACCATTTCCCTGAGAAGCAACAGGAAAGGTAATCAAACTCTAACATGCTCTGCTCAGTTTGGCTGGGATAGAGTGAATTTTCCTCACAGTAGCTGGAATGGGGTTGGGTTTTGGATTTGTGCTGAAAACCGTATTGATAACACAAGGATGTTTTTGTTACTGCTGAGCAGTGCTTACACTGAGTCAAGGCATTTTCTGTCTCTCATCCCACCAGCGATTTGGCTGGAGATGCACAAGAAATTGGGAGGGGACAGCAGACCCCCAGTGACTCAAGAGATATCCTACACCGTATGGTGTCACACTCAGCACGAAACCAGAAGAAGGAAGGGGGGGAACATTTGCAGTGATGTCACCTGTCTTCCCCAGTAACCATTACATGTGATGGATAGCTGAACACCTTCCTGCCCATAGGAAGTGGTGAATAAATGCCTTATTTTGCTTTGCTTATTAAACTGTCTTCATCTCAACACATGAGTTTTCCTACTTTTACTCTTCCATTTCTCTTCCCCATCCCACTGCAGGGAAGTGAGTGATTGGCTGTGTGGGGCTGAGTTGCTGGCTGAGCTTAAACTACGACAAGTGCAATTATACCCCCAGTGCATATAGGAACAGGCACTTTGAAGATACCCTCCAAATCTGAATTTCATAATTTCATTTTGACATTCAGACATAGTATTCACTCAACACAAACACACAGCACCAGAAGTAGCCCGACACCCACACACCCCAACACCAGAACTGTCTCACCAGGCCACTGCCCTTCAGCACTGCTGTGATGATGTGAAACATCCAAAATGAGCCACCATCCTGTCTTCAAGCTCCAGCCATCACCACTACACTGCCATGCGAGTGTCCATCAGGAGGGGGTGACACACAGCCAGCCTGCTTTCTGCAGCTGCACACCAAGCGAGGATGAGCAGGACACAATCACTACAAACACATGCATGGCCTGGAAGGCACTGCTGCTTTTCCATGACCATTATGAAGGTGTCTTCAAGCTTCTGTGTGTAAGCCAGCTAGACTAAATTCCCCATGAGCTTTCACACACAGACATCTATCCTCCCCTTCCACTGGAAACCACGAATACCCCTCTCCAAGAACGAATGGGGTCACTGTCTTCTTGGAACACCAATTCTTAAATAAAAAAATATTTAGTGTTGTGCAGCTGCATCTTGAAGGAAAAATGCTCTCCCCTCTTTCTGGGGAAAGAAAGAGGTTTGAACGCATTTTTGTATGCTTGTGCAACGCAGCCGTAAACACGCTTCCATCTGCACATTACACACAGCTCTCTCCTGCACCGTGTCGATTTGAGCCCTGTGTGTTTAACATCCCACACAGGACAGCGCTGTGTTTATACGGTTTCAGCTACAAGCCGCTAACATAAGGAATAGACGCTTGGCTTGAGGCCCAGGTAATTCATCCAACTGTGGCAGCCACTATCAGACAGACCTCTTTTGAGAGGAGCTTTCATGAGTGGGAACACGGTGGTGAATCTGCAGAGGCACAGTCTGCACGGGTGGTCTCCAAGCACCTTAAAGAGGACCATCTGGGATTAATGGTACAGCTTGAGCACACATTAGCCCCAGCTGTGCGACACCCGCTCATGCAGACCACATACCCCTGCCTCCCACTCAAATTCATTCCCTGCACAGCAAAGCTTTGCTTCAAATGTGTGAGTTCTGCATGGCCCTGAGTAGTCCAAGTCCCATCTCACCCTAGCTGCCATGGGCTGGCCAGCCCCAGAGCTACTCTCCTGCCCTGTGGGTCCTATGCCACACCAGGGCTCTGCTCAGGGGCCATCCTCCCACTCTCCTAGAAAGCGGCAGAGGCAGCTCTGCTCATTTGACACCATTAGCCTAATCCAACTTTGTCAGGAGCTGCTCAGCCGTAACAGGTTCTGGCTGCTAACAGAGTTTCCAAACTAGCCAGTGCTCAAAGGGATACTACCTTTACTCTCCAGAGGCTGGACTTTTAAGTTCTCCAACTAAAGGCTTCACACAAGCCTTTCCAAACTTCATAAGCTTGCAGATCTCTTCCTAGTCTTCAGGGACAGCACTTCACCACACACATGCTGACCAAGAAGGGTGCAGGCAATTACCCAAATCATCCCCCAGCTGCAAGATCCCATTTTTAATCTGTAGTCTCACATTGTTCACATTTGCAAGCCTATTGTATTTCACATTTTTAACACAACACTAAAAATAGAGAGCACTGGCTCTAGGGGCAATTTTTCTAGAGCTGGAATAGTTGCAGCAACTTCACAAGCTATGCTGCTCTGTCTGATCTCCCATACCTCTTTCAGTTACCTATCAGGTTTGGTGCAGTGTTAGACAATGCCACTTGTTAGCAATTCCTCCATTTCACTGTGAAAAATGTTTACTGGCATACTATTACCTCCATCCAGACACAACAAGAGCCCCACAGGTGTTTATCTTACTTCCCAGAGGAAGTCTGGGCTGCTTCTTTCAGCTTCTACATTTGAGCTTGGATACTCTTGCTAACCAGGTACTGCTCCAGAAGTTTGAGTTACTTTTCTTACAGATAAAGTAAGAAGTATTCTGCAGCTTGTTAAAGCCTGTGTTTAAGTAATCAAGCTGGTTAATTAAAATATTGAGCTTCCTCTGCCTTAGGCAGTGCTTTCAACCAATAGCTGCAGCACTATGTGTGAAGCAGTTCATTTCTTCTTTTTTGCAATTAAAACATTTCAAAGGGACATAGTTTTCTTCAGTTATTTATCTATATCAGAAGAAATACTTCTTTACTCAAACACTGAACTCAGAGCTAAGCTACAAAAGCACAGCAAAATTTGAAGTAGCTTTGTTTAAGTAGGGTTTTATGCCACTAACTTCAGAGGGCTTCACTCTGAGTCAAGAGTCATTCAGCAGAGCTTTCCACCCAGGAAATCGCTGACATCTCCACCATTTACAGGGCCTGAACTAGCAGTTCCTCACTCAAGTCTGCTGCTCCTGGTGCTTTCACAGCAAAGCAAACCTCCTCCATGAGATAAGCCTTGCAGAGTAGCTCCAAACTGCTTTCTTCTAGAAAGCAGTACATTGGGATATACTCCAGTGAGAATCCCAGTGGCAATGCAGTTAATTCTCTGGGGCAAGGTCTTTGCAATAACCTCGTCCAGGGCATTGCGCATGCTTCTATCCCTATAACTGCAGATGTCTGCAAGTCATTAGCACGCTCAGCAATGCTCACTGAGCAGCCACGGATCATCCGGTGTGACAGCACCAAGGGCAGTCCCGGTGTACTCCCACTGCTGTACAGTGGCTATGAGCTGAATGCAATCAGGGTTTCTTCACTCATGTTTTTGGAGAGAAGCTGGACCACTAGAAGACTATCTCAGGCTCTTTTTGGATGCAAAAAACATAACTGACCACCTGGGAGCTGCACCTGCTTCCGCATGGCTCTGGGGAGTACCAGGGCACATGGCAGCTTGGGGATCTGCAGGCACTCCTGGGTCACCTGACTTTGCAGCCTCCCACCAAGCAGACAACTCGCTTGGTCTTTGGCACCTTGACTGAGCTGGCAATCCCTGCTCCTGCTCAGCACTCAGGTTAGGCCAGAGAAGTACTATTAGTACAGGAGCTGGTTTATCAACATGCAGCAACCTCTGCCAGCTGGGGTCTTCTCCAAAGCAGCTGTATTGGGCTATGGCAAGTTACCCTCCTCCCTCTGGCCACCCACATTTGATGTTGTTGTTCAGGTGTCCAGCCCACATGCTGCATCCTCTGTTAAGAGCATTGAGCTTCATCAGTCAGCACTAAATAGCACAGGAATACATAATCACAAAGTACTGAGAGCATTAAGACAACACCACTATAGAGGGTCCTGCGGTCCCAGTTTAAAAGCCTCCATGTCTTTGTCCTGACTTCTGACAGCCAGCACTGGTGAGCTCAGGCTGTGGCACCAGAAGTCATTGCCCTTTCAAGTGTCACCTCAAATTTTCCTGGCAGTCACCAGCCCAGTTTTTCTACTTCTTCAAAGCTGCATTTTTACTACACGTCTAAAACAGTTACCAAAAGAAATAATCCCCAGAGACAACTAAAACTGTTTCTATTTGACTTTTAATTAGATCATTGATCTTGTTCTAGCGGTTACATGAGCTATAGGATATTTGCATGCAACCACACTGGTAATCAACAGCCGGAACAAAGCTGAAACAACACTATTAACATCCCAAGTCTTCCCACAAACAGTATTTTAAGTCTGCTCAGACACCAAGTTGTCCCCCACAAGGAAATTTGATAACAAGCTATATCCGAGCAAGTGACAACTGCTCAGAGTCACTGCAACTAGAGTGACACCAGCAAACAGCAGCCCTTCACGAACATCCAGGCGCTGGAGGAGGCTTAAAGATGCCTAGACTTCAGATTATTTGGGAGACCAACAAGCAGAATTACTTCTAGTCTTGCAGCAAAACCCGACAGAAATTCACTGTCTAGCTGTGATGGTGAGGTAACATGTGATATCTTGCACCATTCAAGATGACAGACACCAATTCTGTTTAGCAAGCCAGCATTTCCTGTTCTGTAGCAAGGATCAAAAGCAGAGAAAAATCCAAGATTTGCGTCTCACACCATGACAGATACAAGGTGTATTTATTATCCTGCCAGTTCCCAGCATGGAAGATGCATCAAAAACAAATGCAGGACCTTGTACATACATCCCAGGCCAGGCTCTTTGCTCCTGTAGTCTGAGACCAGGGAAACCTGCTCCTATCACTCACCTTATAACAAAGGGAAGATCTGCAAAAAGGTAAAGCTCACCTCCAAGATGTACTCATCAGTGTTTTAGCATTGAGACTTAAACTAGTTCTAAGACCTGGCTTGCCAGTATTTGCCTACGGAAAGTCCACTAAAACTGCTGTACCTATTACTGCAAGGTTGTTGAGAGAAAAGGGAATGCAAAACAGTTAATTACACCAATTAAAGGAAACACAGATAGAGCAAGTTAGCATCTAGCCGAGGGGAACAGTATTTCCTTTTCTGTGTTTGAATAACCTTCAAATGCACATATCATGGGTGTTTGCTCAGCACAGCTCTGTACGCTGTGCCTTGTGCTGCGGGGCCCCAGAGCAGACGAGTACACAGCACAGCTCACCAGTTGCTCATTTTGGGCCCACCAACCACGACAGTGCCCTTTAATATAGGCTCACAAATACAGAATACATTGTCTCCTTACAAGAGAGGCCACAGACAAATCAAAACCAGTAGGCAGCCACAAGCACACAGGGTAGCCCAAAACTGCCGTGGGCTGTGAGCTGCAGAGGAGAGCAGCCACCAGCTTCCTACTCCCAGGTCAGGCTGGGGCAGGCCCCAGGCCCAGACATGCTCACAGCACCAATGCAAAGGATAGGAGTTGGCATTTCAGAGCACCATGTAATAGCTCAGCCCAGAGCACATCACACAGGTTTCAGTACAAAAAGCTGAACCCCCAGATTTCAGCACAAAAAGTGTGTGGAAGCACACCAGCTGTGGGCTAGCAGTTGCCTCCAGTGCCTTCAGCTCCTGCTCTGCAGCAGAGCAGCCATGCAGAGGGCTGTGGCCAGTGTCACAAACACCTGCACCCCACCCAGACAAGCAGGAGGCAGCAAGAGCCACCCCAGCAGCATGGGGAGAGCAGAGGGCAGCTGACAGACTCTGCTCAGCACAGCACCCACACCATGCCAGAACCACACACAGCAATACAACACTGGGACGTGCTGCTGTGACAGCCATTGCCCAATTTGCCCCTCTCAGCAGGCAGACTGTGTGCCAGCGTGGCAGTCTGTGCCCACCTCGCCCTTAAGAGGACCCATCATTTGGGAACTGTGCTGCCACGAAGCCTGGCCAGCTCATGCCAGAGTAATTCAATGCTCTGACAAATAAATGCGTCATGAATTACAGCATGGCCTGAAGCAAGGGAGAAGGAGCCACAGCCCATGATGTCATTGCAGCCCACAGTAATTTTTGTGCTGTTACTGGGTAACGCTGGCAGGAGAGTTCATGCAACCTGCTGCTGCTGTTAGAAGAAAACAGCTTGCCCCTTTGTAAGAAAGGCTCCGGCCTGGATGGTCAAAGCTCTGCCACTATCAACTCACCAGCCTGATCAGTAAAACTTGCTACATTTCAGTGACCCAGAGAAATTAATTCTGAAGTATCTGCTGAATTTATGCTTTAAAGTAAGAGACTGCTTCTGTATTTATTGATTCCTTCCCATTAGATGAGTTGTCTACTTCTACAGGTTGTAAGGAAAAGCAGAGGACCGTCACCTCAGAGGAAACATCCCACTAGTAACCAGACAGTGCAGCTGCTTGTGTGGCCACTCAGACACTTTAGAGGGACATGGCTGCTGTCTTTCAAGGGCAGTATCAGCAGGAGGCCCAAACAACTTCAACCCATCACACCAGGGGAGACAGGATTCAGCTGCTCCACCCTCTGCCCACTCCCAGGCAGCCCAGGGCAGTGTCTTCTGTCTTACCACAAAGGAGGATGTGCCAGGCAACCCTTGCTTCCCCAGGAACTTGGGCAAAGCTTCATTTGGCTGCTGTTTGAAGAGGCCTAGCTTGTTTTCACTAACACAAAAAATCCAGTTTATTCTTGCAGTGGTTGTATCCCAGTTGCCATGTACAAGCACAGTAGAAACTAGACATTGCGTACATCTATGTATACACTATGGATGCTAGACTTCAATTGCTGACAGCAGAATAGTGCTTACACAAGGAATTGCAATCCATTAGGTGAACCCAAAGCCCACCACAGCAGATCCAATCCTCACTGTGATGTACCAGATATTATGTAGGCATTTTCAAAATTCAAGGTTAGTTGTAGGAGGGACAGAGCCAAGGGAGGCTCACAGACAGGTTAGAGACCACATCAGAGCCCAGAGAACCATCTGGTTGAGATACAGCATACACTTACTAGAGGGCTTTTGAGTACAGAACTGGGATTTATCTCCTAATGATGACCTAGAAGAAAGTCCTCCCTACTAGATTACAGAGCACTAGCTCTTCCTCAGGAGGAACACAAACAGGCAGGAGTGCAACTACACAAACTTTTGCCTTGTGGGGAAAGAAAATCTGTGCCAAGTCCCCAGAAGCAGTACCTAGGGGGAAAAACTCACTAGAGTTTCATTGCACAAATCCAAATAAACAGGCAGAGCTTGCTTAGCCCATTGCACAGAACCTCAGATCTCAGTTGACTCAACTCTGAACCCGAGGTCAAGTACCCAGGAAGAGCAGGGGTAGCTCTAGCAACCCCACCCGGTGGGTGGTTGCAAGAGGGTGGGTGAGTATCCACTTTTACCACACACACAGACAGACAACTACAGCAATCAAGAAAAGATACAGAAGCAGCTAGCACAAGTTTCACAGGCACAATATTTTCATGAAACTGCTACTCTTATTCCTCCAAACACAATGTAAAGATACTGTTCCACCACCACCACTCCTTGACCATTAGCAGGAATTCAGCCCACAACAAGCTAAGCAGTGCCATATAGTGAAGGCTGTAGCAGACTGCTCAGATCTACTTGCAAGGGTAGGTAGTGCCTTCCCTTAGTCTTTTCTACATTTATTTTGGGTTGGATTCTTCCTGCAACAGTTAACATTCAGCTACACAGCATTTCCTTCCTCTGGAAGAGACACACTTGGTATATCTGATTCCGTTTTTTCTTGCCACATCCAAGTTGATTGCAGCTACCCACCATGTGCACCCATCATTACTGTGGTGCACTCTTCTCCCCGTGGGTGGGTACTCTAGGACATGACTCACAGTACTATCAGAGGACACACAAAAAGCAAGAAAACCCCTACAGTTTGTCTACAGAAAGCCTGGCTACCTCACCAACAGCCAGAGTCAGGGTCAATGCTTTGTAAGCAAGAGCCACTGTCACAGGCTCTTCAGGCACACTGGTACCACACCAGACAGAGCCAAACACCAGGGCACTGAGCTCTGTGTCTTTTTCACTGTGATGACTTACAAGTTAAGTGCCATGTTCATGAGCTCACTATCATGCCAGACAGTAAAGGAAGACAGGGCCACCTGATGCTGGTGGCAGGACCTGGCAAATGTCACAGTACAGCAGAGGTTTGTTCACTTCAGCATCACCTGCAACACACTTTCACTCTGTGCGCTTGCTAAACATGCATTAGCAGCCTAAACTTAGCAGACCCTTGTTCAGGGCCCGAACTAGCTGCTCATCGAAGTCTGTTTCTGAGAGAAAGAGAGAAAACAGAATTCCTCTGCAGGCCTGGGGGATTCAGAGACCATTGTTTTACTTCCCATTGCTTGGAGCAGACACAGAACAATGCTGGCAACATAGCAGCATGACCACACACAAGGCTAACCACATTCTTAGATTACAGTTGTAGGCTAGAAAAGAGTTATCCTAATCCGTTTAAACATCCCCATGTAAGTCAATACAGGACATGGCATTAGAATATGGAGCAGTTAAGATTTCAGTCCATCTTGAATAGCTGGCATAGCCTCCAGTGCCTTAAATGAAAAAGCTGTTTAGCACATTAGTCTAACTGGCCCCAAGTAATTTTACCAAAGTTTGATCACTTTACAAGTTTCCGCTCATATGTAAAAGAATGCAAGAACAGTCTGTGTAAGCTACCTTAAAGTTTCCTGTAACTTGGAACTCATAGTTCAGGCAAAGGCACTTTTTCATTAGACCAGCAGTCCAACTACTGAAACAGAAGGTCCTGAGGAGACCAAGCACCCTCCAAAGCTGAAGCCACCTCCAGCAGAGAGGTCCACTGCCAGTCTATCAAAAATTATTTTCAAGGGGAAGGATTAAGTGTCATATTTCCAAGAAGCAGAAATCTGCTTCCAAGACACACTGGATATTTTCCAGAAAACAGCCTCCAGGGAAGTCACACATAAGTGGCAGACAAAATGCAAGTGTATTTTGACTACCTCCTTATGATGTGTTAATAGAACATTGAGTGAGACAGAAGAACCCTTAAACGTACACAGGCTGAAAACACATTTTCTTTTTTCAGTTTTCAAGCACCTAGCTCTAAGTGTTACAGGACAACACATTTACTGTTTTACAAGAGACTAGTTTTCCCTCTAGAAATGTACGGTTTACTTTGTCAGTCTTAAGTGTATCAACAGCCTAGGGAAGAAAGCTGGGTTTCAACTACTTTCCTAAAATAAGATTTCTTTAAGGTCCTCAGACTCATAAGTCAAGATACTTTCACCTTTAGCACCCTACAGGCCACAGTGTGTGCATCAAGTACTTGGTTATTAACCAAAACCGCACCCAATACACAGGTTAGGATTGGTCAGTACTCCTGCAGCTGGGATATGCCAAGACCACCAAACTCTCCATGAGGCAAGTACCAACAGACCATGATTATAACACCATCCTCTCCTCACCCATCTCCTTCCTGGGATAGCTTAACTCCCTGCAAGCACTGCAGCAGGGCACAGGACCACCACAAAGACAAACCTGTAAACAAATCACACAACTGTAGCCAAGGCCAGCATCGGATCCTACTGCCACAGCAGCAGATGTGCCACTGCCCATCCATTTACTTGCACTGCCACTTGACATCCTGCTGCTGTGAGGCAAGCCAGGTCAGCTCACTTACCTGGTGAAAGTGCAACCTGGCAGAGAAACCACATTTTTCAGCTTGCTCAATCTGACTGTAGCAGCCTAAGACTGAAGTTTTACCCAACAAGGCAGCTTGGCACCCATCCTGCCTCTACCAGTGACACGAGGCTGCTGGGTGAGCAGTGGCCGTGAGAACATTGCCAAACGGGCATGGAGCAGCATCAGAGTATGCAACTAGGACCTGCTGGCTGCAAGCTTGGGTGCAACTTGGCAGGTCTCACTCCAAAACCATTTGCCAGGTCTCACCCCAAAACCATTCAGCCACCCAACTCCTCTGTTTCTAAACTACATCAGTTGACTCCTATAGCAAATTACCAGAGTTTCTAGGGACAAGCTCAGTGCCAAATTAGCTTCAATTCCCCTCCCTTCTCTGCTAAGCAATCTGTAGAGTTGATCAGCCCCTTCAGCCAAGAGCAAAGCCCTTGTGCTCTACATTCCTGGCATCCTACTCCCAGTGCCTGTCATGCAGCATGCCACTCAGCACCCAGGAATTTGCAATTATCTCAGTCTAGCAGACAAGGAAAAAAGCTAGACTTAACACTTGTTAACACTTGAGCAGCACACCAGCCACCTCATGTTGAGCAGAAGGCTCCATGAAGTCACCTACTCTCACAGCAGCTTTTTCAGCACATTCACTCCCATCTTTGCTGGATGGCACAAAGCACCTATGTGCTTCATGGCCTTCTTTACAGTAGATCATACATGCAGTCAATTTTGCATTGCAGTGAAGACACTTCACGCCTAGAAGAAAAGCTTCCTGAAACTAGCAAAAGACTTTGAGCAGAGACTAAACAAGGGGTAACCACAGCAGGAGAGATTGGGCTGCTGATGTGCATCCAGAAAGCTTTGTGGTCAAACACTGTGTATAGGCAGACTTATTTTATATGGACGAACATTGAATGCCAAAAGCTTGCTACTGAAAAGGTTTTAAAATGTGGTTGTAGTACAGCAGCAGTAGCTGAGCCATAATACATGGCTTCCAAAATGTTCCTGGAAGTTAAATAATAACTGGAACAGGCACTGCATCCACTTAGCAGAGGTCTGATGGCATTATTAATGCCAGAAATCCAGCAGGCGCAGCTGTCAGGTTTTCCCAGTTGATTTGGCTCAGAGTTGGCCCTAAACACCCAGGCCCTAAAGGCCAACCTGATCATAAAAGTTCTCTACCTAAAGCCTTGACTAGTTTCTTTTTTCACTTTAGCTCCACGGCCTGCAATGGACCTGGTTTTGTTCAGCAGCACAAAAAAGAGTAAACAGTAGAAACAAAAGGAAAGTCTCAAGTTTTTCAGAACCTGCAGGGAAAAACACACCGGGGCAGGTAGTGATTCCAGCAGATGCTGCACCTGCAGGAGAGGTGCTGAGAGCTTCAGCCCTTCAACCCAGCAGAGCACTGCAAGGCTCATTCAGAAAGTCTTTCTTGGAAAGGGCATTCAGAATGTTTTTTCAGGACAGGCTCAGTTTATCCAGGACTGTACAGTAAGGCTCCTGTGCTACTCCCTTGGCTCCAGCTCAGGTGGCAGAGCACTGATGGAGCTGTACACCCCTTCATGCAGAGGCTGGGATATGCAAAAGCATTAGCAATCACAGTCATTCCATTCTCTCAAAGCTTCAAGTTTTCCCAGGTTTTGGGGTTTTAAAATTTTATTTGTTTTTTAAATAGCCAACACAATGCAAGTAAGCTGTAAAAACAAATATACATGTCTTAAATGATTACAGCCACCCTGCAGCTCAGCCTAACCATGTAAAGGAGCTGCGCTGCTGCAGCAGCATTTCTAGAAAGGAAGTCACTGAAAGCCAGACCTGACTGGAATAGCCTTGATCTCCCAAACCCGTCACCCTCGGGAAGTTCCACAGACAAATAGGAAGGCAGCTGGAGCAACAACATTTTTCTAGGGAAAACAATACAATAGGAGGGGATTGCTGGTCTGGTGTTGGAGCTAGTTCCAGCAGCTGCCACAGAAAGGTGAGCTCTGATATTAGCAAAAGCTCAGCCCAGGAATCAGCAGCTGCAATTTGAACCCCACTGAGTGCAAAGGGAATCCATCTCTAAGTAAATAATTAGCACCAGCTTCATTCCCAGCTGCAAATACATGAGCTGTTTTGCCCAGGGAGGACAATCAGCCACTCGGGACCAACAGTTCTCACTTCTTGTCCAAAGCTGCTTTTACACATTAGTAGAGAGGGACAAGAGGGTACCTAGCTACAGGTTTCCAAAGAGGGCCAGGTCTCCCCTAAACCGGAGAAGTTTCTATTTTCTTGCTATTGTAGCTAAAGCCTTTGAAAAAAAACAGCTTTCACCTTGGCCAAGTGTTTTAGACAACTGAGGAGAGCTGCACTCACCCAAATTCAGCTGTGCAATTCATCGAGGCCAGAGTAATCAGGAAGCAGTAGTTAGAGTTATCTGGCAAAGAACTAGAAAAGGCATTCACATTCCTTCCCAGAGATCTCAGGCATTCAGATTACTGCTTTACAGACTACGCTGTGGCCACACCTGAGCTATCCCCCAAACGGTCACCAAATGCATTCCTGAGGGATCATCCGCAATCCGACGTTCATACCAGCAGCTTTCTCTCCAAACCACCAGTTATCAACTGCACGCTCCAGTATGACACGGGCAGGCATATCTCTACCAGCCTGGGTGGCAGTAGCTCAAAGCACCCATTGCCTGGGCTTAGCAGGGTTCCTTGAACGTTTCCTGCCGTAACCTACCGCAGCAGAAAGATTGTGGAGAAAGCGCAATCCTGTTCAAAAGCTGCAACTATGCTTAGGCAAGCATCAGTGCTAATCTGAACGCTGGCATCATCTACTGGACTATGGTGAGCAAAGTCTCCCCACTCTCCTATACTACCTACGGCTGCAGCTATTTCCACACAGCCGCTCAAGTCTGGCTCCAGCACCCTGCCAGAGCCCAGGTACGCCCGGCTAGGGCGGCATCGTCCCAGCCGCATACTCCTGCCAGGCTGCTGGAGGGGTCAGTGCCTGGGGGAACTGGCTGCACGGGGAGAGAACACGCTCTGGCACTAGGTTTCTTCAGGAAAGACCTGAAAGCAAAGCCTCACTTATGAAGTAGTGACCAAGAGGGACGCTGAGGAGTACAGGAGCTCACTGCCAGCCCCGACAGCCGGGCTGTTGAGGCAGCCCCACAGCACACACAGCTCTTTAAAGATAGAAGCAGCAGAAGCCACGCAGCTTCCGAGCCCGCAGCCCCCATTGCCCTGAGCCCTGTCACGGTTCCACCAGGCAAAGGTCCAGCGCAGGAAAAAACACAATAAAATGAAAAAACAACAAAACCACCCGCCGGAGACGCACTCACCGATGGAGACCAGCTTGATGCTCTCCCGCTCCAGGAACTCGAGGGCCACCGAGACGTTCTCCAGCTGCATCTGGCGGAAGGTGGGCCGCTGGTGGTACTTGCGGTACATGCGCTTCTGGCTGAGCACCTCCAGCAGAGCGATCAGCCGCAGCCCGTCGCTCAGGTCATGCTGCAGGTTGCCAATGCGCTTGTTGACGCAGCGCAGGTGCTCGTTGCACCAGCGGGTGAAGGTGTTCTGCTGGATCCGCTTCCAAGGCGCGTCCTCCGCCAGGTCCTTCTCGGTGGCCGGCATCTCGCCGTCAGGATCGGCCGCTCTCCGCGCGCCCTGACCCCGCGCCTGCGTGCTCATGGCCAGCCCCGCTCCGCCTCCTCGATCCGCTGCGCTCCGCCCGCGCCCCGCCCGGCCGCGCCCGCCCGCCTGCGGGGAGGAAGGGAGAGAGTGAAGAGCGCGGCGCTCAGCGGCCGCACCGCTCCTTTTCCTGCTCTCGCGCCCGCTTCTCTTGCTGCCGCTGCCGCTGCCTCCCCCGCTGCCCCGACCCGCCCGCTCTGCGCCGCTCCTTCCCGGCTCTATGCGGCTCCGCGCCGCCGCCCGGCCTTTATCTGCTGGGAGCGGCACGCCCTCCGCCGAATCAACCCCGCGCCCCGCCGCACCGGCCCGTGGGGGCCGGCCTGGGCTGGGCTGGGCTGGCAGAGCCCCCGACGGAATGGGGGCCACGCTGGGCCCACACTCACCTGGCCGAGGTGCCGGGCGGGGCCGGGGCGTGGCCCCGGGGCACGGGCAGGAGCACAGCTGGCCTGGCGATAGTGCCCGGCCGGCGTGTAGCCCCCTCGCCCCACAGACAAATGAAACCGCAATAGAAACAGGAGCGCAGACCCCGACCCACCCGCACACCCCTATGACAGCCGCACTCAGGCGACACAGGTCAGGCCGCCAGCCGTGTGCCGGCCGCGGGTGGATGCAGCCACGGGTGGGTGACCCCTCGCTGGGCCTGCAGAACTGTGTAGGGGGCCGGCAGAGCCCGAGCTTTGGGCTGAGGGGATTTGATTCTGCACAGCCCGCGCCGGGAGAGGCTGGGGGTGCTTACACGAGATGCGATGTGGCAAAGGGACAGCAACCTCTGTGCCGACACACATGATTTTATCGGCCATTTGAAGATTATAGAAACTTCTAAAAGCAGTCAATTAAGGTTCGAATTCTTGGGGGGTTCTGTGCTTTTCCCCTACTTTAGTGACTGATTTCCTGGCGCGCCACTCCCTGCTGACATACAAGACTGTGACTTGCTGCTGACTCATTTGACGACAGCAGTCAATAGAACTACTCCAGCTGCCTTGCTGCATGCTGAATCTTTGCAGGTCGCCGAGACATCTCATGACACTTACTGGGTCAATGATAGCTGCGGTGAGGTGTCCCTGCGTGACGTACCCCGAGGGAAGCCTGTGCCCACCCACTCACCCTCCTCCTGGGTCCAATCCTGCACGCACTTACGGTCTTGGCTTTGCTACCAGGAGCTGCTCCACCGATTCAAGCGAAGTGTGTGTATGTCTACTTATTTACATCAAGGCTGCCACGCTGAAAGGTGCAGAACTCTGTCAGATAAAACAGATCCATTAAAACACAATCAATAAAGTCTTATTAAATTACTATAGCTATTCTCAGCTAGAAAATTAGAACACAGATTTTCAATTATTTTCTTTCAAGGGTGTTATTCTAATGCCTCCACTAAACCATGACACTGTGGTTTCTCTCCAGTGACCTAATAGATCCTTCCCCCGGACTAAGTTATATTAGATGCATTTGTTGACAATAAATTAAGAAGGAAGCAAATATGAAGATGAGGGAAAGTGGGAGTTATATCTAAGCTTCCATTGTTTCCCAATCAGCATTGTCTCCTGTTTGAAATCAAAGAAATCAGAGATCAGATTTACTATACTGAAATGTTGAGGTGTATCTCATGGCACAGCAGCCACTTCAAATTACTGAGCCAAGCAGCAGGAAGGATTCAAATAAAAACTGACATTAAGTGAGAGCTTTAATTCACAGAGCAAAAGCAGTGACAGGGCATAGAGATGCTGCAACCAGGGCAAGTTGTGCCTCTGTGAGCAGCTCTCTGCTGTCAGCGCAGGCTTGTCCAACCCAGGGGAAAGCAGCCTCGAAACATGGAGCTGAGGCTTTTCTCAAGGGCTTTTCTCCCATCATCCTATACTTCATCTTTTAATAGATACTAATTGCTTATTGACTTTGGCCTGGGTTGGGACTCCTTAGCAACCATTCCACATCCGGATTAGCTGATTGCTTATAATATTTTAATTTCCGTTCCTTTTCACTCCCACACCTAGTAATGCACACTCTTTAATATCATTTTGTGCCCGTGCCATACTGAAAGTTGAAGCTTCAGACATTTTTTTTCTATAACAAAGACAGTGAATGGGAATTACATAGGAAAAAAATAGAATTAGTATTAGGACCTCTATTTTTAACTTACATATTTACTAAAAATTTTCAATAAAAGTAATTTTTTCCATAGACCCAGCAAAGCAAAATTTCATCCCATGCTCTGCACACATAAGGACAGCAGTTTCATTGAGTGGTTTTCCACCATTTCATCCATCCATCCATCCATCCATCCATCCATCCATCCATCCCATCAGAAGCACTCAGGCACAAAACCAGATGTGAAGTGCTCAGCAAAGCTCTGGCATGGACATGCAAACCCAGCTCACCCTGTCAGACTCAGGACAAGGGCAGTGGCACAGTCAGGGCTGCTGCTGTTGGGACCATTCAGGGTTGATGGGGTGCTGGTGGTCTGGATGCAGCGGCCCATGTTGCAGCTGCCCTTCCCTGCACATCACAGGGCTTTTAATCAGAATTCAGCCTTTTGCATCCTGACTGCTTTCATGATTATTGGGAAACAAAGACTGCTTTATGGCAAGAGAATGAAAAAAGCAAAATAATTTCTGCTCTGAGGAACAGATCTTGTTTCGTTCCTTTCTTCCCAGTCACAGATGACCCTTGCAGCTATGGTCTGATCAACGTTTCTGGTTGACTGGTGGCAAAGAGGGGCAGCCCCTGCGTGCACCCCCTCGCCTGCACGGGTGACTGAGATCAGGAGAGGTGCTCTGTCTGGGACCTGCCTGGCTACAAGCGTGATATCCGGCTGTGGCAGCAACTGCAAGGCTGGGCATCAATGCCTTGTCTCATCTACTGATGAGAGAGTCCCTCTGTACTGCTCTGTGATCGGATTCTTATGGGGGTCACATTTGACCTGAAAAACTGCATTTCCTTTGAAATGAAGTTGGAAGACACTTTAACACAAATGAACACGTGTTTCAAGTTTCATCAAGAGACAGAGAAGTAAAGACAAGCTAACCTATGAATCTGTACTTGCTGGAATACCATCTTGGTACTGTATATTATTACAAATGAACTAATGTATGCCTTGCAGAAATACCTT
Organism: Corvus hawaiiensis; assembly: GCF_020740725.1. Classification (NCBI taxonomy): domain Eukaryota; kingdom Metazoa; phylum Chordata; class Aves; order Passeriformes; family Corvidae; genus Corvus; species Corvus hawaiiensis. The sequence goes on from NC_063223.1 coordinate 15,130,228, forward strand.
ATGTGCATATTTATATGGGTAGATATTTGTGTGGATGTATGTATATAGGCAGAAAGGGAGGCAGATTTCAATACTGTGCTCTGGGGTGGATACTTTTTTCTTTTGATTTGTCCTGTATGTCAAGGATCTTTCCATCCCATTCTTCCTTTACTTGCTAGAGGCAGATACAAGGAAGGAAGAACACTGTCATTGCTTTCTTGGTTCTCTTTAAGCAGTTGTAAAAACACAGCAATGATTTTTTTCCACTGTTTTAAAAATAGGCTTCCTCTATGGTAATTCACTGCAAGGCTGAATTAAAAAAAAAAAAAAACCAATTTAATTCAGCAGCAGAGGGCTTCCACTGCCACATACTCACTGTTTTATCATGGAACTGCTCAGTATATTTTGTGTTCGAAAATACAGCCTTGACAAATGGAATAAATTGTAAGGGCAATTCATTATGGCATACTCTATTTTTAGCAAAAAGTTACTGCAGAATGTCTCTCAAACCAGAATATGGCATTAAGCTCTCTGAACTCACAGGGAGTTGCTTTGCTGGCAGGAATAAAAAAAAAATTAGGAGCACAGTTTAAACTGTAAAGGTAAATAAAAGTTGGCTGGCCTTTGCAGGTATGTTGCTGCTCTTTTTGGGATCACTGACAATCCTTAATGGAAATTTAATCTCATTTATCATATCTTTGGGGGCCCTGGAATGGTACCATGGGACTCCATGGTGGACACTTGCCATTAGTTTTTTTGGAGCATATTAACAGCAGAGGGAAATGGCAGCTCTAACACCGGCTGTTTCATTGAGGAAAGGTCTGTTGAAGCCTGGTTGTGCAAAAGCAGAAGGGTGTGGGGAGCGGCGGCACGGGCCCTCACTGACATCAGCGAACAGGCAGCGCATGATGGGGTGACTAATGAAGTCAGGTCTGTTTCAGGGTAATCAACTTATAACAGTCTCATGTGATGATATGTTCTTGGATTACTCCAAGTCATGGGCCATACATGAGAGATCCCGGCCATTTGGGACACTGTACATGCTCTCTGCTTGACGCATTGTTCAGCAACAGCTTGCTTTGATTGTAAGAGGACAAGAATCGGAATTAATCTCAACTGTTAATCCAACATCTGCACACTTTGCTTAGAGCAGGAATCGGCCATGGCTGAGGATTCAGGCTGAGTCTTCGCAGGTAGAAGGACTTTCCTCTGCCCCTGGAAGGTTGTGGTTTAATTATCACCTCAGAGAATCTGTGCAACAGAAATGTCACCTTTTAAAGATTTCAGTGGTGCTGCTAATACACAAGGAGCAATGATTTTTTTTTTTCCCACACTACAACTAACCCCACACAAGTGACTTTGAAGATGCATCATGTCTCAGCAGAAATGTGTGGGGAAAAGCCAGCAGGATGCCTCCATCTTTTCCAAAGGTTTCTGTCAAAGAGGCAGCACACTGAGGGTTTGTACCCTGCGGCTGTCAAAACTTGTGAGTTGTCAAGGCAATGGCTTGGAAAAAGAATAACTGGGCCACGGGCTATAGCACCCGGGTAGCTTTAGAAATAAATCAGGAGGTTTTAAATATTTATAATTTTTTGGCACATAATAGCCTTATCCAAACACAGGACAGCATTGTGCATTAAAACAAAAGCCGTGCATAACAAATGCCATAAAATAAATTCTAGCACATTCAAGCCAGTGTGCAGATGCTAATCCTCACATCCCCGTGGGGCAGCTCATCCTCTAACCCAACATCCAGCCAGTAACACTAAAGATCCAGCAGCTGAGGCTCACAGTAGTTAAAGGTTTGCTTTTTCAGAAGCCGCAGGCACCATAACTCGATGGGATTTCATGACTAAGTGACCATAAATGGCATTGCCGCACAGTTGGCAGCACCGAGCCTGGCTCAGCATCACAGCTGGGTCCTCCCAGCCTCCCGTGTCAAAGGTTTCCAAACACACCACACATCTCCTTCACCCATTACCTATTTACTGGGTTCTGCAAGACAATAGAAGTGTTTCTTCTCAATTGATGAAGTCGTCATTAAACCTCTCCTTTCGTTACCATGATCTCTACCAAGCGAAGCCAAACCCAGACAAGCTGTTCAAGTCAAAGCATGAATCAAATGGATTGCATCATATGGATTGCATTTTCCTTATTCAGCAGCTCTATGGAAGGCAAAGAAGCTCTGCATTATACAGATATTGGCTAGGACCTTTGATACAACTTGTTCTGAGTTTTTCCATCTTCTGTTTCCTGCTCTGTTATCCAAGGAAGACAGCAATATGAGAGCCTGCAGCAGCAGTTCAGTCCAAATTGGACAGAGGGATGTCTTTAGGCAGAGAAATCTCTAGAAGTATGCTGAAAAATATAGCTTGTTCTGGAATTTGTATTGAAATTTATCATTCGAAGGTCTATTCAGGCAACAGTTGCTTCTAGTAGCAGTTGTGTCTGGGGCAATTTTCATCTCTCTGTGTCTGGAAGAACATGTTTTTTCTTCTGCACAGAGTTCTTGCTGCATTATATGTATGTATATATATGTCTTACTGCATTATATATGTATCCAGAAGCTGAAACTGGTGCCAAAAGCAGCCATCCATCTGGCAAACACAGTGTTTTGCCAGAACTTACAGTGCTGCTTTTGCCTTGGGTCCCAGGGAGACTCACAGCTGGAATTTAAACCTCTGGTTTTGACACAGGCTGTAAACAGCCCAAGAGCAAGGCTGCTTGTGCTTTCTGCTATCCTGAAATCAGAGGAGACAACTAAACTGAAATCCATCTAGCACATACTGGAAAAGCAAGGACAGGGCATTCCCTGGGAGTGTCTCATGCAGGAATTCACCTAATTTATTTGTCCAAAATACCCTTGCTGCTTGTTCCCGTGGAAATGTTGTGAAGTTCATCTCTTTTTCTTGGTTCATCTGTTTTTCTGACTGATAAACTGCTGCAGGGGGTTTAATTTTACTTCTGATTTGTGAAGTTGATTTTAAATGAAAAAACATATATTCACAGCCATGTATAAGCATCTCTCTTTCCTAAATCCAAACAAAGTTGTGTTGGTACCTGAGGACAATGCCTGGCAGTGCAAATGTCCCCACAGCAGTGCCTGCTCTCAGCCAGAACCCCCACCGAGCACCAGGAATGCGGCGATGGCTGCGCTGTGGGTGTCCGAGCGAAACATAGCTTACCCAAATAAATGTGACTTGACATATCAAACATGAAGTTGAAAAATAATTTGAAATAGCAGCTCATTTTTAAAATAACTCAGGATCTGATTTCATGACCTGGGAAGTCAGATCCTATACAAACCCACACAATGCTCCAGTGTGCAGCTAATCAGGGTTTCCTGCCCCTAGCAGATACCGCAGGCACGGGCCTCATTAGACATTTTCTGTGCTTACTTCCAACCTTACCTACTGCTTGTGTTTGCACTCAGAGTAACCAGAGCTCTCTTCCTAAGATGATACACCCATTTTTCTCAGGGTTTGAATTTCTTTGCTTGTGCTTTTACTCCATGAGTTGGAGCTTGCAGGAATGATGGTGTAAAGTTGGAATTAAGCAGCTCACATCTGCCAGAGCTCATGGACTGCACAGAATTCCAAGTGTTCCCCAGTTAGTCTTCAGGAGCTGTTTTAACCTGAGATACAGATGAATAGTTGTGTTTGACTGCAGAGGAGCGGCCAAGCTCCTCCTTGGGACAGCTGGATGTAGCGTAGGAAGGAACGCTTTCCAGGGGAACAGGGTATATTTTTTAAACAAACCAAAACTCTTCTGTGTGACATAAACAAAATTGTTGACCCGTGTCCAGCGAAAGGGAGAGGTTGTTTGGCTCTCCTGGCACATGCCCCAGGATGCAGCAGTGGGGTGAGAATGCCAGTGCACAGAGTGAGTGAAAACATAACATCCCAGCTATTTCAGAGGAAAGGCGTGACACTGCGGTGCTCGGTTCTACCGTCCCCACTGCAGTGTTCTCATGATGGTGAATAATCAACACCAAAAGCATTTTAAGTGGATTTGCTTTCTGCAAAAGGCTGAAGTCATACTCTTCTCTTTTTTAAACATTCCCACAAAAATATTCCCAGACAGAAATCTTGCATAAAAGAAGACTTAAGTCTACTGACTCATTTGAAAGCTGCTTTATTAGCCCCTACATGGGCTGATAAGCCTTGCCTGGTGCATAAGGACACAAGGGCTGTGCATTGTTCTGCTGCTCAGCTCAGTGCAGTGCTAGCAGCCTGGGCTTGATCCAGCCAAGCAATTAGAGAATTTAACTTCCTCCATAAATGCTTGTACGTGTGAGGCCATGTGTTCGGGGGCATTCCTCTACTCAAAAGGAATCTAACGTTTTAAACATGTTGCAGAAACAGAAGGAATGGCAGAGGCCTCTGTGGACAGCATCACATTGATTTGGGTGAGAATTAGGAATAATAAAAGGCAGAAGAAAAGCACTTGGACCTGGCCAGCAGTCACCAGCTTAAAGCCACCCTTCCCCCTGCGTAGCTGTTAGTCAGTTCTGCTATTAGTGAGTATATTGCAGCATAACAATGTCCTGCAGCTGAGCTCTGCCCAGCAACACCCTCAAAGAGGAAAGGCGGGTGTGTGGGTGCAAGAAGCACCAGCTGGGGGAAAAGGGCAGGGTGTTGCCGTTGTCCCAGAACAAATGGAAGACACCACCCCAGGGTGGGCAGGAGGAAGGTGGCAGTTTGAAAAATCCTGGGCTGTGTGTTCCCTGCATGAACTAGGGGGCTGGCTGTATGGGGACAGCTCGGTAAGGGTTTGTCCAAAGAAACCAGAGTTCTCAGATGGGAGAAAACAGGGCAGGAAGAAAGCTGAATAGATCACCCACCCCATGGCACAATCACTGCCTTACCAATTCCTAGGATCTTCTCTGGCCATATACTTTCCCTAAAAATGTGAGATTCCTCTTGGGAGATCCTCACTCTGCTCTGGCTCAACCTTTGGCTTATAGGGCAAAACTTGAAATTCCCAGGTTCCTGCTTTTCTCAAAATGATGATTCCTGGATTTTGTGAAGCAGGCCCAAAATCATACGCTAATGGGAGAAGATGGCATCAGAAAGGTGTTACTGGTGGAGCTAGCTGGGCAGCTGGCACCTCTTGCTCCTTGTGTGCCTCATAGTCCTGAAATGGGAGATAATATTGAGAGTGAGCCCAGTCACAAGCTGTCTAATTGAAAAGGACCAAAAAGTAAAAATAGATCCTTTTCAAACTATGTATTTCAAAGGGCAATTCAGCCACTGCAGCAGCTGGCATTGCACTGCACATCAGCCATCTGGTACGGCACTCCAAGCAAGGAACATTGTCCTTGTAAGCATTGTCACTTCCCTACAGGTTAAAACAGCAACCAAGAGCCTGGTATGACACAGAGGGGAAAAACAGAGCCCTGCCAAGCCCAGTCCTACTAATCAGAGTGAGCAAGAGCCAAATGTAACAGGGGGACAGAGTTGGGGCATGGTTTGAGACCCTTTTTTGAGGGTGGTCGCTGTGCCTTAGTTCTAGCTGCCCCATTGCTGCAATACTGGTAGAGAAGAGGGAGGGAAGAGTGATTTATAGATAGAGCAGCCCAGGTAAGTGGTTTTATCTTTACAGCCCTGGTGATAACAGAGTTTGCAGCAGGATGGAGGTGATCTGATCCAGCTGGGGCTAGTTGTGCTATGTGGGAGCCCCATGGGGGCCTGGCAGTGAGGATGTCACCAGTGCAGGGCTGCAGGACCTCTGCAAAGCTCAGGGTTATCACCACTGCCCTCTCAGAGGCACTGGCTGTTTGCACAGGCACAGCATGGTGGCCGCCCAGGTACCTCTGGGGGCCCTTGTTTGCTTTTGGCTTCTCTGAGACTCAAGCCTGGGGAGGGAGATGGCAGCAGCTCCTTTAGGGACCAGAAACAGCCCCCAGCTTGCAAGATGCACTAAGAGGGCCAGGTGCACCCACAAGGAGTCTCCTTCTCCTGCCTCCTGCACAGCAGTTGTTTTCTGGACATATCTCCCCTTTGTTGAACTTTGTATGTAAAACTCTTCCTCTGTTCTGCATGGACTTTAGTCCCTTTGGCACAGCCATCGCTGGCTGGCAAGCAGCTGGTATGACTGCATCTTAAAGCATGGGGCTGAGTGGGGCACATGCCAGCACACCTGTGTTATCTCTCTGGGAGCAGTAGGTGAGAAGACTCCAAGTGAGAGGCTTCGATCCTGTGGGAAAAACACTAATCTGGCTGTTAACACACTGGGGCTGCTGGTGCTCACCTGGCACAGGTACCGTGGCCAGCCACAGCCCAGAGCCTGGGAGCTCCATACAGACAGATGAGCCATTCCCTGTCCTGTGACAGGCTGGTTTGGCCCCACAGGAGCCTTCCTCCTGCTCCTTCGCCAGCCTTGGCAGTGGTGTGCTGAGTTTTCTGCGGTTCTCACAGCAACCGCAAATTTTCCTTCTGCAAAGCAGAAATCTTCTCCCAGGTTCCTTGACAGCAGCAAATATCCAGTAGCAAAGTGGCAGGGGGTGATGAAGCAGCTGCAAACTGGTCAAATACAACTGGAGAACGGCTTCGTTGTCTGAGGGGGCGGCAGGCCGGTTTCCCTTCCCGGCAGATCCAGCCGCTCTGACAGCTCCTAGGAACACTGATGAAGTGGGCAGGGGGTCCCTGTGGGCACAGCCCGGCTCCATGCCCGCGGCTCCATCCCCGCCGCGCCCTCACAGCGAACCGCCCCCTCAAAGCCCTTGGCACTGCTGCCCCCTGCCGGCCCGCGCAGCCCCGCCTGGCCCGGCCTTCACGGCGGCCCCGCTGCTCCCGGCACCGGACAAGCCCCAGCAAAACGCCTTATTGGTTTAATTTGATAAAAATCCCTGCAAAAAAAACCCCGCGGCGGTGCAGTCATAGAGCCATAGAATCGCTTAGCCTGGAAAATCCCTCTAAGATCACCAAGTCCAACCATTAACCCAGCACTGCCGAGCTACCACTAAATCCATGTTCCTCAGTGCCCCAACTACGTGGCTTTTAAGCACTTCCAGGAATGGTGATTCCACCACTGACCTAGACCACCCGTTCCAGTGTTTGACAATGCTTTTGGTGAAGAAATTTTCCTTAATATCCAATCTAAACCTTCCCAGGTCCAACATAAGGCTGTTTCCTCTTGTCCTGTTACTTGTTACCTGGGAGAAGAGCCCAACCCTCACCTGGCTACAATCTCCTTTCAGGTGTTGTAGAGCCATAAGGTCCCCCCTGAGCCTCCTTTTCTCCAGGCTAAACACCCCCAGCTACTCCCAAGGAGACTTGTGCTCCAGCCCCTTCCCCAGCTCTGTTGCCCTTCTCTGGACACACTCCAGCACCTCAGTGTCTTTTGTGTAGTGAGGGGCCCAAAACTGAACCCAGATTTGAGCTGTGGCATCATCAGTGCCCAGTACGGGGCAGTCAGGCCCTGGTCCTGCTATCCACAGTATTGCTGATACAGCCAGGATGCCACTGGGCTTCTTGGCCACCTGGGTACATGCTGGCTCATGTTCAGCCGCTGTCAACCAACATTCCCAGGTCCTTTTCCAATGGGCAACTTTCCAGCCGCTCTGCCCCAAAATCACCCAAAGCCCGCGCAGCTGATGGGTTCATTCGTGTTCCTCAGGGCTTGAGAACCGCAGTGGTGGGGTGGGAGCAGGGAAGGGGCTGTGCTGCCCCTGCTGCGGCCTGGGAGTATCTCCTCATGCCGCAGGAATGTGGTTATGTCATGGCGAGTCCCCCACACGCCCCGCCGCTGCCTCCCAGCCGGCCGCCGGCCGACAGCTCTGGGAAGCATCGTTACTGCTGAAATGGAGGCATAAATTTCTGCTGGCAGGGCTCCTGGCTGTGAAAACTTGTAAGCCGTAACAACCTCTCACTGCGACAAAGTTACTCCGACATTTCCCATGGTCCCGGTCCCATCCCTCAGAGCTGGGGGCAGGAAGAGGGGGAAAAGGTTTTAAAAACTTTTCATTTTCCTTACGTAGTTGAGCGTTACCAGGGGCAATATTTCTGACTGTGCATGAATCCTTCCTGCTGAACTCATGGGGCATGACGCACCCACAGGAGGGGAGAGCATGCCCGAGACAAGAGTGGCTGAAATACTCTCCTGCTGAGCTGCTCTTTCTGAGGATTTGTATTTCTTTTTCCAGGTTAGAAGCTTTATTATTACAGAAAGAACATGAGATTTTTATGAGTGACTTTACAAATTAGTTTCTCAAATTGTTTGCAGCAGCACAAGAAATGTTGCAGTCATTAAAGTTCATAGAAAGTATCAAATGCTCCATCACCGCAAAGCTTTTCCTTGTGCAACAGAAACAAGGCAAAGTCGCCCCTGGCATGTTCAGACGTCTGACTCTGAAATGCTGGTCATCTCTCCACCATAGCATACAGCAACTCATCCTGCCCTTGTGCACATTGCTAGAACGAGCCCGGAGCTGAACCAGCACAAACCCAGCTACAAACATGATTTTAAAAACAAATAAGTAATTATTTCCATTCACCTCATTTAATTTGGGTTCATGCAGAAATGCTGTTCATCCAATAGTCCAAAATATGTCACGTATTAGGAGCTAAAGCGTCCAACCCAATGAATGAGTCATCACCCAGTGGATGAAATCCCATATCTTCATGGCTGCTCATAAATAAGACAAGCTCAACTTTATAGTAAGTCATAAGTAAACAATGAACTATATGAAAATCAGACTCAGCTGTGTTATAACTGCATGGGCACAGTGCCCACATAGAAATGAAAAGCGAATGTGATACCATCACCGTTTGGCATTGGAGGCTGAATTTAGGACTGAGACTCTTAAGAGGGGTTTTGATGTGTGCAGCAGGGCAGTTGGATATCCAGGCCTTTGAGGCCACTGCAGATGCCTGTTTGCAATAAACAACACATTATCCCGGCCATTAGCACTTCTGAACCTCAGATTCCAATGGGCAGATTTTCTGAAACTGTCATCTGATACCTTCTCGCGACAGCATGAAATCTCCAGGCGGTGCTCCCGTGTTCTTGCAGCTTGCTCCTGCATCAGTGCTCTCTCCTAGAGGGAAATGAAGGGCAGCAAAAAGCTGTTCCTTCACCCTGAGATGAGCATTGGTACATCCTGTGCAACCCTCATAACCATACCCTGAGTGCTGGGCTGGATTCACAGAGCTGGCTGGAGTTTTTGATTTGTTAATAACTATTTGAACCAGTGTTGTGAGAGAAGGAGGGAAACAGCAGAAAGTATTGATCAGCCTCTATCTTGTTATAAAATTAACAGCATATAAAACACAGCACTGAAATAACTGGAAGCCTGACCACACTGCAGACAGCCCAGCAGAAAGGCCAGGCAAGAGAAGCTGTGTTGATGGCACTGAGAAAGACTCTGGCTTGTGGTCATGAAGGGATCCTTCTGCAGCAGGGGCAGCTGAAGCCACCTCCAAGTCCAAGATCCATTACTCCCCCAGGGAGGGTGTCCCCAGCCACAAGCAGCTCATGGGGCTGCAGCCAGTTTTGCAGGGGCATTTACTCCAATATAAACATCTTTCTGCTCCTCAGAAAGTGTTTTGCTATCTTGTCAAAGACTCTGGGAAATGTCTCGTAATTTCCTATTTGTATTCAGGTTAAGGGTGCTAGTGGGATAAAAAGAAGATCATAGGAAGCAAATCCTTGAATTTTAGGGAAACTCAGGGTGTAGCTGGATGTGACAGAGGGTAGACAAGGTTGACAATCTCAAAGGATATTCTCTTTTCACGAGACTGACACTGTGCAGGTAACCATTAATGGCAGAGCTGCTATTGCCTGAAGAAAGTGCTCCAGGGACAGGTGCCCCACAGAGGAGCCACCCTTGAAGACTTCCAGGTCTGCATGGGCTTGGTGGTACACTCTGAAGTGGAGATGTCCTGCTGCTCCCTCACCGTAGCCTTCTCCTCTCAAGTACAATAGAGCAGCTCAGGCTGCCTTTCGGATAGCAGTGAGGCCAAGACAGTAGCTGTCTGGCTATAGGAAGGGAAGAGACGAAAGCAGATTTTCCCTGAGAGAGCAAAGTTCCAGCATCTGCCAAAGTACACAAGGACACAGACCGCCTTGTGGCTGTCCCTGCAGAGCAGGGGCTGGGGCAGATGGGGATATCTGTTCTACAGTGATGTGTCCAGACACGGGGGAGGGCTTTGAGATGTGGCACAACAGTGAAAGCCCAGAAGAGGCCCAAGCCTAGTCACAGGCAGTTGGTTCATCCCAAGGGACGCAGGGTCTCATGCTGGAGAATGGGGCCTGGCTCCCTTCCTCCTTCCTGCCCCGACATGACTGCATTTCTCTAAAAGGCTGAGAATAGTTGTGCACTCTCAGAGTTCCACAGATGACTTACAGGTCCTCTCAGGAGATCTCCAAAGAGCTCCTCTGGCTCCCCTGCCTTCCTGGTGGTCCTTGACCCAAGTGGCTCTGGCAGTCAGAGCAGGCTGGGCAGTACCACAACACCAGCTCAGGCTTTTCCCAAAAAAAGATGCTCTGATCAGGGAAGTTGTTTTATTTTCTCAATCCCAGTACAGTTGTAACAGGGCAAAACATGAATGATATCCAACCAGAGATGTGACTGCACAAGCCCAGGTCACTACTTGCTGTCCAAGCAGAGATCCTCCGTATACATTCTCTTTTTAACATTGGAAAATTATTGTACTTTAATAAAGTTCTGTAAATGGATGAATAATTTCCACAAAGGAAAGAATGTTAAACTTGCATTGGCACAACGTTACTTCTAATCAAGTGATCTTCATAATTCTCCAGAACAAGCAAAACTTCATATTTTCCATATGTAACCATCTTTGTCACCCAAAGTACTTTGTATTCAATAAAAATACCAGCTTTCATTAAAGAAAAAAACCCTTTTGCTGCACAGTTTTTCTGGCATTGCACATCTCTGGTTCACTCACTCAACATGTTTAGAATTAAATCACAAAACCTTAACTCACCCTCTAATCATCTGTTTGTTTCCAGATTCATATTCCCACAATATGTTTGCTGACAGCAGTTGGGCTCTTTGACAAAAGTCAAGAAATTTTTCCCAACAATGTATATTTGCTTCATTCTGGTGAATTACAGGGGAAGGGTGCAGGCTGTACAAGCTGTCACCAGTAACGTGACTGTAAGACCAAGTGTAATTTATTTAGTACAAGCTAAATGTTTATATTAAGTGTTCTTTGTTCCGAACATTATCACTTCAACATTGAGCTTTTTATGAAGAGAGTTGTGAGAAAGGTTGAGCCCTGTTTTGAAAGGTTTTTTAAATTTAGCATCACTGTGACTTGGAGCCAAGACCCCAATGCATACTGTTCTCAGGAGAATGATGGCAAAAAGCTGCTCGTCTCAGTTTCAGGCACTTCTATAATGTTCTTTTTGACTTCGTATTATGTGTTAGAACTGAATAAGAGCAAACCAATTCTTGAAAGGATATGTTGTTTCAAAATAAATCTAAAATCTTACACTCCAAATAATGTTGAATGTGGTACTTTGATATTATTGTACTTTATCCCTTTCTCCCACTCTTAAAATGATCCCTCCAAATTCACATTGATTTCACAAAGCACTTTGATCTCAGCAGAAACAAAACACACTGGGATGAAATCTGGTCCTACCAAAGTCTCCTCAGCTTTTCTCACCTGCCCACCGATGGACAGGGTCTGGAAGGTGTCCCCACCTTGGTGCCCACACACAGCTGCAGTTCAAGCAATGACAACAAGCAGCCCTTCTTTAATAAACCAGTGACACCAGTTTATTAAATTGGTGATAAAGCAACACTCAGTCTGTGACACCTGGAGAGCCCTGGATATGGTGTCTTCTAAAAGTAAAGTGCAAGTTACTCTGTCCAGAAGAGCACTGGACTTTGTCAGTAGCATGAATAATCTCATTCCATATAAACATACTTAAAACTGCATCCCAGTATGGTATTTGCCACTCAGAAAAGACAACAAGAAAAAGAAGAGCAGCAAGGAGGATGATGACTATGGCACAGGAAACCCACCTTGTACTGAAGGGCTTCAGGACCCTGATCTGCTGCCGAGAAGGTCAAAGCCAGACACGGTCACGAGCTGCAGCACCTGCATGGAGACAGCAATGTCAGAGGCAAGGGGTTTCCACTTCCCAGGGGAAAAGTGATTCATGGCTGAAAGCTGCAGCTAAGCAGCCACACACTAGGGAAATAAATGTTCAAACAGGAGTAATTTGACCTTGTGAACAGCTAACTGTACCCTTAACTATCTCTTACAGTAGATCCTCCACCTCTAATATGGAAGAATCAATGTCAGATCTTTCTCTAAAATCCATGTAATTTAAATAGGAACAGTTGAAGGCAGTCGTCCCACCTTACATACTGTATTTCATCCTAGTTCCTGTTTTCTTGGGAGAAATTCATCCTATGAACAGTGATTCCAAGTTTTACTCCTAGAAAGTATTAACATCTTAGTATTACTTCCATTTTTACAGCAGCTAGAATTATCCCTGTTTGCTCATTGAAAAATATTTTAGACACAACAAATACAATAGCTCTGGGTTTATCTGAAGAAAGGAAATCCTTTCTGTGGACTCCCCTTTGGTTCCTGCTGAGTTGCCAACTCCAAAGCCTGCAGAGTGCCCAGCAGCATGAGAGGGTGTTTCTCTGGGGTGTGAAGCTGACCCTCCTCTATTACAGATAACAGCTTTATGGCACAAGCATTATTCTTTACCAGTGCCCTGTTTTCACAACGTATTTAATGAATAGGCTTTCAACTCTAAAAACACAGGCCAAGATCAAGAAGGCAAATTACCTTTGCGCTTGTGATTGTATGTTCACATAGTTACACTTATTCTCCTCATTAACATATAGGAGTCCCTTTTGTGTTAACACACTTTATTTAATTCTAATAGGCTTTTTGTTGTATTTAAAAATCTAGAGGAAAACAGAAAAAAAGTCCCATTGTTCTCCCACATGTTTGTTTTCACTACAACTACTAAGAGGAAAAGCCCTTTACAAAAACAGGATACAGCAGACTTCTCTGCGCTGTGCACCCCCACACACTCGCACACTCTGAGCATGGCTGCAGTGGTAATCGAGACTCCATAGAAAGTCATCAGTGATTGAAAAAAATCAATGGGAGTTTTATTATCCACTTAAATGAGAGCAATATCAAGTCCCTGACAAATAAACCCCACCAGCCTGGGCAGGTTCTGCTCCCCTCAGACAAATTACCATCTGCCTAAGGACATTTCCTCTGTGACATCCATTAGAGAGAGAGGGGCAGACAGGGATGCCTGCAGGCCAAACCCTACCATTGTAGAAAGGCATTAAGTCAATGACAAAAGCCATAGCATCCAGCATCCCTTCCCAGCAGTCTTAAGAAACAAATCACCAGGGAACCATGTGATGTCACCTACATCAGGTGGTGCCTGGCCCCAGATCCCCCACGAGATCTTACTGAGCAGCCACCGGCTGTCTCTGGGGTACCCTCAGGAGTGGGGCTCCCCACTGCAGTTCTACTAAGGACTTCTCAGAGCTCCTTTCTTAACGTATCCCATGGCCTCCTTTCCCCCCTCTTGGATTATTGCTTCCCTGATGGATTTTTGGTCAGTTGGCAGAGGGCTGTGCTGGCAGCCCCCAAGAAAGGCCAGGGCTGAGGCAGGAGGACTCGTAAGCTGCACTCATTGCAAAGCACATTCCTGTGGGCTGTTGTTAAGAAGATAATAAAAATTGCTGTTTTCTTTCTCCCCACACATTAGCATTTGGAAGGGTTGATACTTCCAAAGAATAACACTGACTTGTTCTCCATGATACGGAAGAATAAATCAAATGCAATTACCAGGAGACCTGCATTTTTGTAATCAAGAGCCTCATCTCTGGCCAGAAAGTACCTAGGGAGAATCGAGTTCTAGCGACCAGGAGGCCAGTAAAGAGCAATTTGAGCTTTTCTGACTCTGAAATGTGGTGATTGCAGTTCCATTCGCCTGGGCAGAAACTACCGCTTAGCAGCCTGGCAACCTCCTTCAAACACCATCCCAAGAGCATTTCAGTTAAGAAAGAAGTCTCGAATTTTAGGGAAATATGACTTCTGGTTTCTTTCTAAGGAAAAACATAAAATGCCATAAGGGTTGAGGATATTCTTGCAGTGAAGGGAACAATATACTACTTTGGTTTTAATTTTATAGGGTTGTGGTTCTACTTGTTTTTCTTTTGACGATGTTAAGTAAGCCTTGTTTCTTCACCAGAAATTATTATGACTTTTGATTTAGCCATGATTTCTGAACAAGAGATTTCTATAATGCAAAATTATTACATTACAATGTAAATTATATGATAAATCTTTATGCAAATCCATAGGTAAAACAATACAATTTTATTACTGCAAAATAAACTTTCAGATTACTGACACTTTGTCTTCGAACCAGAGTCTTTGCTATCGCTCAACAAACTGAAGAGCCAGGGAGACAATTTAGCACAACAGGCTATGCCTAATACTACTTAGAATCAGACCACAATGTTTTCAGTTCAAGGGAAAAAAACCAATTTCCATTATATCAAAGTCTTTCAGTGTTTAGAAACTGTAAACTGACATCTGCTGCTTTTTGCATTTATTGGTAAATTGCTGGCCATCATCAGAGGACAGGATTAAATAATGTGGCTGTCATTTCTTCCTCATCAGGGAGAAATAAACCCACAGTGTCCTCCCTTGCTGCATGCAAGGAGTTCAATTACAAAACTATGCTTTTCCCAAACTCTCGGTATCTGCCGACCGGGTGTCCCAAAAGGCAAGAAATCACAATTCCCTAGGCAGTGCCGGGACAAGCTCACTTTGAGCAACTCCTTTTCTGAAAGCAGAACAGGGACAGCCCTCCGGGCGCTCCCTCCATCCCACGGACCCTCACCCGCTTCCATCGCCCTCCGGTCCCAGCCCCGGGGTCCCGCCGGAGCCGAGGGCAGGTCCCACATGGTGCCCAGCCACGCCACCCCTCGCACCTACCGTGCACCGCTCCCCGCGGCCCCACCACGCCGATGGATGGATGGAACTGCCGGGCTTGGCTGGGAGCTGCTGCTGTCCCAGCAGCGGGAGGTCACCAGGCTGCTGGTCTGATCTTCAGTTCGCTTTCCATCTGAAAAGTTTAACTCCTTCACGCCCTGAAAGGCAAAATATCTGCAAATACTGCGGCGCTGCGCTCATCCCTTGCCAGGGATGCTGAGCACACCCTTGTCCCAGGCTGCTCAGAACAAGGACACACACCTGGGAGAAACCAGGATACGGGGGGTTGGCATGGGCAGTTTTGCCCTGAGACTTGGGGGTGAGTGTGACACAGAGAAGTCCTCGATGAGATATTTCTCTTAACAACACACACCCCTAAGCCCTGTCCTGAAGTCTCCTGTATTCCCACGCATTCCTGTGGCTGCCAAATCCCCGCCGGGGACCCCAGGGGCTTACACTTTGGAAGGGAAGGGGAAAACCTTTGACAGCACTTTTTCTCTTTCTCACCAAGTCCCTGGGAAACCGAAGGGGGTGGAAATTGCTTCTGGCAGAGGAGAAACCCAGATCTGAAAGGGCACACTGGGAAGGGGCCCTAAAAAATCCCAGCCCCAACCCTGCTGCCAGGAAACCCCAGCCAGTGCTAGCCTGGCCATGCCCATCCCTGGGGACCCACCTCCCTCCTTGCTTTGATCAGAGAGATGTTCCTGATGATGGGGTTTTGTGGTCCAGCTCAAGATGCCTGGGCAAGAGCATGGGGAAGAAGCTGCCTCTGCTTTGCCCTCGCAGCCCACTGGGTTTTCAGGTCTTTGCACACCACTCCCAGGCCCTGCATGTGGTACTGCCAAAATGCATAGGACAGAGTAGTGGCAGCCACCAGGAACTCCAAGTGCTGCTATTTCCAGCAAGATGTTTAAAATGGTTACATGATGATGTCAATCCTGACCTCCGTGTCCCTCTTGCACTCCTCTGCTGTGTGACTGTTGAGCAATGGAAACACTTTCTGGGTTTCAAGGCACTGTGTCCTGCCCCCATCCCTGGCTGTGGGTTCCCTCTCACCCTCAGCCACCACACTGTTCTCTGCAGCCTATTCAGAGCTGGCAGATGGGAAATTTTAGGCTCCTGCCCCCCCCCCCCCCCCCCCGCCCAAAAACTAAATCTGGCCCCATGCAAGGCTTCTTCAAACACCACTTGTTAGGCATGAAATCATGGCTCAGTAAAAAAGCCCACTCTCGCTGCCACACATGGGCTGCCTCTTGCCCAGCTGTGGTGGCAGTCACAGGAAAGGGACAGGTGTGAACCTTCCTCCAAAGGAGAATGTGCCAGGTGAGCAGGCTGCAGGACATCACAGGGAAGGCCACAAATGGCAGGGACAGGAGCATTTCATGGGGCTGGCAGCAGGTCCAAGCTGTGTTGGAGGTTTTCTACCCAGGGTGTTGCAGTGCCCTGTGGGCACAGCGCTTGCCGGCCCAAGCGCACTGGCACTCGCCATGCTGAGCCCAGCTGCTGCCCACCCCTGCTCAACCTCTGTGTCCTTTCCAGTGCACCAGCCCATGCATCCGCAGGAATCCAGACAAGTCCTCGTCGCTGGCAACAAAGTGCTCACAGCAAACAACCAACACAAGGCTCCTGTAACCCACAGCTCCGACACCAGCACGTCCCACCCTGCACCCTGTGGCTGGGCTTGATTTGTGAGCTGTCCAGGCACAGGCTTTGCTGGGACCCTTGAGTCAATCCAGTGTATTTTAGCCCAACATAAATAACATGACCCTCAGACAGCCCCTCCAGAGGGGCTGCACCTGGCAGAGTCTCTTCCTGTCCCAAAGGTGATTCCCAAAGGACTATTGGCTCATGCCCCAGCCAGACCCCTTCAGGTTCCAGGCACTGTGAGTTGTGCAAAAGATGACTTTTGTCCCCAGTAATAGGAGTCTGAGTGAGGGAGAGGGAGGGGAGAGGTGCCCCCCTGCCCTTTCTCCCCAGAGCAGGAGGCTGTGACTGCAGTGCTGTAATTCCAGGTGACACATGGCATCTCTGAGGCTGCACCATTGATGGGGCATGAGATGGTGGCTGACATATAATCCCCATGCAGACACCCTTATGAAGGGGCTGCAGCAGCTTTTCATTCATCCCTGAGGTCAGCAAAAACCAACATTTAAGATAATTTTCTAAACCTTGCTCTGGAGGGAGAACAGCTTTGGGGCTTTTCATTTCAGGTATGAAAAATGTAATTATGGATAATGATGCCTCTTGCTAACCCAAGCAAGAAACCTTTCTGTGTTCATGGCTGGTCCCTGTGCCCTAAAGTAAAAGAGGGTTTCTGCTTTCATTACAAAACATATTTGTATTTCAACCTGAAAGGCTCTCTCATCTGGGAGCTCTCTAGTGGCCAGCACTCTCTCCTGCATCTGGTGTTACTTAGCCAGCAATTTTTCTTCTGTGTTGCCTGGGGGCCAAAAATACTCCCCAAAAGGCAAAACACGAGTTAAAATTGTTAAGAGAACAAAACTCTGTTAGAACGTTTTATTGGAG
Source organism: Corvus hawaiiensis (assembly GCF_020740725.1). Classification (NCBI taxonomy): domain Eukaryota; kingdom Metazoa; phylum Chordata; class Aves; order Passeriformes; family Corvidae; genus Corvus; species Corvus hawaiiensis. The sequence continues at coordinate 15,147,696 of NC_063223.1, forward strand.
TCTGGGGAAATTACTTCTAAAATACATACACATAATATTAGCAGCAATAATAGAGTTTTTAAAAGTTCACTGTAAAAGTAATGATGTTTCAGATGGGAGCCAGCATTTCAAACCCATCTGTATGGAGATGACATCAGACACACAGCTTATGTTTCCACTTTCGGTGGTGTGAAAGAAAATAGGCTGCTGCACGTACTTACCTTTAGCTAGTGTGTTTGCTAAACTTGGACAGTTTGGTTTGGTATCTGCTTGAACTCAGAAAGCTTCACTTTCACAGAATGCAAAAACTGGGGTTTTTTCATTTACAGGCTTCTCAGCTTGTATCAAAAACCACCCCTCTCAATCCTCACTGAGTTCTGTCACTATGACACTTAAATCCACTATTCTATTTAAATTTTTATAAGGTAACAAATTAATTTAGGGCATGGTGAATGCAAGATCTGTCGCAGCAGACATCTCACAGCGTTCCATCACAAATGTTTAGGCTCACCTGCTTGAAATCAACCTTCCGTTTTCCCCGACCGTTCAGTGAGGGGTGGCAGTACCAGGGTGGGCAGTATGGAGCTGCGCTGCGACCCTGCCCTCCCCCTGGGGCAAGGCAGCTCCAGCACTCCGGCCACAGCCTTTCCTGGTGCCAGGTAAGCAGATGCATTAAATGCTGGCGACTTCCCAGCTGAAAATAGAGAGGGTGGGTTATCCCACGTGCATCTCTTGTGAGCAGGAGCCAGGTCTCATTTCTCACCTGCCCATGACAGGAACCCAGTGCGCTGTGGGCAGTTGTGGGGACAATTCAAGGAGGTGCAGTCCCCGCTGATTTGGACCTGCCCAGGATGCACTGGGTCCAAGCACATTATACATTGCTCTTACTTAAGGATACTTGCCACTGATGGCATTTTCTGCCGGGAATGGGAACTCCTGAGGACTGTTCCCATCTGCAGAAAGATGCCATTGCCTGCACTACAGAGACAGGCATTGAGGAGGGGATCTGCTGGCATGCGCACTCTAAAGTCAGTCTGAGATTTCCACATCATCTTAAAAAAAGGGTAAAAAATCTAAGTGATAAGAACAGAACAATGAAATCTGAGCAAACAGCTCTAATGGATGTTTCCTACTTTCTTAAGCTCCCTCCTATGTTTATAAATGAAAGAGAAACATCCAGAGATTTCTAGTATGAGATCTCATTTCTTTTTTAATCAGAAATGCCCTGAATACTTCTCAGTTTCTGTTTTCAGATGTTGCCTTCTCACAGAAATGACCACCTACAGCATTCATCTTTTTTTTTAAAAATACATCTTTTCATTTAAAAATTACATTGAGATTTCATTCTTATTCCAGTTCTATGTTTTTCTTTTTTTTTGACATGAGTACAAGCATTTTTCTAAACTTAAAGAAGCCTTTCTCAGAGGGGGGTGGAGATATGAAATGTTTTTAAGAGGTAGTTTTCTTTGATTTCCAAAGAATTTGATTCCAGTGCTAGAAATCTGCAGAAAATAATCCCAGTGAGAGGAATAACCAAGAGCCAGGTTATTCCTGAGGCTCTGAGACCCTTTCAAGTTGGTCTGAAAACCTCATTGTTAATCAAAATAATTGCATGAGAACCAATCAGGAAATCCTGAAACATTCAGAATGAAACCTTGTCATTACAAATTCACCATCATGGCTAAAAAACAGATTATCTCTGTCAAAAGCTGTGGGAAAGTTTGCTTTGTAGCAGTAGGGGCAGAAGTAAATATTTGCCCAATCTGTTTTGTTTATCCTAAAAACATATATACATGTGCAGAGCTTCAATTAAACACTATTTTCTTTTCCCCCATGTGTACATCATTTGAACTGCCCATGTGAGGAGCTTTTAAAGCATCTCTCCCAGGAGTCAGGGAGATGGCTCTGTGCCAGCGCCTTACTCAGACCATTACGCCATGGCAGAGCAGGTCGGATTGCTTTGAATTTTAAGCCTCATTTCTTTGGTCTCACCTCTGAGTCCATTTAAACAGAGCTGGCCCCTTGCTGTAATTTAAAGCAATCTAAAGCAGATGCACAAAGTGCCACTGAAAACATACCCATAGACGTGTTGGTTTTGCTGGTAAATGCCACAACTTCCCAAGGCTGGTGCTCACAGGGAGCAGGAGCAGGGGGAAGGGGTTCGGGTGTGGACAGGGTCTGTTTCACCAACATGCTGATTCCCCAAGTTACTCTATTTAAACCACTTTAAAAATTGCATATTTTCTCAAGGAAGAGTAGTGCTGGGGATGTCTGAGCTGGTGGAAGAACTTGAGGGGACACCAGGACAGATCAAAACAGCTGTTTTACTACCCTGTGGGAGTCACGAGCCCCTCCTGTACCTACCCCAGAACCTTCCGTGCTGACACTGCTTTTGCAGCGACACAGTCAGAGATACAGATGCGAAAGGTCTCCGGTCTGGGCTCTCCTTTGCAACAGCTGTTTGCAAAATTAGTGGTACACTTTGTTTTGAAAATGAGGTCCACACTTATAAACATGCCATTTAAAAATGCAGTCATGAAAAAAAAAAAAAAAAGAAAAGGCAAAGAATAAAAATAAAAAAATTCCAGCCAGTGGTTGAACCCTCTGAATCCTTTCCCCTGCGGCAACAGTGTTCAAACAGGTGAACAGGGAAGAAAAACAAAGGCTGGAAAAAGAACAAATGGTCACCACATTTAAAAACACCTGCTGGAAGTGACTGCAGCAAAAAATAGTTCAGAACATTTTGGAAAACACCTGAATGATGCCCACAATCTACTGCTGCCGCTGAGGGGGCTGGAGACCTAACTGCACCCTGGGACCCCACTGGAGCATCCACTGATCCCACTGGCAACACGTAAGTGCAACAATCCTCTGTGAGGTATTAAGAGCATTTCAAAGTCTCTTCTTGCATGGAACAACTCACAGCAAAACAAAAGTACAGCTGATTTTGTCCAGATTTATCAAGCCTTAGATCTTTATCATCTCAGGGGATCAGGGTCTTGGTGCTTCTCCCACTCAAGTCATTGGGAATGCTGCCACAGGCTCCAGACAGCAACCAGACCTTATCCTACAGGCTTCCCTGTCGAGCTGACACCTTTTCATTTCCCAGCACCTATGGCAGCCATAGATTTCCCAGAGCTGGGCAGTCTCCAGGCAGAGCAGTGGGACAGACACCAGCCTCCCACAGCTGCACAGGCAGGCGATGATGCTCGATCACGATGGCTGCAGGTCCCTCTGAGCTCAATCCCCAGACCTGCTGCTAAACCAACCTGTGCTGGGATCCTTGTGGTGGAGGATAAGCTGGAGGGGCCACCTGGATGCCCTCAGCCCTCCAGGCCTGGACCTGTGGTTGGGGCTTCTCTTCCCCAGCCATGGGTCAGCAGTGCAGGTGAGAGATGTGTTCTAGGAATGATGAAAATCTGGCATTTTGGCCCTGCTCTCCCTCCAGGTCCTTGCAGTGCAGTGAGGGGTTGTCTCACCCCAGAGGGCTGCAGCCAGGACTGCACACAAATTTGCACATAAGCACCACCACTTCCATGTGAGGAAGACAACTGGTTTGACACAGTGCCCTATTTCAGAGTAAGAACTGGTTGCAGCTACAGGCCGGTCCCCTGCATGGCTGGATTTAATTTTCAACCCATTTCTGTAGGATGTAGCAACAAACCTTTGTAACATCATTGAAACAGACACATCTTGTGTGCATCCCCTAGCAGGACCATCACTTCTGGTGTCTTGCGGTTGTCCTGTGCAGGGTCAGGAGCTGGACCCAATGAGTCCCTTCCAAGTTGTGATACTCTATGATCCTCTGACCAGGAGCATTTCCAGCTACCCACCCTCCTGTGCTGCAGCACCTCACTGCCATCAGAAGTCACTGCTGGTGACCCAACAAAGCTGAATGACAGCTCTGACCGGCTGTTTATGCCTTCACATACACAGACATGGGTCTGCCCTAGGCAAACAGGCAGAGCAGGCACTGCTGCCAGCCAGGCACCTTTGTCATCCCAGCCCTTGGAAAAAATAGAGAAACACAGAGGAAGTCAAGGACACCTTAAGAGAGGAAGAGAAAAACAATGGGGAGCTATGCTGGGAGGGAAAGAGGCCAAGGAGCAGGATTATAGATGAATAACATGTGCAGTGTAATTAATCTAGATTAGTTTTTATTTTATAGCATTAACAGCCCGCAGTCGCAGCATGCGGTAATCTGGTCCCGCGAGTTCCCAGCCTTCGCAGGGCTGGGCCGGATCGCTGGGAGAGCTCCAGGCAGAGCATCAGCGTGCAGGAAGCGGTGCCAGTGACTCACCGGCTGCATGCTTGCTTGGAGACTAATGAACTAATACCGGCACTCCGGCCCTTTCCACGGCCCCCTTCCATTAATCTTCGGGTTAAGAAGTGCAGCAGTCGCTCAAGAGGGAAATTCCCACAGAGCAGAAGGATTTGTGCCGGGAGCCCCCTGTGCTGACCTCCTTGGCAGCCTTGCAGAGCCAAAAGTCCGACTCCTCCGCCCCAGCAGCCGCGCTCGGGAGCCGCTGGGATTTACGGCTCTTCCTCCGCGGGAGGCTGCGCGTCCCACAGCGCCTGCCCGTGCAGCGGGCTCGGGATGCGGCTCATGCCTCGGGCATTAAATGCAGAAGCAGGGTCTCGCCCTGCTGCTGGGCAGCTCACACCCATATCTTTGTTCCTCTAAAAGGTTCCCCTTGGCATTTTTGTGTAGATTTCACCTTCTGCAATAGCAAGTTGCCCATCTGAAGTGCTCACAGCCATCCTCGCCTCCCTCCCAGCCTCCCCCCGCTCCCAAACTCTGGAGAGTAGGGGTTTTGCTTTCCCTAGGTTACAAATGGCCACATGCTGTCCTATTACCAACAGGCACTACCCCTAAAGGGCCCACGTGTCAGTTGTGGCTGGAGATGTATTAGAGCTTTCCCAATTTCAAAAAAGTGAAGCACAGTTAAAAATTGTTTCTTAAAACTCCTGAGATAGAAGAGCTGCACAATGCCACAAACAGCAGGAGAGCAGGGGATGGTAGAGACAGACTCTCCTGGAGAAAGATGTGCGATAGAATTTGATCTGTGCTTCCCTTTTCATCCAGGACAGTCTGTATTTAACATTGTATCATCATGTGGAAAACAACTGAATTATTCCAGGGGTGGCAGAGACCTGCAACCGCAGTCTTGGGGAATGGGACAACCAGTACAGTTGGGGACTGGGGGTCCAGTTACCACACAGCTACTTTACTCCATCCTTTGTCTTTATTTTATATTTGTATTTCTTCAATAGAATAGAATACAACTTATTTTACATAATGTATACAAACTATATCACAGTGCTTTACAGAGAAAAGCATGAATTACATGGTGAAAACTTGGGAGAAAAATGACAAGGTCCTCTGCACTGCCAAGCCTCCTCTTTCCTCCTGATTCCAGAAGACCTACCGGGACACCCTCAATCTAGTGGGAAACTCCCACCTGACTAATTACTGGCCCCAAGGTGAGTTTGGCTCATCACTACTGTGCTCTCCCTTCTCTAGAGCACTGGCAGGGCTGGTATCCCAAAGAGCTGTCACATTTAACCCCTTTGTTCTTATCTCCTTTTTCTCACAAGACAAGCAGCAGCTCTTTCTTTTGAGCAACATAATTACTCTCAAAGTAATTAATGGAAACTCAGGGAAACCCCCCATCATTCTTTTCTCCCAGGATGAGCTATTTTTTCCAGAGCACATGGGTGGCCCCAGATAAACCACTGGGTTTAGCAATGCTGTTTGCTGCATTTATGAAAGCAGTAAATCCATCACAACTCCACAGTAACAGCTCCAGGGTGGGATGCAGACCCGGCTCCTCCAACAGTCTCTTTGTAGCTGCTTTATGAACACAGCAAGCAAAAAGCACTCACAACCATCATTCATGGTATTACAGGATACTGTAAGTGACATTGGATAGATGACTGCCAGGTCTCTGAGACCTAGGAATGAGAGTACTCACAACGGGAAATGGGAAGTTTTTGGAGGCTGGGAGAGAGTGGGATTGTGGACAACAGGAGCTGAGGGTCACGCATACAACAGGGACATGACAAGGACAGACAGAGGGAGACTGACCTTAATGCTAGATGAAAAGTTTTCAGGTGGATCCCCAAAGTGATCCCTGTAGGAATCCTGAACACAACACACACATCTGTGAATAAATACACATGTAGCAACAAAAGGAAGGAACTGGCCATGGCTTCCCTCAGGCCCTGAGCTACTGCAGAACATCACATTGTGAAACAGGGCACTGTTTTAACACATACTTTTAATGAGTAATAAGAATAATAAACCACCCATTTTCCATTCTCTAACCTAATGGAATAAATGTAGAAATTCCCAGCATTTGTACAACAATGTCATGTCCAGAATGATCAGGATCCCTTTCTGCAGCAGTAAAATGGAACACACCCATGGCAGAGCTGATGACAATGGGCAGAAAAAGAGCAAAGGCAGATGCGTAGGAGTAAGTTTCCCTACAACACTTAAAATAGAAACATAGGTCAAATATACATTTGATGAGTAGGAAAAAGTGAACAAGAAACCAAAGTTTTCCTAACTTCATAGTCCATTTCCTCTTCTAATCCCTTTCATTCCAGATCCACATCAATGAATCAGAATTTGACCTAAAAACTTTGCAGCAGGAGAATTAGCCAAATGCTTGAATTAAATATTGCTTATAAAAATCTGTTTCCTTTTCTTAACAGCAAATTTTCCAACTGGGAAGAGTTTGAGGCCCACAGGCTTTCTAAATTTGGAGAACTAGACATTTCTCTCTTATATCCCATCCCTCATAACTTGGAAAAGATACAGCTTTACACATTGAATTATTTTCCAGGAGAAACTCAGCAGGATATTTGCTGAGCAGGAGGGATTCTCTACATCTAAATGATACTTGAACAATCTCTTAATTTCTGGCCACACATCCTGTAGCCATTGAAACCACTTTGAGTATGATGCGACTCTGCTGGCCCTGGTGGCTGTTGTTTGGCATTCCATGACTTGCTCCTGACCAGGACCTGGTGTGTCTGCTGGGGCTCTCCTAGGCCCAGTGGCCAAGGGACAAACCTACCTTGGCTTCACTGCAAGCTCAAGTGCTATCGTGAGGTCACTCCAGCAGAAAAAATTAAATACCTCAGACCCTGCCTACATAACTGCACTTACCTAGAAAGTCCCAAAACAACCTGATCAAAAAAACCCCATGTCCCTCTCAATTTTATAATGTATTGATATGTAGTTATAATCTCTGGAGCAGAGCAGCTTTGGCTTGTTGAGCACACATGAATGAATCCTGTGCAATGGCCTAGCTCACAAAATAAACACATTGCCAGATCACACAGGGCCATGCTGGCACAGGCAGGTGAACCACAGCCTACAAAGCTTTCACGAAGTGACTAAGGCTTAGGGGATAGGACTGGGTCCTATCTGACTGATTTTGCTTTTAATCAGTGGAGGTACACAAGCTTTTATCTCTACTGATAAAGTTTGGGCATGAGGCACAAGTGATAAAGATGGCAACTGTAATCTCAAACACTAAAATAACAAAGGGTTTATTAAATGAGTACTGGCTGGTCCATGTGAAGCTTCTTTTCCAGAGAAGGATACGACTATAATTAAAAAACATTTAAAGTCTAAATAGGATTTGGTTACTATGTTAAGGTCCTATGTTCTTAGTCCATACGTCATCACTCTTGGCTCAGCTTTCAGCTGCAACCATTTTTCAGACCATGGAAAGGAGGTTGTATCTTCCCTACAAGCAAGCAGAAGACCATCAAGCTTAACTAACGATGGAAGCTTTGCCTGTGGGAAATATAATAATTTAAGTTTCCATATTGGTGGCATAACTGGAATATCTAAGTAATGGCGTGAGTGTTTTCTTGGACTAGTTTTAAGATTACTGCATAAAAGGAAACACTTTGAAGTTCAGGCAAAAATCAGAACTGGTAACTGGTGGTTTTATATCCTGCTGGGCCTTTCAGAAGCCATGGACATACATTTAGAACACCAATTAGGTCAAGCTTTTCTATTGTTCCCAAGACATGTAAAAACATTTTTTGAGAATTCTTCCTTAACAAGAGAGAAAAAGGAGGCAGCTCTCCCTGCATGGCTCCTGACTTGCAGAGGGTGGCTTTACACGATGCTCCACAAGTGCACAAGGGCCCACTCCTGCACACACACAACAAACCTGGGGGCCTGCAGTGAGCCCCTCACTGGGTCTGTGCACACACACAGACTCTTCCTGCCTCTCCATCACACTGCCGTGCTCCAGCCATGGGGAATGTGTCCCCCAGGCTCCTCCAGACAGCTTCTTTGAGCCTCTGCCTGGGGCCTTATGCTCTCGCAGGAACACAGGGCCATGGTTCCAGGCAAGATGACAGCACAGACCCTCCCAAACTCCCCCAATGCTGATGGCACTCTATCAAACAGCTTTTCCTGCACACAGGATTCCTGCCTGCCACATCCCCCTCCCTCCACAGAGCAGTCAAAACACATACAGCAAACTTCATTCACATATTCATTCACATAACGTAAGTTATTGTTGGGTGAACAAGAGCCAGAGAGCAAGACACAGCAAAAAAAGGGCAAAATATCAAGAATCTAGCATGGCACCAGTTAGCTTAGATTAGTCTTTTTGCTTTACCCCCCCTTTCTTTAATTGGATCAATATTTTTAATGCAATATTTATCATGTCTTACTAATGAAAACATTAATGATGATAAATATCCGATTTTACTGGAACAAAATACGTGTCACTGCAAAGTATAATTTCCTAGGATCTCATGCTCATGGCATGTAAGTCACTCTGATTCCTGTTCTAGGTGTGCAAATAGAGATGTGTCAAGCTTTGAAGGACACAGAAGATCCTAATAAATACCCATGAAATAGCCCTTCCTCAGAAAGTGCTGTAAGTAGATATAAGGAACACTGAAATAGTCCGGAAAAAGTAGATTGTATCCTAAGGCAGTGATGCTTCAAACATGTGCTGAAGCCCATAAAAATAAGTTAAGGGCTGTGTTGACAGACAGGATGAAGGAAAAATCTGTTTCTGGGATTAGTAGTTACAAAAGGTCTTCCAGATTCTGGAGTAATCATAGGATGAAATTTCCAGATGGCTCACCAGGATCTTAGTAAGACCAGGGAAGAAACACACATCCCTAAAGTTACCAGGCAGAGCATATCTTCTGAATAAATGGTATGTCAAGGATACTCCTGAGAATCATCACATGATGGTGGCACCCAAAATCGTCTCTGAATGAGGACCAGCTTCTCCAAAATTGGACAAATCTCCTCACCTTCCTGGAAGCAGGAGGAGTGAAAACTGCTTCTTGCCCCACATGTCAGCCAGGACACCAGCCCTCAGGCCGGCGAGGGGCACACTGAGGATCTGTTTGGGGCGCTGCTGATATTGGGACCCAGTGAGGAGCTGGTGGATGTTTGTGAGATGCCCCAAACCAACTCACTCCCGCGCTCACGCCAGCTGGGTTCATCTGCTTTCACAAAGCTGCTGTTTTGAGATGAGGGTGAAGACACTTAGTAAGCTCAAAGAACAGAGTGCCATCAAGGAGTTACCCCTCCCACAGGGAGCTGCAAAGACAGAACACCTTCAGATGTGATCTTCCTCAGGTTTAAGTGTGAAACTCGGGCATTAGAGCAAGTGAAACCTGGCAGGAGCCATGAAAAGCAAGTTGGTGAGCTCCCCCAAACCAGCTCGGCAGCCCTGGAGCCTTTCCCAGGGCCGGCCCAGGCTGATGGGCGGGTCCATGAGCGCTTCCCCTGCTCCAGAGACAGCCTGGCAGCGCTGCCAGCGGCAACAGGGAAAGGAACTACCAGAGGGGGGATATCAGGATTCTGACCCAAAGGTTTGCTGAGCCAACCCTGGCTTAAAGCCAAGGAAAAGTGGCAACAGCTACTACACAAGGAAGGCTGGGGAAGTGCTGTTCTGCCCCTGATATAATGCAACATTTACCTTCATTCACCCAGGAAACAATTCAGAGAAGACAATTCAGAAGAAGTTCTCAGGTTTAGGACATGGCTCGAGGACACTGGGCCATGGCACCCCCCAGTGTCCAACGGCACTTACCCCCAGCCCTTCCCGTGGCATGAGGCCAGGTTTGAAAGCAAACGCACTGAAAACAATCACTAATGCTTGCTAAACACTTGTTAATTTTTTTAAACAAACAAACAAACCAACCCAAACAACTTTCAGCCTTCTGTCCCTGTCTGACCAGCACAGAGGAAGTCACTTGCTGGCAGCAAGAAGAGGCATAGAGACATGTCCCTGCAGCAAGGCAGGTGCTAGGAAATGGGGAGCTTTTGTCTACTTTCCTCATGGTAATTCAGGAGCAATTCTTTTCAGTAAATATGGCACAGAAAATCCAAGTGAGGAGAAAACAAGCTTTTCTCTCTCAACAGGCAGGTCCGTGTGCTGCTGCCAGTGTGCAGCTGGCACAGAGGTGGAGCCTGCCAGTCTGCAGCCATCCCCTTTGGAGAGAGTGATTTCCCATTCAGGTACAAAAAAGATGCAAGAACCCAGCCAGGCCAGTGCTCTTGGCTGCTCACAGGACGTCTTTACAGGCTGAATGACAAGCTGTACAGCAGATGTTCACCCTTGGCAGCAACCCAGCCATACTGTGGTGTTTAGTTTTGCTTTTTCAGCTCTGGCCAAAAAGGATGCACATTTCCTCCACGCCGTGTGATGGAGAAAAGACTGAACCTGACTGTGGTGATATTTTCTAGTGGACATCAGCAAACTCATCCAGTAGGAAACCAGGTGCTTTACTGGCAGTTCAGCAGTGCCCTGAACACCATCCCCTGGATGACTAACACTGAATCCCGGGAACAAGGCAGCCGTTACTGTCACTGCATGGGTCAGGCATCACTTACAAAAGGCTTTTGGAGGAGTGCAAAAGCAGATTTCTGGAGAAAGCTGAAAGGGGACAAAATGGTTGGCTCTGCTGCTCTTCACACTCCCCACCAGGCTGCAAGCACCAATTTTCACATAGTTTAAAAGAAAAAAAAAATTGATTGATTTTTGCTAATGCATTACAGTTTGAAATGGAGCAAAGTCAGATTCACAGAACTGATCTGACTCAGGATACAGCATCTTTTTTTAAATATAGACACCTAAAGATGAATCACACTTGTCTCATAAGGACACTTCCTAAAATTTTATCTCCCCTTACTGTTTAGGGTTCCCGTTCTGCAATAGAAGATGACGTCACTGTTTACATAAATAAAGGCAATGGTGCTCAGATCAGATCTAGGAAACCAGTCTCTTCCCTCTTAAAGTTTAGTAACCATTTTTACTTTCTTACAAGGTTGGGGAGTGTAAGAACTGGCCAGGGAATAAATAGAAGCATAGACAAAAAAAAAGGTGCAAAAGTGACCCAAATCACATACTTAACACAGATTTCTTTTGTTCTTAGAAAACTGGCCATGTTAAAAGTAGGGTAGCTCTCATTACTCTCACTCTGTCCATATTGGGGAGATTAAACTTCTGCACAGGAGACTTGCAACTGAAAAATATTGCCATTACACTGAGCACAAATAGCTTTTCTCTTGAACACCGAGCATGCACGTGGCCTCCCCTCTCCCCCCAGCTTACATTTTATGAAATTTTGGACAGTCAGAGAAAACTCTCCTTCCATATGTTCAGGATGTTAAGATTTCAACCTCCTTGCAGCAGGAAAATAAAGTCATCTTCCTTGTAATGCCACAGCACTGAGCACACACAGATCACCGAAACAGTAACACATGAACTGATCTCTGCCATTGCGGAAAACTGCAGGGATCCCGGAGCAGGTCTTGTTCCTGTCATGTCTGCAGATGCTCTGTTAAGGACTCCAGGGACATAGAGCAATTACTAGGGTTTGTTTCTGCTTTCCAGGAGCAGTTCTGTTTAGGAGAGAATAGAAAGGGATTACTTTTACCTTATAGTTTGGACTTACAGGGTGTGAACTGAATGTTTCTTCCCACAGAGAGACATCGTGTAACAACTCCTGCAATGCTCTGTAATGGGGCTGTTCCTTCTCAGCAGTGCCCGAAAGCCCAAGGGCTAACGAGGGTGACAGGCAGGGCCCAATTAGCAGCACAGGCATAGGACCGCTGTGTTTAGGCCACACACTGAGTCTAAAGGGTTTTTTTCCTTTTGTTTTGGGGGCTTTGTTGGTTTGTGGTTTTTTTGCTTTGAGTCTAGAAAGTTGACATCTGCTTCTAGTAAAATTAACAAACTATTTTGTCAGTAAATGTAGATTGAAACAGTACTGAGAACTGCATTGTCTGGGTCTGCGGGATCGTAGGAAGTATCGATGAAGCATTTTCCACTGGCATGTGCATAGAGAACAAAACATTTAAGTGAAGATAATTTTTTCCATATATATTATGTACATTATTAGATACAAGTGAGAATTAGATGAAACAAAACTAGAACAAAGATTCTTTTAAGTTTTAAAAGGATCTTTGTCTCTCAGCCATAGGGATGGCTCAAGCCAAGATCCATGGATGAGGCAATGAATGAGGCAACAGATGCATCAAAGGCATCTCACTCGTAGTACACAGTTTAGCCAAAGCAAGACAGATCACGCAGGGATGTGCTGGCACCAACGTCATTCTTGCTACAGCAGAAAAGATGCTCCCCAGATCTTACCTTCTCCTGATGCAGCCAGGCACAGGTGCACCCTCCACTGTGCCCCACACAAGTCCTGGCACTTGGGCCAGCAGAGCTGCTCTCACCAGGGGCTGTGCCCACCCTGCAGTGGCACTGTGCCCCATGGCAGCGTACCCAGCTGCATTCTGCAATGTGATCTCCTCCAAATCCCATCCCACCACATTCCCTGCAGCTGTGACTGCCCAGAGCAAAGACTTTGCTTCCTGGACACTTCAGTGACCAGAAGGGTGTCTCCAGTTGAAATCCCCTGGCAGCTATTTTATTGTTCACCTGGCTTAATGGTGCAAACACAGCTCCAGGTCACCTCCCTGTTGTAAAAAGCAGGAGAAATCTTCTGTATTCAGGGAAAGGGAAGCCCATGGACCCGGCTCTCATGTGGTGGTGGAAGGTGCTGGCCCTACACGGGTGAGAGGAAGCCTCAGGTCACAGTGGACCCAGGGGTCAATGCCAGGAAGGGGACAAGAATGGAGCAGGCTTCCCACGAGGTTCAGGCACAGGGCAGGAAGGCAGATATTGTCTGGGAGGCCCCTCTCTTGCACAATGCGTTAAACATTAAACAGCACCTTCCCTCTCACTGCTCCCAAGGTCACACAGGGCAGCTCCCCCAGCTCCGGGCAGCAGCCCGGCTCAGGGAGGCAGGCAGCAGACACCAGCAGAGGATGGGGGTGCTCTCTCAAGGCTGGAAGAGTACTTTGTCCCTCTGTGGTAAAACCCAGGAACATCCTTCCCAGACCCATTTGACCCTTCCCTTCCTGATGTGCCCCCTACACCATGCCTCTCTCTTGCATTGTGTGGGAACATTGCCCAAAACACAGTTTTCCCCTCATTTCCTTCCTCTCAAGACACCTGGAACTTCTTCCTGCAGGCTCCTGCCACCCCTCATGCAGGCCAGGCCAGGCCAGGCTCTCCAGGCCACCAGCTTATTGTCCAGGAAACCAAAACAACCAAACATCCAGCATGGAGCTGCTGGGGCAACAGGCTCAGAGACAACACAGCTACCAGGGCTTTTGTGTACTGAGGATGACAAATAATTTATTTCAGCAAAAACAGCCTGACATATTTGAGGAAAAACAGAAATAACAACTACCAGCAAGGACTCCCCCAAGAAGGCTGTAAGGGAAGTATTTTCCATCACAAAACACGTTTTGAAATGTATTTGAAATTTGTGATTTGACATCTCAAGCTGTTAGTAGAAGCTCCTTGCTTAAATGGGTCAGTTTTGCATGCATTAAGCAATGCAGCACAGAAACAAAAGAAAAAAATCCTCTCCAGCTTCAATGCCAGTTTAAAAGTTATTGGGAGGCAGCCAATATATTTGGGGAAGGTTTTTAAACACCCTCTTTCAAACTAAGATGCCTCAGCAGAGATCAGGGCACACAGCACACCACAAATCGCGACTCCAACTTCACCCTTCTAACGCACTGAATTTTAAAAGCTTAACATACCTTTATCTAAACCTCTGTATCATTAAAACTGCACTGAGAAGCACAAAGCTTCATCCCACTAAAACAGAATGTATGGGTAAGTAGAGTTGCATGCTCTGCTACACCAGCTTGTTTCTGCTACATGTTCATTTGATTCAGGAAGCCATGCAAAAACAGCTTTGCTGGCCCACTGAATGTGCACCGTAAAACAGAAACTTAATCACAGAATATTCTGAGCTGGAAGGGACCCACAAGGATCATGGAGTCCAACTCCTGAATGGCCCATACGGGGATCAAACACACAACCTCGGTGTAACTAGCACCTGCTCTGACCAACTGAGCTGATCTGTCACAGAATCACTGAACAGTCTGGACTGAAAGGGACCTCAAAGATCATCTCATTTCAACCCCCTGACATGGGCAGGGACACCTGCCGTTAGATCAGGTTGCTCAAAGCCCCATCCAGCCTGGCCTAGAATACTTCCAGGGATGGGACATCCACAACTTCTCTGGACAACCTCCCTCACAGGGAAGAATTTGTTCCCAATATCCAATCTAAATCCATCTATTAACATACATGCTGGACTCCAGCTGAAAGCCAACCTCACAAGGCAGACCACAGCACCTTGAGATGTGAGAGGCAGACACTGCTTTTCACTGATGGGCATTCACAGCCTCCTCTCAGGGGTACTGCCAACTGCTGGGGTTCAGCTCTCTCCCCCTCTGGACACTGGCAGACACTGGAGCAGGTGTAATCACATGTAATGCAGAACCCACATGACAGCAAAACACCTCAGCCTGGCACTGCAGAGAAAAGCACGGGGTTCTCAGCTGGATGGAAGGCCATTATGTGTGCCTGGGTCTGCAGCCACCAAGGCCCTCTTGGCCCTGAGACCTCCATAAACACAGTGCTGAGCCTGAGCTGCTTCTGAACGGGAGAGATACTTGCATGCAAGATTTGGGCAGCCACAGATCGCTGAAGGACTGGCCTTTCTCATACTTCCAGGTGCTCCTTTTTACCGCTTTTCAGCTTTCATTAGTGAGAAGCAGGAAGAGTGAAGTGGCGGTGTCCCCAGCCAGTGTTAACAGGATGTGACTCTGCCCTGAGTCATCATCCTCTTTCTCCTCAAGTGGAGATGGCTGCTCACACCTGGGTCACGGACACCTCTGGCCATTCTCATCAGGACAAACCCACTACTTCCCAAGCTTGCAGTTCAGAGGCTGCAGCAAGCAACCTTCACATCACACAGTTAGAACTTTGTATTTTCAGAGTATCTTCACAACCAAAAGGACTGAAGAACTCCAAAATGTGCTCAAAATCTAAAGAATAATACAGCAGTTTTCTGATGAAGTATCTGAGCCAGCAGCATCTCACTGAGGTCTTACTTACGTCCAAGAAATTAAAACATTACACCACACAGCTGCAGAATATGACTAAATATGCAATTATTGTTCTCTATTTTACATTTGAAAACTTACCATGTTAGAATAATCTCCAGTGAAATGCATTTCATGGGAACTGGAAACAATTTACATTAAATGAACCAAATGAACACCACTGTTAAGGAGTCCACGTGCACATGAGCAGAACTGAGGTGCCTCGGCTGAGAATGATCTCTGCCAGTACTGTGCCTCATCTTCCATCCTGACAAACTTTACAACAAAGGTTTCCCTGATACATTTCCCTGCCCATCTAAGGCAGTCATTCAGTAGCAGCGACCTCTCACAGACTCACATTCCAAGCAGATGCAACATCCTACACATCTGACAAAGCAATTCAGTTCTCACCAAAGAAACATCCCAGAAGTGCTCATTGGGATGGAATTATTCCAGTATTTATTTTTCTATTACTGGAAGAAACATCAGTGTGGGGCAAATAATTTTTTAGCACTCTCTCTAGACTTCAAGTGAGACACACCACATAAGACAACAACATTTTTTTTGGTATTTGTCTACTAAACATCCTCCTGAAAAGGGACATGGATGTGCTAAGGTACACCCTCACTCGCTGCAAAGGCAATCATGTAAAGTAATAATAAGGGAGATCGTTAATTATTTATTATTGGCTGGGTCATAATTCTTTTAAAGCAGAATTAGAGTTCAGAGAAGACTGCAGGGGAAGGATGTGCTATTGCTGCAACTTGTAGCACAGGCACACCAACACCTGGCCAACCCAAGGCTGGAAATGCAATTAAAAAATTACTGTAAAGTTGCTGCAGGCTACATCTTGGCTTATGTGCCACTGCAATAATTACAAAGTGGAGGAAAAAAAAGAGCAAAAAATGTCTCTCACAAAGGCTAGCTACAGTTGGATTCCAGTCAGGTTCTGCAACAGAGGAACTGCTAGTCAGCAGTGGCTGCTACACTTACAACAGAAACACCAAACACCTGGAATATCACACCTGAGCCTGGAATATGGACAGTGAACCTTTAAAAATGAGCAAACTATCACCACCTTTTACCTGTAGCATTACTTGGAAATAAACTCATTCAGGGTCTAAGGAAGAGTGCTCAGCACTGGTGTTGGCAGACAGGAATTCAAGACAAACTTGTAAAACATTAAGTGCTACCAACAGTGTCCCAGGAAGAACAGCAGTTATATTTATCACCTTTTTAGGCTTCCTTGTCCTCCCCAAACCTCCCAGCTATCTACTCCATCTGGAAGAATGTTTTAAACATTTAACTTTCTAAACAGAGAAGCAGAAGAGACAAATTACCTGGGTATTACACCAGGACTTACTGGTAGCCTGGAGTGCAACCATGGGGACTTAAACTGCACCCTGGGGTGGATCCAAACCACACAGTCTCCAAACAGTGAGGAGACTTTCCTTCCTCAAACTTGCTGAAAACTGTGTGAGTGACTCAGTGAATGTGCTTCTCTTGAATCAGCACTGAAACAGAGCTCCAGAATTCCCTCTGATTTACAGTGCAGATAAAAGACTGTAGAACTGTTGGTCTTCTTAAAGGATGATCCATGACTGATCCCCTGAGGGTGTCTCACCACTAAACCCATGTAACTCCTGCACAAACCAAGGTTGCATTCCTACTCCGTGTTCCAGCCCTTCTCTCCCTGGGTTCAGACCTGTTGGAGCCCGGCTTTACCACGTCACACAGAGGAGGGAAGGTCATGTGGCTGCAAATCCCACTTGCACAAAGTAAACAGGTAAATAGATTCCAATTTTAAAGTAAGTTTTAATTGATTCATTAATTAGTAACTTGTTTTCTAGCACAGTAAAGCAAGTGGAGCAGGTTCAGAAGTTGTGGAGTGCTGAAATTTGGAGTTAGGCTGAATGAAAGACTATGTACAATGCAAATCAGCTTTCTGTTGTGATGTAAATTTATTCTCATAATTTTTACCATTTATTCATCCCAGAAGACATATTGCATATTTGGAACATTTTTAAAGTAAGAGCCACTATATTCAAGACAAGAAGTAGTTTTGTCACATCAAAACTGATGACATAATAAAATTATTTTCCAGAGCAAGAACTCCTTACAAGAAATATAAATAGAATATAAACTTCATAAATGATCTAGCATGAAAAGATTAAAATAGTAAATCCATTCCATACTGAAGGCAGTACTTTACCACTCATAGTGTGTGTGCGGAATTTCTAAAAAAAAAAAAAAATCCATGTCCCAACAGTGGGTACTGAAACAAATACCGGTAAGCTTTTGGTTAAATTTTATTCCCATAGAACAAAATGCATTGATGACTTCACCCTTTTGTCTCAAATACTAACACAATCAGGTAATAAAACATTGCTTTTAGTTTAACTCGGGCTTTGGAATTGTTCATCAGACACGATGAAGGGATGACACGCTTTGGCAGCACATTGGCTTTTTCAATGTCTCACCTGATGTAACGCAAGAATTACCTCTCCCTGCCAGCATCTCCATTACCACAGCTGAGAACCATTTACCCAAGAATCTCAGTTACATCCCCACTCCCTCTCATGGCTGCTAAACACCAGTGACCATGTCCTGTTCCACCACTTGTAAGCGCAATCTCAGAGCAGCACAGACACACATCCACATCCCTCAGAGCTGAGACACATCCAGCTCTGGGAATGATGCTCACTGAGCACACTGAGAAACTCAGTCATGTCAACAACCTCCAATTTGAAATGCTTAGAGAGGGAAGTGTCAGTAATGTGCAAACAACATGACGGGGCTGAGGGAAGAGAGTAAAATGTCTGATCCTGAGAAAAGGACTGGCTTTGCTTCACTCTAAGATGGAAGCAAATCATAGAACAACCTGTGGGAAGCAATCAGCAAAAAATTCAAGAATGTCAAAGCATTTAGAAAATAAAATTCCCCTTTCAAAAGTTTTTTTTAAAAATGAGTTTATTAGTGTTATTAAACCAAGACTTCTGTAAATCCTGACATTCCAATAAAAGTGATCACTACACTACTATCACTGTAACTAATAATGCAGGTTACAGAACAGCTCTCTGTTTGTAAAAACTAAGTGAAGGAATTATTCTATGAATATTTTCCCTATTGTGCTTCAGGGATCAGATTTTGTCTCACTGCTGTTCAACAGTGTATGATCAATAGTCCTGAATAAAGCTTCAGGAGTCATCTCTGTAAAACCTGAAGGGAAAAAAACCCTTTCAGTGCTGTGCTGAAGAGTCATGGGAACAGGTTGCTGCCTGGGCCTGCTGCCTACAGTGGTTTTTACCAAACAATATTGCAAAGTCAGATACCACCGGGTGCACCTCATACTGGGGTGATGTGAGGAATACACAGATTTGATTAACACAGTTAAAATCTAGAAGCTAGAAGTCAGTGAATCCTGAAAAAAAGTTCTGGTAGACAGTAAACCAGGAATACCAGAGTAGGATATAAAGCTTATTGTCTATTTATTTATATGATGTTAGTAAGGTAATTACTGTAAGGACATGTTCTATTCTGGCATCTACTCTTCAAAAAAGAACACTCAGAAAATAAAAAATTGTTTAAAAAGCTGACAACAAAAACTAGAGGGATGAAGAAAAAAATTAAGAAATTCAATTCATTCATATAAAGTAAGATTGGAGGGTATGATCATGGTATGTCAAATCCGTGGATGAGGACAACATTTGCAGCAGAAGAACATCCTCCAAGAGAGATGTATTGGAGTCCAATTTTTGGAAGCCAAAGCAAGATGAACTCAAAGACAGGGTTGGGGTTTGGTTTGGGTTTTTTTTGAGAGGACAGTAGTTGCTCACGTACCTTATCTACAGAGGTGACTGATCCTTTATCTGAAGTTCTTACAGCAAGAATTTTTTTTTTCTAACAGATACTGAACTTCTTGACATTCTGCTGCTTATGATGAAATCAGTCTGAAGTTTTATGACTGTGATATCCTGATTAGTGATCAGATGAGTTCCCCTTACCTTTACAAATGGGGACTTGGGCCTGTAATGTCCCTTCCCATTGAAACCTGTGTTTCAATTGCTGATTTACCTCCTACTGCTGGGAGCCTTTAGTCAGACACTGGTAGCACCCAGCTTTGAAAGCAGCAATGGGTGCAGCCCCTCTCTTCCAAGCAGAACTTGGCTCTGTGGACAAACCTCTGCTCACTTTCAACAAGTTGGTACAAAGTAAAAACCCAGGAAATGAACCTCACCACACCCCCCCCCCCCCCCCCCCCCCCATACTGCAGCCCAATTCCCCATGAAAGAAAGAGGAATTCTGTGCTCATAAGCACGTGCAAAGAGGGACTGGGATGAGCAAATGAGCTGGATCTGGGGAATTGAATGCAGCTGTTTGCAGGAAGCAATCACCCTTCAAACAGACCCAGAGGTATATGCAAGAGAGAAGGAAAGAATATGGCTTCTAATTCTTTTATACGATCAATTGCTATTATTAACGGAGACTCAACATTTTGAGACAGTTGCTAATGAAACACTAATGGTGGATGAACAGCCAGAGGGGAGAAAAGGCCCCTGGTGAAACCTGGCCAGCCCCACTTGCAGAGCCAGTGCAAAGGACAGTGGCTTCCCAAAAGCCATAGTGGTGACCTGGTGTTTTAAAGCACTCAGATGCTGCTGGTGGAATGAATTTGGCAGTGGATTTGTCATGGAGAAGATTCAAGCCAAAGAAATTATTCTTGCAAGTGGCAGAACCCTATGGATTAAGGCAGGAGACATTCAAAATCTTACATAAAGCACACAGAAATCTGGAACAGGTAACATACTTCAGAAGACTTGATTAGAAAAATAAGTTAGGGATATACCCCAAAAATATGTGCACAGGTGATTGATTACCTTTGCTTCAGCCATCAGTCATTTGATACTAATTCTCACTGTTTTATGAGAACTCTTGCAATATATTGTGCAGGCTCACAATTCTCCATTTAGCACCAAAAAATCCAGACATTCTGCAAAAAGGATGAGGCTAAGACTCCGGAAGAACACATTTAATTCAGCTACAAGGAAC
Source organism: Corvus hawaiiensis (assembly GCF_020740725.1). Classification (NCBI taxonomy): domain Eukaryota; kingdom Metazoa; phylum Chordata; class Aves; order Passeriformes; family Corvidae; genus Corvus; species Corvus hawaiiensis. The sequence continues at coordinate 15,168,205 of NC_063223.1, forward strand.
AGGAAAATCACACTGTATTTTTCACATATTTATATTTTTAAATAAAAGGTCTGCTATTGTAGTCCCCACACAGGTAGAATTCTTTTAGAATTTAAAAAAGATGCCTCAGTCAAGACACCATGACAAATCTGAAGAACTGTTCAGATAGTCTAAGATTTATACTAAATCTTCCAAATTGAACTAGCAACTGATAAAACAACTCTCTGAGGAGCTTTGCTACTATGAGGAACCTTTTTAAAACCTCAAACTTCAGTGCAAGCTCAGAGCACTTGTTTTACAAGTGGAGCATCTCACACATGTGAAAACACTGCTCGTTACAGTAACTCCAAGGCTTAGCTAATCAAGCCTCACAAAAGAAAGAACCTAAATATGAATGTAAAAGAGCACACACACTTACCATTAAAAAAAGCAGTAAAAAAACCTAGAAAGGTTTGTGCAAGGAGTCCTTGCAAAATAACTCCACTTGCTGTTTTAGTATCGAAGCACTGAAGAACAGCAGCTTCCCAGTTACCCAACCCTTCTCCAGGGATTCTTGCAACAAAAGAGTGAACTGTGCATTTTAGCTCATTCCTTATCATTTTGAACATGCAAATGTCAAGAACTCCTGGAAAAGGCACTGCATTAGGTATACTTGTAAGCACAAACCCCCATGCAATGTGTACTATGCACCTGTGTATATATAATATAAATATGCATACATGCACATAATGAAATTAGAAATATTTCTCCTTTAATACAACCATGTTGGGCCTCTAACTGCAGCTCTCTGATGCTCTAAAGATTTCTGAAAACACAACACTTGTCTTTAATACAAGGACAAACTTAAGCCCCAGGCAGCACTGCTGCAGTGCAGGGTCCCCCCGGCTGCTCCCAGGGAACCTGGCACTTCCCTGCTGCCAGCAGGGAGGGACCCCAGCTCCACCAGGCTCCACCTCCTCAAGCCACCTCGACATGCTACTAGCAGGGAAGAGGGAAGAGAATCCACTGCACAAGAAACAGTAGCTGAAAGGACAAATGGGCAGTTTGAGATGCTAAAGACTGAGAAGGCAGCATCAGGTTCCCTTCCCCCAGCAGGGCTTTCCTCTATGGCCCAGGACCTGCAGCCACTGCTCCTCCCATCTCAGCACCACTGCCACCGGCACATCCACCCTGCAGCTCCAACACCTTTTCCTCCTCCATGGCAATATGCTCCCAAGCCTTCCATGGTTCTCTCCTACCCCATTTCCTTCCGAAAACCACAGACAGACGGATCAGCTAGACCAAAACTTAAACCAGTGCAAATGTGAAATAAAAGGGAAAAAAAAAGTCTTTTGCTCTTACTGGACATGCTGCAGACATTGTGCCTAGTAACTGTGGCAATATCTAGTGCAAAAGAAACTTAGCATGAATCTCTTGTTTTCAAATGACATTCAACTCAAACATGCATAGGGAGAGTAAAGTTATTTTATTAAATCATGCACATCACGTGTGTTAGTGCAAATAGTTTAATCTGTACTCCAGAAATTCTATTGTATTTTTATATCTTTACAAAATAGATTTAAAACAATTATTTACTTTAAAAAATGTAATTCTGAAGTTAAGCATTTCAGAACAATATTTGCAATAACCTATATACAAGAGGTACTAAGTACCACTGGCATACGAGTGTTCTGTGGTTGGGTGGCTTCCTGCAACTGAAAAGGATGAAATGAACGAACTAAATGACAACAGTTATTTTCTACAAGTCACTTGTGGACTATTTTCTCCAACTAATAATCCTCCCATTAGCAAATCCCATGTAACTTAAGATAGAACCTTTAATTAAAGGACAACGACCCTTAAAACCTCACAAAGTAAATTATATGCTAAATTTCTATTTAAATATTTAAACTATCTGTCGATTGCCATAACACTTTTTAAAGCCAATTGAATTGCTGAGATTACCTCCCTATTTTGAAGTTTCCTTTAGCAGAGCCATTTTACTTTACCATTCTTTAACATATTATTTAAGTCTTTAATAAACCTTTTTGACAGAACTGCTGAGCTGAACAAGACAACTACTGTCTACATTTAATTCAGCACTAACTACAGTGATTCCCACCAAGAGTCAGCAAATAGCAATGGTTATAGTACTTAGATAAGGAAAATAAACTTTGTAATGGGGACCACTGCATCATACTTACAGCCATGTGATAAGGATCCACAAAATTTTACTACCAAATTAAAATCATCTTCACCTGACAATACTTCATCAGGCATACGATTCCAATTTTGTAGTATTTTATGTATCTAGATTTTCTCAGCTGATCACAGACGTACTGTAGCAGTTCTCTTAATAAAGTTACGTCCACAAAAGCTTATTCTAAAGAGCTTCTCCAGCTCAAGTCAGAAAGTATCAAATGACTGAAAAAATAAACTGATACATGTGATATGTGAGAAGGTATTCATACTTTTAAAGAACGTATCTCTTTAAATATATGAAATTTAATAAATTACATTCAAACTAAAGTTAACATAAGTTGAACCACTGCACTATGTCCATCAAATGACCAAGTACTTGCTCCCAGAAACACCTTAGTTCACTCAAGAACACACACATGCTTACACTCGCACACGCGCACACTAAATACTTTAGGCTGGTCTTCACCATCAGTATCTCTATCTCTTTAAGGCTGGACATGAATTGTGTTTATTCCCAAAACCCATTAATAAAGCAATCCTTAGGAAAGAAAAATACACTTCCTTCGAAAGGCGTGGTAAGAGAAGTTTTCTTAAGTCTTGTTCCCAACAGCTCAGTGACTAACAGCAAGTAAAATGATACACTAGTTTAAAAAAAAATAGATCATACTGAAAGGCACTGAGCACACTGCATCTGTTTCCCAAGTATCTGCAAGGTTACTTGGCTTGGATGTCCAAATCAGTATCATCTTCTTAAATCTAGCAATCAGATTCTAAAGTCAGTGTCCACAACCCTAGCCATTATAAATAATTTGGTACCAAGAAGCCTACTTTAGGCCACCATTATAGTATTCAGAATCCCAACATACTAATTTAAAACTTGCATGAAGTTGTAAGCAAAAATATTGCTCACAGTATGATGAATGACAATTTTATTCCCTCTTTATAGACAGATACATTTTATACAATTTAAAGCAAATGACCCTACTGCTGTTCTCACGCAGAGCTGTGCTGTATTAAGAGGTAAAAAGGAAGAGAATTAATCTGTTTTCCCTCAGTATATGAATGTTGCCAGCTTCTAAAGGGAGGACGGTGTATGGATTCAACAACAGTTCTCATGGAGAAGCTCTGGTTAGGCCTGGGTACAGCACCACGGCTGTTACAGCAACCAAAGCTGCCATCACAGGCATCCAAGGCCATTGTCTCTGTGTGGAGAGAAAAAAGAAATCAATATCATATTTGTTCTAATTCATACTAATCAGTTTACCTCGTGGTTCCTGCAAGTCCTGAGTACCTGTTGATAGGCATCACTACAGTGTTACCCACGAGCCCTGCTGCAGGCTAGTCCTGACTTGGAGCACCACAGCAAACCACGCTCCTCTAGCACAGGGAACTCCACACCTCTTCATGACTGAGGATCGTCTGGAGGACTTTTGGCAGCTCCGTATTTCCAGGTATGTTATTGTACACACCTCAGAGAAATGTGCCACTGAACATGTGAGGGCTTGAGATGTTTAAAACATGGCTTGCGCCAAGTCAAGGCTAGACACAAGTTTATGCACATCTTTAACTTTTGACCGTTTAAATCCAGGTCTGTGTAGCAGATCCTAACATCATTTTTAACAGATTGTCACAATATTGCATGACAACAATGGCATTTTAAGAGGAGGACACACTGAGAGACAAGAGAAAATGCAAGCTGAGAGTTCAGAATACAAACCAACCACCTATTTCTTGTCTTTTTTTCCATCTTTCCATCAGCAATAGTGAGAAAAATTAAAGTGTTTAGAGCCAGAGAGGAATTTCTTAGTTCATAGATAGGAACCAAAGCTTGTTGAATTTTATTATTAGAGGCAAACTCTTCATTTTTCATAGTTAATTAAGCAATGAAGTTTTCTTACAAGCCCTAGCATCGCGCAAAAGGCAGCCCATTTGCTAAGGACAAATGGAGACCGAGTTAGAAGAGGCACGTTCAAGCACCAGTGAGAACAAAATTAATTGTTAGAATTAAAGAAATCACAGAGATGTTAAGTGATTAGTGGATTGCTCAGCTCGTCAGTGTCAACAGAATGGCATATTAAATGAAGGGTTTGCTTCAGGTAAAGAAATACCTGTGAGCATTTCACCATGCACTATTTGATACAGAAATGGCACAAACAGGTGAGAGGGACAAACATACATTGACTGAACAGTAGTGCTTGTACCTTTCGCTACCACAATGGGCCGTAACACCAATACAGGAAAGCCAGGATTAGGCCGATGAATACGGCTGGGACGGGTTGTAATATGGAAGGCTAAAGAAGGGAAGGGATATTAAAAATCACTTTGTGCTATAAATCAATCAGGTAAAGATGATTTAGAGAGGGGAAAATAAGTCAGTAAGTTTTGTTTTAATTGAAATGTATTAAAGACGTCTAACACATTACAGTATTATCTAATCTGGTATACAAAGTTAGTACACCATTCTACTCAAATGAACAGGGATGTTTAAAAATAAAGGGAAGTAAGCAGAAAATGTTCCAAGAAACCTCTTGTCACAACTTGGAATTTAGCACCTGAAAACAATACAAATCTTAAACGATTTGCCTGTATCTTATTTGTAGTTGGTTTTAGTTTTTCTAAGTGAGAGGAAATCCCATTTGGATTTCTTGAGAGACAGACTCACACCAAAAATTGGATTTTTCAGCTACTTCATTCCTTGCTAGTTAGCCTTTTCCATTTTCCATCACCAGCCTCCGGAAAAACAATCTTTTTCCTCCATTAGTGAATCAATTACAGATATGTGCACAGGCAAACCCAGTAGTTCAGACATTTCCGTGAGATTGTAACATGACTGTACAATCCACACTCAGTTACTAAAAAGCAGAGAAGCACATTTCCATCAGAGATAACACAGAGCTCAGCATCTCTGCCAGGTCAGCAGCCTTGTGACCAAATGGAATTCTGAAAATTGATCGAATGCTGCAGCTGGGCCAAACCAGCAGCTGACCAGACTGCAGGGTTCAAACAGCTTATGGCCTCCTCAGAACCATCCACACGTTTTCTCAGCTATGTTGAATTCATGTAAACTACTGCATATTCTGGATGAACAGCCTCTATCTGTGATACGATAAATTAAAAGCAAAAATGGACCTAAATGCTTTTTAAGCTGTCCTTGGAAGACATCTGCTTTCTCTGTATCCTACTCTATATATTTGTGCACACACAAAGACAAACAGAGGTTAAGGTCAAACCATGCCAAATATTTTTGAAACTGTTTGTGCTGAAGCTACCTTGATTTTGTTCAGTCAAATAAATACACAAATGATAAATTCATGCTTAACTTTTCTAAAACATTGTAACTAATAAGTAATATCTCATCCTGTTATGAATTTATAGGAATCACTTATTCATAGAACCTCCAATATGGTTCAAAACACAGGAATATTAGAAGGTATTCTAGTCTTGTTCAATTAATTTTTTTTCAATCAAGGCAAATACTTAACAGAAAAATTATGTGTCACTATTGAAGTTTTTTTCATGCAGGATTATTTTTGTGTCATGGGTGCCACGAATCACAGTGCCACCTTCCCACAGAAAGCAGAAATGATCACAGCAGTGTTCAAAAAAGTGCCAGAGGTTTAAATCAACCAGAGCAGCTGATGTTCTCAAACCATTCACATCATTAAATCTGTCATGTAAAGCGCATCAGGAAGTAACCAGTGACTACAAGCATGCAAGCACAAGTAGTACACCACACTGCTAAGCATTTCAAAAACACAACACTGCAAATTTTTTTTTAAAAGTAAAACTTAAATATTAAAACTTAATATTTAAATGATATCCCAAATGGAGTACAGAAGCCTTGTCTTTTCTAACATTTGTTGGTTCACTGAACAATTCAATAGATTTTTTTTTTGTAAGTTATACACATTCTTGGCAAACGAAACCGATGATAAATATTCATCATATTAAATGAGATCACCTCCAAATGATTAGATTTTTCTCTCACAGACTTATTAATACATAATAAAGCTCCCTCTTGTCAAGGAGCATTGTAACTAGGTGCCTCAATAAAATTGTGCATATTTTATTAGAATATGAAGATACGCAAACTCAGACACAGATGGGCTGCAAAAAGGAACAAATCCCACAGTGGGAAGTCACTTTCTGTCCTCGGAAATGAAGTAGCAGATAATGATTCCAGCATAAGGGGGCAATGGTACTTGAAAAATTTGACCTTGGAACTCAGCCCAGTATCCATGATGTTTGAAACAATCCCCAAGATGGATATGTTTTACATTACTGACTGTGAGTAATGTTTGGTGAGCAGAGTTTGCCCTTATATGGAGGATGCTCTTCATCACACCCTGACCTCCAGGTTTCAACTGTCACAATGAACTCCTCTTATACAAGCAGATTTTGGCAACTGCCATGGCTCCTGCTTTCATTTAAATACTCACCTTTAATTCTTCCTAAAATTTCCTTTTAGCTTTTCCACTTTCATCAGGTGCTCCAATTTCCTTCACAGTATTTCAACCCTTTACTATCCCCCTTTTTCCACTGATCATTTTGATTCTGAGGTTAATGTTTTTAACAGAGCAGAAAATCTCACATTCACAATTATTTATTCAGTGTGATCTCTTCCATTAAAATGGGGTGGGGTTTTTGTCTGGTTGTTTTTGACTTCTGCTTTAAGTAAGTCAAGTAACTCAGCATTATCTGAGCACTGCAGAAAAATTCTAAGCAAGACTCAGGTTCCAAGAGGATTATGAAATCATATTCCTGAAAATATGGCTGAAAAAAGTGAGAAATGCTTTGAATTCTTTACATCTTTGACAGCTCTATACTGTTCGAGGTTTATATTCAAGAATTGATTATGGTAAGGATATTAATACAAACTTCTGGCATCCAGCTGATTTTAGAGGATGGGATCTGTAAAACCTTCTTAGTAGTCAGATAAACAGTTTGCTAAAGTCTGTCACAGAGCATTTATTATCCTCCTGTTTTGTACTGTGCATTACAGGAGCTGTTCACCCTGCACTGAGCACAGAGGCAGTACAGGAAGACAAAAACAGCCCTCCCAGGGTAGTAAGGGACCTAAAATAAGGCTGTGGCCACCTTATAATGGCCTGCCACACCCTTAATGTTTGGAACATTTCAGAATCTCAGTAAAATAAAAAGCTGTCTCCAGCTGGGAACTCAGTTCTAATGATACAACCTCTCAAATAAATTGCAACAGAAAACAGTATTTTCATTAGTGAATAGAAAGGACAGCTCAACTTTACTGTTTAAAGAATGAGCCCATGAGAGATAACCACGGTTAAGAAGCATAAGCAAGAGTAAGGAAGGAGCATCCATTGTAATAAATACTAATAAAATAAGAGCAGCTTGAAAAAGTTTGCTCAATTCATTTGGATACAGGTTTCTCAGCTTTTACCTCTGTATCACTCTTCGAAATCAGAAAATTTTACTCAGTTCTGATTCACTAGTATTTAAGCCACATGTTTTCAAGAGAGCAGATATCTAAGGACATACTTAAAACTGTCAAGCACCTGTAAGTTTAACTTTCATGCATAATTGTAACAGTGTAATGATCTGCAAATCTGCACAGGTAGGACCAGAATGGAATTTTGCATAATATGGTATACAGCTAGCTTTTTTTTTAAAGTCCATCCTTTTCTCTTTGACTCTTCCATATTACTTCAATCAACAGGATTGCCAGTGTCATAACCTGACTTCCCCACACATTTGGTACAGACTTACGTTGTTTCCTTTTTCTTGTAGCAGCTTCAGGTTTTCTTTACATTGTTTGAGCTCTTCCGTGAGTGACTGGTTTTGTTGTTCAGCCACCTCAAACTTTGCCTTCAGCTCTGAGAGCACAGTCTGTGTTCTTTCATACTAAAGACAAAGAGAGAACAATCTGTGGACCCCTGGACACCCAACACATGCTGACAGCTTAGCACACAGCTTCCTTTTCTGTCATCTGCCTAGACTAACTCGCCTTGCATCAGTGCACTCTCCACAAAAGCAGGGTAGAATTTAGATTTCCTTTTCTTCTAAATTAAAATTTTTTGCCCAGCTTGGCAGGGCTAGGATTACTAAACCCAAGGAAATACAAAGTAAATGCTAAGCCTTAATTAATCTCTCATACCAGTTATTTATTATCATATTGGAACAGACTGTAAAAACTACAAATAAAAAACAAGAAAGTGGGGAACAAGGAGTCCTTCACATCTGAATAGTGGTCTTACATCTAGGCTGCAGCTTAAATACCTACACCCCTCTAATAGGTGCAAAAATAAACACTCTGTATGAAGTAAATCAAACCCTCTTCCCACACAGCAAATTCAAACCTAACAGCAAGGCAGGCATTAGAAAAATATTATGCCTTGTTACTGTCATGCCATAACCCTCAGTGTGGGTCAAGAATAAACAGTACTGGGTGAATGTGACATGTTCCTACAAAATGGGTAGCTTTTCTTTTTTCAAATCCACATCCCATTTTTTCTATTCCAGCAGTCCTCCTGACTGGGCTTAGTAAGGACAGAACCAGTGACTTTCAGTACTGGCACTCACCCCAAATTTAGAAGATGCGGCATCTTTACAAATACTTATCTGATTACAAAACAGAGATTAAGATAACTGGGATTTTCAAATTCTGAGAATTGTAAGGAATGTAACATGGATGAATTAATCACAAATCAAACAAAAGGACGGCAAAAGAAACTAAGAGCAGTGGCTGGGGATACACTCAAACTGCTCACAAAGAGGGAAGGAGTAAGTGTTGGAGACTATGGCCTTCCTACAGACATAATCTTTAGAGGCCAGGCAGATTAAATACATGCTCAGAATGCTGGCTCTTCCTTAGGCACTTACAAATCCACTAAGATAAAAGGAGATCTTTGTAAAGAATGTGTAGTCTCATCGTCAAATAAAAGAGTTCAAATCCAACCAGGAAGATCAGACTGTAAAAAAGAATTAACTTTGACTCATAACAGCTAAAGAAACTCTGGATCATGATGGTCATGAAGACTCTGAGTAACGATTTACCTGTCTGAACAGCTTAAAAGTAAATTCATTACAGCAATGCATGAAAGGAAGGTTTAGGAAGTTCCCAAAGAACACATGTTTTTACCTGAAGTCTTCCTTTTTTAGATTTGACTCCCAGTTTATATTTTCTTAGCTACCATTTAAACTGCTTGCAATAAACATAAGAAATAAATTCATTACCAGAAAACTTTCCCTTTTCATTTAGCTTAAAAAGTTCAGCCATTGGGCATTACATTCTTGCAAAATGGAAATGTTTCGTGTTACCTCTTTCTGAAAATCTTTTGCTTGACTCTCAGCTTCACTGAGTTGAGTTTTCAGACTGGCTGCATCCCGTTGATGTTTTTCTCTCAAAGATCCCATCTGATTTTCAAGTTCCTTTCGAGACATTTCAAGAACACTTATATCGCTGGTCAGTGCTAAACTCTGCTTCTGAGAGCTGAAAAACAAATCCAATTGATTCCTTATGCATTTTAAATTTACATAAACAGGCACTTTTCATCCTTGAAAGCTTAACACACTGGTTTTAACATGTAAATGTCAGCTTAGAGCAATCATAGAAGTACAGACCATTATCGTTTCCCTGTACAAAGTGCTGACACAAAAGGCTGGCCATGGTCTTGCTTTTAAATATATGTCCCCAGCTTGCTGTGTATAACTAACATTTAGTACCTCTTTTGGGAGAAAAAACCAACAACAACAAAACTCTTCAGCTGCTGAGGTACCTCCCAGACAAACCATTGTGTCCTTACCTAGAAAGCTCCTTCTCTTGTCGCTGAAGTTCAGATGTAAGAGAAGTATTTTCCTTTCTCAGTTTAACACATTCAGCTTCCAGAGCAATCCACTCTGCCTTCAACTTCTCAAGTTCATCTGCAATGAATAAATTTAATTCAATTAAGTAAAATTATTTCATGACTGCTTCAAGTAACACCAACTAATAAATGCAGGAAAAGCTGCTATTGGTTGTAAATCTCAAATATACTTATCATATCACATGAATTCTCTCATGAGCACCTGTAAAACATTACAGTATCTTCTACTATTATGAGGTTTATGACCCATTACCAGGGAAGTTACTTTCTTCATTAAAGCTTTTTCTAAGGTACAAAGAAATAGAAAACAGTCTTTTTATGGGTCAACTCCAGTATTTTAGAAACAGTGGTAGAAATGCATATTTGAAGAAAATTATTTCCAAGGCTTGAAAATAGCAAGAGAATCACTAGAAACCATGCCTCTGTTACAAGGAAAAGAATGTTTAAAGCAATAAGCTTTGGTGAAGCTTTGGTAGAATTAAAAAGTCAGGAGCTCCCCCTTTATGGGCTTAAACTATAGAGAAGTTACACAAGTCCTCTTAGAAAGTTTTGACAGTATGAATCCCTCAAAATGCAAAAGTTTTCTATCTTTTCTAGGTGGAATTATACTCGGTCTACTTCTGGTATCAAAGAGTACCTAAGTTAATTTAGGCATAACTGACAATAACTGTTCAATGAAACATGCAAAACATCTTTGCTAACACTACGAGCCTTGGTACACACACAAATACATACGTGTGTGTGTGTATACAGACACACACACACAGAGTAAATGACTACAGGCAACAGACAAATGGTGATTCAAATAACTGGCATTCACCACACTGAGCAGGATGCTCTGTTAGCAATGCTCTGTGGCATCTTTCAAACAAGTACCTTTCAGGCGAGAGGCCTCTTCCTTCTGCTGCTCCTCACATTGCTGGCATTTGAGCTTAAAACTGGCTTGCAGATTGACAATTTCTTTTTCGTAATCTGAGGCATCTTTCCTCCACCGTTCAAGCTCTGCTCGCACTGTCTGCAGCTCGGTTTGCAGTGTAGAGATATCTGTGTCTCGTTCTGACGCTGCCTTTTCTGCTACTTTTTGAAGTGACAGAATCTCATTTTGAGCACTCACTAGTTCATTTCGAGTGGTTGAAATTTCATTCTCCTTTTCCTTGCGAAGATTCTCAATTTCTTCTTGTAACCTTCGCAACTGAGCTGGAAAGCAGACATTCGTGTTCATATTTTTTCAAAGTGTACTTAAAAAGCCTAAAAACCCTACCTCCCTTCCTCAACATACTGATATTTAACAGGACTAAAGAAGCCTAAAGCAACTGAAAAAATACATTAATCTTGTCAAATGCTGTACCCTTAAAGACACAAGTATGTGGACCATGTAATACAGAGAGTCAAAAGAAACAAAAATTATGTCTGGACAAAGCTTTCTTAGCCAAGGCTGTGCTGTGTATGTGATACCAAAGCAACTTTCCAAAATCTGAAACCAAGATTTAGATTCAACATCACTGTAAGCAAAACAAGTATTAGAGGACAAGGACATTGGGGCTTTCAGGGACAAGAGGAAAAGCAGGAAAGCTTCTGTCACAAGCCAAACATTTGCAAAGCTACACTGGAAATGTTTGCCTGTTCAGCAGTTAACTTGTGATGTCTATAAATATTTGAGGCACAGAGTAATTTCTACTCCATTCTCAACATGCAGTAGAGGAAATAAACATTATTTCTGTGCAAAAAGCATCTTTCAAAGCACAAGATGAATTTTAAATTGAAAGGGACAGCTGCACCAAGTATACTGAGCTAGAAGAAGGTCCTTTAGCATTTACAGCTTACTGTAAATGTGCAGCAGTCACATACACGAGGCTACTTGACATTTCTGCATGAAGCAAACCCTATAAATTATTCCCATCTAAAACCCTTTCATTACTAAAGACAACTCTGAGCACAATTTTTCATAAACACATATTCAAATAGAATCCATTGTGAACGGTTGGAAAAAAAAGTACAGTACAGAGGAAAGGGAAGTATGAAAGAACAACAGAACTACAGTTGTAACCCTGATTGATGGGAGCAAAGTGTTTAATTTGCTGTGAGTTTCACTTTTAAAAAAAATGTATTTCACATGATTCCAACATGCAGAAAAGCAATTGTTAAATTACTGAAGAATTACTCTGAGAAGAAAAGGTAAAATTCTTAAGAGCACTTGAAAGCCTAATGTAAGATACTGTAGGGGGTCAGAATTACAGATTTCAAGTTGTATGTTTCAGAACCAAAGGGCAAAACAAGGACAGTGAAAAGCTTGGGGAGGATAACCAAGGCTGAGTAACCTTCCTAGATTACTTGTATTATTTTTGTCCTCTCAGTCCATTATAGAGCATGACAGGAAGAATGTGAGTCTTGCTGTAAACTGATAGAACATCAGAGGTACTCAATAGAGACTTGCACCTCCATGACAATTACACTTGATGTTTTTCAGTAGCTACCTATATAGCCATACAGAAAGAATTCATATACTGGTACAACCTAGAAACTTTGTTGATGTGCAATGAAGAAGTAAAATTCATCTTTTTTGTGCCCTCCTCTAAAGAGGCTCCAGCAAGACATTTATCTCATTGAAGACACTAAAGAACCTATGAATTACCCAATTCCCCACTGTGAAGGAAAAAGACATAATGGGAAAAAATATGGTAGTTATTATATATTGTAATACCTAAGAGCTACTATATACAATAGTAAATTAATTTCATGGCAATTCTGTAAAGGATGAAATAGTCTATCTGTTCCATAACAAAGACATTTGCAGCATGATGGATTTTTAAATATATATGAGCAAAATGAGGCTTACTACCACCTCGTTTGTTTGAAAATAATTTCTACAGGCTTATACTAACAGAACAGCAAACGAAGCAGTGAACGAGAACAACCTGACAGTAAGACAACACATGATGCATCAACAATTGCCTTTCCATGTATCCTTACATTAGAAGCCTTGAACCTACCAAAATAATATGCACTAAAACACAAGGAACTACAAGTTGCTAATACAGCAGGTGCCTGAGCAAAGGAATGCAAACCACATCTTCCCAATAGTATTTTCTTCATCAAGCCAAGCTAAACTCCTGCTTCTTGGTGCTGGCAGCATTTCAAAGAAATGTGGGTTTTTTTATTCTGTGCATGTTGTTGGTGAACAGCTTTCCCTTTAGACGTTCAGGCATGAAAACAAGCTCTTGGACAGTCTTGGAATGAAAATCCAAGGACACACACGAGTTGTAAGTTTGGTGGGGTTGTAGAAATAACTTACACAGGAAAATTACTACTAACAATATGGGAACCGTTTCTGAAGCACTGGATATAATTTGAGAGGACAATTAGAAAGAAAACTTCCATTACGTCTCTTGTTTATGTAAGTCATTACCTCATCTAAACTGAATGCTTCACTTCTTTCTTTTTTTTTTTTTTTTAATAAGGAGCAACAAGTTACTTGAATTTCCTTGCTCTACCTATGTGTTCATCTAATGAATCTGACATGTAGAGACACGACCTCAGTTGTTTCTCTGGCACTTTCTCTTCTCTATCACAAACAAAGCCAGCAACACTGGCTGGCCTAAAACATTGATTCCACAAAAATACTTCTAGAAATACATGAAGCTGCCAGTTGGTTGGGTTTTTTTCTGCCCTGCAGTTCACAGGGGCTGCCAAGGGAGAATCCTGACACCTTTCCCCCAAATTGTGAGATCTGTCACACCCTAGAAGTTTGGGAAGCAGCAAAACACACAATGAACATCAGAACATTTTGAACTACAACAGAGAGAGGAGGGAACATTAGCAAGACCTCTCTTGAGAAGGATCCAGAAAACAAAAAAGTACTGAATTGAGAAGAGGAATCTTGCAATTAAGTTTGGCTCTGTCAAGTTCCTACTTTCATTCTCTCTTTTTAGAAGGAAAAAAAATTTTTTTTTTTGCACAGAAATAATTATCAAATATTTTCTAATCATTGTTATGGCATTTACTAATTGAAGAATTTTCATTATTAGCAAGATAACACTCAAAATTAAATTGCTCCTGTCATTCTGAAGATGAGCATTCTATAAGCTTCTCTTCCTTACAAGAGCAATGGCAGAAAATGTAAAGATTCTTTTCTGACAGTCACATAAAACAGCTATTACCTAAGTTTTTCAGTGTAACTAGTATATGACACAGTACACAACAAACTACTGCCCAGAAAACAATTTTCTAGGGCTATTTTGACTTCCTCAGAAAGTCAGGGCTGTCAGTCCACCTGCCTGTCTGCTCATCTGCTTCCAGACATGTTTAGGCCCAAAGCAAATGATATGCTGACAAAGATCCCAAGGGATGAAGCTCCTTAGTTTTGTAACAATCAGTGGCTGAGTAGCTCTTCAAACTAATGCTTGCTCTAGGGAAATCACAACATAATATAACCTTTTTTGGCTTTAAGTCTGGACAGACTGACAGACTCGACCAACAGGCTCACTCACATGCATGGATGACAAGTTAATGTGATACAGAATATGTGACTGACTCAGAAGTTATGTAAATCATGGGATTACATCCTGCTGTAATCATTTTGGGCTGAAGAGAGCATGATTGGTTATATCAATTTTCAAAAAAGGATGGACAGGGTCTCTGTTGCAACAACTTTACTGCATGCTCTGATGCTGGATGTGGATCTGAATGAAAAATTTCATTAAGAGGATCCTACAATAAAGAGACTGAGTATCACAAAACCACCTAAGCTTCTGAGTGCTCTGAAGGCAGTCCCAATAAGAATCCCTGGATCATTCCAAATTGAGAAAGAAGATTAAAAAGAGATGAAGAAGAGGTATCTATTACAGATTACATCTTTTGCATTTTTTAAGTGACTATTAGAACCATAGGAATTGACAGGAAACATTCCACAATAAAATTCAAAGATATGATGAAAGAAATCAGATTTAAAATATACACTCAAACATTTTCCTTTATTAGGGATTATGATGCCACAGAAACACTCAAAACTATATTGTTTCCCTAAAGAGTGTGTGTGGGGGGGGGAAATTCCTACCTTGCAGAGCATTAATTTGCTTGTTGGATTCTTCAACTTGCACTCGATATGCCTTTCTCTCTTCTTCCAAGAGTGCTATAAATAAAAGTGAAAATGTGCCCAAGAGTTTTTGTTAGTAACATGTATTTCAGCTGTATAATTAATTTTACTCACAACCTCCCCTTAAATGAACAGATTAAACAAACATATTATTTCAGGAAGTTATCAACGGTAGTAACTGTGTAAGTAGTTTAATAAAAGTTAATACTAAGACATCATTCCATTATTGTGGTAGTATTACAATTAATTTGAAATTAATATCATCTGTTGCCTGACCCGAAAACTCCATGTGTGCTAAATGAAAACTGGTGTGGGAGAAAAAAAACCAAACCTGTAAATATGAAATTAAACTGGACTATACTATTTCCTGTCAAAAACAATAGAGCTACATAGCTGATAGGATGATCTAACAAAGAGCTACCGCTGAAGACATTCAATTACATCCATTATCTGACTAAGGATGAAATATACAGTGTTCAAGGATGTACTCAGTACTATGAAAACATGTTGGTTTATCTTGAACTACCTGATAAATACCCTACAGAACCAAGTTGATCTGGGTCTCACCTTGAAGTTCAAAGCATTTTTGTTTACTTGTCCTAGCTAGCTCTTGGGCTTCAATCAGCTCCTTGTGCAGTTGCTGAATTTCTTGCTTAGCCTCAGTCTCTGATTGTGCACCCTGCAATTCATCTGGTAAAAGAACATTTTCTTTAAATCATAAATTTGTACAACAGTTTAATTTGCACTGCCATGTGATGATTGGCAACTTTTTACTCAAATCTTCCAAAGTTAGTTAAATTAAACTCAAAATTGGATTAGGCAAATATTAGCAAAAATATTAATATACTTTTAGAAGTAGTAAAACATATGCAAACCTCAAAACATTCATTGTACGTAACATGCAGTATGAAAAAAAATAACAAGGAAGAATTAGAGAGTTTTTAAAAACACTATACAGCCTGGCAAGGACTTCTGGATTGACAAAAACACGGAACAACAAGCCTAAGACAATCCTTGACTGTGTTTACCACTTGTCTCTTTTTAAAGGAAGCTGCTCTAAGCCTGTCTCAGTGCACAGGCTCAGGCAAGAGCTGCTGTTCTGTGTCTCACTGCTGCCACCCACCCACCACACTGCCAGGCTCAGCCCCTCCCTCTCCCTCGGGGGACCAAAAAGGAAAGGAAAAATTTAGGGAAGTTTTCTAAAACAAAACTAAGACAAAGAAGAAAATTCAAGCCTCCTTATTTCATTCAGTGGCCTTAGTGAATACCAAGATAAATATTGCACTTAATTTTTTTTTATTATATCTTAAAATATTAGGTATATCTTTAGTATGATCATAAGTCTATGCACGTTATTTAAACACTAAATAAAACCACTTTCCCTTCCCCATAAGTTTTGTATTAGCTAAAATGCATATTAAATGCCTCTTGTGCTTACAAGAGATGACTCGCAGTCACAGACAAATTAAATACTTTTACAGCTGAAGTTTTGGAGGAATTTAAAAGAGGAAAACTAAGTATTTGTTACTAAGAGCAGTGTCCTCTAATGGGCACACACTGGAAATTAGATGCAGGAACACTCCAGCCTCCAGGCTTCTGCAAAGCCAGGAACAGCATGCAGCAAACTCTCATTTACTAGATTTTCCTTAAGCAGTGTCCGTGCATAAACTGATCTTTCAATAGGCACAAACAGAACTAATAAACTCTAGAGGTACAGGGCTAAAACTTGATATAAAGCTCCTTTGGTGAGAAAGGTGATGCCTTAAGAGGCCTTTTAGACACAGAGACTGGGCAGGAGTAAAAGAATAAAATAGGTATTTATTTGAAAGGCTTTCAAAGGTACCCCCTGGGAGCCAGAAGCTATTGCCAAAAATGGATGCCAAGATGGACGACAGGTCACAGGTTCTTCACACTTTTAAAGGTTTGGTTCATTTGCATATCAGGGTTAATTCTCCAATTAAAGCTTCAGTTCAATGATGTCATTTCCCCTCTGCTTGCCCCCCCTTAGAAGCTCTTTGGATTATACTTTTTGGGCCTAGGACAGGCTGGGTGACCTTGGAGTGCAGGCCCGAAGAGGCTTTTGTTATGTCTACCCAGCCTGAGAGAGCAGAAACCAACAGGCCACAAGAAACTTCAGAGTTACACTCTAAGCAGTACAGGATTTGAAAAACACAAAGGTCAAGGTATAAAACATCAAAGGTAAAGGAAGGAAATTGGTGAAAGAATTCCAGCTGTGTATCATTGGAGAAGGGGGATAGAAAAGGGACACATTACACAGTTACCTGCTCAATAAATGTCTGCAACTACAGACCATATGGATTTAAGATAAAGGCTTAGAAAAAGTATTGCTTTGGTTGCCTGGACCTCTCACTAATAAGGAAAAAATAAAAAGCCATAATTTAATTCATCGTTATACTTTTGACATTCATATTTAGCTGTATGTGTTACCAATAAAGTAGATTTTTTTTTCTTGTTCTCTTAATTAAGAAAATTGTTAAGCAAATCGTGCTAAAGCATTCATACTGCATCTCTCTAAGGGGCTGTTTTTCCTGCTCTCGCAGTAATGAACTGGTGGGTTTGAGCAGAGCTGGGGACACACATGTGCTTTTAGACCTTTTCAGAACAAAATTATGAGAGCAGAAAGAACAGAGAGGACTACATATTTCATCCAAATACTTTGTTTTATAGTTTATTAGTTCTAAACCCAAGTTTCTTTTTACTGAACATGTTTTGTTCTTAGCTTCTCATGGATAAAGATTTAGGGCAATTAGACTTTCAGCCCTCCTTAATGAGACTTTTCAGAAGAAATGGATGAGGAAGTTGACAAATTATGCTCAAATCACACCTGATAAAGAAGCAGTGTCCCAAATCCAACAACAGACACCCTAAATGAACTTTCTGGTGGCAGTGTTTTCCAGTCAATGAAAGCACAAATCATAAAAGACAGTACTGCTTCAAAAGAGATGAGAGGCTCAATTTAAGGGACAACATAATCTGTTTAGCAAAGGCACCATCAGGGTAAACTCTTTCCTACCTCAACACAAAAAAGGAATTTCCATCTGCCTGACACACTTCTAAATCAAAAGCCAAGAAACATAAGCACAAGAGAATATTGGCTTTTTAGTCTTACCCAAACTGAAAATTTAATGTCTTTTAGCTCAAAGCAGATACAATTTTTGTGCTAATTCCAGTTTTAAAAAGTACTTCTTCAATGAGTAGGACTGCCCTATTTATAAATAATAAAACTATTAAATATCATCACGCTTAGAATCAGTTCCCTTAAAGAAGCCAATTCACATCACGACTAACTGTTCTCGGAGAAGGCTAAGGAGTTACCATTAATTACAACAAGGTGCCAGAAAACATTAAATAAAAAAGAAAAGGTCAAATATAGCAATTTGAAAACCCTCATTCTTTTTTTTCTACCTCATGGAAAATTTTAATCTGTGATCAGTTTGTTTGCCACATTGTAAGAAATGTTCTCAATTAATACCAGTATTTCCCACAAAAGTATAGTGAGGCTTCCCTTAACATTGACTCTAATGGTAATTTTAAAATTGCTTAAAAAGCTTTTTTTTAACAATTTTAATTTAAAACAATTTTTTTGATAACAGAAGCACACAGGCTGTGGTTTTAACTGATCCCTTATCTGTATATGCTTAGCCTGTGGAAGCAACTTTATGAGCAGCCTGGTATTTCTTCAAGCCTCGCTTCTGAAAGTTCACTTTCAGAATTTTGCAGGATTTCTCAGGTTATTCAGAAGACAATATTCAGGGTACTCTGGTGAAGTCAGACAAAACAATTAAAACTGAGATTTTTTTTAGCTTTGTAAGATCCACATGGAGGAAACTGTATCATATATTTAAAATAAAGTATCTGGCTATTCTCACTTAAAACAAATGGTTCCTAAACTTTCTGATCCAACTGACCACTGTTGATTTTCAAAATTTCTTATGTAAATTACCACTATTCAGCAAACCCTCATCTGAAAACATTTCCTACTAAGATTCTATGGATCAGTCTTGTAATTACTATGAAAACACAGGGACACTGGTAAGTAAGAACAAGATTACCAATCTTCCAATGACATTTATTGCTTCTTTCCATCTCTTTAACATTTACCTGTCCTTAACTTTGCAATAAGTAGTCACAAACAGCCTGTTTAAACAGAAGTGTCCAGGGAACTGTTATGAATGGTTAATAAAGTCATTTACCTTGTGGGGAAAAAAACAAAGCCAACTAATCTGTGACAGCCTCCCCCCTTCCCATCCTTGCCAGATTCTGACTTGTAGAAACTTGAATCAAATCCTGAACGCACTCAGAAATTTTGATGAAAAATGCTTGGAAGAAAACTACAGCAGTTAGAAGTCTCGTAATTTTCTTGTTCCATTAATTTGTTCTGTAAATTCCGACAAGACCACTGCCTTTTCCAGCGGCTGTTTCCGCATTCCAAACAGCCACCAGATCAGAAATGTTCTCACTCTTCCTTAATTACATGACTGCATAACAAGTCCACTTGAAAACCTCTCTGAGACAAATAAGATCCTTTTTAGGGCAAAGTCAGGCACATGAAGTACCTTACTGAAAAAAACTCAAACAAAACTGTGGGGTTTATAAGCTCTTCATAAAAATTAAAAGGGCAAATGATTCATTGCACAGATATTTTTTAATGGTTTGTGAGAGCTAAATAGGAATGCCCATAAATAGCCTCAAGTGGAAAAGTTGCTGCCAACCTCAATTTTATAACCAAAAGAACGACTATTATAATCACTACAAACAACTTTATCAAGTTCTACCTTCTAGCATAGGAAGTCACTGAATATACTTGCTATTAGTTGCAGATATTAGAGCAAACCCCAAACAGAACATGCCCAGTATCTCAAACACTCCTTTCTAAACTATTTTGCTGAACTGATGTCCACTGGGAAATATCACACTCAATTTTATACATGTTGCCAAACAGCAAAAGTAATTTGTGCAATTTTTGGAAGCCCTTCTGTTGTAAAATTAGGGAGTGTAAACAATTGCAGAAAAAAGCTCTTTTACAGGTCTCCTACGTTCCGTTATGGTTTCCTGTCTTTCTGAATCACAAAGAACTGTGACTTTTTTTTTTATTTGTGATCCCAGTAGGAGCATAATTTTACAGATCTTATCGAGTGTCTAATTGTTAAAGAAGCATAAAATTATTTTCAGTAAGCTAAATGTAATAACTGATTAATATGCCACAAAAATTTTCAGCTAATGAATATGTAAATATCTGCTTGCTAATTAAGTTTTCAGTATATGTCTTCAATGCAAAAAATTTTAAAAATTTACTTTTATAGCAATGAAGCTCAAGGCTAAGCCTCAGCAATCATTCTAACTACAGTTATAACACAAACTTCAAATCTTGATTGTGTTAAAAAGAAAATCTAAGATCTTGTTTTGATTAACCCATCAGATGCAAACTAACAGAAGCATTTCTGACAGTGATGGAAGCTATGCAAGTAAAATTTGACAATGCTTGAAAAATGTCAGTGATGGAAGAATCCCTCCTCTCCAGAGCTATCAGTTTTAAATGTGTGCTGACTCTACTTCTCAAGTCAAAGTTATAACATGTAAATTCCTAGAATAGCGTTGGTGAGTGCAGAGATTACCTCTATACACAGATTATTTCTATAGCAACACTCAAAAGTGTGCTTTTACATCACATCGCCCAAAGCAGTCATTACTGATATTTAAATTTAACTCTTTATACTACGTGATTAAAATCTTTGAATTCCAGCATTCTACTTTAATGCACATTTGATAAAAACCAGGTAGGTAAAAAGATTACATATATGGATTATGCATCTAAAGTTGCAGAAGTGAATTTGTTTACCTTTTAGAAGAGCTACTTTAGCAATAGGTTCATTTAGATCTTGGTCATCCATTTGAGCATCTAAAAAAAAACCCCACACCTTTCAGAGAGCAGGCAGACTGCAGACAGTTCTCATATACACATTCTTTACATGGAGAGAAGCTTTTATGTTCTCAATTTACATGAGCTGAATTATGAAGCCGCAAAATAGACAATCCTGTTCTAAGCTTGCATCTGACTCTGCATAATACACTCCATTCTTTTCAGAAAATGCTCCTGATTACCTAGATTTAATTCAAACCAATTTGAGGTTACAGAAATCTCAGTTAAACTCTTACCTGTAGTGTCGTCACTGCTTTTTTCCTTGCTTGGGCTAAGGGTGTCGGACAAATCGTTCGATTCTTTGACTCGTGCTTGGTTCTCTGCAAAAGACAAGGAAAAGCAACTACAATCAATCAATGCTTTGTTCATAATTTCTCCTATACACCAAACTACTGCTAAATGTCAATAGAAAACGACTTGGTTCAAGAAACAGTTAAAAACCTGCTGTTTGCTTATTTCTTTGCAAGTCTGGGCTAAAATGGATTCTGCATCCCTGGAGTCATTAACCCAGCCTAGCCTCTAACAGGGGATGCAACTGCCTCATGCACAGCTTGAACTTGGGTTAATGCTGTGTTCTTGCCAGCTGGAACTGTGGAAAAGCTGATTCAATCAGCAAACAAATAAGAAAAGAAGACTAGAACAATGCAGATACTGTAGCAAGTTAGAAAGAAACTGCTGTTAAGAATAAAACTGTGCCTCAGTATTTTGGACAAATAAAATAATAACAACAAGTCTTGTACATACTGTACTGTTCAAAATAAGTGTGGTGTGAACCATTAAAGAATCACAGCAATCTAAATTAATACACTAATTCCTAGAAAGAATTTTCAGTTTAAATTGTATTAAGAGAAAGCAGTGTATGTTCTTTCCACCAAAAAAAAAAAAAACCTTCATGAAATATCTGTTCATATATAATACAGCTTACTGAAGCCAGACAGCTTTGGTTTTTTTTGGATTGCTGGTTTTTTTTTGTTGTTGGGCTTTTTTTCCCAGTCCTAGATTTTTAGTGGAGATCACATATTTCAAAAAATGAGGGGATTTAATTACACCAGTGCATCCTTTTCCCAAACAGAATCACCCCTGACTCAAAGTCTAAATATTATATGTGACTGAAATATACTTTTAAAAATTTGTCTTAAATAACAATTCTGGTTTAGTTCTGATGGGTCCATCAAAAAAGGACACACCATCTCTGTATGTGGGCTAACCCAGCAGGTCTGTCAGCAAGGAACTGTCACTAACATGCAGGTGAGGTTATGCAAAATGAAATCTTTCTTGGCTGCCTATTCGGAGCCTCGCTTTGACAGCACTGCTGCCCACCTGCAGGTTAACAGAGGTTTCCTCTGAGTCTCAAGTTCCAGGCAGAGATATTATATAAAAAAGGGGTCAATACAGCATTCCCAGTACACAGACTTCTACCATCCATGCAGAAAAGCACAGAGAACACAAATAATTTCACCACATATCGATAACATACATGCAACAATGAAGTACCAGGACACATGAAGAAAGAAGCACATCAATAAATAAATCGTGTTATACAATAGGGTTAGTGTATGAAAATAAGTAAAAACCAAAGGGGTAATGAGACATCTTTTCAAACAATGAGAGAATACACAGAACTAAATTTCTCCAAAACTAAGTAAGTGGAAACTGGTGACAACCTGTGCACCTACATGAGGAAACCCACATGACAGAACATAGACAGGTTAACAGAAAAAAAACCCCTGAAGTTTTCTTCATCTAACATGAAACGTTCTCTATAACTGTGTCAGATTAACATCTATTTATACATGAAACAGAAGGCAGCAGGTACAACAAAGCAGCTGATGAAGAGCCAGACTCTTCCCATCCTAACGCAACCGAAATAACTGGAGAAGAGGAAGGGAAAAAGCACCTGTACAGTTAAAGCACATTAGAGGTTCAGACCTGGCAGTTATTCCAAACAACTCCCATGATTTTAGCAGACTTCAAAGTTCATCATGATTGCTGTAGTTAAAAACTTAATCTTTGGGGGTGGTTCTTTGCTAAAACAAAAAGGGATCTTTCTTATTTTTAGGAATAAGGTTTTAAACTAATATCTAAAGATGTTACAAATCAAAACATTTTACATTATCATATAGAATCAAGCTCAAAGGACTGTCATTAAAACTGCAATAATTACTAAACCAAGTAATACATTCTTTTTTAAACTATTCAGAAAAGTATAACCTAAAAGCCTCACCCATGTCAGTTATATTAGTGGTCGATCCAGAAGCACTAAGCTGAGCAAGATCCATTTCCAACTAACTTTACCATATCTGGGCATCCATAGAAATACTGCTCTGTGCAAAATGGGAGGAACAGTGCGAGCTCCAACCACTGAATTAATTCTCTCTCCCACAGCTCCCCCTTATATACTTCCCTCCCAACCACCCTCGGTACACCAGCATCTTCCTCCCTCCTGTCCTCCTCCCTCTGAAAAAAGGCACAAAAGATTAGGCACCAGAGGAAAGATGCACCAGTTCTACATGTGAAGCAGCAGAAGTCAAAAAGACAAATTATTAGAAACCTGCTTCCTATTCTGGAACCAGAGTCGTAAGCACAAACCCCCTTCCTGTACTGTATTATATCACAGCAGTTGTTCCTATTTCCCATAATAAAACGGAGCTGAATAAATATAGCCGAAGTGATAAAGTATATTAAAATGTGTTGACATCATACTTGATGAGTTAGAATATATTACCAAACACTAAAAATAGCTCAGGGCTTTGCAATGGAAGGGGCATGCAAGTATTACGTTACAGTTATTGTATGCATTCTTTTGCCAAATATGGCACCTTGTCTATAGCTTCCTCACATACAGAAAGGGGTTAAAGGTGCTACTCTGTGCATTAAAGGAAGAGAAGACAAAATAAGTATCTCTAAAACACTGGACCTTTTAACAAACTAACATTTATTCAACACAACAACACTTTGTGGAAGGACAGAGGGTAAAGAAATGAGGCAGTTATGTCTAGACATCAATAAAAAGCTGCAAGAGAGGAGTGATCCTGCAAGTGCAAACAATTGTACATTATTAGATACACGGGAAATATTGACCTGCACACTTTGCAGCATTCCTGACCTTGGCATTATAGGGTTAGAATAACTGTTCCTTGACAAGGTAAGTCTTTTCTAATTGGCTCCTTTAATTTAACTTGCTTTACACATTAGAGAAAAGAGTTAGAGATGCACAGATACATTTTACTTGGAAAAGACACATTTAGGAAGTTAATACTTATTTTAGAGTTATGAGGGTGTAAGTTAGAAAACAGTCGAATTAAAATACACTTTTATTTAACACTTAAAATTACACCAAACATTACACCAAACATTATTTCCATGTAGCCCTATAACAAAACCAAAATCCTGTTTGGAATTCATGCAGGCATTAAAGCTTGAATTGAATTTATAAGAATTATTACATATATATATTTTTAATGAATATTCAGGTAAGAACTAAGTCAATATTGAGACTAGCATTTCATGCACTCCATCTTCAAAAATGGTTTCCATTAAATCTTTTTACCCTGCAATAGTATTTGGAGTAGAATTCAGCAAACAATTTCCCTCCCCTTTATTGAATTTCTCCTCAAATGCATATTCAATCAAAACTCAAACTGCTGGCTTAACACAGAACATGCACTGAGTGACAGAAAAAGCATGCTTCAAAAACAGTTAAATAATCCAGAAGTCTAACCTTTCAAAAGCTTTGTTTCTTCCACTTTGGTTAGATGTCCTTCATCTATGATCTTGTCTGCCAAACAAAATAAGTGTTACTTTCCAAGCTCAAATTTAACCAGCTTTTCCCTGCACGCATCTACATAGAGTACATTCCATGACCAAATTAAAAGCTGATAATATTACTTCCTACTCAGGCTTGAACAAAAACTTTATTCTGGTACAGAATAATGAAACAGAGCACACAAGCCTACTGGAACTTTGTGATACAGTGCATAATTACTTCTCCTTATTAACTTACATAATGCTGCAGGTCACTAATGAGAATTTAGAAAAATTAACTTTATGTACTTTAAAAAAAAAAATCTAATAGGAAGCAACAAATAATTAATATATTTCTCAAGTTTAGTGATCAAAAAAGGAATTTGAAGAGCTGGTTGCCTGAAACAGATATCCACCCAAAACAGCAGAAATGTAGAAATGCACCACAATAAAACAGCAGTAGAGAAGTCTCCTCCACATCACAATTGCTTTTAACAGTGCCTGTGAAAGGTACACAGAAACAGCCCTTCTTTGTTTAAATCTTTCAAAAGAGCTACACAAACCTTCAAAAAATCAGGAATGCATCACATTCAGGTTCATGAAAAATGGAGTTTTTATAAAAAGTCTACTTTAGGGAAGTCTACTCCATGTATGTGAGGTGCACAAAAACCCTAGAAGTGGAATTTGAGACTAGATGGCTAACTGCATCCTAACTGCTGCTAGGACATGAAGGTAAACAAGAACACCAAGGGAAGAACAGGATTGGATTAATCAAAGACACTAAAAAAACTACTGAATAATTCACTTCTTTTTTCAGATGAGATTTCATTATTTCAAACTCCTTAAGAAGTGATGCCAACACAGAATTATTGAGGGTCCCATCTTACAGATCATGTCCTCGGTTTTTGTGCAGTAGATTTTGCAGGTTTTGTGCAGTAGATTTTCTGTTAGTCCCTCAAATATCAGGCTTGAAGCTGCCTTTGCCTCCCCTCTGTGCTCTCCCTCCCAGATCCCTGATACTCAGGCAGGGAATGCAGTTTGCTGGTTACTCCATGTGCTGTTAGCAGGTAACTGAGACACAGAGAAGGCTGAATGAACAGCACAAACAGGAGAGTTCAGACTAAGGAAGCTGGATGACAGTAAATCCACTTCAAATTTTTAACTTAAAAAAAATAAATGAAATAACTTTAGTCAGAATTTCCAGCTTCAAGTATTTTTGAAGATTACTCTGACGGCACGTTGCTGTAACTATGACAATCTAAGGACAGATGCAGGACAAGATCTGGGAGGAGATATCCTTTACAACCATAGATGGCATACAAGCTTCCAGACAAAAAGCCCTGAAGTCGGGTTTTCATGACCAAAAGCTTGTCCCGTCCTCTACCCTCCCCCACAGCCAGATAAAGCAGTCTAAACCAGATGTTCCCTCCACCTACTTTTATCAACAAAAATTATCCTGCGTTAGTGTAATATTTTACTAATACTGCTTCAGAAATACACAGAACACAACACTGGATTTTCAGGACTGGCTTTAGGTCTCAAGCAACTGTAAGAGATCACTCATCATCCAAGTTCAGAACAGCCTCGAGTTCCTCAGAGCTGGTGAGAATGACTGTGCCTACACTGAGAAAGGCACCGTGGAAGGAATCAAGTTACTGGCAGCCACAAGTCAGGAGCTCGAGTGATATCATGAGTCCTCTTCCATTTCAAAATAAAAAAAATCTAAACAAAAGTCTTCATATACGATAATTCCAGGACTCAGCTGTAGCTGGAAGACAGGTGGAAGGGAAGGCAGCAAGGAAAGAGCTGAGGAATTCTCCCTGTAGATCTGAAAAAACCAGCTGAATGCAAAAGCAAGTAGCTTTCAACTGCTTGATCTGAAGGGGTAACACCTCAACCATGCTAGGCTGCTAGCTTAAAATAGGCTTCTATAATCAGCTTACAGAGGAAAATTTAGCATTATGAATTGATAGATCTGTTAGCTTTCACAATTCAGTAACTGCTAAACCCCGAATAATTACAATACAAAACACAGACTACCCTCCTTGGCACAGATGTTTTCCAAATTAACTTTTGCAGCAGCTCTTTACACTCCATTTCCATGACTAAAAGAAATTGCAGGCATGTTTTCTTTAGGTTTTTTTTGTTTCTGTGGTGGCTTACTGCTTTCTAGTGTCCATTACTGATTTCACCATTTATACAAAAGGTGTCTCCTTGGCACTGTTTCTTCAGCCAAGACCTCGAGCAGCAGCACACAAGTCCCTTTGCCCAGCCTGACCCAAAGCTGGCACAGTCAGTGTTTTGCACTTGGTGACTGACACCTCTCCTAACTTCCAGAACGAGTGAACGTTCTCTGTGTTTCAATAACGCTACCATTAACATATGGCATAAGCCAACAAAAAGGTAGTTTATTTCAGCATGCTGGTGTGTATTTAGATAATACACAGAAAATTGGATGTTAGTATCACCAAACTACACAGAATTTTATTTTTCACTGTTACCACCTTAGTCACTAAAAATGGCAGAATCCAGACAACAATCAGAAAGCAAAAGCTAAAGAGATGTCTTCTTTATAACATCTCTTTCAAATCCCTGCATTTTTTTATTTTACTATTTCAGAAAACTTCATAAACCCAATTTATTTTTAAATCCGTGTTTTCCCTGGATCAAGACGTACAGTCTTGGCTACCAAAATATAATTTAGGGTGAGGATCCTATCTTTAATTTCTGGCACAAAAGAATTTTAGCTTTCATGCAATCCACTCCCTACTTAGCAGAAAGCACAGAGATGCATACAACTAATGTTTTTACTGATACAATCTGCTGTGAAGTTAAGCTTTCAGTTCATTTCTAAGATAATTCATATTTCCTTTTGCTGATGAATGCAGCTTAAAGCCAGCTTTCCTTTAGGTTTTTAGGCATTTATTATCTTTTCAATTTAAGAACTCCATTTTAGATTTGGGTTGCCTATCACTATGTGCAATATAATAGCTAAGATCTGTTAACATTAAAATTATCACTTAAGTAACATGGCCCCTCTATATTTGTATTTTGGCATCAAAATAGTTTTGAAGAAGGCCAGGTTTGAAAACCAATAAAAAACCTGTCCCTCAACATACAGATTTCCAACCATCTGAAAAAAGTGATACTAAAGAGCTTTAACTTTACTTGACACCTGCAGGTCCAAAGTAAAAGTCAAAAATAACCAATCAATCCATCAAAAAACTACAGTTAATAAATTTGCAAAAATCAGTTTGGTGAAAAGAAAAAAAAAGTAGACTTGCATTTAAAATCAAATGCAAAAATCACAAAGTAAGGGAAAAAAATCAGGACACAAATGAAGGATTAGACTGGATGTGAAAGACAGGAATCTAGCAGGGCAACAAATCTTACTTTGGTCTATACATCACCACATTTTTGCTAATAATGCATATCATGTACTAGTCAAAAAGAAGCACCGTGACTTCTGCTGTTGATACCACTGATTTTCACCAGTGGTTACTAAAAAAACCACTATGGAATGAGCAACAAGTGAACTGGATGTAATGATCAGAAAGTAACAGACTTCCCAGATCATTCAGAGCCAGATTTCATAACACTCTACAGATGTTACAGATCAGGACACGTTACTGGATGATATTGTGAGCGCATTGTGCTTAAAAAATAAAAATAATTACAAAATATCTTTAAAAACCTGCAGAAGCAGGATTTTACAAGCCATCTGGTTTCTGGGATTTTTATTGTATTATTATTGTTTAAATAATAAACCTGCTCCTCTCTCAATACTTAAATCTCTGGGCAAAACCCCAACATACTACCACATGATTAACTATTTATTCTCTCTGTATTGCCAATCTTTATGATATTATTCTACACTATTTTCTGTGTACCTTAAAACTTGAGTTCCTGACAATCTCTGGAACTGTATTTTTTCTTCCCAGGAGTTCCCAACCCTTGATGCTACACAGAGCAAAGAATAGGAGTAGGACTGAAGGGTAGCATTTACGTACAAAAGAAAAAGAATACATTGTACAGTTTGCAGTTTTTAACCTCATGATATTGTGAGGCCTAGTTAAACACATTTGAATGCGGAAAAGGCAAACTTTCGGTCCAAGAAGAAATACAAGAGCCAATGATTTGGATTTTTTCTTGATGTGAGAGTAAAAACTTAGACTGTCATAAAAAATACAAGATACTGAACCCTTTTGAACTCATATTCATTCTTTTAAAAGTGAAGCAGGCGAGGCCTTGCAGTGTCTTCACTCTTAGCTTTCAGTGTCTCGAGAAAGGGTAGGCATAAATACACTGATCTTAATTTTACCCTTCTTAGTACTTTTTTTATATCTTAAAATCTTTTACTAGATACTGTTGATCACTTTTCCTTCTCAATAGTGACAAGACTGATCACATTTAGTTTGCTGAAGTGATACTAATCTAGGTTTTGTCAAAATTGGTCCAGCTAACATCCAAACAATGCAAACAGGCAACCAATTTGTATTTGAATATCACACAGTGTGCTCCTCATGTTCAGTCTAGACAAAAAAAGTTTACTCAAACATTTAACTTCATTTTTACGTACTGATCAAAGATGATTCATATAAGATCTTTGCAAAATTTAGAATTATTTTAAACTGCAGCCTGACAGAAGACAGCTAGCAGTCATTAATTTTTTTAAATAAACATTTTTTAAATAAATAAAGTTTAAATTTGCTTTGACAAACATTAGCAGTATCACGTCATTCGGTTTATGGCACTGCAATCTGGATCACAAGAAGTAAAATCAAACAAGTCTGCTAAACTTCCTCGTGAAAATTTGAGAGGAAAGAGTCCAATGGGCATAATGTCAAAAAAAGATACTGTCTTATTTCTGCTTCTAAATGCTTCTCTGCTCAATTTTACGTACATAAGTTCTATAAACTCTGGGTTTTTTTGAAGTTTAGTAGCACTTTGCTTCTCTTCATTCTAATGATATTTTTCTTTTGGTAGGCAAAAGGTATTAACATCTTCAGTTTTTCCTTAATTATACATGTGCAGACAGTGCTGTTTCATTACTCATTTTCAAAAGTCATTTGCTTTGAAAAACACATTTCACATTCCAGAATAACACCTCTTTAGAAAGATTGGTATTGCAATTTTCTGTTTTTCTTAACAGTCTCTTGGATTTCCACATACAAACTATGGACTTGTTTTCCCTTTTGTTCTTCATTACAACTAATTGGAGAATGTGTAAGGCCTTCAGTTATCAGACAAATTATAGATATGTGAAAAGGCACCTCATGTCTGTCCTTCTGCCTGTGATATTTGCTTAAACTGAAAGGCTTTCAACTTAACTTGTAACAGGTGAAAAATTACACTCAGTTTTACACATCATGTGGCAACATAACACCCTTTTGTTGGTCAGGGCACAAAAATGGATGAACTGAGAAGAAGAGACAACGTGACCATCACTTTGCAAGAGCTAAGATATCCTATTCCTTCTTCTACCAGACATCTGTGTAACACCACAATGCCACAATTCTGCACTTAGAAAATTTCTGCTACTACAGAAATATTAAATAGTAGTGATAAATTCTGGTTTCATCCACCTTTTCTGTGTTTTCTGTTGTTTTTAAAGCAAATGTGAACACTCTTGTACTCACTCTGACATTCTATGAACTGATGAATAAAAGTGCAGTCCCCTCCACTCTTTGAAAGAAAGTGCTCTAGTAGAGAAAGAAACACTTCAGTTTACATCTTCTTATCATTTTCAAATTGATGCAACAAAAAATTTGAAAGGCATATTAACAATATTTGTCAGTGTACTCACAATGGACTTTTGAATCAAATCTGAGTTAATACGCAAGCAGACAAGACATGAAATTGAAATGATGTCTGAGGGATACTAGGAAATAGATTACTCTTTTGAACTGATCAGAAGAAAGAAGTACTTCAACTGCATTTTCAAAAGACACACGTTTTTAACCTATATTCTTCAGAATTTTTATTAGCTTTAAAAGGGTATTTTCTAAGTTTTTTATTAGTCTTCATGTTGATTCTTCATATCTAATACCCTCTACTTTAAAAGTGTTGTTGAATATCTCCCTACACTTTTTAAACAGTTTCACTTTGAAAAGACAGTTCTGCAGCAGAGCTCCTAAAACTGGGCTCCATTCCCAAGTCTACTCAAGTTCTTGTTCAGCTCCCAACTCCATCAGAATTCCTGCATCTCTTCAAGGTGCAAACACTTCCTTTCTGAAGAACCTCAAAAATCGTTTGACCAAGAGTCCAGCAGTGTGAAAAGGCTGTCATCAGTACAAAGCTGCAGAATATGGTACATTCTAACCAAATTGTTCAATCATTAGCTCTGACATCAGAAGCTCAACTGCAAAACTAAGCTTTACTATATTTCAAAGTTACTCTATAAACTTTTTTTTAACCCACAAGGACAGAGCTTTTAAAAAACAGCACCAGGCTCTAAAATTTATTTTCCATATTTAAACTTCCCTTTTTATTTTTTTCTCCATTTTTACCTGGTCCTCTAAGTGATCATATACAAATTTCTCATATCTTTCTTTATGTAATATATGGCTCACAAAATTTAAAGATGAAAGCCAGGTGTGGTGCAACACACTGAGAAAAATACCACTTTTTGAAACAACTTAGTTCACACAACTTTTATCAGGGGCTTGATGTACAAACAAGTTCCTCTCTTCTGCACCAGCTTTTCCAGATGTGCAATGAGAGAAAATGAATGCCTAACCATTATCCTCTAATACACTTTTTTTATGAAAAGCCTCTGGAGAGGCTATGAGTTCTTAGTTCCTCTACTCTGAATACAACTCTTGGCTGCTACAGCCACAGAAAAAAAGTAATGTAAAATCATTATTCTTGTCATGGCCAGGTAGTGTGCCTGTGCACATACTTTGAGAGAACGAGAGACAAAAGGAATTTTAAAAAGCATACTGATTTTACATGGGGTTTACCGTTTTCCTCTTAAATTCCCAAAGTTGCTCAATCTGCATTATAAACCCAAAATTCTTAGCTCTTCTAAAATAATGCAAAACTACACAGCAAAAAAACCCCAATGAAAAACCAACAGTAACTGCTTCCTGCTGCTTTTAAGAGAACAAAATCCAAAATCTGGCAGAGCAAATAACTGCCCATCTGTCACACAAGGGCTACATAAGGGACCGGAAGATGCAGAAAGGCACAGACTGTCATGAAGAGAACACAGGGCAGCAAGCTGTAAAATGCCAGAGAAACGGGGATGGATCAGGTATGGCAGAGATGCAGAAAAATGTACAACTGACAGAATAATGAAAAACTATGCTAAAATACAGAATAATGAAATAGCATGGTATGTGCATGACAAACAAGGTGATAGATTGTATAAACACACAGAAAGAGAACTTGAATGAGCAGTTATATGTTGTCTGTACTCAAAGAGAAATAACTTGGCCAACAGCTTCCTAAAACTTCCAGGTTTAAGCACAAGTTCCACTGTTAGTTATAGAATGGAGGAATCTATCTTGTCACACATCCATTCAGATGACACTGACTCTTATACAATCCAAAATAAGTCCAAAAGGGAGTGCTTCTTCAACTTTGACCAAAAAAGTGAGTTTCAGTGATATAATGATATTTTAAATGTGATATAATGATTTTTAAATGTGCAATTTTAAAATTTGGACTTGTAAAAGGTATCAGTACTTAAAAAACTCACATGACATTCCTACCAACAATTTTAAAACAAACAAAAATTGTTTCTTTAAAAAAACCAAGTCTAGTATGATGTTATAAATTATTCCTCTATGAAATAATTTATATTTGAAGTCAGAGCTCAACACCTTTTACTGTATGTTTCAAATTAGGTCTAGTTTAAAAAAAAAGAAAAGTAGACTCATTTCTTAACCATTCTATCAAATATTAAGCTATTACCAACCTAAAATTATGCATCAACAAGATGGATCAATCTATATAAAAATAAAATCTCATGGCAGTCTACAGAACTAGGAACAAATATTGAGTGTCCTGCTTGCCAACCTCAGTGTGCACCACAGCTAAGGGCCTAAAATGCTAAGATGCTTAGAGCAACCAGCACTCTGAAGATTTAGGGGAGGTTTTGGTACAGTTCCTGTAGGTGTTTAACAGATCTCTCTTCCTGGTCCCAATAAGGACCAGCCATGAGGTTATGTCATGATTAACTTTTGATTTTGCTATTGGTCTCCCTAGTTAAGAACCTCTTAACTTACAAATATGCATATGGAGCTTTAAAATTCTGTCTCAAAAATACAAAAACAGTAATCCTTAAACACTGTGAATACTGGTTAAAACCATGAGTTCTCTATATAGGTCCCCGAACCCTCAAACCAATCCTACCACCATTCCTCAGATTGTAGAAGCAAGCAACATCAAGGAAAGAATTAAAATTTACATAAGAGGATAAATACATCTCAGCCAATTAAACAATCTGGAATCATAACTGGAATATTTTTTGCTACATGTGATATTGGACAATTTCACTCAAAAAACTTTGTGTACATTAAGACACATGAGCTAAACTATTTGGCTTTAACTAACTGGCCTCTAAAAAACCCTATCACTTAGATCAAGCTGTATTAATTCCTGTTTCACATAAAGATACTCCTGAGTTTTAAAAAGTTAGTTTCCACTATTTATAAATTTTATATACTCACTTTTTTCATATTTACGTTATAAAAAAAATAGGTTTTGCTGACTTTACTTAGCATACCCAACTTCACTAGAAAAATACTGTATGTCTATGTGTTGCAAAGGAAAATTAAAAGGAAAAACAATCAATGAGCTCTTCACTTTCTTGTGCCACAACCCTGACATCATTCATTCAGTAGACACCTCCTGATTCCAGTGACAGCCTATCACAAACAAAAAAGAACCCCAACAAGGACAGCCTCCAAAGCCTCCAAGTTGTTTTGTTGTATTTTACGGAACTTTCCAACAACACTGTGACTGGAAGCATAAGCAAAAAAAAAAAAAAAAAAGCTGGTCAGGAGTGGACAAATTCATTTCAAAGAGAAATAATTCCAAGCAAAACTTTAGAGAACATTTTGAATTTTTTCATCTTCAAACATCAACCATAAGACAAAAGGTAGCCTTCAGATACACTACCTTTCTCTGTGCTCCCATTAATTTTAGGTATGAAGTCGTCAACTTGTATGCCTAGGATTAAGAAAGGGCATTATTTTTGGAACCAAGAAAAATGTTTTGGGTTGTTTCTTTATAAACACAGCATTTTGAAATGTACCTGGCTTTTCATACCACCTCCTCACAAGCACCTTATCAGACAAACCAGGCAAAGTTTGATGTGTTTCCTACAACAGATCACGTTGCTGTTTATTCAAACGTCTAAAAGGTTTATTAACTCCAAAGAATTACTGCCTATTACATACATATATATGTGCATATATAGATTAAAAAGTATTTTAAAATCTAATGTTTCTATGTCCCCTCCAAGCCTCGGGCCCCGGGCCAGAGTAAACACCCGCAGCAGCAGCGCCCTCTGCTGGCCCTGCCCCGACACGGAACCACCAGTCCAGGAGAGCTCCTTACTGGGATAACTGGGAATAGGAACTCTTCCACCAGACACCGAGACTACAAGATTATCATAACAAAAGTAACTGAACAGCAAATCCGGAAACCAGCTTGAAACAAGAAACTGATCACACCTACCTAAGCTGTTGTGTTCTTTAAGAGTTTTCTCTTGAAGGTGTTCTAACCGTACTGTAAACAGAAGTCCAAGATAAAGGTATTTCACAGATAAAAAGAAAAACAAATAATCAAAGTTCCTTCCCCGCTAGTGACTAACCTTGTAAAGCAGTCAGCCGCTCATTGGTGAAGTCATTATCAGCCTGCAAAGCTTCTATTTTTGCTTGAAGCTCTTGCTCTCTTTCTTCCATTTCATCTATTTTATGCTGCAATTCCTTTTTCTCAGCCAGTCCTTTCTGTTGGATTTCTTCTTGTCTTCCTTCTGCTACCTGCTCAAAAAGATTTTTAAAAATGTTAAAAAATTAACATGTGGAAGAATAGATCTTCTTGACGTTTATGCAACTAAACGTACATAAGTAACTTTTTTTGCTAATCAGATAAAGGAAAAAAAAAATCAAAATCTGTTACTTTTACATGAAGTTCACTTCAGGTAGACTGAGAGAATCTCAAAATATCTTAACTAACTTTTTGACTGAGGAACATAAATGTTACAGCAACAGTAAAGGGCCCTAGAACTAAGAAATGCCCAAAGTCTCCCCGCACCTCAATTCAGTCAAAACCCAAGAGCCCTTCTGAACTGAATGTACATTATACAGACCAACTTGATTGAAAGCCACATTTTTCTTTGCTGGATCTCAAGATCGTAAGTTTCAAACAGTCTCCTCCCTCAAAACAAGGTAATAAGTTTCAATTTTGATTCTTCTGTGTATACTCATCATCATCAATGATCAACCCATTGCTGGGGAAACAACTGCCTTAAGACCAGCAATTTAACATTTTAATTTGGAAAGAAAAATTTCACTGATGTACTGAACTAGGAACCTAGGCTCCAATTCCAGTATTTATCTAAGACAAATGCAACAACTGTCTCAGGTCTCCAGAGATAACACCATTACCTCCCTCGTCCACAACTCCTATTTATCTAGATCGGAGACTCTTGGAGAACAGGCTTTATCATGAAGTGATTATTCTGTTCTCCAGCACAAAGGACCTTAAATATTAATATACTTAGATATTTAGTTTAATATCAAACTTAATAGCAAGATTGAAGATAAGCCATATTATTACTATGTGGTGGTGTAACTGCACAAAGAGGCAACATGAAATGCAAATTTATTTCTAATTCTAGTTTTCATTCCTCTTACCTTTAAGATGTTTAGCTTGAACGTTACTAGTCCAAATAAAAGCAGCTGGATACAAAGTTTTACACTAGACATAATTTTATACTATAGTATATTTCAGCTCCAAAAGTATGGTAACTTTCAAACTGAATGAAGAGGGAACCTTTTCAGGAAGTTACTTAACTGATGACAGTTTCAATGACATTAAAACTGAACCTAAAGAACATGTAGAAGATGATGTGTGTCTTTCTATTGTTAACATGTTGTTTAACAAGTTTCTTAGCCTTTTTTGTTTGCTACATTAGAAATTAAACTGTATTTATTTGTTCCATTTATCACAGTTCTATCCAAAGTCAGATGAAGTTTTGTCATTACCTTCAGCTTGTCAGAAAGATCTTTAATTTCATTTACAGCTCCATTGTACTTATTAGCTAATTCCCTTAATTCTTCCTGAGTCCGCTCATTCATTTCTTTCAGGTGTGTACATTCATCTTCTGTATTACTTAAACTCCGCTGTAAGACAGAATTATTATGCAGTAAATAACAACAAAAGACAGACAATAAGCTACCAAACACTGCAAATGATCTATTTTTTCCAAGCAGTTACATATGCACAGGATGCCAACTAAGGGAATATAGCAAATAATGATAAAGGAAAAAAAATAAAGGAAAAGAGAATAATGCGAGATATTATAGGGGCAGAAATCTTGAAGAAAGTATCCAACACTTTAACTGTAAAAGCTCCTTTTAGAGTGTACTTTGTACAAGTAGTTAAGCATATGTTTCTATAAATGCTACAGTTTAAACAAGGTCTTACAGTATTTTTTTTACTGCATGTATGTCATTTTCCCATCATGCATGTCACACACACAGTAACTTCTGTAAGACAGCTTCATGAATTTTGAAATCGGGGGGAAAGGGAGGAGCTGAAAGAACAGCTTCTCATTAACTGTAACAATCTTAGTCCTGTCCAATACAAGAAATAAACACTACTACTTAATATTCTGCAAGTGTCACAGTACAACAGATACTGACGAATTGCAGCAACAAAACAGGCATGTAAATAGCAGCAGTTACAACTATTTTCAGCACTTCCAGGAGACCAGGCATGAAACTTCAATACCTCCACTTCAGACAATTTTCTGACCACTTCAATTTTCTCCTGAAGGACCCGCCTCAGGGACTCTTTGGCTGTTGTCTCATAATTGTGTTTGTCTTCCTGTAATGCTATAAGCTCTTTTCGTATACTGTCTTCTGTTTGATTCTGCACATATAAAATAATTCAAGAATAGAATATAAATTACAATTTTGCTCATTAAATAAATTAGATTGTGATAAAGCCTGTTCTATTAAAAAATGTTTAGCAATTCCTGGTAGATAAGAAAACGTTATGTACAAATCAGCGATCAAAGATTCTTGATTCTTCCTACGCCCAGACAACTGGGTACAAACAAGTTATTTTTTGAAGTGTATGTATAGTAGCACATGTTCAATGGTCAGCTTTGATTCCAGGAAATTTATGGGTCATTTTTGGGCACTGCTAAGACAATGTCAAGCCTAGGAGACCTACAACTGGACAAACCAGGAACCTACAAGAGGAAAGGCCTTACACTTATAACGTAGATAATTGAGAAGAAATAGAAATAAAATAAAAATCCAAGGCAGGCATAGATGGCCTAAACAACAATCAGGGGAGCATATACTTGTAACTTGACTATCAGACAGGACATGGGCAATGAAAACAACAGCCACTTACTGAGATGCCTTGAAATACAGAGCAGATCAACAGTTTTTCTGCTACTAAGATTATCAAAGTTGCATAGGCTCATTTTGGAAAGTTTATGTTCCAAATGTTTTCCTACAACTAGCTACTTTCAAAACTCTTGAAAAGAGCTGCCTTTCAGCATTCCTAACATTCAACTTTAAGCGAGCTACTTACCTTTGAACAAGCCTGTAATTGATTTCCCATAACTTCTAGTCTTGATAGCAGCCTGTCTTCATCTATTAAAGCCTAGAAGAAAAGAAGTATCACCTCAGAATTATCATGTGCTCAATGAAGTGCCAGTAGAGTTCTGCTTTAAAGACCTGAATTTTGTTGGAGTACTTACTGCTGATAGCTATTTCAAAGGTACATAACATTTATTAAACATTGTGTTTTGCACAGTTTTAGAGAACCACCATGAAGTTTTTATTATTTCTGCTGCTTTTTCCCCCATTAACAGCTAAAATTTGTATGGCAGTGCATAGTTCAGTCCATAAAGAAAAGGATGCCTGCAGATACCTGCCAACTAGTATCTGAAGCCTCTTGTGTGACAGCAAGGAGTCGCTGAAGGGTTGCCAGCTTCTGTTCCAACATTTGTTCCCGATGTAAGGCTTCCTGTGAAGAGAGCAGGGCACCAGTCAGTTCAGCTAGAACAACTCAGGAAATCAAAAGTAACAGAAAAGATCCCAAAATACAACAAAAAAGGAAATGTGAGTGGCAAACACTGTCACTTGTTCAAAATCATGAGAAGCCCCATTCCATTTTATGAATCCACAAATTTATTTGGATAGTTTAATTGGAAAATGCCATCCTATAACCTCAGGTTCCTAAACCTTCATTTTTTATGCTATGTTGCACATGCTGAGAACACACTGTTATTCTTTCCAAGACTTAAAGACACTTTGTCTTGTCAATAATTTGAGTAACAAAACTGCAGACACCAAAAGGCAGCTTGGCAGCTTCCATGCAATGAGCTGTTCATCCTCAAATGAGGTCACGAAAGAGAAATGCCAAGCAAGAACTCCTATTTTTGTTTGATTTTTGGTTTATGACAGGAAGATAGAAGAGCATCTTCGTTAACTCCAGGATATGGAGAATGAACAGATTGGTGAGTGAGTATGTATTTGGCTTCCCAAGAAAGAGCATCTGCATGAGCTGCTTCCTGCTAAGTCAGCAAATACGTATAAAGATAGTATCTATCTCAAAAGCCTTGATGTGAACAAATAAAAATTGCCACTATCAAACAAAATCGGGCAAAATAAATCAGTAGAACTTATACACAGTTAAACCTGGATAGCATTTACCAGCAAAAAAGCTTCAATTTTTTTCCCAGAAAGCTGATTTTATCATCCTTTCTAAAGAGTTTACTTTTACCTATCAGCACACATTAAACACATTAAACTTAATGTGCTGCCATTTTGCAGTCCAACTCTTCTGTGACGTGACATCTTGGGAAAAACACACCTATTAAAACTGACACAGAAGCAGGCACAGAAAGGCTGGTGATACCAGTGAGGAAGAAGAGCTGCCAGCACTGTCCCTTCCTGTGTAGTTTCCAACAGATGCAAGCCACAGCATAAGATTTGTGTTTTGAACAAAAATACTCAGCCAAACTAAATGCCCTTTAAAAAAAACTTACTTGTAGATACTGTGAAAGCTGAAACAATTCCTGAGAATACATACTGGGAGTGTTAGCAGCAACCTGAAAAAGAAGATAAGTAAGACTCAGAAGGGTTTTGCAAAATTCACTTAGATCTAGTCACAAAGGTAAACTTCAGATTATCTATTAGCAGCATTTTGCTTCATTTATTGTTCTGTTACTCTTTATGCTTTTTTTAATCACAGAACTTTCCAACTCGAGACTTAGGCCCCACTGTGTTTGTCTACACAAGTTCTTGAACCACCAACACACCAATGAGTTTAAAGCTTTTGTTCCAGCTGAGACTAAACTGACAAAAAAGAAACAAGCAGCACAAAGGTGAAGCCATTCAGCCAAAGGACAAACACAAATCGTGGGCTTCCTATTCAATGTCATCACACATATTATGACTGCAGATTTCCTGCTGTTATCACCATCATCATCTCCCTTTAAAAGTATCAATTTCAGATTTAAGGAATACCTGCAATATCTTTGATTAATAACAAACTGTTCTTCACTTGGAGAGAAGCAGGGGGTTGTTCTGTGGGCTTATTTCAGCCAATCTATTTATTCACTAATTATTGTAGGCTTCCTACACTGAAATAATTTTTAACTGTTTTCCCACAGTTATACCTGCAGTCTCTCCTCAGGATTTCTGCCCTTGCCCTGGATTCAAGCCACACATACTGTTTTGAAATCTCAACTTAAACACAGTCTATAAACTCCTCAGGTTGCTGGCTTCATAAATAAGTTCCCAGAGTTTCTTGAAATTTTGTTCTTCATGTTTAAAACTCTGATTAGAACCTATTTAAGTTAATCCTTCCTTTTAGAGACTTGAGAAATAATCAACTCCTGATCACTCTTCTCAAGAGAATATCTATTAACAGCTTTTCTACAAGTTCCCCACATTACCAAAACTGGGTTTAAGAATTACACTTGACAATACTGACTCCATGACTCTACAGTGAGCAACTCCATCTATGCAAGAGAAGCAGAGAGCTTTGGTCTCAATCTTCCTTGGGAACATGACAGTACTTTCCAGACTGCAGCACAGCTTCTCCTCCATAAAAAACATGATATAAAGAAAACAGACCTTATCTAAACACCAAATCATGAGCTACTCTTGGGTCCCACAGAACATCAAGTATTAAATTATGCAAGACCTGTTAGTCTGTCAACCTGTACCTGGAAATTAACTATCTTAACATCAACGGTTTTGGTCCAAAGCCATGTTTCAGGTGCCATAGTGTAAAAAGTCAACTTACCTTCAAATACACACTGTAATACTGCATTACTTCTCTACCTTAAGTGTCACTCAAAATATTAAATTGGGTAAAAACATGCAGTGGAAAACATATCCAAATGTTACTGGACAGACTTCACTATTTCTTCACCTTTATAACAAGTCTGAAAACAGCATGTGGCTGAATAAGGCATAAACCAGCAAATTACTGAATTACCTTGTCAACAGGACTTGGCAATGGAGCATGGATAACACTAAAAAATTAAAAAAAGGAAGTAAACACAAAATGCACAAATGTTGTACTTGGACATTTTCACCAGTACTAAAAATTTAACATCATACATTTTTACTATTTCTTATTTGGACGTGCAATTATATGGAAAATTTCCCATAATAACTTACTTTTACTTATCTTCCCACAAGCAAAGACACCCTAAAGCTTCCTGCAAGTATTTCTGGATACTAATGATAAAAGGATATTTAAATAAGCAATAAACCCCATAGAATTGTTGATAATGAAAGATGACTAAAATTATGTCATTTGTGATTAGCACTCAGTGCAAACAAAATGCTAAAGTTTTTGTTTCTACTACTCTTGGAAAACTTCTCAAGAATGTGCATATACACAGAAAATGCTGTCAGTATTCATCTGAGTTTCCATTAGCTTCACTTTAGTTGACTCCACGTGCATTTAAAGGAGCCAAAATAATAAAGAAAGAAAGAGGGCAGGAGAACTTGCTCATTTGCTTTCTTTTTCTCTACATTCTTCTGTTTCTAATACCCATTTCAGTAGAGTAAACCAGTCAGAAAAGCCTGACTACATAAGAATTTTTTTCTTCTTTTAGAGAACTTCTTTATTCTTCATAGGTGCCTTAATTACTAAAAACAACAAGCAAATGAGATTTTTTTTCTCATAACGCCTGCAAAAGAACCATGCTTTCAGTTACTTGCTTTGCAGGATCACAGGAAAATAAACTGCTCCCATGATGGTTTTAAACATACTATCCATCAAATCCTCATCATACAGTAGGTGAGTTTTGGTACAGGTGAATACTTATTCTTACTCTGATCGCAATCGAGCTTCCATTCCATCTGGAAGGAACAGTTTGATTGTGGAGACTATACATCCATGGGTAACTGAAAAGAAACAAATACTACGTCATCATGATCCATCACTACTTAATTGTAAGTTCAGTGCTTAATGTTATAGTAACGAAGCAAACTGTCTTGAGACAGGCAAAGAGGAGGAGGCATGAACACCTTCAAGCACCAGTGCCTGGGTCTGCCCTCTCAAACCTCCTCTGGACACAGGAAACTTCATCATTACAAACTTGAACAGGTTATGCTGTGTACTCAGTCCTGGCTGTGGAGCAGGTCCAGTTCCAACTCTTCCACATGCAGCAATACCTGAAACTGGTCTTTACTACAGTAAGTTCAAAAAGTTAATGTGTTGATCATAAAGTGAGCGAAGAGGAATGCATCTTACCTGCGCTACGTAACAGGAATGCAGAGGTATAAACAAAGTAATGAGCTGCCTTTTTGACAAGAT
Organism: Corvus hawaiiensis; assembly: GCF_020740725.1. Lineage (NCBI taxonomy): Eukaryota > Metazoa > Chordata > Aves > Passeriformes > Corvidae > Corvus > Corvus hawaiiensis. The sequence goes on from NC_063223.1 coordinate 15,210,017, forward strand.
TCCTACAAGCAAATCCAGGCACTTAGAAGGTAACACAGCCAATTTGTGTTACCAACACTCACTTCAAGATCTGGAACTTGACAAGTGATTATTATTTACAAACAAGGATAGAAAAGGGAATGCAGAGGAAGAGTGTAGGAACCACTGAGAAGTGCATCCTTTTGAACACCATGAGCAGCATCATCCAAGACAATGCATCTCTGTTTCAGGGTGCTTGTAGTGCACATCTACTGTGTAGCCCTAGACAAGTAGCCTTTTGTTTCAGAAGAGGTAAACTTGCTCCTTGAGGACTAAATTCAAGATTCTTCAAACTCTAGAAAGAGTCTAAGGAATAGAGGAGGAAATGCAATATTTGATTCTTACATTAAGTTCAAACTTTCTATACAATGTTTCAAAAAATGTTACTGATACCATTTTTGATGCCTTTGCAAACAGTCAAATTATGTCTGCCTTGGCTGACTTTTTTTTCCTCTTGTATGGTTCTATGAATTGGGAAGTAAAAAGTATTTCCAGATAAATGGAAAGTTAGCTAAACATTGTTCCCAAAATACTACCACAAATGAGATACAAACGAGTGTGTGGTGACCTATCATGTACCACCATACCTCCAGCACCCACTAACATATAAAGACAAATAGCTGCTCTACTTTCTCGGTTATTAATATCAGTAAAACAGTTAATCTGGCTTTGAAAAAAAAGGGCAATGGGTGTTTTAGGACATTGGTAGTACTCCAGGGAAATGAGACAGGTCTTTAAGGAAGCTACCTCAATAGAATCTAAAAATACAGGAGAAATGATCCAACCAAGACAAGCTGGTTTATAGCTAAAAGCTAATGCTTTGGAGACAGTCTCCTGGCTAGAGCACCTTGTTTTTTCAGGCTGACCTGGTAAAGTATTAAATTTACTTGCCGGGGCAGAATAGATTAATCTGCAGGGTTTGGGGTCTTTATTTATAATGGAATAAATCCAGTTTGCAAAAACATTTAAAAAATACATTAACAATACTAGCTGTAGCCTGTAATACATAGCTTTCATAATGAAGAATTTTTCCTTTAAGAGAAAATTAGTGATTTTAATAAGAAAACATTAGGATACCTGACATTAAATACCAACAGACAGCTTTACCTTTGGGTCATATATCAGGTAAGATGATATAATTCTGAAGTTTTTCTGTCAACAGCTAGACTAACAAAAATCTCCTAAAATCTTTAGGAGCTTCATTTATGTCAAATTAAGATACAATGGGCATCTAGCAAAAGGTCTCAAATAAACAGTGACTGGGAAAGGATACCAAGCATTTTGATAAATTTATAAAATTAAAATAGTAAGAAAGAAAACAACACCCAAACCCTGCAGTCTGATCTTTAGCTATCAGTTCATCGCAATTGGAAAAATAAGGAGCAAGCATGAGGGAAAGGTAAAGCAACACAGAAAACATGAATACAGTACTGAATGCACAGGACAGCAGCAATGGTTTAAATTCAGGTCTATAGTATGTCTTTCGAGGAATTAACAAGAAAAGGCAGTGGAGCAACCCCTGGTTTCCCAGTGGGGCTGAGACACCCCCTGTCCCCGCAGCTCACCCCCCTCTCCATCCCACTCACCTCCGGGCGCTCCGAGGGGCCGCCGCTCCCGCCCGGCCCCGGCACAGCCGGCATCGCGCAGCGCCCCCGCCAGGGGGCGCCCCAGCGCCAGCCACCGCGGCCGCCGAGCCCGCCCCGCCCCGCGCGCGCCCTCCGGAGCGGGAACAGCCGCTCCACAGCCACTGCCCCCTCCACAGCCACTGCCCCCTCCACAGCCACTGCCCCCTCCATGGCGTGAAACAGCCGCTCCACATCCACTGCCCCCTCCACAGCCACTGCCCCCTCCATGGCGTGAAACAGCCGCTCCACAGCCACTGCCCCCTCCACAGCCACTGCTCCCTCCACAGCCACTGCCCCCTCCATGGCGTGAAACAGCCGCTCCACATCCACTGCTCCCTCCACGGAGTAAAATCCTGTTCTTGCTCCATTTGCTGTTCCACATTCCAGTCATGAACTTGTTTCTTCCCTCCAAAACACGGAGCTGCCCCATACTTCATAGCTCCAAAACCCCCGAGATCTGCCCTGAACCCCGACAGGTTCTGCTGCACTGGAGCACAATGGGAACACAGAAAACATTTATGTTTGTCTCAATTTTTGCTTCCTTGAGAGACAATGCACCAATGATGCTCTCGTTTTTATTTTCACTTATTAATGTAGCTCCCCACATCCCTCGGGGGTCTGTGCACTGCTCTGTAGCACACACTGGGCTCCCTACTTGCACGACCTCCCTCAAACACCTCTTGACAGAACAGATGTATCAGAGAGTCCAAACCTGACTAGAAAGAAGTGCATAAACTGTATTTGAACTAAATCATCTTGGTATTGTTTGACCCTGACTTGCAATGTTGCTGCTCCTTTCCATGCAGGGAAATATCACCAGTTAACTCTTGGAATGCTCTGGCACCAAGTGGGAAATTTAGAAAGTGCTAAAAGAACATAAACCACACTAAGAGAAAAGCACACAGAGTAAGACATTAATAGGTAAGTGCTGTATTAAGGAGAGGGAAATGGCCAGGCCCCTGTGCTTGTCAGTAATACAGCAAGTGGACAAATAAGGAAGCAGGAGGGATGCAAACACTTCTCCAAGACCTGTTACTGACTTTGGCTGAGCAGCAGGAAGCTGAGGAATTGGTGTTCGTACTGATAACCTGAAAAATCACATACTGAACATGCCGCTATTTTAATGAACCAAATCCAGATCACATTTACAAGGAAATTACTTATTAAAACAGCCTGAACAATAAAATAAATGTATTCTAGTAATACTGACTGAATTCAGAATTTACATGGGCAAGTACACTCGTTCTATCCTGTCATTACCTTAAAATTACACACAGTAGATTGTTGAAATGTCTTGTGCAAATAAGGCATTATGTAAATACCAGAGTGCAAAGTGCTTTTAAAGGGAATCACCAATTTAAAACCTACTTTCCTGTCTGTTTCATGACTAGATTAGATTAACAGTAACATCTAAGACTACTGAAATGAACTGGTGAAAAACCTATGTTTATATGCATTCCAACCGCATTCACAGGTAAACACCCTGTGATGATACAATCTTCATTCACAGCTTGGGGGAGCAGAGAGGGAGGAAAGCAAAGCTGTATCCTCTTCCTCATTAGACTGCCCAACACATTCATGAGTAACATGAGCACAGCTTCCATGTTCAAAGCCAGAAAAAGGACAAGGAAGCCTGCATAATCTGATCACTCATTACACAAATGCCAGGTCACTGGGACTGCTTTGTAAAACTAACATAAAACCACAGCAAAGAACTACTGGCAAAAATTCATGGCAAGAATTTGCTTACCATGAACTTTCCACAAACGTTTCCATAAACTAACTGCAATGTGCCGATAAAAACAAGTCAACTCCAATTTTTCTTCCAACTAAATCTTATAATAAAATTGTTTTAGACTAAATACACTTGAACAAATTCAGCTTCTCTTAGCAAGGACAACATCTCATCAGATTAATAGTTCCAAGTTTATTTGATGCAATGTATTCCTTTGGTTTCTTCCATGTACACTGCTAGTATTCATAAATATTTGCAATCACTTCACATGGAAACATTTTAAGTAACTCCCAGATAATTTCTGCTAGGCATTCTGGAGTTGAATCTTTGCAACATCATTTTTGAGAAAAGGAAAACAATGTAATGGGACCTTCACTACAATGAATCACTCAAAAACACTACAGCTCTAAAAGCTCTCCACGACAAAATACTTTAACAACACCTTTACTTAACAGTGTTTTCTTTAAAGATATTCATTAACCTTCCTCTGATACAGAGCTCAGAACTACAACCCATCTGGCTAAAGACAAAATTCATGAGTAACAGAGCAGGCATCATCTTTATGTTTTGTTCACTTAATGCACTTAAAAAAATTCTCCTGTTGTACTATGGTTTGGTTTGCTGGGCTTTGGCGGGGGGGGAGGGGGGGTTTGAGAGAGGTTTGTTTTGATGAACATTTTATTTGTTTGTTTTAAAGAGCTTTATCATCAGCATTCCAATTTAATATTATTCTTTCATTCTTCTCTAATACACTACTCTTTAAGGAAAAGCTCTATGAAGGTCTTGCTCAGAAAAGCCGTAAAGTAGAAAAGGGGTGATGGCACTTCTGACATTCTACTGCCAAATCTTATGTGTTACTGAGTAGGAAGGATGCTACAGAACACGACCAGAAGTTCAATGCTTACAGAAAGCAGCAGACCCATCTTTAAAAAGTCTTGACAATACTGATTACAATCTAATAATCCCCACACAGACCAGTCTTCAGAAAGAGAATGAAATGGTTCCTGAAATACTATGTAATTTCAAAAGAAAAGAGACAGAGGCTGCATTTTAATTAACACAGATACGGAGCTGTTGCCACAATGCAAGATCTCCTGAGCGTGCATACTGGGAAGAAGACATCAAGAAAAAGAAACCAAACAAAAATGCCATCACCTCATTTGTCAGCTAGCAACCTTTTTCTATTCTCATTTCAAAGTACCTGCAGAAAATAAAATCAGTAGCAGTCACAGAAAGAAACAGTGGGTATCCTGAAAAGAATGAAATTAGCCTGTTTCAAACCTTCACTGACTACTTGATCAAGAAATTCAGGTTCATACTTCTGCCACACTATTAGCTGAAACCTTAGGGTTCGAAGGGCTTGAAAGAAAGGTAATTACAATTATAAGATAACAATGAAATCCAAACACAAAAAGCCCAATACAGCACTACACACACATGCTTGTGTTGCACTTTCAAAATTGCTGTAGGTCAATTTAAGTGAAGCAATAGATAAACATGTGGCTCCAGTTGAGCCTCCTTTTCCAGACCTGCACAGTAGCAGCCCAGAGCCACGGAAGAAGGCAGGCCATGGAAACAACCCAGTTAAAATCCATCTAGGGGCGTGGGGGCAGAAATAAGAGTCTGTGTTTTCAGCAGATGAGTTTCTTGATCTGGTACCACACGGGCATAGGGCTGTCAGCACAAAGGAGGGAAGAAGTAACAAAAAACCTACCCAAACAAAACTATTTTCTTACAATGAGAATGTAATTTAGTTTTAAAGACTATAATGTAATAAGATGTTCTAAATAAATATACTTGAAAAGAAACCAAAAAATGATCCATACCCTTACCTTTCCGCGTGTTCTCCGTCACATCTACACCAAACTGGATGATGTCACCTGACATAATTTCACATGGTGGGCTTTCCTCAGATCCTCTACTCAGTCTCTGACTATTAATAAAGGTACCATTACTACTTTTAGTGTCTTGAAGATAGAACTGTAGAAAAACAAACAAAAAGAACAGTAAAGTATCTGGGAAAAGTAAGACAAGAAATATAAGCTCAAGTAAAATTTTATTTGTAAAAAATTTATTTATAGAAAATAACAACTATATCAAACTCCAAACACCCTCCTCAGGGTGCAACACCTTCCCATTATCAAGAAATATAGGTATTTGATTTTGAGTTAACACGACTGAATTCTAGCACATACACCGTGCAAATAATTGCTACAAAGTGTGCCTGAACTACTGCCTGCAGTAGAAGATCACACATCATTAACAACACCTTTTGCCATATACATGTAACAATTCATATTTAAGCTGGTCAACACACAAAAATCCTAACTGCTCATACATTTAAGGTAACAGTACTGCATGACAAACTTGTTATAGGGAAGGCTAGCACTAAGGGCACAAGGAAAACCTCTAGCAGAACATAGAATTCAGGAATTGCAATAAAAGACCACAGTGAAACTAAAGAAAACTAACAGGATGCTTTTACTTCTCAGCAATATTATTTCACATCATTAACTTAATTTCAAGATTGATGTATCACCAAGTAGACTTGTAAATACCCATCTGCAGAGTTAATTAAATTTTAATAGTAACTTATTGAAGCTGAAACTGCTTATGACACAAGACTTGTAATCAAAACTGCTGCATCTGAGAAGAGGCTACAAATGAGTCACCTGGCAGAAGACCGGAGTGACTGGCTACAACCTGAGCAGTAACAGCATAAAAGGGGGGACCAGAATGTTACTGACAGGTGTAGCTACTGGAATGAGTCAATCTCAGTACTCCAAGATAACAACAGCTGCTACAGGAACCTGCTGGAATGGTAGAAATCGCTGGCTTCCTGCACTCATAAAGAATCTCATCAAGGCCCAAAGCAGGCACAAGGCTGGGGGAAAAGATGCTGTGTTCAGAGAAATGGATGTATTCCCATGTTTTTCTCATAAAAGCAATTGACCTTTATTTTTTTTCAGCATTCCATGCAAAATTTTCCATGCTTTTATTTACCTCTCTTATCACACTCCTCAAAAAAAACCTGATGGACAGCTCAAAACCATAATGTCGAGGGGAAAGATGGGTTTAGAATAGAGTGGGAGCACAGCACCAGGGCTCTTCAGATCTTGTACTGGAAAATGACACTGAGTGTATGATATGGATCTTATATGGCATAACACAGTGCCTAAGCAGAGAGCTGAAATTCCATTGTGTCCAGCACACAGGACTCAGTAATTAAGGGGAATGCCAGCACAGGAAAGCTCAGGTAGGTGTTTGAAATGAAATGCAGCATGTGAAAGAATGAAAAGCAATATGTGTGGTTTTTTCCCCCTCAGCAGATATGCCTTAGATCTTCAACTGAAGGAAAAGAAAACAATAATCAGTCATAAGCTGATAAAGATGAAGGTAAACATAAATTATGGATAGATCAAGAAATTATGACTGCATTCACTGTACTAATAATCAAACCCACCCTACTCTAAATAATACTCTCCATGTTATGAAATACTATCTATTAACATAATAGTATATAATACAGCTTTTATAAGTTATATGTTTAAAAGCCAATCAAATTAATTACCCTGTTAATTTAATAGTCTGAAAGTACTGAACCCTCTCACGCTTCAGTGCAGAGGTAATTATTTCTTGCTTCCTGTTTGTTTTGAATTAGCTTTCTTCTTCATTTGAAAATTCTTCTGTTATGAAAAAGTGAGTCACAGGCAAGGAGAAACAAACATGCTTCTGCTTATTTGCTTTTCCCCACCCTTCTCTTCTTTGTGCATATCTGCCTTTTATCCCTCCTAATGTTTTGATTAATCATTGCCCCTTATATGCACATTTTTGCAGAATCTACGAACAGGACTCAGATGAGACAGCACAAGGAAATACAGGACAGTGACCACAGGAAAAGAAGTGCAACAGAGCATCAGCCATATAAAATTTATAAAATATCAGCAGACACAAATTTCAAACCGCAAGAGGATATTTGTAAACAAATGTCCACAGAAAATGCACATTAAATATTATGTAACTGATGTCCACTTAAGTGCATACTACTGAATTGTATTACATAAATTTTTGGCAAGTGATGCTCTTCAAGTCTTTTCATCCTGTTTGTACATACTCCTCTTCCTGCATCCAGTAAAGAAGCAATACCAGCCACATGCTAATAGCTGATGTCTAAGGAAGGGAAAACACACTGCCTTCAAATCTTGCTATGAAGGATTCAGTTATCCCTAGTGTAGCCATTGCTTGGGAACCCCACCGAGCCGGTCCCTTTCAAGTAGCAAATTCAAATGTTACTTCCATGCTGCTTTTGAAGAGTTCAAATGATCTTTCTCAAAGGTCAATCCCTCCATCCTTTCTGCGTAGTTACCACAGTTACCTCCAGGAAATAAAATCAAGTGCAAGCTCTGAAACAAATGTGTCTATACATTAACTACCACTTGTGGCAGAGTCCCGGTTTTTAATGCACTATTTAATTATACGGTATGCTCAGAGGGTTCTCTCATTCCCAAACCAACGCCTTTTACACAGCAGCTGTGTAATACAGCGCCTTCTGTCAATCCAGCACTATTTGTCCTTCCTGCTCCCAGCGCAGCCCGAGCTCGGGCAGCACTGCCAGCCCATAGAGCAGCGATGAAATCTGCCCTTCCCAGCTCTCAGTGCCGATGAATCCTGTGTGCACAAAGGAGAAAACGCTGCCAGAAAATGGTTTTTCCTCAGATTTCTACTTTGCAGACATTTAGGGGGAAAATGTGCTGCGGATCAGACGGTTCAGAGCAATGCCTTCCATCAGATCTGTGGATTTGGCCCCTGGGGCAATCCCAGCTCCTGCGCTTCCCAGCTCTCACTGCCGAGCTGCGCCACCACCTCCTCACTTGGACTGGCTCAGGCATTTGTTTAGTCACTGCAAACCACTTTCGAGCTGATGCAAGATACACGAGGAGGTGCTTAAGCTGGTGCCGACAGGAGAAAGGGCAGCATATACTGGCCTAATTATACTTGCTTTTATAATTCACTCCTCTCTTCAGAGCAAAGTCCCAGCCCTTCTGTACCTCATATTAACAAGTCCAATGTAGAGCAGAGATGGCAGCTCATGCACATTCAAAACAACTCAGCTTTTGAGGACTGTAGAAGTATTATCACATCCTTAATTCAGGTGATAGCTGTATATATTGCTTGAGCGCTGGTTTCCCCTCCTTTTTTAAAAAATACAAGATAACACACAAAGTATTCAAGAAACTTACTCTCCATTATCATAACAGCTCAGACCAAAAAAAAAAATCCTAGCCTGTATTTCTTCTTTAGTAATTTATTGTTTATTTCCACTCTCACTTATATGCCATTAATAAGATCAGTTAACTGCAGACACCTTACCAAGCTGCTTCCACAAAATTTGTGAAGATTTTATTCTAAGGTAAAACTTGAAGTTCATCAGTACACACAAATGTCTCCAGTACAGTCCAACTTCCTTAGAAATTACGTTATGGAAGTTTCAAAAAACTACATATTTTTGTTTCCCTGTTTTGCAAGGAAATTACGTACTTATTTCACAAATTTAGTATTTCTAATATTTCGAGTTACTGTTCAGTTTTACAAATGGAATATATGTACTTTCTTCTAGGTCAGTGCCTCAGAAGAGCACCAACAACCTGCTAAATCACACTTCGTGTGTTATTTTCATGCAGTTAGATAGATACAACTATGATTTCCCCCTATAACAAATTCCTACTATTTTCTGATTAAAGAAATAGAAGATTCTTCTGTAGAGATCCCAAACTATAATACATCAAAATTAAGCACATAAAATATATTAATTCTAACTGATATTAGGAAGATGCAAATTCCCCAGGAGGACAGATTTTAACCTAACTTATGAAATGTAGGTAAACTGTTTTCTTCAAAGTCATAAAACCAAGTAGCAACAATAAATCCACTTTGTTTAATGATTACTATTGTAACATCTTCCAGGAGGCAGGCTGAAGAGAACTCCTTACTTAGCCTGACAAGTGAGAAAGTCATGAAGTGTTTTCTTTCCCAAGCCATATGCAGGCCTGGCACAGGATGAGACACTTCTAAAGAATCTTAGGGAAGACAAAAAATGGGCTCAGAGATGCACAGAAAATCTTAAAAAGAAAGTAGCACACTTATTCAGTGATTTAATTACCTCGATTTAATTACAGTAGAACGACAGGAACAAACAACTGACCAGCTTTTTAAAACTTCTAATATTTGCTATTACTATGTACAGCCATCCTTTGCCATTTTAAGAGCACATTACTGCTACTCCATCTAACCCAGCTTGAAACTGCAGTTCAGGGCAATTATTTTCAGAACTACATATTAAGTAAGTAAGTACCAAAATGTAGGCTACTGCCTTTTACAGAAAGTCAAAAATTAATATATTTTATTTATTAAATAGATGTTCACTGCCTAAACAACTAATGTAGAAAGAGAACCCCAATTTCAGAATGTCCTAGTGTAGCATTCATTTTCTCACCTCTTATTTCCTTTGTGAAAGAAGTACACAGAACTCCCATGTGCTTCAGGGTCCTGTTATACCTTTGTGGCTTTAGCTTAAACCAGAAACATTTAAATTATTTTGTCAAATTATGAACTATAACCAGTAAGGAGATGGCAGCTTCATTTTTGCCATGGTTACTGCCACAAAGGGGCAGCAAGGCTGTCAGCCACAGAAGTTAAACCATAAAATGCTGCAGTTAACGATGACAGATTCTTCCCCTACTCACACTAAATAATCATTGAACAATTAATGCAGGCATTATAAATGCACCCCCTGAGTACTAAAGCTAATACTCAAAAGCAGCAAGTAACTAGGGATCTAGAAACTGGAATACTTGCCCTGGAGTAAAACTTCACTAAGCAGTAATACAGCTGTGTTCGTTTACTCACTGCATGCTGAGAATTCTACCAGGAAGCGAAGTACACTGTGCACAAGTCCAACTGTGCAAAGCCAAAGACTTTAAAACAACACATACCAGGGTCAAAACAACATGGTCAGCATTTGTCATACTGTGGCTAGAAAGTTTCTTCTCTCATATTGTTAAAATATTATTTTATCTTCTTTGAAGTCTTAATATTGAGCATTTTCTCATTTTGGGAGCAGCACTCTGCTAGCAGAATACACTGGGCAAACCATACTGAATTCCAGGTCAGTCCTTTGGCTGTAAGATAGAGAAGTTCAAATGCTAAATTATCTCCAGATCCAATTGATTGAGTTCCTCATTCTGGTCTGCTTAGACAGATCCTAAATTCCTTTCCTCTCACTTGCCTAACTCCACCCGCCTATCAAGGAAGTAGAAGTATTTGTATCCATAAGCAAGCATAATTCACAGGGTGGGGTACATCAAGCAAAATTGCTTTTCTATTTAGTTTTCTGTTTCTTAAACACACAGATCTAATAGCTCTTTGCTTACTAAACCCCTGCTCCTTCAACTTAGAAACAAAACTAGTGCATTAACTTTTGAGTTCTTATGAAATCTCCTTTTTAAAATGACTAACTACGCCAGGCAAGCACACAGTACGAAACTAAAAGCAACCAGCTGTGAAGAAAGAGATCTTCCAGGCAGATTGAACAGGGTGAAGGAGTGGCAGTTGGCTTTTCAGGGACCGTAAATATTGGCTTTCTCAAGTGAAGCAAAACTTGCTAGTAGTTTTCAGTAACTTTTCTAAAAAATAATAAACTTAACCACTCTTTCTATGCAGTAATCAAAAAAAAAAAAAAAGAGAAAAAATTAACATTCTTTGATATCACTGGACAAAAAAAAGTCACTGTGTTTTTAACTCAAAGTGTAAGCCCAATGTAAATCCAGCTACAGTGATGAGAAAAGGTTAAAATCTTCAGCTACCCCCAGGAATCCAATGCTATCCTTCCAAACTTGCCAGTAGTTCAAAGGGCTAAAGGAGAAATGACAGCAGGGAATATGCTCTTCTGCTGACCAAGTTGTTCCTGTGTCTGTTTACACCTTGAAGTTTTGTTGTCTGTACTGCCAGGACAACTCTGCTGGTTGTTATCTGTTGTCAAGCAAAATAAACTGTGCCACTAAAAGCAGCTTTGTGCCAGCGTAACTGAACCTGGGTATAAACACAGTTTGGCCTTTCTAGATGTATTATTTGAGGTGCTATAAAATATTAATCCCTGTGCTGCTTGCCATGTCCTGGTTGTTCAAGTGCTTTGAAGTTCACCATAGGCCGTGTCACCCAGCTTAATTTTTGTGTGAGTGGAGTCAGCAGACTTTGCCTGAAAAGGACACAGGGACTATGACAGGGAAGGGAACATGGATGGATTTGTGGGGAGGAAGAGGAAGGTAGGTAGAAAGGCAATGCCCAGCACTGACAGGCACCAACAGATAAACTCTGCATAAAACCTGTGTTTGTCTACAATCCTGAGCTGCTCTAGTGCCTTCCTCAGCAGCAAAATGTCACCTTTCTCAACAGAACAAAGCAAACATGTCCAAGTTATACCTGCAAACATTTCAGCACTGACTTTTTTTGACATATGACTTTGCAATGCTTACTTTAGCTGCTGACTTTTACAGATACACCTATCAGAATTTCAAATTCTGGCATATTAAAATCATCAACAAAAAAGAAAAACACAAAAAAGTATGTTTGCAGATTTAATGCCATCTCCTATGTGTTGTGCCCACTTAAGCATCACATTTACTTTCTACATCACTATTCAACATTTGCTAGTAGCTGGAACTCAACTTACTCATCTGAAGGTGAAAAGGACTCAGGGTTACTATTAGTCAATAGCTCTATACTATTCTTCAACATCTGTAGTTACAGATAATCTACTTTACATCCAAAAATTCCGAAAGAGGATATCAGACATTTACTTTACAAGGACTTTTGATTTGTATTAGGAAGTGGTCCTTATTAACAGAAAGGCTACCAAAAATATTAAGCAATATTTTCTAATTATTCAGTTTTACAAGTAGCTACACGTGGCTTAAGAATACTCTATTAAATGGTTTGAGCTATTTTTATCAAATATAATTGACAAGCAGTATTGTTGCATTTTTCCAAGTAATAAGAGAATAGCAGAAGATGGCTAAAAGTTTAGGTGTAGGACCTCAAACTGTATCACAATCCAAGTTCTCTAGTTTAAAACAAAAGCAAAAAAACACGTTCACAATTTAAAATTTGTGCATGTACATGAAAATGAGGAGAAAAATCTCTGCTGCTTGTCTCCAAAAGTTTGTGTAATTATGCATTGCTGCCCTCAACTTTAAACCACAGTCCCCCACACCTTTCACAACCACTACACCATGGAATCACATGTGGTAATGGACAAAAGGAATGAGGGAGCTGGACCAGAACGGTGGTGAGTTATCTGCTCCTTAGCCATCACAGAAAGCAGTAAAGTTGGCTTGATGGCAGGGACAGCTGAAAACCCAGTGTGATTTCAGAATTCCTATCATTTTCAGTTTGCTTAATTTGGTTGGTATGTAATGATGACCTGAGCTATAAAATGAGCAAACTTCAGAAGCTGGTTCCTAAGCAGCATCAGTCAAGAAGAGAATGGCAGAGAGCAGGCTGTATTTACAGTGTCAACCACCTGACTTCTGTCAATTGTTACATGTCAGAATCGGTACACAAATTACATAAGAACTTAAAAGTACAGTTCACAACCAGAATCTGAAGTTCTCTGTATTAGGAGAACAGCTGCCTCAAGCTGAATTAAGAAAACCATGACCTGCATCATCCTTGCTTTCATGAAATTCATGTTTTTTCATAAAATACGTACTTCTGGGTTCCTCAGTCTAGGAGAGATACGGAGCCCCTGGGGCAGGTCCAGCAGAGGCTAAAAAGATGATTAAGGGACTGGAGCACATCTCTTACGAGGAAAGGCTGAGGGAGCTGAGGCTGTTCAGCCTCGAGAAGGGACAACTGAGAAGGGACTTCATCAGTGTCTATAAGTATCTGCAGGGAGGTGTACGAAGATAGAGCTGGGCTCTAATCTGTGGTGCCAAGCAATGGGACACGAGGCAATGGGCAGAAACTGATGCCCAGGAAGTTCCACCTGAATATGAGGAAGAACTTCTTTACTGTGCAGTGACTGCACACTGGAACAGGTTGCCCAGAGAGGGTGTGGAGTCTCTCCCATTGGAGATATTCCAGAACCATCTGGACACAGTCCTGTGCCATGCGCTCTGAGATGACCCTGCTTGATCAGGAAGACTGGACCAGATGACCCACTGTAGTCACTTCCAACCTGACCCATTCTGTGATTCTGTGAAAATATAATTAAGTAAATAAATTGCATTATAATTCCTGAATTGCTCAACATCCCCACGGTCAGTACAGAACTCTAGGAACATCACTAACTCACTTTCAGATTGCTTTTATTTACCTCAGCTCTGAGAGGAACTATCAACACTCCCAACACCTAAAACAAGAAAACATCTGGAAAAAAAACAGTAGTGTTATGGTGATAACAGTTTATACAGGGAAAGAATCCTTCATATAAGATGATATCTATATCATATATACCAATATTAAGTAACAGATTAAACTGAAACGAAGCTTTTATTCTATGATTGTGCACTATGACCTTGCACAACCAATGTGAATGGAAACATTATCACAAAGGATGTTTCCCCTTGCTAACCTATTTGCCTTCACCCTTCTCCAGCAGAACTGGAGGCATTCAAGTAATCAGACAAACTATTTTCTAGAAACAAACATTTCTAGCCTAACTTGACAGTTGTGAAGTTAACACCTCCCAATAATTCCACATTCCATAATGGAAAAATGTAGTACAACACCGAGTCACAGAAGAACAAGTCCTGGACACTCCCTATTACACAGTAAGGCCTCCTCAAAATTCTGTTGTAAGTACACTCTTGTAGAAGATTCATGCTGAAGGATGTGAGCTGAAGCAATCCCAGGCATGATACAAAATATTCATTCCTCTTCTAAATAAAATTTTTCACAGGAAATACAAGGCATGGAATGAAGTGATTGCAGAAGGTAGAAGTTGCTCATGCATCTGAGTGCTGATCTATCCCTAGATTATTCAAATAATCCAAAAGGCATTCACTGTCAAAAGGAAGAGAATGACAAGATAGATACTCACCAAAAACCTCAAGATTAAATGTTTTACCACAAAATGTGACAACATCATACAAAAATAGATCCCTCTCTACACATCAATGTCACTACTTTTGATGCAAAAAGCTATTTTTAAAAAGAAGAGATGTAGAAGAAGAGTTCTAATTTACAAGTAATTTGGTTTATATATAGATGACTGACTTGCTACAGTGAGACATCTGTCACCATAGTTACTAATTACTACTCTTTAGAATGTCCCTTTTACTTAACTTTTGTCCTCACAGTTCACAAGAATTTCTGAGTATCAGCCTTCTGCTACAAGTGCTGGATGGCTTCAGGACGACTAGAAAAATTTTATATTTATTCCCTTCACAGCAGAATGAAAGTCTGTCCCTTCACATACGCCATGCTTTAAAACTTCCTTTTGTACATGAATCACAAAATAGATTAAGGACATTAACACTTTCAGAAAAGATGCAACTCCATTCTGAATATAGACAAAGCACAAAAATTTCCTGCAAAAAAATTACCCAGCTCAGTACTAGTTATATATAATATTCTTGAGGAAATTGAATTTTTAGCCTACATGAAAATTCTCAAGTACTATTTTAATTCCATCCTGAAAATGCTGAGAGAATTTTAAGGTACATCACTGCTTTAAGTGCAAAACTAAAATACATTAACAATAAAGTACAATCAACGGAAAGATTCCCAGGAAATGATTACTCACACATCATCCCAAGATGCTCATTGACTCATTAGAATACTAAAACAATATAAAGAAGAGACTTATTTTGTCTTACTGCTGTCATAGATGACAATATCTCACATAACATCCAGAGACTTGGAAAGAACTTTTCCTGCTCCATATTAAAACGCTGACTTGTGTAATGGACTCAAAACCAGTAAGAAGTAGATAAAACCAGATTTCTAAAAGGAAATTGTACTCCTTGCAAAGAAGTTTTCTGCTATATTTCATTAAAGAAGCTCATTAAAAAAGACATTTGTACAGCTACATATCATGTATCACTGTGACACCAGTGATTACTTTGTATAATTTATCTCAACTTCTATCATCACATCAAACATGGACCCTGGGGAAAACACATGGCCAAGGTGACTTCCTGAGGTTTCACTTAATTCTACTGTGTTCTCTATATTAATCAATTATGGAAATATACTGCAACTTAATGCAGCTTTAAAATAAAGAAATAAAACCCCTAACTGGCCATTACCCAGAAATTAAGGCTTCTTCAGGATAATTACTTCTAAGTGTAAAATATTGCTGAAATACTCATCCATCCTGATGGCCTTATAGGAATACTTTCTTACAAAACTAGTCTGAAAGCTAAACACTATTATTTACTCTAATAAATGTAATTAAAGTTTGGCAACAGGACACACTCAAACTTTGCAATAAGTAAAGTTATCTTGCTCTTGAAGTGTAGAAATTCCCAAAGACTGTATTTGTACCACACATGTATCCAGATAAAATAAATAAGCTCTGCAAAGAGCAGGTTCCCATATACAATCATAATTTCTTTTCAAATACATGTTTCTAAAGGTTTGTAATGTATTACTGCAATTTACTCTTACCTTTAGGAGGCAAAAGAACCCATAGATATTCTGCACTAGTGAAGAACACTAAGGCTATTCAGAAAACTATAATTTTTATTCTTAAATTCACAATCAAAAAATGGTTAAACTTGATAGTTAACATTCTTTGGCCAATCTAATGAAGTTCAAGACCGAAATAAAGTGTGGGTTTGTCTCTGACTACTGCAATGAAAAGTATGACATAAAGAGGGAGGTTAGTCATGTTTGGATAGAGCTTTGCCCTAATTTAAGAGCAGAGGTAAGGCATAAATCTCTCCTGGTCTTTAGATTTTGACTGACCTTATAAGAACCTTGCATAAACAAAAACTCAAATCAAATTTCTATAACACCTACTAAAGAAACCCAATGAATTGGTTTTATGGCAAAACACTGAAGAATAAGGAGAAATGACAGAAAAAGTAGAAGACAAATTAAAAACAAATGTTTTTTAAAAAGCAATCTTGAAATACTATCAGCATCTGTCAGTAAATACTCAGAATGAAAAATCCAACACTAACATTATCCATTGTTTCTGCTTCCTCAAAAATCTTGAGCTAACAAGATAACTTTATAACTAGTAAAAAATTAATTGAAATGGAAATTCCCCTAAGAAAATTGCACTACTGAACTTCTATCAGCAAACAATTACATTTTCATTTGCAAGCAAATTGGAGAAAAACCACAACAGAAACCAAGATTACCAGATACTCTGCCAGAAGAGAAGATCTACTTATACGAAAGTAAAAGGTTGTGAGGCAGCTCGTTAGTTTATCAGGAAACTCCAACTCCCAATATAACCCCAGACATTTCAAGGCAGGTGCAGAACTGCAAAAGCTGCTTAACTGTCTTGCTACTCAATGCTAAGCTGCTAAATTAGTTAATCATTACATCAAAGCTCCCCTACTCCTGGCAAAGAATCTCTTCCCACATGCTGACTTTTCAACTGTTTAGAGAATAAAGGGAGTTGTTGAAACTATTTCAAACCATTTCTCATTTCTACTCCTTCCACACTGTGTTTACCTACTATCATTAATTCCATACTGCTCTTGGTTTATGGTGGAAAAAACTCCCAGTGATCACACATTCAGATAAAGAAAAAAACTATCACATTTCACAGACACCTCCAAATGCAATGCAATAGTGGTTTGGCATCATCACTATATATATAAAAATTCTCAAAATACCCTGAAAAATTTAGGAAGGTTTCTCTCTTCCTTTTATTAAGGGACATCATCCATCTGAAAGGACTTGTCTAATATTACTACAGTACTTTTACTTTTTTTTAAACAAACAACTGCAGCAGGCCTTGTTAATTCATCTCTCCTTTGCACAAAGCAAAGTTTTCTTGCTTTCTGTCATCATCTGCTCCTGAATTATTTATTAACAGAGCACAAGTGTCACAAGGAAAAGAATGTTCAGCACATTGCTAAACTACAGTTAAAATGCCCATCCTGAGGATAAATGTAATGCTACTGTGATATAAATTCAAGGCAGCCAATAAAGATGCAGAAGTACAAGTCCTAGCTGAAGGGAACTGCCTTAGCACAAATGACACTGCACTAATTTTCATCATGTCAAACAAGATAATTTTGTAAGAGGTCCAAACCACAAATATTACCCAAATAGAGTGTAGCGAGAGTTCACTACACAGTTCCTCATACTGAAAACAACAGGTCACCAGAGCAGTATGCTCCTCCTTGCTTTTCTGAAGACTTCTCTGCATCAAGGACAGACCAAAACTTTTTTTTTTAAACACTAAATTCAATTTATTTTCATTCTGTGTTTTGAACTTCAGCATTCCATGTAGAGAGCAAATGCAATTAACTGGAAACCAAACACCAAAAGAGAAGGGTGTGGCTCCATCCAAAGACGGAAAATTCATTTTCCAGCACAGAGGAGAAATCTGACAATTGGGAGTTTAGTATTTGTACTCAAGGCATTGCCAAGCCATACCTCCAACAAAGTGAGAGCGAAAATACCCTGGGAGGAGGCTGCATTTATTTGCAATGCATTCCTGGGTCAGGACTTTCAAAGCAAGTAGTAATTAAATACTGGTATTCATGAACAAAGGCTGATTTATTCTGGTGCTCCTTTGAGATCAACAATTTCACAATAAAGAAAAGGATGACTTACTTTCAACTTAAGTTAAGAAATCCACATATGGAGATGGGTCTGCCAGCAATGGGACAGAATGTATGAGCTGATTTTTGATATGCAATCTTACAGAATATTGATCAGCCATTTCTTTAGCTGTGTCCTACTGGCTTCAAAACAAGGGGCAACCTTCTCACAGGTTCACAACGTCAGAACAACCCCAGCAGAGGAATGGGCAGAGGGCAGATAAGGCGTTCAAGGATGTGGTAATTACAGTATCAAACACAGTGACTCACGACTCATACGTCTTAGTCAAGGGCAAAAATCACATACACGGTACACTGGATTCACAGATTAGAAGGGTTGCTAACATGGCAAAACTTGCCAAGGTACAGGTTTCTACACAGAAGTATTTTGCTGGCTTTTTTCCTAGCTACTTTCCATCAGGGTCATGAGGGATGTTACACTCGTAACACCCGTGCCCATGAATGTGACTCTTCAGACAAGCTCAAAATAAAAAACAACACACACACACAAAATAACCAATAACCGAAATCTCCTTATCTCTTTGTCAATAGAAATGTACCCAGAACACATCAGTGCCCATAACCAATCTGCCAGTGGCCATTAGGAGCAGGGAAACTGCAAAGTACTGCTGGAAATCCCACACCCTTTCACCTGAAAAGCCTGAGGGAGTGGTCATCCACACCTCTCAAAAGTCATTATCAAGCCTTATAATTTTTTGTACTAAATGTGCCATATTTCCCTCTAGAACACAGACAAAAAAATTCAAAGTACAAAAAGAACCTCTTTCTAGCATTAGAGATTCTACATTGTCAGTCTAAGAAGAAAAAGCCTCCACTGATGTTTTAATTCTTTAAACCACCATAAAGAAATTTTCCAAATCCCTTCCCTAAGCACGAAAATGCCTTTTCTGTTCACTATTTAAAATTGAGTTGCAGCCACTAGAGGGCAAGGACACGATACACAAAACACTGCCCAGGCTGGGTAATAAAAAACCAAAGCCACAAAAAGCAGAGCAGAAACTACAGCTGAAGATTTGGTTGTTCAAGGGTTTTTTTAATACTGAATTTTTACATTAATTATAGGAATATACCCATATATTCTGTAGGTTGCCTGAACTATTAATTCCATCTTTACAGTCTAAAGCCTCCCAGACAAACTAGTTCTACACTTCAACATCCACTTTAACAATTCTCATACTGCTCAAATTTTAAAATTAGGTTTCTCAACTTCAGTGTTCCTGATACTGAAATTATGCAAGTTACTGGAATTCTACCCAGAATAAGCAAGCAACGTAAAAACCAGAATGCTGTCCAAGGCTTTTCCCATTAAATATAGAAATTGAACTTCCTAATCAATGGTAAAAAATATCTAGCTAGAAATTGGCCATATGCTGCAAAAGAACCAGAATTAACATGCAGATTTTTTCTGTGTCTAATCAGCATTTCAAAAAAATTGCTCTTCTGAGAACAGTTAGGTTTTTCTGTACAAAGACAGCCCTTTGTTGAAACGTATTCTTGATATTTAATGTATTAAATTCTGTTAAAATTCATTATCTGTGCTCTTAAAATAAAGTCCAGAAACCAAAGCAAACCAGGAGAATGAGTCATTTACTAAAAGGAAAAAAAACCCCCAACTGATAGAAGGACACACGCCGGAAGCTCAAAACAAAAGCATCTAAAGATTTATTTCAAAATCTATAGTCCCAACAGAGCATGGAAGAAAGCTCAGCAAGCTTTTCATTAAAAATGATGACACTTAATAACAGTGGCAATGCACTGGCACTGTGCACAAAATCAGTCCCATCTACACTGGCCCATCTACTCCATGGAAAAAAAGCATCTGTACTGTATATCACCAAAACAGATGAGCCCTCAAATTAAGTTCACATAACATTCAAACTGCACTCCCAGTACAAACACA
This sequence comes from Corvus hawaiiensis, assembly GCF_020740725.1. Taxonomy (NCBI): domain Eukaryota; kingdom Metazoa; phylum Chordata; class Aves; order Passeriformes; family Corvidae; genus Corvus; species Corvus hawaiiensis. Next base: position 15,230,105 of record NC_063223.1, read on the forward strand.
GCCTTCCCACAAAAAACATGTTTGCTGTTAAGTAATAAGCTTTGACATACCAAGAGGTTTGTCATCCAAGCTCAAATTTAATACAGCTGTAGACAAGATTACACTTTGATTAAAGAAAAATCAGCAAGACTTTTACACTACCTATAATTAGTCTGCTATTAGTACAAAGTTTTAATAAACTTTAATTAGAATTAGAGGCTATCCAAAGCTTGTTTCAAAGGAAAATAGGTTGGGCCACAGGGAATTGGCAGCATTAAGAGCAACATGGTTAAACACAAGTTTAAGAGAAAAATGTGTGTCCCTACTACTTCTTTCAAATTTTTTGGAAAAAGGTTTTCTTCTGCAGCCAAGTAGTGTACTCAGGTCTTAAGCAAGTATCAGGCATATCAAACACAATAGATGATGCAGGTTGGTAGAATGTTTCACTGGATTATTACATCTTAGCGCTGTTTCATAAAAAAAAAATTTAAAAAATCCTAAACAAATCTGTGGCACTTTCGTTACAGGAATTTCCAAGTGTTTACCAGAAAAGCGACTTCACATGTTTGCACAGACAGCCTTAAACCAATTAAGATGTTATTGTTATAATAAAAACAGAATATGAAATTTGTATATAGATCAGTAACAGCTCTCCTGATTGCTTATACACAAATTCATGTGAATACCCACCAAAGCTACAAAATCTAAGAGATTCAGGAAACAAGTAAAGGGCAAGGCCCTCTCACATGCACAGTGCTCTGGTTAGCAGGCAGGAATTAGTCTGTCTACCACAGACCTAGAAAGAAGTAAGTTAGTCTTTCTCCTACTTGATCTTAAAATTACCTCCTGCCTCTGTTGCCACCTGACAGTAGCTCCTCGGGGCTGAGGAAGCAACTGTATTTTAGACATTCTCAAATGACAGACTGCAGCAGGAAAGTACCGCATGCACAACCTCAGCCTTTACACATCTCTTGGCTTCACTGCATAGAACTTTCCTTGACTGCACTCAGAATTTCCCGTCTAGGTTTCCAGGGAAGTGTCAGGAGTCGGCTCTCTGCTTTCTTCTCTCTCTATTTCAAATAGTTTGCATCCCACCAAGCTCCCCTGTTCACACCAGGTCTGTGCTGGGAGCACCAACATTTCACAGCAACTGTGGAAACACACCCTGTGCTCTCCCAAACATCCACTTCAAAAGTTGCACCGCAGGACATCTCCAGCTTCCTCCCTGTTTATATGTTCTGGTTTCTTTTGGAATAGACAAACCCCTCACAGACACGTGGTGAAACTGAGTGCAGACCAGTCCCCTCCCAGCACACAACAGCAACATGTGCTAAGCACACAAGGGACTAGAAAAAACATCACAGAATATCCTGTACTCTTTCAACCTTCAACAAGGTACCTTAAAAACTAAGGGGTGCTGAACTTCTGAGCTTAAAGTATATTATTTAATTCTTAACAAGTTCTCATGGGACAAGTAAAGTGCATTTTTACTACAGTTATTTCAGGGCTTGCTTCTCTGTCTCTTGAAATTAGTTTGAGTCAAATAAAATAAACATGTACTGTTAACAAAGGTGCCTCATTTACCTTGTTACATTACACTTTTCACACTTAATTCAAAACTGGACAACTTGAGCAGCTTATCTACCTCCTGACTGCACAAACTGGATGGACTGCCAACTTCCAGACTCAGCAGCTGAGTGTCTCCATACTTCCAATACCATCCACTCATCCAGTGCCAAGCAGAACTAACGCAAAGCGTGACACACTATCATCAACCACCAACCAGCAGCTTTCTGCCACCTGTTTCTCAACCTCAGTGTTTCTTAACAGGCACATCAGCAACGTTGATGTTTTCTTCACTTCCCTTTGACAGGTTTAGCCTGAAAACTTAAAAACCAGAAACAGCAAACTAGTAAACAAAATTGTGCGAACTACATCAATAGTTCAGAGTAATAAAACAGAGAAGAAAAATCCCAAGAGAACTCACAAAGCTATTATTCTAAAAGCAAAACAGGCAGGCATTTCAAACCAACCATTAAATCTTTATTCCTAACTATTCTATGAATACGCAAATATTTTGAATAAACTAATTTGCAAATATAAATTCTTAAAATTTCAGAAGGTCCTTCTGGATCTTATCATATATATATATATGATATATCATATCATATATACAGTAACCAGGGAGCAGACTATTAATCCAGTTTTTGCTTATTACTTTAAGAGAAAACGAATAATCGTTTAGACAAAGTAAGTCACTTGACAGTAATACTCCACGATAAATTACAATAGAAGTATTCTTGCATTGGACTTTCTGATAGAATGAAAACATTTACTTCTTTGCCAGTTAGACAAGAGTAATTACAAAACTTCACTCAGGATCAGCTATCACCTTTCCTTCTCTCATTCCTCTCTAAAAGCTTACCAGCTGTGTATGATTGACTAAGATTTTGGTCAGCAACCCAGAAAGAAGTGCTTCTATGGTGAGTCAATGAATCACCTGGAACCTCAATAACACTTCAACTTAATAAGTTACTGGTTGCCTTCTCTCAGATTTATGTGCAGCATAATTTCAACTAAAAATTCAATGCATATTAGAAGGATTCAGTCCCTAAGCCACAAAAATAAAGAAACAGAAATAAAATTTCAAAAAGCAAAAAACCAAAAACCAAAACAAAAAGCCCACAAGAAGAAAGTAAAAATATTTATTCAACCAAATAATGAACTTAATAAAGAAAAAAAAAATTACCATTTATTTTAAAAGAAAACTACTAGAGCTTTTACATTCTGCAGATGTGAAGTTATCATTGTCAGTTCAAGGATAAAAACATTCATCTCTACTCAGTATCAGCTAAAATGCAAACTGAATTAGTAGATTTCTTCATGAAGCAACATATTCAAAAATACATTAAGTATGAAACAAACTATTTTAGCTGTGACTGAACCACATAAATGACAAGTACTTCCATGCTGCTATTTCAACTTAAACCAAAACCACTGAAGTGAGCTCTGATAGGGAATGCTCTCCTTAGCAAGTCACAATCAAAAACAGGTGAAGTGGTTCACAATAAGTGCCTCAAATATGGCAGAGACACAGCACACTCCTCACTAGGAACAGTCTTATATAAACAGCTGAAACTATTTTTCCTAAAATCTTTCATGTAAGATGACCCATCTTCCACTTACACAATTAGTTCAATAATTTAAAAAAAAAAATCTGTCTGCTCTGCAAATACTTTACTTCACTATAAATGCAGCTCCTTACAACTGCCATCCCTGCATTGCTCGTAACAATGGCTCTTTTCACCATGCTAAGCATATTTTGACAGAACCTGAGAAATTAAGCTGAGAGAAGTAAGCAGTTTTTAAAATTCAATATTCAAACAGCAGAACACAGAAAATCGCCAATAAAAAGCTTTGTTACCTTAAATGATAATTGTAACATTTACGATCATATTTCAACAGCGCAGAACTCTGCTCTTTGGGTACCTGCACTTGATGGCACAAGTAAATGTAAAAAGGAGAAGTAGCAATACATGTTTCCTGTTGATTTGTCTTTTTTTTTTTTTTTTAAAAAAGGGCAACTTGCAATCTAGAGTGTGCAATTGTGACTTCAATTGCTCTTCAGTTTCAATATTCCCTCTGTATCACTTGATCCACTTCTAACTGATCCCCTTGTCTCTATCCCATCGTTGTAGAATTTCCCATGCAAATTCCACAGTATCTTCAGAGCTCAGTGCTCTTCTCACCCGATTGTTTATCCCCAGTACAGCCTCAGTGCTGATATGAAGCTCACCTCGACAGTTCTCCAACCTGACCACACAGATGTGCTTCCTGCCCTCACAGCACCTGAAGACAACCTTCCATGACTACCAGGCTTTGAGAACTGGTTGCTTGTATTTAGAAAGAATGAGACACAGGATCAGAAAAGTTTCTTTCAGCCTTTCCAGCCTCTCTCCAACCCCTAAGCCCACTTATATCTGGCTGCTCCATCACCACATGATACATACTCAAAGATACTTGGACATAAGATGAGACGAAGGCAAGGTGCACTAAGCTGGAATTCTACGACTGTTGTTCGTACTTTGCAGAAAGGGACAGTAGCAAGAGGAAGGTGGCAGCTGGGATTACTTATGGACTCCAGTGGGGAAGCGTTGTGAAAAACAGACAGGTAACTCTTTTAAAAATCTGCAATTCTTTTCATCCCAAAGACTGGAAGGAAGAAAGGACCAACATTACAGACAAGGGAGCTGAAGTCTAAGTTTAGTTGTTTTAAGAATGGCCCAAGTGTGAGAATAAACATGAAAAGGATTGGATGAATGATGGACCAGTTATGCAGAAGGGCTTACCTGGCATTTGACAACTGGTTTAGAAATATTCTGTGCACCCATAACCTTTTCTGCCATAGATTTGTTCTTACTTCTTCAGTTTTGTCAAACACCTTCCTAAGAATCAGTATTTTGCAGAACATTTTATTTCACCATCTCAACTAGAAAAAATAAAGGGAAATTTAATTCCACAATCTGAAGTATCTCATTTTCTAATGGTAATATACATACATTAAAAATGAAAGGAAGTTACTACCCAGCAATTGACAAAGAAACACAATACAGAGAGGAACTCCCTGCTACAGAGGCTTTAAGCCTCAAGAGGATCAGCTAAATCAAACAAGGAACACCCTACTCTGATGCTGGGGTTCATTGTGCTTTTTTGCTGCCTATTCCATTTCACTATTCCTGTTCAATTAGATTACTGCCCTAATGGTGGCAAGAGCATCTTGCTCTAAGTAAGTGTTACCACCAATATTTTCAGAAACATGTAGGTTCTGTGACCTCGGATTTTCTAAAATATCTTTTCACTGTACAATGTAAGCTGACAAGATTTTGTTCTATGCTATTTGCTTTAGTCGTTCTGTCTAAGGCACTAGAAAGCACAGAGGAACACAGGAATCGATAGTGAAAAAAGTACCTTTTGAATTGGAACAAAATCCTGTAGAAGAGTAGAACTGAAACTGAAAAGCAAGAGTTCTCTCTGAACTGCAGCTCTGAGTTTTGCAGCAAATAACAAAGACTCTATTCCACCACAGTTTTCATAATGCAATTTCTCATTAGCACTGTGGGAAGATGCAAGACATGCAGGCTTTCTGCTATGGGGCATCTTTAACAGTTCTACCCAAGCAGAAAATCAACACATCTGAAAAAAACTGTTAACACCTTTATAAAGAACACTCATCCATGTCTATTCTCCAGAACCTGAAGCTCTAAAGCTGAAAAAGACTAAACGACTCAAGTATTTAAATGATAATGTTCTCAAAACTTTTAAGTTTGGCTTCATACACTGCTAGCATGTTAAACAAGTATGTTTATTATCATAATTCAGACATTTAAATTATAATACCCTTACTACGCCTCAAGTGTAGGCAGGTATCTAAGTGTTTTACACTGTAAACAAGCCACATTTAACTGAATTTACCACTTGTGATTATATAAAATAAAGATACAAGACATTCCTCTCATCATAATCCTTCTTCAAGCAAGGTCACAGACCTCTTTCCAAAGGCTTGTTTATCAAAGCAGATAAACTTTCTCCTCCCTCTCTTAAGATGCCAGCAAACAACGCTCATACTTCAAAGGCTGCATTAAAAAAGGCAAGTACAGCTCATACTCTTTCAAATGCTCAGAAATACAATGCATGAGGGAAATAAGGAGCTCACTTCCACCAGCCTACATCTACACAGCATATGCATAAACCCAAAGAACCCTGCTAAGATGTCGAAATGGCCCTCAGACCTGTTCATGGACACAACTGATAAAAGTGCACTCCTGACAGATGTTTGAGTAAATGTAGTGTACCTAACACCTATCTGATTTTGTGGTCATTTATTACTGGTGTGCTTTTCTTCCACTGACATGGGACATTTCATCAAGAATTATTAAAAGCACTGACAGAAATTCTACTACTTTGGAATATAGTAACAACAACTACTACTATTACTACTATGCTAGTACTTAATGAAAACAATGAAGTTAAAAAATACCAAGAAAGAAACAGTGATGGGGAAAAAAAACCACAAACCCAAACAAATGGAAGATGCCCCATCCCTGGAACTGTTCAAGGCCACGTTGGATGGGGCTCTGCGCAACCTGGTCTAGTGGGGGGTGTCCCTGCCCATGGCAAGGGTGTTGGAATTAGATCATCTTTACAATCCCTTCCAACCCAAACCGTTCTGTGATTCTCTCATCAGCAGCAGGTTGGTCCTGTCCATTCACCGTATCTAGCTTTATGGAAAAGAACCCCCAGAGCAGGAGTTATATGGGTCAACAATAACAAAAAAACCTGAATTGTCTCATTTTTCATATTTGACTCAGTACACTCACTAAAGTCCTTTTTCATGTCCTAGCAATTACACTGTCACTGCTAATAGTAAAATAAAAAAAGTTGGCCACTTCTTATGTTCCAAAATATTTGTTTTGCTTGTGACTTTATTTGTGAATTCAGGCAGAACTTTCCAAAGTTACAACTTCTTTTCAGACAGAAGAGACTGTACCTAGAAAGCTGATTTGCCTGTTTTCTTTTTTTGTGTCTCCACTGTCTCACCCATTAAATATAAATATGAAACACAATTTTTATATATTAAATATAACCAGTTTTGAAATAAAAATGCATGTTGACAGTGTCTATAAACACAATAATTAAACTTTAAGGTTAAGAACATTTTCTGCCCATATATGATCACAAATTTGCATTTTAAAATCCTGCCACTACTACTGTCCCATGAAAAAGAATACTTGGGACACCTCAGCATGAGTGTAGCAGTTGAAAAAAAATACCTCTTCCAAATGTCTGCAAGTATAACCAAGCACTTATTATTTCTTAAATCCTTCTATTGTCTGAAGAGTTTTGGTCTGGACAAGACAAAATAGTCTCTACTCAGCTTTCCTCCCCCGTAAAACAACTGTCTGAAGCAATATTGAAAGCAGAATGGTTCAACATACTTTCTAGATTTGAGGCACAACACCAGCAAGCAGATCTAGTCACTGAAATAATGTTACAAAATTACAAGTACCCTAACATTAGACTCAAAACTACACCTTCATAAAAGGCTTTAAAGGATATTACAAAGCAATTATTTACAAAACAGCAATTATAAAAGAAGATGCATACAGCAAGTTTAAACTATAAAGCACATCAAAGAGAGTACAAGTTACAGATCTCAAAATGAAGCATAGTAGTCATCAAGATCCTTTAATATTAGTTTATAAAACTCAGATCATCATCTAAAATTTATCCAGTAACACTTATCCTGGGAAGGCTCAACACTAAGCTGTGTGGGAAAGGAAGGAAGCAAAATGAGTACACTTGGATTTGATAACCAGGGGAGACCAAGAAAACCGCTCTTACCTGCACATCTGCATACAAAATCGTTCAAGTACAGGCACATTTATACTGACCTGCGAAGCAGGCAAAATCCCAGAACAGGGTGACCTAAGGAGCCCCCAGGAATGCAGTCTGAATGTCCCAGAGTGGCTCTGGGACAGCCGTGGCAGGACAGCTGTGTTGGTGCAGGGTTTTGCCAAACTAACCCTTCCCAAGCCCACTTCTGGAACATGGGATAAGGGAAGGTCAATCTGCAGCTAAAATGTAGATCTGCATTAAATTTATCAGGAAGTAATACCCTGCAACAGGATGGATGTACAACCTGTGCTGATCTCAGTCAGTGAGGCAGCATGTGTACAGAGATTCCAAATGAAAACATGCATTTTGAAAGGAAGGTTATCCTTGTTTGTTGACACAGTGCATTTGTTCAAGTACAAAAACCTCCAGAAACATTTTTCTCTCTGTTTACATGCAAGTTAGAAGTTATCTAAACACAGCACATATACTTTTGACTTTCTAATTTAGAGTCATTCATAAATGTAACCAAAGATCAGAATGACGCCATGGGTAAAGAGCATTCAAATAGACTTAGAACATCCACATGCCTTTCTGTGTTATAGGTAACATATTATTAATATAAATAGCAGCCTATCAGTCCTTCCCTTAATTACATAGAAAGGGCTCTGTTCATATACCAAATCACTGGCCTTCACTGTCACAGACAATATTTAGATACCTACCAAAGCTCTGCTTAAGCAGCACAACCAGTAGCTTTACCTAACATCAACTAGCTAAGGAGATTGCAAAAACAAACAAACCCTTTCCATGACAATTTGTATTCCTGACTTTCTCTTACAAGTGCTGGAATATGCAGTCAATGAAAAGTCCTCAAAGAGGAAGATGAAAAAAAAAAATTTCCCCTTTGAGTTCTTAAAAAGGAAGTAGTGGTTGACAGCTATAAGTGAAAGTGTAGTATTATTTCCACCCTTATGGAATTAGGAGTGGAACTGGGAACATTCATGACCTTCATTTAGTGCTTCCTTTCCTCCAGAAATTATTTTAAAATTTCCTGACAAGTTTTCATGGTAATTTTAAATTGCACTATAAAAGAAGTACTCCAGGTATGCATAATACTGAATTCTATCTAGACATACATATACTGGAAGCTAGAAACATAACTTAAGACAACAGCAACACAGGCTAATCTACCAGCTAATACGCCTCACACTGACCTCAGAAGCTTATTTCCTGGCAGGGATTAATTCTGTACACAATATCCTCTACCAAGTCCACAAGCAACCTCAACTCATTAGAGCTGCTGTGGCCCAGCAGACTGGACCAGACAATCTCCTGAGGCCCACAGAAACCTTAGTTATCCTCTGCCAGTTCATCCATGCCATAGAATTTGCTGTCCTTGTTCACAGTATTGTAACTTCCCTCCAAGTAGATACCACCTTAGCTACTTAATGACCTAAAGTTCTGGAATCCATAGAAACAAAAGAAACTCCATCAAACTTATTCTTTGTCTCTTAAAAATATGTGCTAATATTGTCATAACCTTAAAAATCCTCTGGCATCCAGCAAGAGGAATCCCTGTAATGATAGCAAATAAACAAAGAGTTGCTATTACCTACAGAGATCAAAGACCTGCAAAAAATAACTTGGCTGCAGAATGGATTCTTCCACAATCAGATATAAAAAACAAAGTTTTTTTTTTTAATAACAGAGCTCAACATGTGAAGAATTACAAATAATTCACTATGCCTCCTGAAAGCTTTCAGATTCTTCAAGCACCTGGAAGCAATAAGTATACGTGCAAAACCCAGCAATGCCAGAATAAAATCACAAGTAACACTACGGAAACTGATTTGCAATTCTATTGCCCCTAAGTTCTGGCATAACTATCACAGCTAACAACCAAAAAAAAAAACCAGAGAATGACAGCTAATTGTGCCACGAGTTACTGGGAAAGGTCACCAGAATACTAAAAGATAAAAAGGTAGGCAGGCTAAAAGCTCAGCTTTGCAGAACCAAGAGATCTGGCTTCTAACCTACATAATTAAGAATTACACTTCATGAAAAAACATTTTTAAAAAAAACAGAGAGCAAGGCATAATTATCAAACTCTGCTGGGGTGGGGTTAAACAAGAAGAAAAACCACTTACAGAACATTGACACTAGGGCAAAGACTAAGTTTTAGACAAATCTAGGTTTAAACTTAATCTCACTCAACTTCCAAAAAAGGAACAACTTTGGAAAAGTTCCAGTTAAGAGCAAAAACTTCCATATCAGATAAGACTAATGACATATGCAGACAGCAGCAGCCAGTACCAAGTGTCTCCAAAAGAACTTGCTGTACAAATATCTATCTGGCCCATTACAGAGCTTTTCATCTTGGATTTGAAACATAAGCATTTCAATTCCTTCCTTTAAAAAGGGTATTACTCAATACATGGTTACAAGCATCCATAACTTTTCTATTTTAAGCTCTTGCATTTATTTTATTTTTATGAAAGAAATACTACAGGTGTAATTATGAGAATATGCAGCACTAATAACTTAATTCTTAGGTTTCTATTCATTACTCTCTTAACACAAGAACAAAAGGTCACCCTTCTGTTCTGATATAGTTTTTATACATACACGAGACATTGTATGCTTTCTGTATTGAAGACTTTCTGTAATAAATATTTTCAACACACTTGAATTATCATGTAAAAACGAAAACTAAACAAGATATTCCCACTGGGGAAAAACTTACTTTAACAGCAGCACAATATTGTCAATATTTTTTGTATTTAGTTACAAGTTCTCCTGTTTTACACTATTAGGACATTTGCAATTGAGCCCATCTCACTATCAATTCTTCAGTCTTTCCAATAGTTGGTTAATGTTATTTTATAACCCAAAAGTTCTATGAATAGTACATATTTCCCTCCATTACACACCACAGTTCAACTATCAATACTGTAACGTTCCTTAGCTCTGTAAAGATTTTATAAATTCCTCATGCCCTAAACTACCCTGGATTAATCCCAGTATGTTTTATGTTTACTTTTTACAAAAGTAAAAAAAAAAACCCCAAAAAAGGTCAAACTCCTGCTAGCATTTTCTGTGTTTTTCCACTCAACTACAGTGTTACTACAGGATTTCGGACTTTCTATTATAAGCCTGCTGGAAGTTCATCATTTATTTATACTTTCTCAAGACTGAAATAAACTCTAAAGCATTGCTCAATCACACACAAGTCTGGTACAACACAACAGGAAAATTCTATCAAATTAATTGTCTGGCTCCAGCACAATGATTTTCCTTTTCAAGGAGGAAGCTGTTCTGGGCCTCTGGCAGACAGATATGTCTTCTTGCAAGATGGTACAGTCCAACCCATCTCTCTGCCTGATGTTCCCACTCCTAGAGCAGACTGAAAAAACACTTGCCTATATTCAACAAAAATGTGACAATGCTGAGCCTTCTTCCAACAATTCTGCCACAAGCAGAAACATTTCTGCAAAGACAGACAAGTTGGGAACACTAATGCATTGTCACAGCAAGATCTAACAAAATTCAGAGCTCTTGGATAACCCAAACTCTCAGCAAGTGAGCAACATTAACAGGAAGCAAGTACTGATGTGATTCAAAAGAAAATCCTGAGACAACAATCAATCATATAATTTAGCAGCAATAGACTGTAAAATTGCTAGCTATAGGGATGGAGACAGCATTCTTCCTTCCTTTTCACTGGCCTGGTTCCACAAACAACAATCATTTTCACTTTATGTTATCTATTAAAAGAAATGACAAAACCCAAAATGCAACAAAACAGCTGAGTATGTATCAACACATTTTGCAGAATTCTAGCTAGATCAGACTCAAATCAACACAACCAAAGTAACACAATGACACAGACACTCCTCACCCACATGGCCCTTCACAGCATACATAAATGCAATTACTTTCATTAGATAAATAAGCAAATGAAGCTGTTGCATTTATTAAGAAAAATGAGAAGATAAAGCCAAATCAAAGTATTTCTCCAGTGCCATGTAAATCCACCTGTTAACAATCATTGGATTGCCCAACTAACACGAAAAAGTAAAAATCAAGAACAACTTTATCTAATCGAAGTGTAGGGAAGCAAGGTTTTGCATTTATAAGCCTGGGACCAGGAGCAAACCCAAACCATCCCATTACAGATCTAAGAAAAACACATTTTCTGGCCTTCACTCTGGCTAAGTAACCTGATTCATTTGAGGTTTGTAAAAATTCATTTCAAATACAAAAGGGATTTTTGTTTGTTTTTAAAGCCTAATCAATGTGTTGGTGTTCCTGGCTCAGGAGAGATGCATCATGACTGCAATGGATCAGCTCCAAGAATTACAGTATTAACTCTGCAGCAGTGGCTCTAGATGGTATCTCTGCAGGGAAATCCTTGTCAGCACTGACTTACCTCTACTATAAATGGCTGCCCGCACTCCTACACCAGCTTCTAAAACCATGGTGCTGAAGTTCGTCAAAAGCAAGAGCTCCCTACCTCATACTATTCTCATGATGATATCAGTATAAAATTGGATGGTTCGTTCAGGGTGAAAAGCACTTACGTAAAAATATTAACAGGTGTATGTAAGGGCTGCCTGACATCAACCTCTTACCAGAGGCACCCAAGCACTGGAGTTTCACCTTAGTGCATTACGGCAGATCCCCACGTCAGTCCCCCAGGGCACTTGGAACACATATTCAATGTTTGGAAGATAAAGTGTCTTCAATGTTTGGAAGATAAAGTGCCCCCACTGCAGATGGTAACCATACAGCTACATCAAGAGTACTGAAAAATAAAATATCTGTACATCTCTCAGACAACAATCCTAACAGAAAGCTGAAAAGATATAATAGAGGAAAAAACAAATAACAGACATGGCATCTATCGAAATAAGAGCTACTGATACATGAGAAACTAAACATCCCTTACATAGATAAACACTAAATAGGCCAGAGTATCACACAAGAATCTCTACTGGAAGCAGCAGGAAAAAAACCTCCCACCGAAACCCTACAATTCCAAATACCATTTTTCATATCCCACTTAGTTTTTTAAGATAAATTTACTAAAATACTTCTGAACTAACAGAGCGTCCAGAGAAAATGTTCTGTACTTCCTGAATCGTGCCAAGTTCTTGATATCCACAAAACATTTTATGTCATGTTAAGTGAGCAACATATTTCCTCTTTACAAATTTCGTTTGCTCTCTTTCATATCAATTTACTTTTACCCCTAGTACAATACAGCACAAAGAAAAACTATCTAATCTCAGCTCCTGTTTGTCAATGTAATTCTTACACTAGTGGTCCAAAATTAGATGAAGTATGCTAGATAGGGTCTAGTAAGCTGCAAGGGGTTCTTCCTTTGCAAGTGCAGCCTCCGCTGTTTGTCCTCGGGTTCCTGTCGGCCGTTCACTCAGCACAGCCAGGGCCCTGCGGGCAGCCCTGCCCTTGAGCAGATCAACTCAGCCCCCACACCAACACTCACAGGCTCGGTGTCGTCCCCAAACACGACCAGAGTAAACTGCACTGTGTCCTTCAGATCACAACGTTAAACAGGCTGTACCTTTGGGCTCGTTGTTTTGAGTTGCTGGGGTTTGGGTTTTCTTGTTGGATTTTTGGTTGGTTGTTGTTTTGGGTTTTGTTTTTTGAAGGGTTTTTTTTTAAGGGGGGGAATCTGTTTTGTGTTTGTTTTCTTTAAAGAAGAGGGTGCTCCCTGCAGGACGTATTTTGTAGTATTTTTATCTCACATATTTTAAATCTAGAAGCCAGAAAGCACAGCTTTAATCAATTTCATTTACTATTACGGGGATTATGGATTTCAATATAGTTAGCATTTATGTCACCAAGATACGAATGTGCTCAATTCATATCCACTTTGAGTTAAATGAAAACAATAGTATTAGCTACCATTAACACATCAACTTGTGCCTACACGGTTTTTTTCAGTTATTACAAATGACCAGTTCTTTGGAGTGCTTTTGCTCTAAGAAAATACTTTATTTTTCACAGTTTCTCAGAGCATTTGGTAAACTGTGGCAATGAATTCCCTATAAAAGGTACTTATAACAGCAACTCAAAACAATCTAAGGCACTGAATAATTCCAGATTTTGAAAGCCTGGGTATCTGTTGGAAGCTTCAGGTTTCTACTAAAAGCTTCTAAAACATCTGTCAGAAGCATTTCAGCCTGGAAGCCATATACAAATTCTCAAGGGTTTTCCACTTGTTTGTTTTCAAAAATGAAAACAAAACCCAAAAAACCAAGTTTAAGATTATTTCAGTTATGCAATTTTTAAGAGCTTCTTCCCATATGCAGCGATATGAGCTGAACAAACATATTTAGATTTTGTGAACTATAGCCCACTTTTTCTTTTGCTTTGATTCACACTTTTTGGAACACTCCATGCTCAGCACAACATCTACTTCCTACATATCTAGTGAGTCACTTTTTCAGGCACCTCTAAAAAAACCCAGATTCATTACCTTGTAATTACTTTAAAAAAATAAAATCAAAATTAATTCTAAGCATAATATTCTAATGTTATCACTGCATGAAAAATCCACTAGTTAACTAGGAGTTACTATGCTGTATCTACAAACACAGGCAAAAAGAGGCATTGCACAGATTGTCTGTAGAAGTACTACTAAGCACAGAAAAAGTTCAAGTACAGATAATCCCACCACCATCTCCTTCTACCTTAATCATATACATATTTAGGCTTAGATATTATGTTAAAAATATTTTTAAAAGCAAATCCAACTTTAAGTACCTGCTTTTAATTGGTATGTATCGGTAATCTCAAAAACTCATCCCACTTTCATCCTTAATAATGCTGGTGTTACATAGACATTATCTCCTTGGGCAAATAACTTTTTCCATGCATAATTAAAGTGCCTTTATACAAAGCAAACATTCACATCTTTCAACTGCAAGTAACATGTTATCTTCAGCTTGGTCTACTTATGTGACATATTTCAGCTTATGCCTTCCTCTGCCTAAGGAAAAAAAATTTGTACTACTTTCCTTGGCATTGCTTACTGCTGCTCCCTCTCTGCAGGTTCTACCCCTATTTACAGATGATATCGATAAAATTGTTTACAGACTATGTAGTAAACAGGATCACTCACATGATTCACTAAACAAAATAAAACTCCAAGCCCTCAGGAAAAAACCAAAGAGTATGAGAGTATAACTGAAAGGCAGCTCAAGAGGCAGCACAGAGACTGGACTGAGTGACTGGTAATGCCAGAAACTGGTATTGCCAGAGTCCACAACTTACGAAACTGTAGCCCCAGATCATTCATGAACCATTTTGAAATATCTGAAGGTTTTTCTCATTACTAAATTAACATTTGAAGGTCTTTTATCTTTCAAAAAACCCAGAATTGATAAACATCCTACATATAAGCTTCTAAGAAATGTTTACAAATACTCTGACAAAAAGAATTTGTGCAGGTTTAAATATAGGTCATTGATAGGATAATGACAATTTGCTAAATGAGATGTGCTTATTAGCAGTTATGTAAACAATGATAATAGATGTTCCTGCATGTAAATGTTCTGGCATAGTTTCATGGTTTTGTTTACATTTTGAAAACACCACAGAATTTTTTTAAGTAGTTCTTCTGATTCAAGATCAAGCCTGTGTTTATCAGTATCTTCTACCTGCCTTTTCACACCAGCATTTGATACCTATTATCTCTAATGGTGTATTTCCCCCTCTCCTCCAACTGTCTCATAATTTACCATTCAGACACTCAATCAGATGAAAGCCAGTCCATATTGCTAAGAAACAAGCACAGAATCTGAAATTCTCCACATTGCTCTACCAATGCTTTAAACCTTTTATAACATCACCACATTTAACATGCATCAGGAGTGGATTCCAGGGCATGATCCCAAACCCATTCTTTACTTGATCACTATGGCTACAGATCCCCACCTTGGCAATTTTCATCAGACCCCTGTCAAATCTTCACATGATGGTATCTCGAGAACTATTAAATACAATCCTCTTACTTACTACCACTATTAAGTTGCTATTTTAAAACAGATAAATGAGTAAGCACATAAATTTTTTACCTATATTAGAGAAGCCAGAGCTAACTGAAATTTAAAAACAAACAAAAAACCCCATAGCTGATGGTCTTTGAAGCTTATCTATCAGTTACCATATTTTCTCAACACTCAGTGCTTTGTCAAATTAACCATCTTGAATACGGCATACTGTTTGTAACCATATTAGAGCACATGGGGGTCTTAAAATCTTTTAAGTCATAAGAAATGTTGATAAAAAGCCACATGCATACTAATTTCTAATTTAAAGACAGCACAATAAATCGGAACATTTTACTTTGTTGAATCAAACAAGAAAGGTTAAAGACTAAACTTAAAGTATTTCAAGCACTTAAGTTTTCTAGAATCCAAGAATGCACATCACGCACACACAATAGAGCCAAAGCAGCGTGCTTAATGAAACGTTTAATACAGATAGCAGTTTGCACAATTACCTGCAGGTAACTTGAAAGCCATGCCATAATCCAGCCTTAGGAAATTAAATGCTTGTCTTGTCCCATCATGCCCAAGTATTGCATAACACAGGATAGCTAACAATGGAAGGTTAAGAACTTTGACTGCGTTGTACTGCTCCTCCTTCTGTGTCATACTACTGAAAAAATCTGCATTAATTACAGACCATATTATTCTTAAAATCCAGAGCTACACTGACTGCATTTCATAGAAGGGCTTGGTGTGAAGCTAAAATCCAGCTGATTTAGAGGATGTTAAGTTCTAGGGCATAACATCAATATATTTGGGAAAAAAATACAGTGCTGAGCAACTGTAGTCTGCACTCTGCTAATTTTTTTCTGGCTATTTAAAATTAACTTGACAGTCATTAAGTAAAACAACTTTACTTGTCCCAGTTCAATCCCTAGTGGACAAAACACGCACTACAGGACCCCTCAATTTCGCTTAACAAGACTGCCAGACTTGTGAGAGGAACAGTTAAGAACACAGGATGTATTTTAAAACCATTTTCACTATCAATAAGACTGTATCATGAGTGCCATTCATTACACTCGTGTTCCCAGTGATAAACTTTCTATCAGAACCAAACAAAATACTCCACAAAATTTCAAAAGGACAAGTAGGAAGAGTGCCAACCAAGCACAGTATCTTTTTGAAATCCATTTTTCAACGCTCCTCACAATCAATTTACATACACAGATAAAACAGTAATTTCTCCGCATTTGAAAAAAATACTATTACACCCTATATCGATACAATGTGCTTTCACATTTGCATGACTCACCTCAAAATCACCTACTTCCAGCAATGAATAAGACACACGCAAGTCTTTCAGTACTCTAACCATTTTCAACTGTTCGTTTTATATACTTTTCATAATATTCAGTTTCTGCTTTGTAAGAAATTACCAACTTACCTGGAAAGTTATAATTTTAGAACAAATCTTACTCCTTCACTAGTCAACCATACTTACTACAGCAAAACCCAGAGTGATCTGCAGTCTACAGACACTTGCTAAAACAAACGTGCAGTTTCAGTGTTTTTAAATAAACACCTTACCTTGCCTGTCTTGTGATCAAACCAGACAAGAGCATGGTTCCTGGACAGCACCTTGCAGTCAAATGTGGCGTTGTTCTGGGCTGGCCGGCAGCGAGCCACGGAGCGGCCGATCTTGACGGGCTCGTCCAGGTAAACATGACGCTCCTGAAACGGGTGGGAGTTCGGGCGGCAAGTGAAGATGGCCAAGGCTGAAGGCATCGAGGACAGATTGCGGTTGCCACACCAACCAGAGATGAAGAGAGCCTCTTCTGATGCAGACTGTCCTCCACAATTTTTAAAACACCTCCACAGCAACTTTATATTAAAGCAGGACAAATATTATCGTATGAGAGGCCTAACAACCCATTGTTTCAGTGTGTAAACTAATTCTGGCAATAATCCAGTGAAAAAGCCCCATTATGTCTCTTAACATCAGCAGTGGCCCAAAAAAAGTCTAAAACATACAACTTTCAATCCATCCTCCTCTGGAAGAACAGGAATAAGCATCTGATTCCTTCAGAGAGAAGCAAAGGCCCCGTGAAAGAAGGATACAATGTCTTAAATCCAAGTAGATGAGTCATACAAGTACTTTTGTTTGTAACCTCAACTGCCTTCTTTCCCCCCTCCTTCCGTAAACAACACTGACCAAAAGTCTGACCAATGCAACATGGAAGCAAGGAAAGGTTTAGGGAAGGGGGATGAAGGAGTAAGATTAGCGTCCTCTCTCACAGGGCACAGATCAGGAACTGGAAGGTGAATACAAAGCCCTCGCTTCACAACAGGGACCTACTGCTTTACACAGCAATCCGCATTTCACCATCTTCATGTGTTAAACCCCAGCAGAATAGGTGGTCCTCGATTTAGGATGCAGTGCGAGAGCTACACTGTTTTTCTCCCCTACACCAGATAAAGCTAAACTGGTCTACAGCTTCTGGGAGCCGCTCAGATAAGGAACTTGATAAGGCATAGAGAGGCTCCCAACTCTCCTTCTCCCGAGGACAAACCAACGCGTGGGAAGGGTCCTTGGGGCCGGCCTGCGAGGCGCGCTGACAGGTCGCTCCCCGGCGGCGGCTCTGGCTGGCGGCGGGGTCGGTGTGCGTCCCTCGGCGGCGGCTCCGCAGGGGCGGACGGCGGGGGCTGCCCCGGGAAGTCCCCGCCAGGAACCCCCGGCGCGGGGCGCGGCGGCTCCGCTCAGCCCCTCCGCAGGTGGCTACGCATGAGGCGGGCCCGCTGCGCACCCCCGCGCTCTCCGCCCGCCCAGTGCGGCTCCGCTGCCCCGGCGGCGGGAGAGGCCTGGCGGCCGGGCCCGGGCGCTCCCGCTCGGTCGCTCTGCCGCTCAGGCGGCCACCGGCCGCGGGAACTTTCCTCCGACCTGCGGGGCCGAAAACAAACCGGGTCAGCCTCGTCCCTCAGCGCGTCTCGCCGCGTCCCCTCAGCCCCGCATCGCGCGGCCCCGCGGGCGGCACGGGGCGCACCCCGCTCCCCCCTTACCTTGCGCGCAGCCGCCGCCATAGCGCCTGGAGCCCTTCCCGGTGTGGCCGCGGCGGCGGGGCCGGGGCGGGGCGGGGCCGGGGGCAGGCGGCGTGCGCACCGGCGGGCTCCGCGCATGCGTGTTGCGCGCGGTGAGGCTGCGGCAACTGGGGGGCCCCGCCCCGCTCCGGGCGCGCGGGGAGGGGGCGGCGGGATGGGCCGGGAGGGGAGAGGGGAGAGGGGAGAGGGGAGAGGGGAGAGGGGAAAAGGGAAAAGGGAAAAGGGCTGCTGCTCCTGCTGGAAGGGCACGGCTGGGACGTGTTAGCACGGGGCAGGTCGCTGAGGTGAGTGAGCCGCGGCCCCGTGCCGTCGCTTTGCCGTCGCTGTGCTCAGCTCTGGGAGGGAGGGGACGAGCGGGGGCCGTCAGCCCTTATAAATAAGGGGGAGGGAACGGCGTGAAGTTGTGTCAGGGGAGGTTTAGGTTGGATTTTAGGAGAAGGCTCTTCACCCAGAGAGGGGTCGAGCACTCGAATAGGCTCCCCAAGACTGCCAGTTCACAAACCTTTTGGACAACGCTCTCAGGCACAGGGTGGGATTCCTGGGGCTCCCTGTGCAGCGCCAGGAATTTGACTCGATGATCTGATTCCAACTCAGAATATTCTGTGGTTCTGTGAAAGAGTGGAGCTTAGAGCAGGAGCTGGGGTGACACGTTCTCAGCAGAGCTTGCATGGGAAACTGCAGGAGTCTCCTGAACATCCTCCTGCTTTCCCTGTGCGCTTCTGGTGGTTTTATGATCCCAGATTAAAAACCTAGCGAGCCGCAGTGTGGTGTGATGTGTCCTGGGGCGGGAGGAATGCTGGCCATGTTTGCCATGTCTTGTTTCAGGTTGGCAGCTGGAGCAGGGGGACTCTTGGAGCAGTGGCTGCAGGGACAGGACTGAGGTGGGGTCACTGGTGCTGTGTCTTCCCTCAGTACATCACGGAGCATCATCCAAGGTCATATTTATGCCCGTTTTCTAGAAGCCAAGGAAAGGTCGCTTGTCAAGGTCATATGGTAGGCTGGTGCCAAACAAGTCTCTCCAGTCCAAATACATTCTTAATTCCATCATTGCCTGTAAAGCAAACAAGTGGAAATTGTGTGATATAAGATAGATGCTGGTAGTCGTGCCAGCACTATAATTACCCTGTGACAAGGTGTTAGGATTAGGGATATGGGAGGGTTCTCTGATGGCAGAAAGAGCTGGCAGCCGTGGAGGACAGGAGCGGAGCTGGGCCAGGCAGTTCAGCAGTGGATGAAGGGAAAGCAGCGATCGAGGTAAGGCAGCGCAGTGTGTGAGACAAAGCACAACTGGTGTGTTCTGAGTTGTAGGACAGTAAAATCTCAGGGCTGCCTTCATTTTTTTTTCACTTTCTTTTTGACTGCACTGTGATTTGGGGAGGGGGTTTGATTTGTTACAGACTAATTTTCGTCCAACAATCCAGTGAGAAAAAGACAGCAAAACCAGGCTGTAGCATCTGTGTTTGAAACAAAGAAATGAAATCCAAGATTAAAGACAAGTCTGATTTTATGAAGACAAAAACAAACAACTGATAGGTGGAAGATTTAGAACTGTTTATCCATAGTTTTAATTCTCCTGACAGGGGCAAAAAAAAAATCTCGCACACCACTCCGTGGCTTTCATCAGCTTATGAGATTGTACTACTGTGATAAATATAATTGTAATTTACTTTTACTAATTGTTTTAATAAGTGCAAATTCAGTGTGGCTGTTGCTTACAGCACACAAGGTGCCATAACTAATCAAAGGGAGAAGGAAAGGGGTATAAAAAGGAGATGGAGAAAGTGAGAATAAATTTAGGTCCATTAGGAGTTATATTTGAGGGAACCAGTTGCAAAAGTAGAAATAATTGAGAGCGCTTTGGAACTGCAAAGTGTAAAAAGTGGGAGCAAAGGGTACTACAGGTGTTGGAATTAAAAGAATATTTCTGAGAGCATTTTCTGTATTTTTGTCTGCATGTTTAATGGAGAAAGGAGACTGAAAGTAAAATTAGAGATGAAGACGATCCATTACCATCTATAGGACCTAAGAGAATCAGGTAAAACAATAAACTAAGCAGTGGATAACTTTCTCTGATGTTCTCTCTAAGTATTTATAATAACATAATAATAATGTAAGTATGTAATTTAAACTGTAAGCCACTGGAATACTATGTTTGCCTGAACCCTACTTCATCCCCTGGAGAAATTGCACTCTGACAATCTCTCAGGAAAGCAATGGTATGTGCCAGCTGCCTTTCTAGTTCTCTTTGGCACTGCCAAATGGCTCATGTAACAACTGAGCTGTACCCACTGCTCATCGAGAACATTAATTTGAGCCTTCCTTCTCTGCATGCGTGCCAGCTCTCAGAGGAGCTGCATGGGTGTAGTTACCCTCAGACTTTTTAACTCCTATTTCAAATTGCTTGATGAGTTCAGAAGTTATCAGGGGCAGAGTCATAGGCTAAAATGAAAACATAGAAAGCAGTTGCATTCTGAAATGAGGATACAATTATCGTATGGGTATTCTATGAAATGTCTGCTGCTTACCAGAAAGTGTCCTTCCCAGAACTGTGGAGAGCAACAGGTGGATGAGGATTTCTGTGTGAAGTGCTCGGCCGCTGTGCTGTGCTCAGAGGAGGAGGAGAAAGAGGAGGAGGAGGGAGGAAATGTCAGCCCCTGCTTCGTTTCTACAAACGCTGTCACACAGCTGAACCAGGCAGAGTACCTCGCAGCCATGTTAAGTAAGGGCAGCACGATCCCACTGTGTCCATCCTTTTTCCGGGCAGGAAGTCCATGAAAATGTTATGATAGCCATCATAGCTGAGGGTAGAAAGAGCCCTCTCCATAGCCATCTTGGGTAAGGGAAAGGGAGAGGAGGGGACTGTCACTGTCACATTTGTCCCCTAAAGAGCTGGTGGCTGTTTCAGGAACTTAAAATGCAGCTGAGGTAGTTTATGTGCATACCTGAAAAACATCTGGATTTTGGCTTGAGGGTGTTGAAGTTGTAATGACTTGATGAAAAATGAGGTCTTTTGCTGATGGAAGCCTATCGTGAATTCTGAGGTAACTGTAACTGACGCAAAAAGAAAAACACCAAGCAGCATTATAGGCAACTCAGTGCCACATTTCTGAGTACTGTGCAATGATGATCCAAAAGGCTACCAAAATAATTAATATGTATCAGACTAAGTTTTCACTGCAGAGGTATGAACCAGTTGCTTAGTGGGAGATGTTGATTCCAGAGAAATTGTTACATTTAGAATGACTGAGGCATGTCATGTATAGCAACAGTTCCGTTTCTAGTGTAAAAATTGAGATGCAAACTGATAGTGAAAGCTGAATAAACAGGTAAAGTTGGAGATGCAGTTTTCTACTGAGTTCTCATCCCTGAAATATTCATCAACAATTTATCCAATCAATTTTTTACTGATTTTCAGAAATACAACAAATTCCATGTATAATTGCCATACCACATTTAAAATATGACAGTCTAAGAAGGCATTTACTGCTGTATAGACCGGTGTGGAAACGTAAAGCAGAGTTTAAACTGTTACTTACATCCTTATGTATCTTTTGCAAAACAAGCTTGCCTCAGAAGTAGCTTCTAAAACATTCTGAACCAAGCTGCCAAAAAGTAAGGAACTGTTTCAGAGAAGTTTTCTCCAGTGTTTAAAAAATTGATTCTAATTATCACCCCAGATTTAGTGAACCAGTTACACTTTTTTATTTTAGTGCTATTATTGTTCTTTAGTTTCAGACTTATTTTCTGTTCATGATCTTTTAACTCTGACCGGTTATGTAAAGAACGATTACATTATTTTTCAGCATTAGTTTTGAAAAAATAAGCAACTTAGCCAGTTTAATCCTCTCTTGTCAGGTAGGTTCTCCATTTATTCCATTTTCTTTCAGATCCTTCCCTGCTCCTATTTCTGGTTTGCATTAAAAAAAAGATACAAGTATCCAGTATACAAATGAGTGTCTTACCAACATAATAGACAATTACATTAATGCAATATATGTAGTAAGCATATACTGAATATACTATTCAATTTACGTTATGTAACAAATATGAATGTTATACAATGATTTAAAATATATTATTTATGTACTATATATCCTATCCATTTATATATACAATGTACATTGCATAGTATGTTGATAATATATGTATTTGGTGTATATACATAAGTATAATGTAACATACATACCATTAATACATGTTATGCTAATACATAACTAATTTTACATGCAGTATTTTTTTCATTTCAAATCAAATCAGGCAAGTTAATGTATCTGGCATTTTCACTGCTTTATCATTTTAGCAGAACAATCATCATGTGACCAGCTCTTATTTGCTTTTCTATTAATATATCAATTAAACAGTCAATATTAATATTGACTTTTTGAAATGTTTGATGTTTTCTGTGGCTGTTTGAAAAATAGAAAAGGTGCTTCAAAAATAATTACAACCTTTTTTGTGTGTGTGTTTATTTGTTTTAAATGAATGTATTTATTAGACCAAATCTAATTTTCAAGTACAAATAAAATACTGCTTTAAACTGAAATCTCGAGGCGGGGGATGGAGGGGGAAGGTGAGATGAGCAGATGATGTTTATGCAGTTCTTTGGTGTTACTCTGTGGATGTGAGCAGTCTGCACAGTCACTCCCTGCTGAAGCTGATGGAACCTGGCCAGCCAGCAGCCAACACAACATTTGCTGCTACCTGATAGAAAGCATCCTGCTGAGAGGGGGGGGGACAGAGCCATGGAGATCACAGCTGTAGGAGCAAGATAGAGCATGGAAAAAAGGAAGGCAGGCTCAAACACTGAACAGTTGTGGATCTTTAGAACCCAGCTGTCCCACATAGGCCTTTGCTCATTTTTATTCTAGCAACTGACATCACAGGGCGTGCTTTTTCTAGAAGTCTCTCTTGTCCAAACCCTTCTAAATATTAACAGATGGCTGTACTTCTGCAAAACTAGGCTGAGTTCATGGAGATTTGTAAGGGCACATTCCATATGCAGAGCCCTAGTGTTTCATGAGGCTTTATTGCAAGAAGTAGCAAAATGCTCTCAATTAGTAGGTTCCCAACTCTGAATCAGTCTATCTTTTGTCCTGCACTGAGACTTCTTGAAGCAGAAAGCAGTCTCAGATGTTTCTAAATGTTGCAGAAATATTTTTTTTTCTTAACGTACATTCTTTCTCAATTGAAGAAGATAATCACAATTTATCAAAACTAAAATGTATATGAAATGGCTAGGTGAAAATCTTTCTGAACCAGCGTTTCCCTAGTTATTGGGAATGTCTCCAGTGGGTGAGAATCCTTTCTTCAGTACTTACCAAAGATTGTGTGTCTATTCTCTTAACTTTCTTCTGCCAAAACATTATTTGTTAAGCATCAGGTGGAATTAATTTACTGTTCAATAAAATGAGCAGAGCATATCACTCTTAGTAAGTACTTTATTCTTATTATTTCACATACACTTTTAATTGACATGAAAAAAATAGGTGCCAGCAAAATCTAGAAGTACATGCATGATGATAATAGCTAAAATTTTGGTTTGCCCATAACAGCAAGAATATAAGCAAGGGAAAGTATAAAAGTACAAACAAGGGAGGGCTTATAAGAAGCAGTGAGATGGAGTATTTTCTTAAACCAAGTGATAAAAGCTTTTGGCCAGGCTGTTTCAGTTCTTAAATGGGAACAGCAAATGAAATGCTACTGAGAATCATTGCGCTGAGTTGAACTTGATTAAGCTCAGTCTTAGTCATGTCTTTTTTTGGATGGTAATCTTTTACAGAATTCAGGAGTTAACTACTTGAAAAATCTGTGAGTGTTGCATGGTATCACTGTAAGATACATGAAGCAGCTGGAGATAGTGAGAATCTTCCTGTAGAGCCCTGCCTGAGGCTGCACACTGCAGAACCCCATTCCTATCTCAGTTTGTATCTAATATTCACTTTGCCAGTAATGGTTTATGATAACTGAAGGCTCAAATTATATCCATGATATAATTTGATATCTCAAATTATTACCGTGCCATAATTTTGTCTGAGTTATATGTTTGTTATGCCTTTGTCTAGAAAATTACTCGAATGATCAAAGCATAGTTTAACTTCTAGCAGTTTGGTTTTGATAAACAAATGTTGTTAATGGGTCTTAAGGAAACAGTGCATCTAAGGAGTCCTAAAATTTTTTTAAGTATGTATAGATGTATTATTCTGGTTTTAATATTTACAACTCCTGTCGTGGAGAAAAAATGACATGTAGTGATTCAGGTAAGCAGCCTGTCTGCATCTACTGCTGCTGAAGCTGTTCTAGTAGCAGTCAACCAAAAGTCTAGTGTGAATAATTCGATAAAAAGAGGTCAGGAGTTTGGAGGGGTGCATGCATGACTTCTTTTTAATTTTTTTTTTTATTAAATAAAATCGCTATTTAGCACTTTTAACTCTACAAAATGTTTCATAATGAAATATAAATAGCTGTTGGACTGTGCTAAAAGAATATTTGAAAGCTCTTACATTATTAAATAAAGAGCTTGGGCTTTGGCTAAGGCACTAAAAGAGGGTTTAAGAGATTTGGATGCTTTTTTTATTATCCCAGTTTCCTGTGAGGGTGAAGCTGTCCAGTCATCAGCCAGAGGGGTATTTCCATCTCCCTCCGGAGCCGTGCTCAGCGTTGCAAAGGACACGATGGAGATACGCCCGCTAATTACGTGGCGGCCACGTCGTCCCCGTGCAGGTGCTGTCACGGACATGTCGAAGTGGAAGAGAAAGCTGATTGATCCTTTACCTGCAGAGCTGCCGCCACGAGCACCCCGCTAAGCACCGGTGGGACGGGCTCCCCGGGGCCGGGTGCGGTGTCTGCAGCCCGGGTAGCTGATGCCCTGCCCCTGCCCCTGTCCCTGTCCCTGTCCCTGCCCCTGTCCATGTCCCTGCCCCTGTCCCTGTCCCTGTCCCTGCCCCTGTCCATGTCCCTGTCCCTGCCCCTGCCCCTGCCCCTGTCCCTGTCCCTGTCCCTGTCCCTGCCCCTGTCCATGTCCCTGTCCCTGCCCCTGTCCCTGTCCCTGCCCCTGCCCATGTCCCTGTCCCTGTCCCTGTCCATGTCCATATCCATGTCCCTGCCCCTGCCCCTGTCCCTGTCCCTGCCCCTGTCCATGTCCATATCCATGTCCCTGCCCCTGTCCATGTCCCTGCCCCTGCCCCTGCCCATGTCCCTGTCCCTGTCCCTGCCCCTGTCCATGTCCCTGTCCCTGCCCCTGCCCATGTCCATATCCATGTCCCTGCCCCTGTCCATGTCCCTGTCCCTGCCCCTGTCCCTGTCCCTGCCCCTGCCCCCGTCCCCGTCCCCGTCCCTGTCCCTGTCCGCGCAGCTCCGCCCGCCCGGTGCCTGTTGGGAGGGGCCGGGCCGGGCCGACGGCACCGCCGCCCTTCCCTGCCGGGCCGCAGGGGGGCGCTCCCTCCCTACGGCCGCTACCGTCCCCCCCCCCCCCCCCCCCCGCTCCCCTCAGGAATGGTATGGCCTCCCCTCAGTGCCGGCTTGGCCCCTCCCACTCCGGGCGGCTCGAGGGGGAGAGGGCGGGGCGCCGCTGGTCACGTGACTCCGCGCGGCGGGGCCGGGGTCGGGGCCATGTCGCGGCGGGAGCGGGGCCCGGAGCCGGGGCCGGGCGGTGCCGAGGCGGCTGCGGAGGATGCGGCGCCGGCGGAGCCGGAGAGTCTCGACCAGTGCCTGTCGCTGCTGCCCTGGGACCGCTTCTCAGCCTGGCTGCACTGCGTGTGTGTGGTGGGCTTCGACCTGGAGCTGGGCCAGGCCGTGGAGGTACGTGCGGCGGTGGGCGGGGGGCACCGCTCGCCCCGCGGCCTGCGGGCTGCGGCGGGGCCCCGCCGGAATCGGGCGCTTCCTCTGGTCCCGGTGTTGCACAGAGGCGGGGGAAGCTCGGCCGTGCTTGAGGAAACGAGGTTGTGCGGAGCCCCAGAGTGGCGAGCGAGGCAGCGCCCTGGGGAACTGGTCCGGCTGTCCCGGGTGAGGCTGGTGATTTTCGGTCAGCTCTTCTCATGGTGCTGCTTGTGCTGTCAGCGGGCCCTTGTTAATGGTTTGCATTAATAATGGTTTGCGTGCCGAGATTTGTATGAAGTACATCGTTGGCTTTTGTTGCATACGAATAGTGCCGATTTCCATGGCATCTAGGTGTTAAAAAGCGTGATAATAAGGAGAATGTGAGTGGTCTTCATAATTAACAGCGTTCTCCAGGTCACTGAGATCTGTGAAAAGGTTCTTTACAGGTTTGAAGAGTTTCCCTTCAACACAAGCTGGATGTCGGGCCGTGGCAGTGTCACAGCTGCGGCTGCGGCTGCCAGCTGTGCTCTCTGTGTAACAGGCAGGACAGCTGTGGCACTGCTTTGGGAATGCAGCGAGGGCACGGGCAGGACAGCTGTGGCACTGCTTTGGGAATGCAGCGAGGGCACAGGCAGGACAGCTGTGGCACTGCTTTGGGAATGCACCGAGGGCACGGGCAGGACAGCTGTGGCACTGCTTTGGGAGTGCGCAGGGAGCTCACAGTGCTGAGAAACGGAGAGAAGAACTATCCTTCGCATCAGTTTTCACATCCTGTTTCACCCTGTTCACCATGTGACTGCGCAGCAAACTCTTGGTCTGCTGGGAAAGTTTTTTTCTTTGCCTCGCCTTAAAGGGATGCCAGCATAAATGCATGGCAGACTAGCCTAAAATTCAACTAATCCAGCTACTATAATATGTAAAATACATAACTGTTCACCAAAGATAAATGCAAATAAAACGCCAGCATACTGTGCTAATTATCTGAGTTCTCTTCTTGATGTTATAAGGTGGTGTTAACAACAAAGACAAACGTTTCTGTGTAACCTGTGGCTTGGGCAGCTGCTGTGCCCAGTGGCTGAGGGAAGCACGGCCTCTGTCCTGGCTGCAGACCCCTCTGTTGACAGGCACGTTGATTTAACTGGGTGCCTAAAATGGAACTTAAAATGTTTACAGAACTAAGGCCTGGGGTTTTTTTTCCACAATGTAGCTGCAGGAAGAATAATTAGTTTTCAGTTTATATAGGAATTCTGGGAAGAAACACCTGCTAGTGAGGAGAAGTATGCATTCAAGTCTGTATGCCAATCTTCTGATTAAATGTGGATAATTTCAGCATCATTCAGCTACTGAGAGAGTTACATTTAGTGTATTTCTTAGCATAAGATAGCAAAGGAAAATATTCAGAGTTGGAAAAAAGATGGTTGATGGGTTTGCTACATGCAGAATGCATGCGTTCCGCTCGTGTCTGCTTTCAGCTTTAGTTGCTGAAACGCTTTCCTTCATAACGTCTTAGACAGCTGGACATCATTTGGTAGGAGACTGAGGGGAAAAAAATGCACTGGAGACTTTATGGCTGGGGGACAGAAAGGTGCTTAGTCAGAGATCAGCCAGTGGGTATATTTGTTGTTTTCTATAGAGCAGGATAGTCTTATTTTATCAGGAGATAAATTTACTTATATTTGTAGAACAAGATTAAATGAGATAAGGGGGTGTTAGCTGTATGGTAAGATGAAGACTCTGCATGGAGCTACTGTTCCTGCATTCTGAATTTCCTGGACTAGGTCCCAGTTTTGGGAGCTCTGAAACCTTTGAAACATAATCCTGGAATTTATTTCAAATTTCATTTGCTTGCAAGGTAGCCACTCATTTCAGTAGTTTTGGAGTGGGTTGTTTTGAGGACCTTTTTAGGTGAAATTTAAGTATCTGAGGTTTGTCCTCTTTCCTGTATATTCTGTTCTCGCTTGCATAATCACTGATTTTGCACATTCTTTTTTTTTTTTTTTTAAATAAAAAGTGTAATGTATGCTTCCACATCTTACATTGTGTTGCATCATTTTTGGTTTCTGTGTTGCAAAAACTTTTTACATTATCTTTTTTTTTTCTGTAAGTACAAAAAGCCATGACACTGAGTTTATTCCTTGAGCTTTCACAGTTGTCATTAGGGGCTAGTGTTCATCCTCCAAGAGTTAGTATTAATATAGAGGGTGTTTTGTGGCTGAATTTTGGTTACTCCAACCTAACTTTTGATTGCAACAGATTTCAGACACCAGTGTGTGTTTGCTTTAAAGGTAATAATCTAGTGCATTTTGCATGTACAAGTTAAATCTAAAAGATGTAACCTTGCTCTCCTTTGAGACCTTTTGCACGAAAAATCTCAAGTACTCTGAATATACATTCTAAATACACCTTTTTAAATGAATGTTTATGGTCTCTTAACTGGCATCCAAAATACCTTGTAAAGATGGGTGATCAAGAAAGCTTAAAAGCATATGAAGATAAGAACTGAGACATAATATTAATAGCTTACAATTGAAAATGTCCTCAGGCTAGGAAGGTGTTCAAGGGTTGTATTGTTAAAATATTTGATGGAAACTTACTGCTTATACCCAGCTTGTTTTCAAATAAAATAATACTATTTTCTTCTTGTAGGTAATATATCCTCCACATTCCAAACTCACAGATAAAGAGGTAAGTCATGGTTGCTGTATATAATTTGGTTTTAGCTTAGGAAATATATAAATACATTATATCTCAGGAAATATAACAGCTCTCTTTTCTTTTCCCTACCTTTTAGAAAACCAATATTTGCTATTTGTCTTTTCCAGATTCTAATTCGGGTAAGTGTTTCCTTTACTCTGTAGTCATCTGTTGTGGGACTAAACTGTGTTAAAAAAGATAGAATTTGACAGGATGTATTCTGGGCTTTAGATCAAATATGTATTTATATATCTTAATTAATATTGCAATACAGAAATGTTGTAGCTAAGGTTAAATATAAAACTGCAACTGTCTGCATTGCAGTAAGGTTTGAGGATTCTTCTCCGGTTTATGTAAGTGTGTAAGACCTTCCAGTGACATTTGTGCAGACGTTTCAGAATACTTGGCAAGTAAAGAATGAACATCTTAATTTTGCTCTTTAAACAAAATAATAGTATTGTCACTGTAGAAAGGAGAGTAGGCACGGAATTTGAAGGATTTAATAAAACAAATGGAAGTATATGGAACCCTCTTCTCATGAAGCACTAAATATTTTCTAAGTTCATAACAGTGAATCTGACTTTTAAATTCAAAAGCATTTAGAAAGAATGGTTGTGAAGGGAAAACCTCAGCCATCTTCTCCATTCTTGCTGTGCCTGTGTGTGGTCCTGCTTGTTAATTATTCCTGAATCTAAACTTCGGCTCCCAAAGAGAAATTGGGGCATGTGGCTGATGGGTTGGACCACCTGCAAAAAGATATGGCAGAAGTACAGAACTCACTTTCACGTTTATTTCTATACAAAAATCAAAACCTGCAGGACCAGCCTTGTGCCTGTAACTGCACTGACTCTGCTTGTGGATGCTCTGCAGTGTAACAGCTTGGACAGGGGGTGATGCAGATTTGTGCTTTTAATGTGTGTGAGCTCTCTCTTATGTAATTTATTATAAAGTATTTTGGCTAGTTTTTCTCCTTTGTCTAAATGTCATTAAAATTAAGATATTTTCTCTGCTGTTGCTATTCTGTATGTAAATAGAGGCAGAGCTTCTTTCTGTTATTGAAAGAGAAGATGAATTAATGATATCTTCTCACTACTCTCATTGTTAATGGTTGTATCTTCAGTCTTTAAAAGGTGTCTTGAAGGCACAAAATCATGTGTTAGTGACGAAGGTTGCTTTCTTAAAAATTTTTGGTGTATTTTTTCAAATAAGAGTGTAGTAAAGTTGCTTTAGGCAGAATAGGTAAGGAGGTTCTACTTTCAGCAGGGAAAAATCCCACTTTTTTGCTTTTTATAGTGTCCCTATTAAGAACTGTTGGTTCTTGATCAATCTTGGTAGGCTTAACTTTCAAATGGTGTAGGAGGGGTTCCCTGTGTAAAACCTGCCTTCCACAAGGCTGGAAGTGCATCCTGTCTGGTAGGATTTATTTTTTCATCAAAGGCCTTAACATAAAAAAGAAAGCTTGATGTAATATAGCAGTGAAAGAAGTTATTAGCTTGCAGCTAAATGTGAGGTCAGTCCATCCCAGGTTTTCATGGCTCAAAAGGTTAATTCAACTTCTTTCTCTTACAACTACAAAGAGATATTATTCCAGTACTTGCGGCTATGAATTTAGAGGGGAAAGTTGTTTTAGTCAGCTACTAGATGATGACACTCTTTGTGGTTTTAAGCTGAGTTTCCCAGTACAGTTATCCTTAAAATAATGCTTGGACCTTCTCTGCATGGGTAGAACAGACATTTACAGACACTTACCAATCTTTTCTGGAAGAGCTTGCTACATAAGAAGACATGATACTCTGAATTATATTTCAACACATTAATGATTAAGGGTAATTTACTTTTAGGTCTTTTGTGTGTAGGTTTATATAGTAGTTTGTGAGGTATTTTCTTTGGATGAAGGGAACAAGCTTTGAAAAGTTGAAGCAAATATTTACTGCTGTGTTATTGTCATGTGCTGTGTTTTTTCTTCTTATCATTGGATCTGTTGCTGAGCACTTGCTTTCACTATCTGTTTGAATTAGGTAGTTATCCCATCACACCATGTTTTGCTGCTTTTGGTTTTGTGTTGGTGCATTGAGGGTTTCTGACTGCAGCTTCAAGGGGTTCTGAGACTCAGCTTGGTGCTCTGGGCATGTCAGTGTTGCTCTGCACAGCCAGTGCCTCTGACTGAGGGGCTGGGCTGTCTGTGCTTGCTGTAGCAGAATGTGTGTGACTGAAAGAGAGAATGAAATTGAAGTTTCAAGTCTGGTGAACAGTTCCCTGGAGAATTAGTTACATTTTTCTTTAAGAATTTCATTTTGATAGAAATGAAGGAAAACTTCACTCCTTGGGGATATTACTGGGAAGTCCTACTCAGTTTCACTTAGTTTTCAGCAATTAGCTTTGCAGCTTTCAAAATGATGAATCCTAGACCTGCCTGTGGATTTACAGATATCAGCATAATGCACTCCTACAGTGTGACTTCTGTGTGAACTCTATGGTGTCAAAAAAAGAGGCAAAGTGCAGCCATTTAGCAGAGGAACGACATGGCTAAGATGATGAAAACTATACAGGCATACCGATGAAATGGGTAATGCCAGTAGGAGAACAGCCATTTGACCTGTTTGAGGGCATGATAGTCACTGTGAGGCAGTGACTTTCTTTCTTTGTTGTGGACAGTATATTTACTGTTGCCAAAGGTGCCAAATTTTTCACTTATAAAATTATGAAGATATAAATGTTCACAAGAGCAATGCAAGATAAATGAACCAAAACTCTGATACCTCTTTGGCTGTAAGCAAGTGCTCATGTTAAACAAGGCTCAAACTCAGAATACTGTCTGTTTGTTGTTTATTTCTTCCCCCATGTAGGTTGTCTTGGGGACACACAGTTTTGTTTTAGATTCCGACGGTCTCCTGGAAGGAAGGTCTCATTGTGTTGTTTTCTGGATCAATTGGATAGAGATCTACCAGTTTACTTAAAGGTTGGAAATGAGAAAAAATGAAGTTAAATTTCTTTTGGGTAATGTTAATTTGTGGGTCTTCACCTTTAAATATAATGTTTGAAAAGAAAAATCTCTGAACTGGATGTCCTGAAAGTCAAAACTCATGTTTGTTGTAGCATGTTATTATAATTATAATAATAATTAGTTTCATTAACTATTCTTTAAGTTTTATTAGTATGGATTTTCGATTACAAGGAATTAAATTGAAGCCCAGATCTATTTCATTATTGACTAGAAACCTGTAGATCAAATTGTAAGAACCATTACTGCTGTGGAAATACAAAGTGCTTAATAATGTTATTAAAAAAAAATCCAAGCAACTTGGGCTATCTCTCTGAGTTTCCACCCTTCACTTTTTGAAGATGGAGCAGTTACCTAAAAGAGGTAGCGGCCAAAAGTTGTTCTCATCATGTCCATAGGGAATATTGAGGCCTCTGGAAGCCTGATTCTCAAACTCAATTTAGTTCTGTTTATGTGGCCAACACTTGAATTCCTGTTTGTAGGAAGGGTGAAGCTGATGTCTGGTCTTTGAAATGTGAGAGCCTACTTCTGTAATATTCCAAGAATCTTTTGTAAAACTAGTACATTGAAAGACTAGGTTTTATCTCTTCAAGTCAGGGCTTTAAGGTTTTTAACTGCTAAAATCTTTTTAGTGCTACTTTGCAGAATTGTTAATGCTGATTTATCCCTCAGGAAATTATTTCTATTTTTGGTTTCACAGTGTGTCAGGAGAATGTAGATATAAAAATAGTAAAGCCAGAAAGCACAGCTGTTTCCACACACTGAAGTTTTCTCTTTGAAGTACTTACTGAAAAAAGATTATGCCAATAAACACAGTAATCCTTCTAGTTTATTGTAGCTAATCAACTTTGGAGCTTGCAAGGGAATAGGCTTTTAAACTGTCTGTTGAATGCTTCAGAAAGGGGGGCAATATCAGGTGGTTGTATTGAATTCTTTCCTTTCTTTTGCAGAAAGATTCAGCATATTACTATGGCTATGTGTATTTCAGACAAGTTCGAGACAAATCATTAAAAAGAGGCTATTTCCAGAAGGTAATTTCAGTTCTTTTAGGTAAATATTAATTTGCAAATTAATTATTTTTCAGTGACTGCAGAGGAACAGGAAAACTGTCTTGCTCTCTAACTAAATTAGTTATTAATTTATGTTAAATTGGTCTAATTTTACATCAGCTGTGCTATGTTCCAGCTCTACTGTCAGAAGAGATAGTTTTGTGTCTGTGTTTAAAAACAAAAAGTTGGGAAGTTTTGGGGGTTGTTTGCAGTTTGTCTGTAGTCAGATGTGTCGTTGGCTTGCATATGTGAGAAAAGTCACACTTGGTGTTGTCTGAGGGGAACAGGTGCAGTAGAACCGAGGGGTAGTGTTAATTTGAAATTGTGTTTCTGTTTTGTAACTCCTTATTCCAGTCGCTGGTCCTCATCAGCAAGCTGCCTTATGTCCATCTCTTTCGTACCATGCTCAAGCAAATAGCGCCAGAATATTTTGAAAAAAGTGAAGCTTTCCTGGAAGCAGGTACTGATCTTACAATGGAGCTCTTACACTATCACGTACTTGTTCTGGAGAAATAAGCAACACTGTCGTGTTCTAGTTTGTGGTTTTGTCTTCTTGCAGGGTAGAGGGTTGAAATTTTAGCAAACTGGCTTGACTTCTAGATCACTCAACAGAGCTAATTGAATTCTGGATCTTCCCTGGGAGAGTTGGAGGTCCTTCCTGAAACACATCTAGGGTTGTGTGTGTTTCAGGACCAGCTGTTGAGCACAAGGAGCTGATGGCAATCCTTAGTTTGCACTCTTTGTTGCCCAAGTCCTTTTGGGCAGTCTGACAACTTTTGCTAAGCAACTGTACAAATGTCATCTTGCTTGAGGTTTGTTTTTCTTTGTGTGTGTGATTTGTTTGTTTTTTGACCAAATGGAAAAAGCAACAGAGCAGCACTGGTAGCAGGTGCCTCAGTCTTACTGCAGAGCTGAAAGAGCTGGAGAAGGACAAATAGGAAAGTTATTTGCTCTTTGCCTGAAAGAGCTCTGTTCTGTGTACTGTGCCTGCCCCATCCAACTTTCTCGCTTTTTTGCTTTCACTGAGCAACAATTTGCATAAACCATGAAGGAATTGCATTTTTCAATCACCTGTTTTCGTGGGAGGTTGTATTATGAGCAAAATAATCAGAGACTATGAGAATTATGTATTGTATTCATAATGGTTTACAAGAAAATGCTGGAGAACTTTCTAGCCAAGATAGAAGCCAACTTTTTTCTTAACAGCTGGTATTTATTGGTTCTGCAGTAGTAGCCAATGTACATAAATGTAGGTGTTCTTTTCAAAGTTTTTTAGTACGTACTTTCGTGGTTTTGCAGATAACATTTCTTCAACTAATTGGAAGTCCTGTTGCTACAAAAAATGGAAGACCAGAGAACACTGTTTTCTTGAAATTAAAAACTTTACAGTTCTAATGGAATAATACATAAAGAATGTCTGAAAGGCTGTAAAACTTATTTAGTGTGATCCAGAGACAAGTAGAACAGCTGTGGACTATTAGCACTAATTTAAAGTTGCAGTGTGCACAAAGGTGACTCTGTGATCATGGTTTATAGCTTACAGAAACTCTCATATTTTCTTTCAGTTTGTAGTGACGTTGATCGTTGGCCACCACCAGTACCAGGGAAAGTACTGCAGTTGCCGATTATGGGTGTTATAATGAAGGTAAGTACTCCTGCACTTGCTCTTCTCTGAGGGTGTTTTCCCCACCTTTTACTGTACAGGTCCTCACAGCCTTGTGCCTTGTTTTCATTGTCCTGTTCTTCCAAACAGGAGTTTACTGAGAGCAGTAAACAGATGTTTACTGCACTCAGAGTGAAGGTCTGGAAGATCCTGATTCAGTGCTTTGATTGGGGGGAGGATCTTTTATGGTGCTTAGGTTAATTTTTAATTTTTGTAGATACTAAAAAGCGATGTTTCAGTACAACTACTAATTGCAGTGTCTGTATCATCCCTCTGCAATTTGTATTCTAGGAGACTTTAGTGCTAATTATATTTGTCAAATCAAACGTAAAGTAGCACTTGAAAATACTGAGAGTTAAGTTCCAGTCAAGCAAATTAAATATATTGATGAAAATCATTCTCGTTCCTGAAAGTGGACAAGTAAAAATCATTTTTGGCCCACACAGCAGAAATAATTGCTTGTGCTGTTTATAATTTTCAATGGCAGTGAAATATGTCTGAAGAAAACTATTAAAGAAGTTGTATTTAGTGCATGGGGAGGAAGTGTAGAGCTTAAACAGTGGTTAAGAACTGGGCCACTGGGAGTCGTAACATCTCCATATGAAATGCCATTAAATGGGTTTGATGAAATTGGAGGTTACAGCCAGAAGTACCTTCTCAGCAGATGCTCTCAAGTTTATGGCCAGACGTATGCATCACCAGGGAGAGAAAGAAGTTTCTGAAGCTGTTCTGAAAGCAGAAATTTAATAAAACAGTTCTGGGTGCTGGATGATGAGGAGTGTCAGATATATCTTGTTTGGGTATTGCCTGCCTTTATCTCATAAATAATTCTTACCCATGAGAGCTGAAATTGCATTCCTAAACTGAGTAAAACTATAATTACTGCCCAGTGATATTGTGTCCCTGTTTTCTTACTCTGCTTGGGCAGTTTTAAGTGTTGTGTGTAAATGATATCCATTTGTGCATACCAACCTCCAGTATGACCACATTTCTAGTACTCAGGACTTACAGATGCAAACTGTGAGACCAGAGAAGTATACTTGTGTTCAGACTATTTGGATTCTGCCTCATTCACCAGAACATCTTAATGTTTTAGGAGAGGATTTTTTCTAAAAGTAATTCTGTACCGTTTTAAACCCCCAAGACCTTATTTCAGATCATTCTTTCCAACATTAGAGGTATTTTAATTGAAATTACAGTAACAAGTTTGACTTATTTTACCAATAGTCTCTTTTTTAACTAGAGTGTTATTTTCATATTCTAATATTCAATTTGCAATTGGAAATTCTGTAGGTGGAAGTTCTGTAAACAAGCATCATGCTGCAGTATATCCTCTCTAAATATTACAAATTATCTCTAAGTCAGCATTTTAAGTATCTGCTGGATTCAATACAGGGGAAAATAAATCTTTCTTTTTCTTTCCAAGTTGCGGATTCCAACATATCGTGACAAGCCTGGAACAACACCGATAGTACAGAATATGCACCAGGTAGAGATTAGATACTGATATTGTATATAAACCCAGACAAAGCTAGAGATGTGCTTTCATTCTTTTACTTTAAACTTGTTAGAAAAGATTGGTAGCAAATTGTCATACACTTTGATAATAATGAAATCCACAGTCTTTGAAACTTTGAATGGAGGAGTCCAGATCTGGATTCTTATAGAAAGGATATTCTAACCCAGTTACCCTAAGCAGGGATAGATATCCAGGTCCTGGAAGAAGATAGTTGGCTGAAAAAATTACTAACCTGAACAATCTTTTAATGTTTGGATAATTTGGGTTTTTTTGAGGATGAATCTAGAATTAAAAGTCTTTAGTCATAGGAGATGGTTATTAAACAAATCTGTCTGTGCTTTCATGTGCAGTTGTTTAAAACAGCTTCAGTATTTTATATCTTTTCTGGACTGAAAGTCACATGCCTGTAAGTGGGGGGGGGTGTGTGTCTGTCTTGGGGGATATCTTGCTCATGGAACACAAAGGTAGTTGTGGAGAAATGTGCTATATACTGCAGCAGTACATAAATAATTAGGCTATATACTGTCTACTGTCTGTAAGCATTTAAGGGAAACCATTTCATTTAATACCTAGGTGTTCTGATGACTAAAAACCAAGCATTGCGATGTCTTTTAGGCAGATGCTCAGATCTCCATGGCTTTACCGACTGTTCATGAAGTAGATCTTTTCAGGTAGGAGTTTGGGCTGATCTATTCCTAGTTGTGAATTCCCACGTTTTTTGATTATGACAGTTCCTTAACATGTCTCATTGCTTGTATGCGACATTTATCATGTTGGTTTTAATATTCTTTTTCTGTGAAGTTTGCCAAAACACAGTTTGGACAATATACAGGCTGAAACTGCAATAAATGAGCAAGTTCATTAAATGTTCCATTTTACAAGAGTATTTTATGTTTTCAAATTACTATTAAAATACTACTCCAAACTTCCTTTTTATCCCTTTATTAACCAGAAGAAATATGTATTTTATGATGTCAAATGTATTAAAATACCTCAATCTGTTTTTAGGTGTTTCTGTCCAGTGTTCTTTCACATTCAGATGCTTTGGGAGCTGGTGCTGCTGGGAGAACCACTTGTTGTGATGGCACCGTCACCAGCAGAGTCTTCAGAAACTGTGTTGGCCCTTGTTAGGTAAATGTAGTACAGCTTCTTAACTAATGTTAAAGGGAGTCAGTGTAACATTGCAGCTGAGTGGACCTTCATTTGATCTCAGTGTGAAAAAGCATTACAAAGTTTAGAGTTGCTTGTGTCTTTCATGAAAGTTTGCACTGAATACATAAACCAAGCTCATCCTCTTTGTACCTTGCAGCTGCATTTCACCACTGAAATACTGCAGTGATTTCAGGCCATACTTCACCATCCACGACAGTGAATTCAAAGAATACACAACTCGCACACAAGCCCCGTAAGTAAATAAAACTCTCTGGGGAAGATGTTGCTCAAAACCACTTCTAACCATAAATTAGGATTAAAATACTGTTAACTATTCTGGTTTTCTATCATTAGAGAATAAGGTTTAGACTTTTTTTTGGTAAGATTTATCTTTCAGTGTGCAGTAAACAACTGATACAAGTTTTCATTCCAGTTAGATAGGACAAAGAAGTTATGAAACAATGCCATAATTAAACTAGGCTTGAGCTTCACTGGATACTTCTCTACAGAATGAGTCAAACTGCAAGTGTGAAACCAAGAAAAGTTCTTGCTTTTCCATAAGGGTTTGTCTGTGCAACACCAGCTCCAGAGTAGCTCCTTGGAAATTCTGCTGTAATTGTTTTAGTTTTTAATTAACTGCAAAACAAAGTGACTTGTAGAATCCAACATCCATACAGCTGTTTTGTAAAGCTAAGTCAGTTGGTGTCCTAACTGAGACAATTTAAAAATCAAATATCTCTTCACTAAATTTATTAGGTTATTATTGTAAATAATTCAGAAATTAAGCTTATTTTTTTTAAGAATGTGAATGTCCAAAACCAGTGATGTTTAAAACTGCTTTAAGGACACATTTTTTCCTCTTTATTTCTTTTAAATCCTGCTCTTATTTTGAGAGCATATGCCTCCAGTATTTCTTAATACATGTTAGTTAAATGTAGCTTGATTTGGGAATGGAGTGCATATGCTAGATTCACTGATCTTTTAATAGATAAATTTCTTCTAATATCAGAACAGGCAGAGGTTGTTGATTTGGATGTTTTGTTTGCTTTGTTGGTTTTTTTACTGTAGTTTTCCTCTCAACTGATGTATTTCCAGAGATAGAGCAGTGGAAAAACACATAAACATAGGCAATATGTTTTAGATTGTGTTCCATGGGAATGGTTATGCAGTATGTAATTTAGTTTCTAAAAATAATTCCAGGAAGAGTTTGGTTAAACTGCATGTGTTTCAAAATTGCATCCACTGTAGCAAAATAGAAAGGTTGGTCACTACATGGATTAGTATTTGAAATAGAGCTGAAATTGCTCTTTCTTATGGAAAACAAACAGTTGGAAAAATTGGAAATAGGTTTTTAAAGCCATGGATCTAAGAAGGTGAAGAATCCAAATGATGCCAATTCTGTGTATTTTATTACTTTAGTAAGAGGGGGGCAGGGAAACTTAAGGATAGTGTACAGAAAGTGTTAAATTTTGTGATTTTTAAGACCAATCTGACAAAATGATAACTTATTTTTAAGATGGCAGGTTCAGTGAGACTTGTTGCTATATTCCTTAGCTGACGTTTGACTGTAAAATGGGTGGAAACCACTATATTGAAAAATATGTTCCTATGTCATCATATCAGTGCTATAAATCCCAAATTCTGCAGGCCTATGCTGTAGCAGCAGCCCTGTGCTCTTATTGCCTCTTGTTCCCTGGGCGCCCCTGTGCACCCCCCAAGCCAGATGCCAAGCACAGAGCAGACAGAAAAATCTGGCAGGGTGTGAGCTGGGGCATAGTGCTGTTAATGTGTTTGTGCTGCATCACTTGATAACTACTGCTTAAAGCAAGTGGCATATTAAGTGTCTCATTTTCTTAATGACGTGCACATTCAAGCACTGAGAGTTTGTTACAATCAAACCTTGAAAAGTAGCAATTTGTCTTTCAAATATGGATCAGATTCCTGCTCATTAAAAAAAAAAAAAAAAAACAACAAAAAACCAACACATCACAAAACTCCAGTAACAGATAATGCCCTGTTCTCGCCATTGCAAATGGGCAGAATTTAGCCAAGTCTAAGCAGATGATGTAATTTTTATTCTTCACTCCCATTTGTACTTTAAGATGCCTCTGTCTTATTTTCTAAAACTTTGAAACTTTGATAAACATTTGTGCTCTTATGTGCAATTTAAAATGTTTCTCTTAAATACCAAAGGAAAATAATTTCAAATTAAGAATTTAAGTTTACCTTTTGTATTTGTTAGGGCAAAAGCTGTTGCTGTTGTATTTTAAACATTGTCATTATTTTTCTAGGCCATCTGTCATTCTAGGGGTGACAAATCCCTTTTTTGCTAAAACACTTCAGCACTGGCCTCACATTATCCGAATTGGAGATATCAAACTTCCAGGTAAAATAAAAATATCTTTTACAATCCTGTGTGATGGGATCTAACTGTGTGCTTATTTATTTACAAACATATGTAATTATGTTCCATTAGTTTAGTTTAATGCTAACTAAATTTTCATGGATGTAAATCTGTCAAGTGAAATTAGAATCTTGACTTCTCTATGTCTTGTCAAATCTAGTATATTAAATGCAAAAGGTAGTAATACTCATTAGTAATAATGTTCTACTTTTCACAGAGTCCTGATTTTGTATCTCTACCAATAAGGTATTAAAATAAGACATAATATATTACTGATGTTAATTTTAGTGTGAGTAGAATGTAATAAATCAGTCACAGCCAGCACAGAACATAAGACCTGTGTGAAAGCTAAGTTTGAATGTTACAGTAATATAAAAAGTTGTTGACAATATTTTGATAATATATTTCTAATTTGGCAATATTCCAGTAATTATTAATTGTTCAGTCTGGATGATTTCCTTACATGATTGAGTAGAATTTTGATGTAATCTTTGTATAACATGTCAATTGCCAGCCTGTAGTAAAATACTGCACCACTCTAATTATTGTATGAAATTCCTGAATGTAGCTGTTTGCTGTGACAGGTTCACTATGCTGTTCTGACAGTGGGAATGCATAAATATGTAGTTAAGATAAAACACCATAAAATTAATTTTTGCAGAAGAAGTTAATTTTAATTTCTGAATACACTGAATTAATTAAGGATTACATACTGTGTTCAATATAATTAGGCAAGGTTTTGCTTTACTTTAAAATACCATGTCTGTCTATGGTCAGAATACCTGTGGGGGCTTAGGGTAGTGTGGGGAGGAGTTACTTCACTGTTGTGTAGTTAACGTTTGGATAGTAGACTCTTAATTAAACTCTGAAAAGCCGTATAAACAGGTGGCCTTCAAATCTGATATGCAGCTTTAAGTATGAAATTGTAGTTCTGATGTAGTTATGGGAAATGCTTAGTCAGGAAGTTCTAGAGATGTATCTGTCTGACCTGTCTTGAAAAATGTATATTTTATTTCTTTAGGGATAAAGAGAGAGCTTCTGATTTTTTTGTTGTTGTTTTTTTTTTTTTACATTTTCCCCCACTCTGCAGTTTCAATAGCAATTTAACTGTTTCTAAAGTCAAGCATCCAAATAGATTTAGGAGGAAGGTTCTGCTGAGGCTGCAAGACTGATAACAGGATTTAGGGTTACTGGTTGGAGCAGGATAAATTGGAAAAACAAAACAAAAGCCCTTAGTATGGCCTATGACAAAGGAGGCTTAAATTAATTTTCTTACAACACTAAATCCGTGGCTACTATTTTATTTTCCTCTATACAATTTTTAATTTTGCCAAGGTACCAAAGATTTTTTCCCAAAAGCATTTACACTAAGGGGAACAAAGGAAGATGGAATAAAAATATGAAATTAAGAAAACAATTATTCACTGCTATATATCCGTATGTTTATTTGGCTTCTTGGATTTGGAAGGTCATCCTTTGGCTGGTTTTGTTTGTGGGGTTTTTTGGTTCATTTTTTGCTTGTTCGTGTTTTTGTTGATTTTCAGGTATTTTGTTTGGTTTTTTCTTTTCAACAAGGAACCCTTATATAAAGTGAAAAGTCTTATTTGCTGTCGTTCATGTGTGTTCTGGATATGTACTTGGATTCTTGTCAATGCTTCTAATGTTTTTTACAATATTAGATAGGCTTCAAGTAAGATGACTTTATGTGTTTTGGCAGGTGAAGTTCCAAAGCAGGTGAAAGTGAAAAAACTGAAGAACCTAAAAACTTTGGACTCCAAACCTGGTAATAACTTCAGAGTTAAATTGCCAGTGTTACGATTTTGAAAGGCATACCTCATTTCTCCTTTGGCTATATGCTGCTTTTTTTCTTTAGGTGTTTACACCTCTTATAAGCCATACTTGAACAAAGATGAAGAAATCGTTAAGCAGTTGCAAAAGGTAATGGTGCAGGTCACTTCTTAATGGAAACTGGTTTGTGTGTTTTGTGTACTGTTGTACAGTGTTTTCATTTAAGGCTGCACTTTGTGTAATCAAAATGAAACTGGATTCTGGTTCCTTTGCCCCAGTCATAACTAAATAGATTGATATACACCCTCATTGTAGAAGGGCTGCTGCCTTGTTAGCAGCTTCTATAACCATATGAATGGTAGGACTCAATAAATTAGCTTAATAGTTTAGAGGATTACAAGTATTTATCTGTTCATCTGTTGAGGTTTTCCATCCTCTGCCACCCGCAGTCTCTTTGGTCTAAAAGTCTCACACATGAGGCATGTAAGACTCAGAGCTACCAAATTTTAACTGATTTGCAAACAGTTGTTTATAGAAACGTTTCTTTCCTTGAGTTTCTTTACATGAAAATAAAAAAATCAGTAATTGCAAAGACAAATATTTCTTTACAAAAGGACTTGATGCTACTGCTTTCCTTTCCAGGTTCAGGGTAGGAGGTGCTGTGTGTGGGCTTATGGCAAATGAATACAGAAACACTGGAATAAATATTCATGAAAAGTAAACCCACCACAACTACCTACATACTTTGGAGTAACAGACTGACTGTGTTTTGTTGTTTTGGTTTTTTTTAAGGGAGTACAACAGAAACGTCCTACGGAAGCACAGAGTGTGATACTTCGGCGGTATTTCTTGGAATTGACGGAAAGTTTCATTATTCCATTAGTGAGTTCTTAGACTAATTGAGTTTTTACGTAAGTAACAAGGAGTAGTTTTTCTGGAGTTACCCTAAGTCCAGTAGCTCTCCAGTGTACCCTTGGAATCAAGCCTGGGTCCAGTACTGGGTCCAGCTGGCGAGGCACAGGTGCCTCCTGCTGTCACACCTGACACTTGGCCATGGCCCTACTCCCTGTGCCTTGGACACCTTGGGGCTCTGGCCATGCCTGTGCCAAGCCTTGCTAGAGCAGAGATGGCCACAGCTCAGACAGTGTTCCGTGGGTTAGTTCTAACTCTAATGTCTGGGTGAGGGACTCAGAAAATCTCTTCCAAACACTTGATATGAAGTGTGGTTGCTGTTTGGAATCACCCATGATATGAAGGTACCTGTGGACTGTTCCCAAAGGAAAGAGAGATTGTTTACCAGTGGCTGAAGTTCAGGATATAGATATTCTATGTGTATGTTTGCTTCCTGTCCTTCTTTGCCTCATGTCCTTCTTGAACTTTGCTGCCTTAAAGTTCTGGAGTTGGGAAGTACAATCTGTATAAGATAAGCTCCTTCTTGTCTTCTCATGTGGTAAATACGCACAACCGCACCCTGTACTAACACTGAGAAGAGAAAATGCTGTGGTCACAACCAATAAGTAAACACACATGTGGACTGTGTATCTTTAATACTGGTTATGCAAACAACCTTTCCTTTTCCTTTCCCCAGGAACGTTATGTGGCAAGCCTAATGCCTTTGCAGAAATGCATATCACCCTGGAAGGTAAGGAAGTATAATTTGAATGAGGTGGAAATTGGTGATCGGAGAAATTAAGGTCTGCTAATTTTTTATTTTCTTTCTTTCCATAGAGTCCACCACAGCTGAGGCAGTTTAGCCAAGATGACTTCATGAAGACCCTGGAAAAAGCAGGACCACAGCTCACCTCAGGTTTAAAGGGAGATTGGATAGGACTTTACAGGTAATTTATTTCATCAGCATAAAAAATTATCTAAATTAAGACACATCAGTAGTATTAATACTGTTTTTTTCCTGAGCAAACTTACAATCAGGATTGATTTGAATAAGGCTTTCTTTTAGAATATAAGAAATTGATAGTACTAAGTATACTTTACTTGCCTAAATCTCTTTCTCTGCTAACGTTACAGGTTTCTGTAGATTATTAGATAGTGTTATTTGTGGTTTTATATCTGGTCCTAGCTTGATTCCTCCTTCCAATAAAACACAAAGATAAAAATTAGGCTGTTTCAAACTGAGCCTTGATTTTTTTTTTTTCCTAAAATTTCCTAATCTTTATTGTGTTTCAGACACGTTCTTTACCTTCTTTTCTCAATCCTTCTCTTAATTAATAGAAGCACCTGTTAATCTCTACTTCAGAATATTACATCTCTTGGAAAGTAGAGAAAGGGTTCTAATATCTTCTTCAATCTCAAATATAATTACATTTGATGATGTAAAAAACCCTGTTACCAAATTGTACTTAAAATATAAAATGTATTTTTCTTTGGTGTTTTACCAGGCATTTTTTGAAATCGCCAAACTTTGATGGTTGGTTTAGGAGCCGGCAGAAAGAAATGACACAGAAGTTAGAGGCCCTTCATTTAGAAGCACTCTGTAATGAGGTTAGAAAAATGTGTGCCTATGATTATATTTATCATCTTGCAATAAAAATATATTCTCCCACAAGTCAGTTTTACTCCCATTTTCATAGGTTGAACGTGAAATTTTTGACAGTTTTGTGAATTCTGATCTAGTAAAACATGAATTTGTTAAACAAGTACAAGCTAGAACTAACACAGCAAGAGAACAATATGAAATACAGTTCACTTGTCATAACTGTCATCGTTTGTAAAACATACCTTTAGTACTTTTTGGTTTGTTGTATATTTTAAAAATCAAATACACACACCCACCCCCCAAAAAAAGCTTTTTCCTCTTATTTGGTAATATTATTTTGTTCAGCTTCCATCCTTGGCATCCTTGACAACATACTTTCAGTTGTGATATAGTTCGTAGCTTTAAAGGTAAAAATTCAGCGAATTTGACATGCTAATTGACAGCTAATTAGACATGGTTAGTAAATAAGCCTACAACTGATCCACAGTAAGTGAAAGCTGAGAAATGAAATCTGTTTATATATAACAAAATGCCACATAAATATTTTTATGTTGTAAGATCCCTTCCTTAATTAAGAAGCCAAAGTGGGTATCAATATAATTTGAGTTAGAACAACCGATAAAGGAATTGCAAGAGGAGAAGACATTGTACAGCTAGAGAGGGAATAGGAAGAACAAAAATAAAGGAAGGCAATGCCA
Organism: Corvus hawaiiensis; assembly: GCF_020740725.1. Classification (NCBI taxonomy): domain Eukaryota; kingdom Metazoa; phylum Chordata; class Aves; order Passeriformes; family Corvidae; genus Corvus; species Corvus hawaiiensis. Next base: position 15,274,873 of record NC_063223.1, read on the forward strand.
CAGCTTTAAAACAAGCAAACAAGATTGCTCTGGTTATTTTTCAAAAGCTATTTGTTGTTATCCCTTGCCTTGTCAGTTCCCAAACAGTACAATGTAGCAAATCCAAACAGATTGTTCAAACAGAGCAGCCCAAATAATTTGCAGGTCAGTTATACAACACAGACTCTATCTAACTGTATTTGACATTGATTTAATCAAAGAAAAGGAAATGTGTTACAAATTTATTACCAATTCTGCTTCTTTATTGTTTTTTCTTTTGATCCACAAAAGAAATGTTTCCCTGTACATGAACAAATGTCTTTCATAGGTGAGTCATAAGGGGGTAGGGGAACAGAACTTCCATAAGAAAATTCACTTGATTGTATCTTACTAGTTATCAACTGTGATCTCCTTTAATGCCCTAGAAACAGTAAGCACTGCCCTGAAGTGCTTTAATACTGCATTGTGCTGGCAGTTCTGATTTGCTAATCATTCACTGCCATTTTGCATTGTAGATGCTCTTTTTCAAACTAAACCTGTTTGGCAAGACTTTTTTCCCCCTTTAATTTATTTGTATTGTGTTTGTGTGCAAGTTTGCTATTAGGTGAAGTACTGGGCAAACAGGCAAATAAATTAGATTTTGCAGCTCACAGTAAAGACAGTGCATGGGTAAAGTGAGGTTAGCAAATGGCATAGGAATAAAGAAAATACCTATTCTGAACATTAGTTATAGCTTAAGACTACTTTTGAAAATTACACATGTAACCATAAATATTTAAACGCTTAATTTTTTTTTAATTTTAGAACTTGGTTTTCTGGAGTCAGAAGCATACTGAGGTAGAAACGGTGGATCTTGTCTTAAAGTTAAAAAATAAACTGGTAAGTAACTGAATTGAACATGACTTAGCTACATAAAAGCATTATATAGTTGTTTTTTCAAGTACATAAATGAAAATATTCTTCTTGATGTAGGTAAAGAGTCAATCATTCATTCAGGCTTTCAAAACAAAAACAGTCAATTTCAGCCATGCCTGAAAAGTTATTTGGCTTTCCAACATCAGCCAGCTATGCTGGAAGCATTGTATTGCTGGGTTTTTTTTTAAATTAGCTGGAACTGAGCTGAATCCCCAGGGAAGAAGAAAACCAGATTTTCTTTTTATAACTGAAAGTCCACATCAGTGTTGCTCTCACTGTTGTATGATTGCTGAGAAAACCTGCTGTTGTCCAAACTCCTACTCAGTCAACAAATGAGGAATTCATTTTCCATATTTTCTAATACATGACTTCAATATTTCTTAAGGTAAACTTGCAATTTTAGTAGAAATCATGTTTTCTGGTATCTTTGCAGTTGCAGGCTGACAGAGAACATCTTCCTGTGAAAACTGACACACTGAAAAAGCTGCAGACACACATCAATGATATTATACTGGCGCTGCCAGATGACTTACAGGACATCTTGCTCAAAACTGGCACAACATGATTTCTACTGGGCTCTTTTGGTGCTGAAAACCAAAAGGCAAATAGTCTCACAGAAGACAGTGGATTACCAAGTTTGGAACACAGCTCTAAAACATTAACACTACAACTGGACTGTACTAATAGTATAGCCCACTATATCATTTTCACTGTTTTTTCCACTTCAATACCAATGCAACTAAAGGGATTCTTGTGTCTAATACTGTTTGAAATAAGTGCTCTTAAAGAATAATCTGTGGTCATATGAAGCTGTGCCACAGTATAGGACTACAGTGCAGTGCTGGCATTGCAGAATGTTTTCCAATTGGTGCTGCTATACCCAATCCTACTCAGGGGTAGGCAATATTGATCCTGTACTGTCCTGTTGATGTAGTATCTAATTATTTTTCTTTCTTTTTTTGTTTTAGTTTTTAGCTAGTGGTAAGTCCAACTGACAATTTGGTGATTTGGCCAGAATACCTTATAACTGAGGTATTTTACTAGTAAATCACAGCTTTCAAAACTGTTTAGGAACAACTGAAATTACCAGATCTGTTCTTAACTTTCTGCATTTCTCCTTCTTGTCATCTCTCCAAAATGATACTGATTTGACATCTCTAAAGAAAAGAAGGCAGCTGACAAAAATTTTCTGAAGGGAAGTCTCTTCCACTCAGTGTCAGTTATTAGGGTGCTCTTACATGCCTTAAAGTAATTATTTATTAATTTGTGGTTTTAAACTGTTGACATCCAGGATTTCAAGTGGTCACTTGTGTAAATGCAAGCATGTAGTGTTCATCACAGGAAATAAACACTGTGGTGTTCTAATAGGGATTTTAAAATCGGTGATTTGGGTAGAGTTAGCTGATACACAGTCTGTTTCGGTTGGACATCATACCAGTCAGCTCCTGTTATAATTTGTAACCTTATTATTTGTGGCTTACACTAGTCAAGTGTTTGAGGAGGTGATGAGACTGGAGGGAGAAGATGTTGGCTTCAGCTGAAAAAAGCCTCTGGACAGGTCAGACTGGCAAAAAAAATTGTAGCATGAAATTATTCTCGGTATGTGCATACAGCAGACATGCATAAAGAGTAATTTCCTCTTGCATTATTAAGCAACAAGAATGGGATGTTTATCTTCTTGAACAAGTTTCAGTGGTATATAAGAACTCAGCTGTTCCACATGTAGTGTTGTACTTTGACCAGTTTCAAGTACAGTAAATGTAATGCTACTGTGTACACACAGCATATACTTTTATATGTCAAGTGCATCACAGTTATTAAAAAAAACCACTCCGCTTTTAAGCGCTTGGATGGAATTTTTAAAAACTTATGACATAATCCTGCTATAAGAAAATGCTTTTGTATAACAAATATTTCATACCATCTTTCTAAAAATGTCTTATTTAGATATAAAGTGTCACAACTGTATTTTTATGAAAATAATGTATTTTAATACTGTTATGTTTTGTACACAATTACTCATGACCAAAAGTTTAATGTATCACATTACTTAAACTATACCACTTCAGCATTAATTGCTAACTTGAAAATTTTTTTTTTGCACGTCCTGATGAAAAGCATTTTTAATCCAGAAATTATTAAGTGGCCATTCATATCCTAAGTTATCTTAAATATTTAACCTGGAGCACTGTATAGTTCCATGTAAACTGGTAACAACTATGATAACTAGCACATGACTGCAAATACGTATTTTTTTAAACAAAAATAAAAGAGTCTGATTTTTATTTTTTTTTCTTTGGAAGTTACCTGACTTAGAAAATGGGTGTGTTTGGTTTTTCCCCTCTCCTGTGTAAGCAAAGCTGTTCAGCTTGCAAAGACTGCTGCTTGATGAAGCTGTATGCCTGAGCTGACCAGAAATGTGATGGAGTAGTGTTGTAGTTTGATTATACATCATGGTTGGAATATGACAGAGCTGCAGGATCCTCAGCAAAGGAAATGGAAGGGCCTGGGTTTTAAAGCTAGTGTTCACTTCTAAAGCAAGCGTTTATTAGATTGTACTCAAAGCACTGAAATACTGAAAGGTATCTAGTAACAACTCAGACACAGTAAGAATAGGCCAGCTTGGAGATCTAGAAAGTAACTATCCTCAAGTACAGGGAAGCTTAACTTTCCTAGCCAAAAAAAAAAAAAAAAAAAAGCGTAAACACTGAATGCTCTGAATAGAAGATAGGTAAGTACTGGAAACCTAGAACTGCACTCTTTAGATTACAGCTTCCTGCTAGTTTTCGTAGTTGATCAGGATCATATTAACATCTTAGGTGTGACCTAGATTTAAGGTATGATTTATTATTTTATAAAAATACAACTTTCCATCTTAACACCAGGCTTTTGGTTCAAAAGAACATAATTTAGAACAAGATTTTCAACCTTACCCATTAGCAAAGCTGTGAATACCCCAGTCCTGGACGTGTTCACGATTGTGTTTGGACAGGATACTGAGGACCTAGTGTAGTGGAAGGTATCCTTGTCCATGGCATGGGGGTGGAATGAGATGATCCAACCCTTCCAACCCAGACTATTCTATGGTTCTATGAAAAGAACAGCATAAAGTGTCTGGCTTAGTAGCCAAATGTTAGGATCTGGTTTGGGAGTATCTTAATAAAGATCATTAACAATATTTTTCTTTAATAGAGGATAAGTAAATACCTTCTGTTACTAGACTGTTGACCCTGGCTTGGTTCAGTTTTACTCCCCTATTACCTCCCGGTGTCTGGTGCTCCCTGGCCCGTAGACCGAGGTCAGTTCGGTGCCACGCTCGCCCTGTGCTGCCGCTCGGGGCCGCGGGGGAGGGTCAGGGCGGGGTGAGAACACGGCCCTGCTGTGCCCGGGGTGCCTAAGAATCATTACTGTAGTAGTGGATAGAGATATACAAATAATAATAGTATAGTAGTAGTAACATATCACAGTGCTGCCTTTTGTTGGTTTGTTTTGGTTTGCTTTTTAGGGGGGGAGGCTGGGCTTGTTTGATTTTTTAAAAAATTATTTTTTTTTTGTCCCTGTCGCTATTGGGGTGCATTTGGAGGCGCCTTTGGAGGCTCTCCGAGGATTGTTTTCACCAGTCTCTCGCTGCGGGCTGCGAGCGCAGCGTTACCAGAGCTGCCCCGTGTCCCGGCGGCCGAGGCGGGGTCCGCCGCACCCAGCGTGCCCTGCGCGACCCGGAAGCTGAGCTGGGCGGGTGGGTGCGCCCGCCTACATCCCCCGTCGTACCCCGCGGCGCCGGCAAATGCGCGCGGGGCTCAGGGCGGCGCGGCGCCTGCCGGGAGCTGTAGTCCCCGCCTCGCCGGGGCCGTGTGGCGGAGGGCGGTGCCGCGGCCGGGGGATGTGGCGAGCGTGACGTGATCGTGTCCGCGTTGGAGCCGGGGCGGCCGCGGTGAGCGTGACGTGGCAGAGACCGAGCGAGGTCCCCGGTCACAGAGCACCCGCCGCCGCCGCCGGGCTCCCCTCGCGCGCGGAGGGATCTGTGCGTGCACACCGGCCGGGCCGCGCTCCCTCCCGCCCTCCTTCCCTCAGCGCTCCCCCGCCGCCGCCCAGCGCCGCCGGAGCCGCCATGGGCCTCACCATCTCCTCGCTCTTCTCGCGCCTCTTCGGCAAGAAGCAGATGCGCATCCTCATGGGTGAGGGACACCGCAGAGCCCGGACCGGCCGGGGCCGCGCAGCCGAGTCTCGCCGGACGGGGGAGGGGAGGCCGCGGGTCAAAGCGGGGGAGTCGCCCGGTCCCGGGCTGCGGGGCGCGGACACCGCGCTGTGCCCGTCCCATGGGCTGGGGGGGCGTTGGGAGAGCGGCGGGGACGGAAGGGTGAGCGGATCGGGCTGTATTTGCCCTTCCTTTTCTCCCGCCGTGTTCCCGTTCCCCTCCTTGCCTCGCCCGCCGCCCTCTGGTCCCGCCGTGCACGGCGAGGCCGAGCCCCGCTCCCGCACCTGCGCCGGGCCGCGCGCGGAACAAAGATGGAATTGCGGCCGGGCAGGGCCGGGTGTCCCCGGGCGAGGGGCCGAGCGAGCCCCGCGCCCCGGCCGTGCCCTCCTGCCCCGGCACTGCGGCTCTGCGAGCAGGATGTGACAAAGCCTGGTGTGTGCAGCACCAGGGGCGTAAGAACTGCCGTATAATGGCCGATTTTCGGCAGCTGTAGGGAGCTGTACTCTCTGTATCCTGACTCCTGTGAAAGGGCGTTTCGGTATAGCCTCTGTGGGCTATTAGTTCTGTGCCTCGTGTACAAACCCATAAAACCTTTTAGCTGCTCTTGCAGTACTTGCTTAATTTTACTGTCTCCCCATAATGATTTATTTTGAATATCCATTTATTTTGAAATTATCTGTTCCCTTGACACGGGCTGAGTAGGAGTTGGAGCCAGTGGCTCTTGAAGATTCTCACTTTCAGATTATAGTTCAAAAGGTCAAAGCCAGCACATACTGCATTGGTATTTCCTCCTCCGCTTTGAGTTCTTCCCTGCCTTCTTCCACCCACCTACCCACCCCTGCAAGCTTTATGTACAAACAGTTCTTAGCCTCTAAATTTTTCTCAAATTCTGTTACCAAAGTGAATGGAATTTAGTTCATGGCCATTGACTGAAGTAGCTTGTTGTAAGGAACTATATAAAGTGCTCATTTGGATATAGCCAGCAATGGGAGTGGGTTCTAACTGAAACTTCCTGGCACACACCCATCCCCAATGCTGCCCGGATATGCACAGCAGACACAGCAGTGCAGCTTTTTTTATTTATAATCTTTCAGGTTCTCCATATATTTTGTGATGGCAAAGTTTGTTATTGCATACCCAGTAATTTTTGTTGTACCTTATCTGTTTGAAATTAGAGACTCTCATCCATTTCAAAATAATTCCAATAATTTTAGTCTTCAAGGCTATTTAGTTCATGTGTTGGTTTCAAGGAGGTAATTTGATTGTCTCCCTAACAGCCAGACTCTTCATATGTCTCTTAATGAACGAAGTGAAGTCTTCAAGTGATCTTGACTGTAGGTTGTAGGATGAGACAGTCTCTGTGGTATTTGTAGTTCTCTTACATTCTGCAAAGTACTGAAAACAGGAAAGTGATGTCATACATATCAAAACCGCTTGCAAAGCTCTTCATTGGTAGGAAATTAGGTCAAATTTAGGTTAGAGATGGCTTTGGAAGGTGCACTTTCTAGCAGTTTGTTCAAATGAATTTATTTTTTTGTTTCTTAAAATTTTTGATTTTAAGGCCTTATATTAAAATGCGGGGCTGGATCAGAGCATGGGACAGCACCATATTTGTTAGATAGTATAGGAGAGTAAAACTTGGGGTATGTTGTGATGAGAGTGTGTTACAGGACAAACTGGATGATTAGAAGCAGAATGTTACACTGGATGTGACATAATTTGTGTATACCTGTAAAACAAAAAATAATCTCTTTATAGCATTCTACATCATATATCAGTACTTTGAGGAGAGACGTCTGAATGAAATGAATACTGGGATAGAATTAAAACTTTTCCTCAAGGTTATAATTTTTGGTGTATGGTTTGAGAATGGGCTGTACAAGGCCAAGCATTTAAGTTTCCATATGTAGAACACCAATTAAGAAATAACTTTATGAGGTAAAGTACTTAGGGGAAAAATATTATGTGAGTTGATAATGAACAGATGATTAATTTATAATTCTAACTCCCTTTTCACAGCTTTCTTTGGTTTCTGCAGAATTGAAGATAAATTAGAATTAATTTAGCTCCTAGAACAGACTTTGTGCTATTGAGTTCTGCAGAATTTGAGTATTTCTCATCAGGGACCATTACCAACAGCACTCACTTATCTGTTATGTTCTCAAACTCCATTTATGGTAATAGGTGGACATTTAATGTTATCCTGTTATGGAAATTTTGTTTTTTAAAAAATGTACTTGTACAATTATTTTTCAAAAACATTAAGTTACTGTTTGGAAGAAATGCTTGAAAAAAAGAGTCATGCATTTTCTTTATAAATAGGCATAACATGAGGGAAAAGAAAGAACTGTGGGATAGGGCTGAATGTCTGAAAGTCAGATTAGGCAGCTGGGGCATCAAGAGTAGAAACACTGAGTCCTAACCCTACATGCACCTGTCTGTGAAACTCTTCACTGATGGTCTTCTGTCCTTGAAAAAAAAAGATTTAAATTCATTGTGCACCTTCCAGTATCATAATTTAGTGTTCTGTATCTTGGTGTAGCTGTGCAAGTGTTAACTGACATAGCAACTACTCAGGAGTTTCAAATACAAAGGTAATTATTAAATACATTGGGTGGAAAATGTCAGATTCTTTGGGAGTTGTGTCGCTGTACAGATCATAACCATTTAGCTGTTTTTTATTTGTGGGGGTGTTTTTTTAGACAACTGTTGGTTTGCATGCTGTTGGCGTTCTATAGTTTTTATGAAGTTCTGTGCTGTGATAACAGAGGCAGCTTGATATTCAGCCACCAGTGATCAAAGAGGAAGTTGGTTAATGAAGGATGCGATGTGGTCAGGGATGATGTTCCCAGGGACAAGTGAACTAGAAGCTTGAGATTTAGAAACACAACTAACAGGCTGTAAATAAAACACTCTTTAAGAGGAGTAAAGGGCTTAGAAACACAGTGATTTTAGCAGCACATGAAAGCATTGTAGATATTTTTTTTCCAGCTAGAAGGAGAGGATGTTTGATTCAGTTTAAAGATAAATGGTTGCAAGTACAGGTCTGTGCTTCCCATCTGTACTTTATTGTAGTCTTGGTGCTTTGCAGTACAACTGCTGAACGTTAACTCTTCATCGAGTCTCGTACACCTTGGTTTTGACACTGGTCAGTCAAGCAGTAGAGTCAGTGAAAATATAGAATTGGAAATTTACTTTGTTTGGGGATTTAAGATGTGGCTTTTAATCTTGATGAAGTTTATGATGTGGCAGTAGCTCATAGATTTGAATTTAGTGTTCCAGTTCAAATGTAAACGTGTTTATTCTTGGATTACTAAAAGAAATAGTTACACTTCCTACCAGCTCAAAAGATTAAGTGTGATTTAGTGCTCTGAAATTTTTTAAAAGGGTGGTAAATTGCAAATTGGAGTAAGAAATATGAATGGATGCTTTGCTTTTCATGACTTGCTTCTTTAGACTTCATAGCATTTGCAGTTTGACCAAAAGAGGTGGTTTTGCAAATAGGGTCACGGTGATTTGCATAAGGTCCTTCCCTCAGTTAAGCTTCTGCCTCAAGTGTGACGCCAGAAGAAAACATGTATCCATAACCCCATAGCTCAGCCTGCCTCAGTGCAAAGTCCAATGGCTTAATCAAGAGTTGTGGGTAAGAGTGGATTTAAGCAAAGTCTCTGGGCTTTGTGCTTACATAGGCACTGTAGCCTTCTGCCAGCACCACTGAGGTGTTGGTGGGTCATGGCACAAGGGTAGAGTGGGTAACTGGGGCAATATTTTTGTAATTTAGAAAGTAGTTTAAAATTCTTGACTAGTTTCTAATTTCTTAACTCTGAGTCATGTCTTCAAATGGATCTCAATACCCCGTGTACATTCTTTGAAATTAGATTAGCTTTTTTCTTTGTCTTTATCTCTGTTGTTAGTATAAACCTCAAATACGCTCTAACAGTTTGTGTAGACAGTGGCATCTTTCTTACATCGTTAATTTTAACAGATCTTGTCAGTGTTTGTTATATTGATAACAGAGTTATTTTTTTGGTGGGGAGCAATAAGAGGAGAATTTTGAGTAGTAGTTGTAACTAATTGGTGGTTCACTAAATTATGTTATGTTTAATTTACTGGAAAAAAACCCTATCATATCATGTATGGGCATTATATGTTCCTATCAAGATCTAGGCATCCTAACAAGTGCTTACTTGAGGCTGACCTGTGTGAAAATAGTGTTGGGTTTCAAGCATTGCGCTGTTACAAACATTGCCTTTCAGCATAGATGGAGTGTTTGAGGGTTCATAAGTTGGCTTAGAGGGTTTTGTAAGGTGACTTGACACTTCACTGGTGTGGGGAAAATTGTGGCATTTACAATTTTCATGACTTGCAAGTTCTTGTGTAACTTCTGCTGCACTGTGGCTTTTTTTTGTTCATGCTTGTGTGTGTTTCTGAAAGAAACCAACACTTAAACAACAGCAAACTTAAAACCCTTAAATTTCATTTTGAGTATTTGGGCAGTCAAGGAGCTTTGGTTTTGGTGGTAGATTCCCACCCCACCCCCTTTCCTTCATGCTGTCATGACATTAAGGATTAGAACAACTTTTTTTTTTTCTAACTTGCAATCACATTACCAAAGAAACTGCATTGGTATGTTTAATCCTGTGTGCACTATTAGAATATAGGACAATTATAGATAGGGTTTTTAAATTAGTTTGCTGCAACAGCAGTTTGTGCCTTGAGAAAGAGGAGGTTTTTCAAGAGTTTGGTTTCATTCTGAGTAAGTAGGTAATTTTGAATTCCATTTTTTTGGTGATTCTAAGGAAACAGTTGTATTATTAATAGGCAAGTCACCAAACCTCTTAAAGCTTAATATATTGCAGTTGCAGAGTAGGTAGTTAACTGAGAGCACTTAAGAATATGTATTATCCTTATAAAATGAGGATAGCATTTGGTTTCTTGCAAAAGAATTAATTCTTTTGATGGGGTATATTTTTGTTTGGACAAAATGTGATTGACTGTGTTAAGTTTCGCAGATAGACATTTTGTGCTGTGGTGTTTAGTACCTGCTGTTTATGGAGGTGCTTGTGTGCTAGGTATTGGGTTCTAATTTGAAGAATTCTATTCTGAGTTACACTTATGTGTTCTAAAATGCGTCACAATAAGCAGTTTCACAAATAGTTTTGGAAAACTACAATGTATGCATACAGTGTTGGTGATATGTTTCCAAAAAGTCTTTTGGGCTTGATTTTATTTTGTTTCTCAAGGATCACATATTTAATACCACATAGCTTATTTGGAAAAACATCAAGCTTAATTTTTGTTTTAGAAACAGAAGAGCAAATTTAAGTGCAGCAGATCTTGTGTAAAGACCAACAGTGGAGGCTCCTAATGGACGCATCCTAGTGCATCTCAATGTATAGAAGCGATATCCTGAAGAGAAGTTACAGCCCTTGGGGTGTATGTGGAGGGATGATGAGAGATTCCTTATATACGTGGTTTTGTCAGTGCTAAAGAAATGTTTTAGCAAAGGGAGGAGAGACTGGAATAAGGAACCCAGAAGTGTCTTTGATGGATAGTGCCAGCTTCAGTTGGTCCATGTGCCTGTGAAGCTGAACTTTGCAGAAGGTTGAGTAAGTGAGGCCTTCCTGAGCTTAGTGAAGTAACAAATGTGTGATCAGTTAGAAATTGTGTGCTGCTTGTAGATGACTGCTAGGCTTTTAAAATCTTCCTGATTTAGACAGAAGAAACTTCCAAAGTGAATGATAAAGCTTAACTAACACAAATACTAAGAAAGATGACTAGAAACTTGTGAATCCTTAGGTTGTGAATGGAAGTGTCTTACTGAGCTTGTTTTCTTCATGGCTTGTTCTCTCTCAGTGCTGGGTAGAGGAGGTGGGGAAAAACATAGTTTATCAGCAGTTAATTAAGAGTGTTTAAAAAGCTGGTTTTAGTAAAAAAACCCCTAGTACTCTGCATGTACAATGGCATGTTTTTAAATTAGCAGATTGTAGTTCAGTTTATGAACTAATTCAATTTTTCTCTTCCTTCTAGTTGGTTTGGATGCTGCTGGTAAGACAACCATTCTTTATAAACTGAAACTAGGAGAAATTGTCACCACAATTCCCACTATTGGTAAGATCACCAGTTCTTATAACTTTATTCTTGTTATTCTAAACCTGACAGGCTTCTGAAGGGTGCAGGGACTTCCTATCTTTGCTGTTAGAATAAGAATCAAGACAAACATGAACTGCCTGGTACTGCCATAACATAACTGTGTCAGACCAAAGAGACATCCTGACCAGAATCCGTTGTCTGACTCTGGCCAGTAGCAGATGTGCAGGAGGATAGGAACCGGATCAGTAGCACCTCTTCCCCCAAACACCATGAGCCTCACAGTTTGTGGCTGGAAGATTTGCTCAGCCACTTGGACTTGGATTTAAGTGATTATTATTTTTTCTCCCTTCAGTCAATTTTCTTCCTGATCCACCAATTCAATATTGAGAAGCCATTTTGTACATACTTGGGAGAAGTGTAGCTTATGAAGTATCTATCTTTAACATGGTTAGAATTATGTTTTAACACCAGAATTAAATATTCTAATTACTAAACTCCTTCATTTTTAGGTTTTAATGTGGAGACGGTAGAATATAAAAACATTTGTTTCACAGTTTGGGATGTTGGTGGTCAAGATAAAATTAGACCTCTTTGGAGGCATTATTTCCAAAACACACAGGTAAGAGTTCTCAGACGGCAGTAGTTAAAGACCTGTTTTGTAAAGCCTCATTGTGTTTTGTAGAGTATATATGGAAAGTTGTTTTCTTTCTTTCAGAAAGGCTCTGCACTAGAACCTGCAACTTCTGTGGGTACCCAGATTTTATTCTAGTTGAAGTTAGTTTACTCTAAGGGCTTCAAGCCTAGTTGTGAGTGTAGCCTCTCAAGGATCAAGTCCTTTAGGATTTACCAGTGTTCTGTAATGTGCCAGAGCAGCTGGTTTCTTGTGAGGAACTCTTAAAATATACGGCTTTTACTATGCTGTATCAGTGTCTTTAGTAAGCTGAGTGTCTAAAATATGATAAAAGATCTTGTTAACAGTTGATGAAAAAGTATCAGCTTCACCCTGATGTGACTAGAGTCAGTTTTTGGGACATAAGTGTGATTCCTTTGGTTCACAAGTAATGACGTAAATTGCTTAGTAGTGTCAGAAAACTTTTGGACTGGGTTTGTTTGGAGTTTTTTTGTGTTGAATATAGAATTGTTTCCATGATATTTGTGTGCAGCACAATGCATATGATTGGTGCAGAAAAATAGTGAGGTCTGGATTGACAAAAGGGACCTTGTACCTTATTGTTGTGAATAGAGTAATACTTAATTTCAGTTCCTTATTACTGTCCTGTTACTGAATACTTCTAAAAGACACATCTCTTTCATTGAAGAGAATGATAAAAGTAAGGTTTTCAGACTGAAAGGTTAAGAGTAAATTGTGTAAGAAGGACACTTGAATAACAGAGATGCTATTCAAAATACTGTTTGGTACAAACTTTTTAAAACAAATTCAGACATTCCTTTAACAGTGTGGGTTTTTTCAGTGAAATATGAGAAGTTGAAGCACTTGTGATTTTCAATATGATGAGTGAAAGGGGAGGGAGGAAGAGTTCATTTTTGTAATTTTGCTGCATTTTTTTCATAACTTTATTTTGAAGTTGAGACTTAGGTAGTTGTTCAGACACACATCATGCATTGTTTAAACAGAAATTTCTGTTAAATTTGTCCCCTCTCTTAGGTAAGCAATCACAATATTCAATATGAGTTTTAACATAGTGCTGCACATTTGCATTGGTTTTTTCAAATCTGCTAAACTTTCTACAGGGCCTCATTTTTGTGGTAGACAGCAATGACAGAGAGAGAATCCAGGAAGCAGCAGAAGAGCTGCAGAAAATGGTAAATATCAGTATCTTCTTGAAGTATTATTGTTAGACTGACTTTGTCCTATTTTTGGATGTTTGTCAGTTTCCCTAAGAGATTTAGGATTTAAAAGTTCTAGGGACTTTGTACAGTGCATATTGTATTCACGTGGTAATTCTGGGTCATGTAGTGCACAGAGTTGTAATTTCAACTCTGTAGAGAACTAATAATGTGTCAGAACCTTTCATTCATGAAACCTTGATAGATGCAGCAGAAAAAGAATTTGGGAAGAACAAATTGGTGCTAGAGAATGTTTCATCAGCAGGGTGCCCATAAATTTAAACTTTCTAAATTGAAAATTGTTTCCTTAATTGGAGGAGTTCTGTTGTATACTAGTTAAATTTCACTCAATACTTATTAGTGACTTCAGGAGCAAGAGTGAAGATGTTTACAACCCTTAAATCAGTATTTAGATTTTTTTAGTGTTTGTTGAAGTAACTGATATACTTAACTGAGGTAATTTAATAACATGCCTATATTTTCTGTTAGCTTCAGGAGGATGAGCTGCGAGATGCAGTGCTGCTTCTGTTTGCAAACAAACAGGATCTGCCAAATGCCATGGCAATCAGTGAAATGACAGATAAACTAGGTCTTCAGTCCCTGCGTAACAGAACTGTAAGTGCTAAACTTTCTGATTGCTGAACTCTTTTCTACTTCTATTTTATATCATAAACATGAATTTCCTCTAAGGGAAAGGGTAGTTTTCACCTCTTTCTGTAGAAAGATGCACATAACTGCTGCTAAACTTTATAACGCATAATTCAGGTCCTTGTTCAAAATAAGTGATTTAGAAGTATAATCCAGTGTGTACAGCTGTTACAGGTGTTTCATTTTTTACCTTTTTCTGAAAACATACAAATACTCCAGTCAGTCACTGAAATACACACATCCAGCATTTGACAAAAGAATGTGATGGGCTTTTCTGTTTTCACAATATTCTGGGAGAGCAAATGCATTCTGCATTCCCACTTCCAGGAGGAAATTAGGTAGCTTCTGAAGCGTTCGATTCCATCTGCTCAAGCTTTAGAGATGCAGGTTTGCTTCACATAAACCATCCCACCTTTTGTAGTCTCAGTGTTTGTATTGACACACAAAGATCCTGTCCATAGAAGCTGTTTCAGAGGTCCATTCATTTAGATAATTCCATGTCCACCTCCTGAAGAGCAGTCTTCCAGAGACAAGAAGTAGTTTTCAGCATTTAAACCAAATACAAGTTCTGTATTTGTTTCTTGGTGCCTTAAACTGTGTTGTAGCCTTTAGTAGGCCAACACTTGAGTTTCTGGATAATGTCTGAACCTCCTCTACCCTATATGTACTTCTCAAAACTTCAAAAAATACCATTTGTTCAATCTTGACCCTACTTACAGCACAAAACAGTACTGAAAGAACACTATTACAACACTAACACAGTTATAACAACACTAAAGAGTCTCACATACTGTCATAACTTAGCTTGCATTTTGTCAGTATTTAAGTTTAATTTTTGTGTTCTGCGTTAACAGTGGTATGTCCAGGCTACCTGTGCTACACAAGGAACTGGTCTGTATGAAGGACTTGACTGGCTGTCAAATGAACTCTCAAAACGCTAATTCCAACTGGATGACTCTTTCACCAGGGACATGTTTGATATAAGTGGTCTAGGCTTGTTACAACAAAATTAGTTTGCATCTTGGTTATTACAGTATCTGGAACTGATATTTGGGCAGGATATTACAGCGTTTCAACTTATTTCGTTGCCAATTATTGTTTACCGAGCTACATGTTGCAAAGATAGCAATATGCTTGGGTAAAAAATCTCCTTAACTTGGAAAAAGTGTATCTTCTGATTTTATTCCCCTTGTTAGCCTAAATGCCTGAGTATAGTTATTGTGACATCTTTAAGATCTGTTTTGAATACTCTTTGAGCCCCAATAAATTAATGTTTTAATTTTTTTTCTCCCTGCTACTCTTAGTTTACTGATGCCCTGTTTCATTCCTCAGACAGTCTGCTGATTTAAAAATGTAGCATTCCGTATGTATTTATTTCTCTCCCTTGCCAAAAAGATTTCCTAATACTGCTTGTTCCAAGCCAAGGAAATACTCTAAAACACTATACAAATCTACTGCACTGAGGAACATTTTATTAATCCTTGGGTTCTGTTAGCCCAACTTGCCTTTGTGTGAATTGGATTTGATGGGTAGAATAGTTCTGTGCTGGTTGCGAAGAGCTCATGTTGAGGTTGTTTTTAATATTCAGCAGATTGTCTTCCTTTATGTTGTATCTTTTTTTTTATGTTGCATGTTGCTTTTTGGTATCAGCCTGACTATTTTTGCCCAGTGTATAATAGTTCTGCTGAAGTTTTACTGTTTGTTGGTGAACATATCTTCATAAGGAAATTTTGGAAAATTCATCAAACTCAATGAATTAGTTTCTTCATAACCCACTTGGAATTATTCCTAATAAAATGATAAAATGTATAGTTCTGTGTATGCTCTTCTTGAGTCCTGAAATAGTTGAATGCAAATTATCACTTATTCTTTTTCCATATACTGAGCTTTCCTGCAGCTTGAATATGAACACCAGTCTCAGATTTTCACTTGTTTGGAGCTGTGTAGAGCAGGACACAGAAGGGAGGCAACCAAATTGTATACAGTGCAGTAGAGTAGCTGTCATCGGGGCTTACATAATTCTGTAATGTCTTTTGAAGTTGTAAACCTAAAATTCCTTTTAAGATGTCCAGATATGAAAATACTAACAGTTAAAAAATTGTAATAAAACAAATTCGAACTGCCTGAAAAGCATGCATGTCTGTTTCATAGTTGTATCTACATGTGAAAACCAATGTGGGTTCCAGTAGGAGAGTCACACGTTTTGTTGGTGGCTAGCTGGGAAGGTAACTTGAGTGCTTTTACAGGGATGTAGCAAATATTACAATAATGCTGATAATCGCCCCCCAAAATCTTCTCTATACAGCTGCTACTGTCAGCTTTCATATTTCTGTCCCCTTACACCTCTGTAGTTCAAAAGGCATAAATTAACGTGTTTTGAGGCCACTATTAATGGGTAGTTTAGAATCTGTTTTTCTGTTGCCTGTCTGCTGTATCAAGGCAAATATTGCTCAACCCTCCAGCTAAAATATGCTGTTCTATTGATTGGATGTCTTCAGGAACTGAAAGCATGATTCTGTTGCAGTTTCAGGCTAAGTGCTCCTCATTTTCCACCCAGGTCTGGTTACCCTTGCTACAAGAAATCCTGGTGATGAGGTCCAGTAAACTCAAGCTAGTTTTGGTTCAGAACACCTTCCTGGGCAGCTTCTGCTGTAAGTGAGGTTTAAGTTCTTAGAAGGTACTGTTACTGTGAACACAGCTGAGCAGGGAACATTCCAGAGTTTTTGAATACAGTAATTAAGTGTCTTCAAATGTGTAACGGAAACCCAGGAGACAGTGTAAGGTGAGAAGGGTTTTGCCTGCACCTTTAATGAAATGCTGATTACTTATTAACCCAAGCTGATACACCCATGCATTTGATCAGTAGCTGTTGATGTGCATATTTCTAGCAATGCAGTTCCTTGAGTTAAACCTTAAAAGGTACACCTTATTCAGAAGAGACAGCTTGTGCCTAATGCAAGCTGGTTTTTGTAGTCCCAGTAGGTTAAAATGAAACAATGCTTGTTACACAGTTAGAGGTAGTATTTAAATGAAACAGTAGATACTTAAATTAGGCCTATTACCATGAAGGAAACATTCTGCCTGGGAGACATTTAATTATTTAAATGAGTTAATATTCAAGTTTAGGTGAGCTCTGTTAAGCCACTATGCTTTTGAGTTGTAGCATGTGTATAAGTTCATATTTCAGAGTCACCATGTTTGGGTTTTGTATCAGTAGGTGTAATTCTGCTATAAAATGAATAATTTCTCAATGTCAGAAAGTAATTAAGATCTTCAGCCTCATTTAAGAGTGATAGAGTCTGCATGAGGGTTAAGGCTACAGCTTGCATGGAAATACAGTAAGACAATGTTGTATATCAGTAACAACATACAGTACAGCCCTTCTCGCCAGAGGAAGATGAAATTCCCTTGAGCATCCAATTTTTTCATGTCTGTTAAGAGTTTAGGTAGTAACATGGTTTGTCATTTCCCTATCAGAAGTCAAATACCTGAACTGAGCTGCTGTCCCAGAAGTTCAAAATCTTGAACAGGCATGAGACTGCTAAAAATGTGTTCCTCATTCACTGTAGTGACAGGAAATCGTGAGTTTCAGTAGCTGAAATTTCTCTTTGTAAACATCAGCTTCATATTCAAACAATGGGTAAGTTCTACTGCACTGGGGAATTAGTCAAGTAATATTTGTATATGGGAGGCTTTATTTCAGTGTGTCAGATGGCCAGCTTAACTATAGAGAGCAAAGTACTGAAGAATGAGTGGGTTTTCTTTTATTTGACCTTGGTGACAATTTATTTCTAGATTAAGTACATGCATGATTTTCATTTTTTTCATTGCTTACAGGAGTGGCCCATTTGTGTAAAGCACTGGTTTGGGTTTTGCTAGTAACAAAAATTCAGAGCCCAATTATTAGTCCCTTGTTAAGAAATCTTTCTAAAAAGGTTTGGACAAAGGCAGTTTGAGTGCAATATGATGAAACTTTGCACATCACCGTGTCCAAATAGTCTTTCCCACCCTTGTCAAGAATGGGGACTTAAGAAATTACATTCTGTATGCTGCTGTTGGATTTATGAATAAATCAGACCTGCCAAAACTGAAATGTTTAAGGCCTTTCCTCTTACTGGAGGAGCTGGAAGATTTGAAGCTATTTTCTTTTTATGCCAAGAATGTGAGAAACGAGGCAACTACACAGTTAGAGATGTTGAAAGCTCTGATGCCTTAGCACACTGGGTATTGTTCCCCTTGGGTTTTTCATACCATTTTTCTCCTCTCCTTTCTTCCTCCTTTTCTCAATCATATTTAGCATCACTGCTTGCTTTATCACGATACATGAAGGTACTTTACACAATGCTTGAATTATACCCTTCAAAAATAGCAATGACACAAGAGATGTGCAAGAATTCAAGTACTGTCACAGGAGGCTAAGAGACCCCTTTGTCTGGAATGGATATGGTCAGGGAAAAGAATAATAGGAGTTCCAAGTTACCAGACCAGTCTGAGGGATCTGGCAGAACTTGGTTTATTTTGTGTGTATCAAATACACAGGTAAACATTTCTCAATACCCAGAGCCTAAAAATGAGCCAAGTCTGCTGCCTCCAGAAGGCCAGTGCTTCAGTTTCCTTAGTTCTGTCATGTTATTGTGAGTGATGAGTTTGTCCACAGCAGGATCCAGCGTGAGAAAAGAAACTTCTCCCTCCTTAGACAACAGCCAGGCAGGAAGCAGCATAGTCTCTCTTGAATTGAATGAATCAGAGATGGGAAATTCAAGTAGAAGGCAAAGAGATTTTCCTTTTTCCTTAATGGCTGGTCTGAGGAAGTAGAGTAATCAAAACAAACAAATTCCACACACACTTACAAAGAGGCAAAGAAAATCCTACCCCATCTTTTGTTGTGAAGGGCATGGACCATTCCAATTGCTGGATGAGGAACAAATACAGGTGAGTTTAGGTTTATGAAATAAAATAGAGACAAGCTGAATGGGACTTCCACAAATGTGGGTTCTGGATGGGATTTAGAGAGGAAGAATTAATTGCTGGGCAAGGTCCAGAGATGTAGGAACAGCTAAGATGGGAGTTAAAATCACCATATGTGCAGTAGGAAGCACCATATGTTACCTCACACAGATGTAAATACAGCTTGGGAGCATGGGGCTTTGGGCCAAAGGTGTACTTAAGGGTTGTCTTTCACCCAAAAAACCCAGGTTTTTTGAACTGTGCCTCTCTTAATCTAAACCCTAGTGCTGCATTCTCATTCCAGACATGCTGACATGTTCCTGACAGGCTGCTATTGGCAGTCAGCATCTGCTGCTGCAGTTTCCTAATTAAAGGGAGGATACTGTGTCTGGAGATTCCCCACCACCAGCTCAGGGGGCTGAATTTCCTCCTAAATGTAGTAAAGGATTATCTGCTATGTGCAAGGGCCTGTTCCAGTGCCGTGTTTGTCCTCACCACTTGCTTCCTGCAGATTCCAGCTTCCCTGTGCGCTGCCTCTCCCTGCTCTGAAGGAGGAAAGAGGCAGCAGCCCGAGTGCCAGCACAGCGAGCAGGAGCGAGCTGCCGTTTCTTGGAAGGGAGGTAGAGCACCAGGCAAGTCTGTTCTCTAAACAGCTCCATCTTCTGGTTCCAGGGATAAGTTACATATTTTTAATGTTTGGGTTTGGAAAAGACAAAGTAACCCAGGTGTAATGGATTGCTACTTAAAAATGAGGAAAGTAATGTTCTTTCAAGTTACAAGGGGAGCTCAAGTAGCCTATGTAATACAATCTCACTTCCAAACTTCACAATTGCAATCTTACTGTTCCAAGTGACTGAGACATTTTTCTTGCCAGCCTACAAGCCTGCATTACTCAGTGGAATTTGTTATTTTTCCCTCTCAATTTTTTTCAGAGCTGGCAATTTGTAGGCCTCTATATTTCTGACTCAGCTGTAATGCAGTCATTCTCAATGTTTTCCCTGGTCTTGATACTGAATTTTTCTCTGGAACAGATCTTCCAATTAATCTTTCTGCCCTTTAAGATGCCATATGCTTGCAAATTTTACATCTTCAGGTGAAAGTGTTCCCTCCTTTACTAAATTAGTAAAAACTATTTGCCCAGATGGGGGTTTACAGCCTCCATTCTGTTTGCAAGATTTTCTCCTCACACCTCTATCTTGAAATTTAGTTGTGAATCACTGATACTTTTATTATCAACTTTGCGGTCTAGAAGAATACAGACATCAACTCATGCAAGACTGAATTACACTTTATTTTTAATTAGATTTAGAACAGTAACTGATCAAAGACCCCACCCAAATTATTTAGGGTTCAATTTTTCGGGAAGAATCCACTAGTGCAGTGATCTAACATCCTTCATTGCCACTTTTATTGCCACATTCCATTTTGCTTCCCTTTTGTATCCAAAGGTGCTTAGCTGAAGTGCTGACTTAACAAAACCAGAAATCTGAGGGTTTACATATAAGCCTGGCAAAGCTGTTGGAATAAATGAGGACCCTTTCATTGAGGTATTGTGTTATGTTTTGAGGTGGATCTGCTGGAGCAGGTTTTTGTCTTGCTTCAAGCTTGCATCACCTCTTTCTACCTCCAAGCCTGTATCTTGTTCTTTGGGCACAAATGGCTTTAAGGTAAGTAAGTTCAGGACATAAAGACCCACTAAAATGTTAATACAAACAAGAGAACTAAAGACCCTGTATTTTTAACAGGATCATGTCCCTGTTTTAGTTTGGTGTGGCATGAGCAGGAACAAGGAGAGCAGGATCAGGTAAGAGAGTTTGGGATAAGAGAGAAGGTTAACTGTTTATATTGCTGAAAAAAAGCTACTTGCAGAGGACATTCACATGAGCTCTTTAGCAACACAGGCTTCTACAGACTCAGAGTAGTGGAATTTGTCCATTTCCCTTTATCTGTGTGCAGAGTTGGTAATAAAATAGGGGACAGTTCATGAGCTTTGTCTTCTCACATCATGCTGTTTGAAACACATTTGGAGATTTATGGGCCTGTATCTTTTTAACTTTGTATGATCTCTGAAGGTAAACCTGCCTTGAGGGCTTTGCTACTGCAGTTACCAGCATCATGTCAGATGCCCAGGCACTACAGTAGCAAAACACAATAGTAATTGTATTGGAAATAACAGAAAAGAGCAGATATTTACAAGCTTCTACAAAGCACCACCCTTCACAGCATAGCAAGTACTATGGCAAGAGACAGCACCAGCAAGCCTCAGAAATATCCCACTTGAAAGTGGCTGCCTGGTTTGAGTAGCATTTAAACAGTTGAGTGAGTCCCAGCTACAACTACAGTGCACCAGAATGCAGGGGAGGTGAGCAGGTGTGCAAGTAGAGTACACAGCTTTTATCAACCCAGGCACACTTGTTTTGCCATTAAAGACACCAGTAACTAGAAAAGAACCCCAAACAACTGACAACAGTGACAGACAATTGATAAAGGGAGTTTTATTAGGTGAAAGAGGAAGATCTAGTGAATGGTTTCCAAATGCTCTTTGTTTCCTGTGGACTAATGATGCAGGGCAAGAAGCTTGTTAAATGATTAAGCCCCCTCCAACACATTCAGTGAAGGTATGGATAAAATACACTTCCCCACATTCTACAAAATAGGGAAAACCAGGCTATTTATAGGAAGAAAAAGTGCACGTAAAAACACTTAAAAAGTCAGGTTGTCTTTGCACGAGAGGAACAAAATACAACCATTGTGATAAAGGTTTGCAAGTCACTTGTGTTTCTTTGTAAAGATTTAGGCACAGATAGCTAATGCACCACACTATTCTGTATCTCTCCCCACCTGAAAACAGATGATATTGATAAAAAGCTCCTTCCCATCCAAAGCTGGTTGTCCTAAATTCCAGTATTTCTCTTCTTACCGATGACTCAAACCAAAAGGAGCAGATGTTCAAAGTAGATGCTGTTTCTTCATGTAGTCCAGTTTCACCAGGCATTAACATTATCCTCATTACCCATGTTACGTGGGCAGACAAATTCCTTCCAAATCAATTACAGCCTTGAATTTAACATGGTTGGCTATTGACAGTCTATTCACTGATAATTAAGAACATCTTTTCAGAAGTTGGTAGGTACAAGTACATTGTTCCTGCAACTTACCAAAAGTTGGGCCATAGTAATGGTAAGTGAACAAGACAATTTCTGAACTTAAATTATCATTACATTAATTACAGTGAAGTTGAGTCAACTAGATCCATTTGGGTTTGGGTTCTGTGTTTGGTTCTGAATTAAGCAGGGTTCAATGTGTACACTGTCTTACAAATCAGATTAAATTCATATTTTTTAAATAAAATAATTATTAATCCTTTAAAAACACCACTAGAAAGGTATATGATAATCCAATTTTTAAAACCCTGTCTTAAGTATATTTTTTCCCATTACCATATAAAAAAGGAGGAAATTGTCATGCAAATATTCTGAGCAGTGTCATAATATTCAGTAGAGCCATTAAACACATGAACTCTTCATTAATCGTCTTGGCTTTCCTTTTAGTAGCATACAAGTCAGGGTCTAACCTTAGCTCCCCAGCAGTACATTAAATTTAATTTCTTGTTTGAAAACCTCCAAAAGCAGCACGCCAGAGCTGCTCTATTTCCACTTCAAGTCACATATTAGTGCTATATGATCAGAAGGATGTGAAACACTTGGCAAAGCCTGATGGGTTGTTATTTCTTCATGACTTGGCAATGGAATGACTTGTTCAACCTCTAGAGCATTTTTGTCAATGAAAATGTAGTCCAGACATCCATGAAACCCACCAACATAGTTTGTATAAGCAGGTTCTCCACAAGCACTTAGCAGTTTGAAAGGATGGCTTAGAGACATACTGCACCTTTCTTCCTCGCCATTTGAGACCCAGTCTTCATGATCTTCAGCAATGCCACCTCTGCTGATAAAACTGTAAGTTCCTGACGAAGGTGTGCTATTAAAATCTCCACAGAATATGATTGGGATATTGGGATACAAGTCACATGCTACATGCTTGATGTGAGACATGGCTACAGCAATTTGGATCAGACGGATGTTCCCACCTAAGGATATAAAAAAGTATTATTTCAAATAGTAATTTCAAAGTAATATTTCAAATAATGCAGAACAGCACTGGAGGTGCTCACTGGATTGCTCATTTAAGCATATATAGCTCTGAAACAGCAAATCTTGCATTTTAGAATAGTTTTCACGAATTAAGAAGCCTTTAAAGTTTGTGACTATGAAAGTTTTTGAGAGGCAGACAATTTTAACTTGAACTTGCACATGCAAGAACTCTGAAGTTTTAACACCCATAGTACAGCAGTTTTCCATTTCATGGCAACCATCCTAATAATATTCCAAAAAAGGCACAGAACCAAAAGAAAACTAATTGAGAAGAGAAGAACTCTTCTAACAGCTTCTGTAGCCCAGTCTGGTTGCCCTCGTGGCAGTACCCCAAGAGAGCTCTATGTTCAACAGGCCTGGGAAACCACAAGCACACACAAAGCTCTCTCTATTTTATGGTCTGCTTTTTGGGTGAATTGTGTGTAATGTGACTTGCCTTGCTTTCAGCTGCATTCTACTGAATCCCAGGCAGACTAGAAAATAAAAAATAAATATATAACCAGACCTAGGAGTCTGGCTTGATTTCATCTAGATAAGAAGTAAGGCAGGAAACCCTCAGTTCCAGAAGAAAAGGCTATAGCTGCAAAAGAATGGTGGGAAATCTGTTCTCCCAAAGAGCAAAAACCTTTCCAAACCCAGTTATCCTACATGTAGGAATGTGCCAAAATTACCTTTGGGATGCCAGTATAGGTGGGTATTTGCTACACATAGCTTCCTGGGAGGATCAGCTGTAGACTGAAGAACCGAAACCTTTAAGAGAAAAAGCAGTCTTTGTTAAAGTCTTAAATAGAGAGCTTATATATTTTAAAATGCACTAGTCAGCTTCTGCCTTTATGGCAATCCAGTTCAAAGAATCTGAAGCTCATAACAAATAAACTCAATTTAGGAGCTGTGCTTTTCATTAATCATCTGTATAAGGTCTGGGTATCAGCCAAAATATTACCACTACATCCAGGTATTTCACAAACGTTCTTTTGACTGTGTCTGGTTTGGCCGTATTTTTTCATAAGACATAGTTCATGCTGTACCATTCTTAAATACGTTTATTTTCTATTCACCAGTTCTCTCTGCAATAGAACTGGAGCTAAATCTCAATTTTTGGCAAGCAAATGTGGCATTCCATAATTGTTAAATTGAACATAAATTTGGAGGTGATTTTAGTTATCAAGGAAATCCTGTAAGTCGTACTCACTCCACAAGTAGGAAACTTTTACCAGTGTTTCTGCAATTCCTGACACAGCCTTCTATCTTACACACTTGTACTTGCACAACAGCTCTGTGGGCAGACCCACTGGCATTAGGAAGCGCACACACATGTCCAACCTTATTTGTCTCCCTACTGTCATTTCCTAAAGAGGCATTATAAAGCATACTCAACTTATTTAAAAGTTATTTATATGATTTAAGTTTCATAAAATACATTCTGATATATGAGAGTAAGTAGTGAAAAACTTGGCAGCCAAAGGAATCACTACCTGGCCCAGAATCTCAACAGCTGTCTTCATTTTAAAGCAAAATAATATTGCCTTTTTTAACCAAATTTTGGTAATTCCATATATCCAGTTCAGTATGGTCTCAACGTTTTGTTCTTGTTCCTAAGTTGCTCTTCCGCTGTATCCATTACCCCAGCTAACAGAGAACATAGTTCCATGTTTCAAATTGTTAATCCCCCACCTCCCTTCTTCTGCTTAAGGCTCAACAAAGCTGGCCCGGCTACACCTGACTGGAGATAGTGGGAGGAGGAGAAAAAAAAAAGAAAGAGGGAAAAGAGAAGAAGGCATGTCAAAGCTGGTACCTGAAGCACTGATGACCTCTGCAGCACCTTCTCCTGCACCACGGGGTACTTGGCCAGCTGCTCACACAGCTCCTTGTGCAGCGGCTCTGAGAGCAGGGCTTCGCTGAAAGTGATGTCGTGCTGGCTGAGGAGGCTGAACTTGTCCCTTCGATAGAAAGTGGCCAGGCCTTCGTGCTGCTTCTCCTTAATCCTGAACAGCCCTTCCAGTCCAAAAGCATCTAGGGCCGGGGCCAAGCTGTCAACGAAGACAGATTTGTCCACCTCTTGCAAGCAGATAAGGTCGGCGCTGTAGCCCGCCAGCTCCTTCTTGAGCAGGTTCTGGCGGTAGTCGATCTCCAGGGCGTAGGGAGCGCAGTAGGGGTAAAGCACAGTGCGGGAGAATTCCGTCTGCGCGTAGGTGTCGGCCAGGATGTTGTAGGAGACGGCGCGGACGGAGCCGTGGCCGCAGACCTTCTTGGTGTAGAGGTGCCGGGCGTCGAAGGTGCAAGCGCCGGGCCCGGCCTCCACGGGGCCGCTGCTCTCCACCTCGCGCGCCGGCCCGTAGCGCTGCTCCCCGTCCCCGGGCGTACAGCGCAGCTTCAGCCGCAGCCCCACCAGCGCGTTGGACGGCGTGAACACGCGCTCGGCCGCCGCCGTCTCCACCCACGCCTCCCCTGCCGCGTCCCCGCTGCCCGCGGGGCGCTGCTCGCGGAACCAGCGGAACAGGCAATGCTGCGGCGCGGCGAACTCGGCGCTCACCTTGGGGCACACGGGAAAGCCGGCGAGGAGAGAGCGCGGCAGGCGGAGCTCGGTGAGCGCGGGCGGGTTACGCTCCACGCGGTACCGCGCGTCCCCGATGTGCAGCACGGCGCCGTCCTGCCAGGCGGCCGCGTTCGGCACCTCCTCCGCCACTGCCGCGCCGTCGCGAGAGAAGAGCCGCACGGCCGGCACCGCGGCCTCGCCCTCCGCGCCGCCCTCCGCCCGCGCCTTCTTGCTCTTTTTGCTCGCCTTGCCGTGGCCCTTGGCGGCGTTGGTGGCGATGCGCGCCAGCGCCCGCCCCAGCGGCTCCGCCTGGTCGCGCTGCATGTGCCGGGCGCTGCCATCGGGCAGCACGAACCGCAGGCTTAGCTTCGGCTCGGACGGCACGCAGCGCACCACGGCGCGCTCCATGGCGGCGGGAGGGCGGCCGCCACTGCCGGGCGGGAGTACGGCGGGGGAGCCGCGGAGGCTCCGGAGGGCGGAGCGGAGCCGGCGCCACATGGACCCGGCGGCGCTGCGGCTTCCGCGGGGCGCGGCCGGAACCGCCGGACGGGGCGGGGCTGCGCCGTCACCGCGCGCGACGGGGGGCGGGGCCGCGCGGGAGGCGGGAAGGGGGCGGGCGCGCGCCGCTGGCCGTGAGGCAGCGCCTCCTCCCGGTGCCCCGTGCCCCGCCCCGGGCTGTCCGCTCGCCCCGGTGCGCGCGCCCCTCTCCCGCCGTTAACCCGCCGGCACGGCGTGAATCAGGCCGACCGGGGAGCCAGCGGGTTCTGTTCCCTCAGCAACGAAACCCCCTCTCCTCAGCGCAGCTTCTTGGCCAACAGGTGTCCGAGGCGTGGGCGGGTCTCCCTTATAACGTCCCGATGCTAACTGCGTATGGATAAATCCTTTAACGTCAAGGGTTTGGGTCTGTGTTCTGTTCGCGAGAAAACATTTCATGTCTGAGTTGAGACTTCACGCCGAATAGTCCCGAGCTGTGACAGCCGCGCTAGGAAAGTGCCCAGGACTTTGGAAAACACACATAAAATTCCGTCCCGCTGCTTCCGCAGCCTCTGCGCGTGGGGCTCTGCCCACACAGACACAAAATTAGGGTTTTAAAGCCTCTTTGTCAAGTGTGGGCAGGTGAGTAGCAAATCTCTGGAGTTCCTTAAAATTTCCATTTATAGCTGTACAAAAAGCAGAAGCTTAGCAACAGCCACCTGATGCTTGAGGGTATTAAATTTTCTCAAGGATTGTTGCTGTGATCCGCTTGGTGCAGGCAGAGGCTGGAGCAGAGGGTCTTTCTGACTCGTTCGGGTTGTGCCAGTCCTGTGGCAGACCGGGACGGTCAAGGTAAGGTTTTTCCAAGTCTCTGCTTGTTTGTTTGTTTGGGGTTTTTTTGTTTGGTTGGGTTTTTTTTATTTGTTTGGTGTGGTTTTTTGTTTGTTTGTTTGTTTGTTTTCTTTTTTTTTTTTTTTTAATCGCGAGAGGCACTGATCTCGGCCAGGCAAAGCCCCGAGCCCGCCGCCCGGCTCCGGGCCAACCGCGCTGTTGTCCTGGGGGCGCTGGGAGAGGTGAGAGCGGCGGCGCTGAGGGAGCGCCGGGAAAAGACGGGAGAACGTCGCGGCTGTCCGTAGCTGAGCTTTGTGTCCTGTGGTGCATCCACCACCGCCCGATTTAGTGCGTTTTTAGGACATACCGCTGATGTAGGAGGTAGCTTTGGCTTTCTCTTCCCGTGTTGGAACCTGTTGAAATGCACTTGTGAGTTTGTGCATCATGTTTCCAGGGGAACCCGACCGTCTGTCTTTGGAATAGCCATTACTCAACCGCTTAAACCGCCATAGAAGGGTGGTTTTTTAGTTGAAGCTTAGCCCAGTCGCACAGCACAAATTTGTTGGGCTTTCTTTCTTTCTTTCTTTGTATATGCACACTTTCCCTTGAACTTTGCAATTTTATAATATAAACTATTGTTCTCTTTTTTTGAAAGCTGAATTGTCATACCTAAACCGTGGAGATCCCTGAGGTGACCTCATTTTATGTCTTATGTACATTCAGCTTAATATATGTCTCTGTTAAATTCCTTCTGGACAGGATTGTATTCTAGAATCTTGGTTTGGTTATGGTTTTAGATGGAGCACTCAGATGAAGCAACTTCCAATAAACGCACTTTGAGAACTTTGTTTCGTCCCGCTGCTTTACCTCCACCAGTCATATCTGAAACGTCACCATCACAGAAAAAACTATTCGCATACCACAGAGGCAAGGAGCAGCAAGAGGTGCTTAATCAGTTACTGTGAGTTTCATGTAATTCAAGACATGTTGAAATTCAAGTGAAAGAGACAATGCACATTTGACATTTGACAAATAATAATGGTGGTTTTTTAATGTAATTATAGTGAGATTTAGTGATCAAGGAGTTGGTAATGAAAAAATAGGTTGGATTGATTAAAGTGTTAGCACTATTTTTAATATATTATTTGTAATTTTTCTGTGCTTCTGATTCTGTGTTTTACTTTAGAATTGATCGAGCTCTTGAAGTCTATTACATAACCATGGATGAAACAGATAAGAGAGATGCTGCACCTCCTATCACAGAACTGCCTTCCACTGTGAGAAAGTATTTCTTTATTATTTTAAGTCTCACCTATTTAGTTCTTAGTTATTGGGACATTTATTTTACTTCTTAGAATCTGCTTTAAGATACTTCTTTCATTCCTCAGTAATTTGTAAATGTGTTTATATACTCAGGTAATCCAGCTGAAATGTATACCTGTATATCTACAGAATAAAGTCTTTGTTTAGGAATAATATCTGTAAAATTTTATATTTCTGGTATTTTTTTTTTTGTACGTTCTTCATAACAATTTTCTGTTTCTTTTTATACAGATGGTTGATAAAGAAAGCCAACAAAGAGTGAGTTAAATTCTTTCATTTGCTTATTTTGGTGTAGAAGAGTGAATGGTCCTTATTCAGAGAAGTTGAGTATGTCATGTGGAATTATTGTTACTAAACAAGAAAAAATAGTCTTGGTGGGGAAAAATGGAATAGGAACGAAATAGGAAACTTGTCTTGTGGTCCTGTAGAGGGAAATTATTTTTCTGTTATAGAAAGTACGTCTATCAATATTTAATTTAACCTTAGTTAAAGATCATTACTTAGGAAAAAAACCGAACAGGCTTGAGGATTTTTTCAGTTGACGTCATAGATTGTAACTTAGCCTGTACAAAAAGTAGTCTTTGACATCGTTCCCTTAATCCTTAGAACATGCACTAATCCTGAAATTTGTGTATAGCTTTTAAAGTAAGACTTCATCTCTGAAAGCCAGTTGAAACTCAAATTAGTATTGAAATATTTATATTAAGTAGCCTAAGGTAACACCAATTTTGCTTAGCTGTTGTGAGATAAACTCATCTGTAGACTGTAGAGATTTTATAACAAAGCTGTCAATCAAAAGCAGAAATACCTATTTCTTTGGCCAAGACCCACTCCCCTTATGGGGGATGTTTGTCCACATTTTTTGCCAGATAAATGTTTGTCCAAAGAGCAATAACCTTAACCTTGAACTGTTTTATTGTCAGCCATAAACTTCAGCAGAGAACCAAGGATAATGCCATACTGACAAAAACAATATTTTATATTTAAACATTAAGACAAAGAGAGACCATGTTACCAACCACAGAGTAGCTTTGAGGATATTAGTCAGCGAATACTGAAAAGATTAGATTAAATACCCTACCCTTAAGGATTAAAAATTGTGAATAAAAAGAGATTTTTGCCAAGCCTAACACAAAAATACATACATAGGCAGTTATTGACCTCTGACAATCTTGTCCTTTCAGGCAGACTACCTCTTTATGAAGACACGTGTGCAGAGGAATCCGATGATTCCCATCCAGCAGCAGTGGCTGAGGTCCATGCTCGCCCTGGTGCCACAGTCGCTCATGGAGGGCAGGGATAGAGAGCTGCTCACTGAAGACCTTTTAAAGGAGATAGTAAGGGATTATGAAAAGAGCATGCAAAGATGTGTGTGTAAGTACTATAAATTCCTCAGCACGTATATTAATGTCAGTATATATATTATAAGCTCCGTATTCTCCTGCTGAAAATAATTGTTCCAGTTTGTTCTTTCAGCCAGGCGTGATCTTTGTAATTAACTACTGATTTAGCTTTTTTTGCCTCATCAGATGTGTGTTGGCCATAAGGTTTAAGGCAAAACTTGCTTATTTTATTTGAACCAGTAAAAAATTAACCAGCTGAAAGTACAGTTCAAGCAAAGACAGCTGTAGACCTCAGGTCAAAAAGGTTGATGGCTGCTGATGATATTTCATTATGTCTTTAACCTGTTTAGTTAATTTAAAGCAAGAATGTATTGCTGTCTACTGTTAAAGAAAGGAGAAACTTGTTATGTACTAGTTATTCTTTCTCCCTCTTCAGGAACAGCAGCTTTTTTAAGATGTTCATGTACAAACACATCCGTGAGTTTTCTAATGGTGCTACTGTTGCATGAAGAAGCTTTCAGTAAAAGCCTGCAAAGATAATTACTGTTTTCAGATATCACTCATACAACTCACTTCTATTTTAAAACCTTTTAAAAAGAGTAATGGACCGGAATTTTGAAGGTGTTTTCCCTTGAAATCATGTCTTGATTTCCTTTTATTTACATTTCTAGTATCTGGAATCTGAAATTGAGCCCAATTTTGTTAATATTTTAGTGGATGGCTGATCTTTTTAAAATGTAGATTAAAAAATACACAAATTAACATGGGACTAGCCTCTTTGCAATGTCATCAGTGGGATAATTATAGTTTCTTACTGTAATTATCTTAAACAAAGTTGCCGTAGATTCTTGCAATCATCGAATATATCAAGTCGGAAGGGGCCCGTACGCATCAGAGTCCCACTCCTTGCTCCTTGCAGGGCTATCTAAAACTCAACCATACAAGTGAGACCCCTGTCCTGATGGTCCTTGCACTCTGGCAGGCTTGGTGCTGTGACCACTTCCCTGGGGAGCCTGTTCTGTGACTGGCCATCCCCTCAGCAAAGACACTGCCTAAGTATTTAATTATTTAAACACAAACCCGTCTGAAAACCTTCAGGAACAGGGGCCAGAATTGGAATTAAGGCACCTGAATCTGTATAAATATTTAACAGAAGCTGTTGATTTTGAGTGACCTTTAGGAGAATGTGTTTTGGAGGCTAGGGTGACACAATTGCTTTTTTTTCCTACTGTGTGCTTGGTTCAAGCACCTGGAGAAACACCAAGGAAGTACAGTGACTATTGAATATGGCCTAATTTTCTTCTAACGTTCATGTATTTTTTTTTTTAGTGAGAAGAATTCTTGTTAAACCAGACATAAAAGAACTTGATAAATTGGAAGAGGAGGCACCTTTGCCTGTGTTACCTCTGTAAGTGGATTAAGTTAGCAAGTAACCCTCTGGCAAAACACACTGAGTTACATGAGGGAAATTCTTGTTGAGCTGTGTGAACAGAGTTATGATACAGTATTAATTCTGGAGCCCTTCAATGGGACAGTTTTAAATCTCTCTAGCAGATCTTGCATTTGAACACCTCTTACTTGAATGCTCTACTAAGTTTGAAAGCTCTTACTTGAAAGCTCTACTGCACCGACAGTGTTTCATTACTGCTGTTACAGTTACATAGAGCAGTGCTCATGACTGCAAATGAAACCTGGCTCTGAGTGCCCAGACGCTGAAGTCGTAGTGCAGCTGCCTTTGGAATGAAGTGTGTGTGTATGGGGAAGTTTTCTGGCTAATAGCAGCATTGTACAGCACTTTGACATCCTAAAACTGCATCTAATGCCAAGGTTTCATGTTATTTTGGTTTTATGAGGTGAAACCTTTGAGACTTTAGGCAAATCTATAATGCCCTCCCATCATGGAAAAGGAATTCAGGTAGATAGAATATAAATACCTGAACTGCACAATTTGCTGATGCATCAGAGTGTGTGCTATCAAAATGTGGTGATAAATGCTTCCTGATAGCAGCTGGTGGAGTTAGGAGTTTACATTGAAAGAGCTTCTGGAAGAGCAGGTGATCTGAAAATACCATGGAGGATAAAGCATGTTTTGTAAGACAGAGTGTCCTTACGACTTCCACTGCATGATAATTAGGACATGTGTGTGGCATTTAAGTAACAATTCATGCTAGAGAATAAGCTTTTGAATACTATCTTTTATATATAGTACTTTATTCAAGTGTGCTTGAGCTCTTAATTTTTGTTTGTTTATTTGTTTTGGTTGGGTTTTTGATGTTTTTTCTTTTTAGAGGCCTGGATTATTCTAGTACGTGGCATAACAGTTATATCAAAGCAAAACAGCAAATCATTTCCAGCTTACATATTCTTCACCCCACAATGAAAACTCTACTGGATTTCGGTTATACAGCATTCTTTAACTTTCTTCTAGTGGATTTCTCTAGTTCCAGGTAAAGTCTGTTCTGATGAATTATTGACCCATATAGGTTTTTGAAGCTGGCAAAGATGAGTTTGTTCAGTTCTATTATTTATCATAGGGGATATCATAGGGAATTCTGTACTAATCCTGAAGATCAGTCTTCTTGCTGGTTTTCATCAGTTGAATTTTCAGTTTAATCTTGGAACTTTACATTTTTGTAGTTTTCAAAAAGATAATTTTCAAAATATTTTTCCTCATTACTTTTTCTGGTAATTGTTCGGTATTTCCTGGAGTTTGAGGTAGGCTTTTTCTTTCCTTTTAGTCTACTGAAGCAATGCTTAAGTTCCCACTCTGCTTTCTGGTAGAGAAAGACTGGGTTTGTAATACAAAAGTTTGTATTATTACCTTACTCCATGTTTGGTTTGTTTAAATTTTGTCTATGAAGTTGCAAGTAATTTTCTTTTCTAGACTGAAAGGACCAATTGACTGTAAATCTCTTAAAACTGATGCATCTCTAAGCTGTTCAAAAGCAGAAGAGGAGATAATGAGTACGTGGTACCAAAGAGTTGTTGGCCTTTTTAGTCAGTCAGAGGCCTTGGATGGTGTAAAGTTGGATCAGCTTGAGTCTTTCTATAACTCTGTGGCTGTTCTTATGTCTAATCAGGTAAATATCTTTCCTCCCCATGATAAATTTAATGGGATTAAACCACTGCTTACTTTGTAGAAAAATAATGGAACAATAGTCTAATCAAATCATTGTAATTTTTAAAAAAAGAGAGAAAAGTGCTTTCAAGATATTTCATTTCTACATACATGTATTAGTAATAGACATACTTTTGTAGCAAAAATAAATGCATGGACTTTACTGAAATGTTTACTTGTTCATTAGTTTTCACCATTTAAGGGTTTGAACTAATACCCACTGGAGTTATTAGAAAAATTCACACTGATTCAGTTATCCATGAATCAGACCAGAAGTACTAAAATGAATGGAACTCCTGTCTTACTGGATGAGTGGAAAATGGGTTTGGCCTTTGTTATGTCAACTAATAGGTGATCTATGTTATTACCTAGCTGAAAGGATTACTGCAAAGAACAACTGAAGTTTTTGTGAAACTTTTTGATCCTGAAGACAGAAGTCGTCTGCCGTTATTTAAGATGGACTTGACTTATGATGAAAATAGAATGGAGTTTTATCCAAGCTTACAAGACTTGGAAGAAGCAATTCTGTTTGTAGTAGATTGTGTAGGACAGACTCTCCAGGTGTGCTTTTGTCTTTATTTAAATACATTATTGTTAAGATGCTCAGTATGTGAAAATATTTGTGATTTAGGAGTCTGACTACCCTGGCAATGGGATCAGAATGCAACTTGTATTTATTTTCCACAATTATTCTACAGGTCACATCATGAATCTTGATGCCCAGTGGCACTCCAGGCTCTGAAAGTAATTTTGTAATTCCTTGTTTTTAAAAAATTGGTGCACCTGCTAGTGATGGTTTTAGTTTGCTCTTTGCATCTGCAGTTATAATAATTACATCTTTAATTATATGTGTGATGATTTGCAATAAATTTGCATTCAAGTTAAGATCTCCAGAGAAAGACAAAGAAAATTAGAGTTGATATTCCTTTTCTTTCTAAGAAAAAGAAAATACTCAAATCTCTAAAAACTAATATATACAATATCAAAAGATTGATGTCTTGGGAACCCGTCTGTGGTTCCAGGCAAGAGAGCCATTCTGGGGGCCTTAGATGTGAACTGAGTATTGGTCACTAGTCACATATGATGGTACTTCCAGAGAAGTGTTTTGGGGTTGGTTTTCTGTATTTGCATATATGATGTAATTTAATCTTATGCAAGGCTGGATAAATTTTTTTTCCTTTTACATATTTTCTGTTCAACTTTTTGCTTCAGGAAAAGTCATTCTACATGTGTATGAAGCACCTGAATTTGGTCATATTTAGGGTCTCATTTTGTGATCATGTCTTCTGCAGATTGCAACTTACTTTTAAAGTATATGTATCCTTGCACCGCTTTTTAAAATCTAAATAATCAACACTTGCACTTCTCTTAGAACGTCCAAACGATGCGTTCTTGGCTAACAGGAGGCACTGCAACTGTGGATGCTGAGCTTCCTGCTCACACTGCACAATGGGCCAAATCCACTCTGAAAAAATCTATCAGAGACAACTTAGAAGGCCCGAAGGAACATTTTAAAGGCTATGGTAAGTGATGGAAGAGTGTGTAAATATCTGTTTCACCTCTTTGTAGTGAGTAACTTGCATGCATATAAAATATGACATGCATATTTTAGTAATATAAATATGTTGTAATTGAATTGTAGTTGAAAGTTATGGCTGGCTTGTAGATGGAACTGCAGAGGAACGTATAAACAGATTTATAGCAGAACAACCCAGCTTTGATGAATACACTACTGTAAGTGTCAATTCTATACTTCATAAATAATTTTTACTATACATACAGCAATAATAAAAAGGTAGCAGAGGACAACAGGTGCTTAGCTTTTAGCTAAAAATTATATGGACTACCTACAACATAACTTGATTTTTCCCCTAAAAATGTGTGGTAAATAGAAGAAATACTACTTATTTTCTTCAATGTCTAATACTTACTCATGTAGCAACAGCTCTGAGCTTTAAAGTCTAATGTTTTTCTGAAGTTCATAGATGAATTCTTCACCCTCAAGAAGGAAATCATGAGTTTGCCAGAGGTGATTTATTTCCCTATGATCTGTTTGAATTGTGAGGATTTAAAGCAAGGTTTGGCTAATTGTGCAAACAACTTTGCAAAAATGCTAATGGACAAAATATTTACAGATTACAGAGAAGAAAATGAAAGGTAAGTAGAATTTTGCTGCTTGTGAATGCTCTATGTTTAAATGCGTAGTAGAAACATGTAGAAGAAATGCAAATATACCATACTTTTGTTTACTGAAGGTTCTTGGCTAACTAATGATCTAATGCAGTTTGCACCAGCTGTTGTATTTTTTCTGCTGTTTCAGTCTCAAAAAAAGGTAGGAGAACATTTTAGTATAGACTTGAATAATGGAGGAGCTAAAAGATCAAAGAACTAAGATCAAAGAACTTCATTACTGTTCTAGATTTTTAAGTGTGAATTACAGTATTACTGCACTGTCAAAGGAAAGGCTGGTTAGACTCTCTTATTACCTAATAGATACCTCCGCAGGGCTGCTCTCAAGCCATTCCTCCCCATTTGTGTTTGTGCCAGGTGTTACTCCATCCTGGGTGCAGAATCTGGCATTTCAACTCATTACATTGCATCCCCTTAATCACAGTGAAATGTTTCATTCTGCAAGGTGTCCCATCCTTCAAGAGAGTCAGCAGCACCTCACAGTTGTATGATGAGCAAACTTGCTGATGATGCATTCAACTCCTGCATCCAAATCATTGATAAACACATTGAACAGAAGTGGCCCAGAAGTGAATCCCGAGGAACACTTCTGGTAGCAGTCACGAGCCATTTGCTACAAGTCCCTTTGAGCTCTGCACTTCACCAGTTTTTCACCCAGCACACCATGAACCCACTCATCCCACACCTGGACAACTTGTCTAGAAGGATTCTGTGAAGGACAGTATCAACAGCCTTATTAAAACTGAGAAAAATTATATCCACCACCTTCCCTTCATCCTCTACATGGGTGAACTTATCATAGGATATCAATTTAGTTAAACAGGAGGTTAATTTGCAGGTATGGATTAAGTCATGAGGAAACTCTTACTACATTTTTTAGTTAAAATGAACAGTTGTGGCCAAGTTATATAGTGATTCCACATTACCAAAGAGAGAAAATATTTACTAGAGTAGTATTTGTGTGTACACTAATGATACTTTTCTGAAGTCCTTTTACTAACAACAGGTAACCAAAGCATTTCTTTCAGAAGAATACCCCAAAATCCAAACAAAGCAATTATTGCAAGTCAGAAACCAGTATTTGTCTAGTCTGACTTGGTCATATTCCGTTTCTAATTTCATAAATAATGGAATTTGTGTGGGGATAATACTTAAAGAAGTAATTTGAATTTTTAATTATATTAAAGCTGAGCTTGAAGCCAGTCAAACTAAAATCTTAAAATGTTGGTATTTTATGTAAAATAAAACTATAGGATATGCAGTGAATTTGAAACCATTAAGGAATGGGCATTAAAAGTTCCTGAGTCAACAGAAGAAATGGTAGAAATAATGGATTACATAAAGAGGGTCAAAACCAAAGATATTCGTGACCTGGCGCAAAGGAGCAAGGTAAATGACTATCCTTTAATTCTTGATCTTTTATTAGATATGCTGGCCTATACAAATAGAGAATTCATTCTGGAGTGCAGACTTTTGTCTGCCTGTGTGAAAACTCAGTGTAACTTCAGACAGAAGTGGGAAGTCCAGATTATTCTTTGCCATATGCCTTTGCTTCTTGTTCCCATTCCCATATGTTCTGCATGTCTGTGAGAAAATGCAGCTTTTAATAAATCACTCAGTTTATTTTTTGTATCTTACTTCAGTACTGCTTAAAAATCTATTTGTGAAAATGTAACAGACAAGTATAAGGAACACTTTATGTGTAAGAACAGTCAACAGATTTTGAACACATGAGAAACAATTCACTCTTTGAGCAGAGTACAGGTGATGTTACATTAGGAGTAGTTTGTGTGTGTGTGTGAATATGTATTAGATTTTCTGTTATGGTAATAGGTCTATAAATATAACATGTTTATATCTGCAGAAATTATATTTTGTATATTTTTAATAACATTAGTGTTTCTGCATATAGATTTACAGACCACAGGAGTCATATTTAGAGAAACAACTCATGATCAGGGGAAGGATTTGAAAAATATTACACATATATTTTGAATGTTAATATTCTATTGGCTGAAGTAACTCTGAATTCTGAAAAGTTCATGAAATGTAGATTTCTATTTTATCTTTGTGGATAATATTGTCCTACCCCATATTTTAAACAGACCTATGATACCTAAAGTTTTGTGAAATCTCTTTTTGTAGGAGTGCTGTCGGCAAATGAGTTACTTGATAGATGTTTTTCCATTTGCTCCTGAAGACATTGAACTAAATTCAACAGCTATATTATGGCCAAAGAAGATCAACCTCATTTTTAAAGAGCATGATATTGTAAGAGCATTTTCTTAGTTTGTGGTGTATTTTGGCTTGCTAGACTTCTCACTTTCCTTGAGCTATTTGTTTCCTCAGCAAAATGTATATACACATATAACATAACATATATAATGTATGTACACATATAACATAAACCATACTAATTTAGACATGCATGAATAACATATTTCCAGATTTTTGTAACAAAAGTGGACTTTTTGTGGATAAATTCTAAAACTGTCACTGTAACTTAAAAGCTTCACCAAGTCTTGTTATCCTAACATGCTTGTGGTCAGTACTAGGTTATATGTAGGTGGATGAAAATTCACTACACTGCACATGTCTAGTACTGAAAATGTAATTGCCAGGCCCTTAATGAGACTGAGTGTCTGGACAGGAAGTTATTTAGTTAAAAAGGTATTTTATCCTGTCAAAAAAAGAACAGTGGGAGCAATGTTTTCTAGCAATCATCAACAGAAGATACACAACATCTCATTTACAGAAGATACACAACATCTCATTTTCTCTGTGTGACTGTAGATCAGTTTTCTTCCATGGTCTGTATTCATCTTGCTTGGCATGCTTTGTCTCTGTCTATGACGCAGTCAAGCCTTTTAGGGTTCTCTTGCCTCTCTGTAGTAATTTAGCATAGATCTAATAATTTCTTCTAAAATTTTTAAAGAATTAATAATTAACATTTTAAAAAATCAGTATCTTTTAAATATTACAATTAAGGATTTCTCCTTTACTAAGTTTTGTTTAGATACCAAGGCATATGTCCAAGGGTAGTAAATATGCCTCTGACTGAAAAGATACCCAGCTTGGGAGACTGCTTTGTCTGTAAAATAATTTGTTTGCATGTTATCCCCATGCAAACAAAGTATTCTTTTAACCCTCCAAAAATAAATCAATAAAATTAATTTTCTACTTCTGCACAGAGAGTCCATGATGCTTGTTCTACCTCTTTTTAATGAAAATGGTAGTACAGAGTGAATCTCACTTCTTAGTTGGAGTCCCTCAGCAGTGGGACCCTGTAACTGGCTGTCAAGTGACTTCCATTGTGCTAGAGGTTGAGGACAAGAAAAGTTTCACATCGAGTTTTCATGAGTCTGTATATTTGCATTCTATGCTCTCAGATATGAGTCTGTTCTTATTCTAATGCAAAAGGAAAATATTGATTCCTCCTTTGGAGAAGTTCTGTTTGTCTGCTTCACAAATTTTGCATGGCAAGTAGGTGTACTTGTCTTAGGAGATCTCCTCTCTCTTGACTGATTTCTTTCTTTGGTACCTTAAAAGAAACCCTTGAGTGTGCAGACTCAGTGCTATAAGGTGGTCTTATGTTGTAGAATTTCTGCCTTTTACAACCACAGGTACATGTGGGATAGCATTGGCTTTCAACAACTGTAGGTGTCCTTTTTGACAGTAAAATACTGAATCCCAAAGATGAGAATATCTATTTTTTTTCTGTAATGCTTTCCTTTCTGTTGTCTGACTCCTGAAGGAGGCCTTTAAGGCAATCCTGACTGTTCTGATTGAGATGAAGGTTCCATGCTAGCATATAGAGGTTGCACACACTTAAGTGGGATATACGAAAAGAAATTTCAGTTGTTGTAAGGATAATAATTTATCTGCATTGTTTGTTTTCTGTCTGTTTGCACTAAATGTTTAGATGGTAGTGTGTATGTTAATCATTGAAAGGACTTACAACTGCCTTTGCATTGCTTTTTTGTCATGAAAAAAATCAATTCTTTTGTAGCTGATTGAACGGTCTAAAACTAAAGGAGAACGAGAAGCGGTACAGAAATGTGATAACCTGCATGTTGAATTAGACAAGCTTTATAATTCTGTAATAGAATTAGAAGAATACTCAGAACTGGATCGCATGCAACAGGTTTGATTAATAGTATAAAATCGGTAGAAATGTTTTCTGTGTTTAATACACAGGGACCATGGAAAAAAATTATAATTAAAAGTAATCAGTTTAGCAAATGTGAACTGAAACATTTATTATCCTCTTGCACAGGGAAGAAGCTCATAAAATTACACTTGTCTCCCTCCCATTTTTGTTTTTCATTGTCAATTAACATTTTATTTAGAGGAAAGTTTGCTATAAAGTTGTGCTTGAATTAGCTGATAGGTAATCATAATAGCAGTTCAGAAAGAGTGTTTGGTAGCCTTTTGATATTTTTTTCCTACAAACCTCAAAACTTCATTGTTATGCTAGTGAAGAGCAGGCCACTGGCTCCAAAACTTTGTGAATTTCTAGCAGTATTTTTTAATTTTTAGAGCATGTCTTGTGCTTTAATTGGAGGATATTGCATAGTAAGAAATTTTGTCTTTTAAAAAAACAAAACACTTCAAAGCACAAAACAGAAATCCTAAGCTAATAAATCCCAGTTGCCAATATGATTTGCCAGGTAATAAAAAAGTATGTGCCTGCCTCCTGGAACAGTGAGTTTTAAAGCACAAACAATTTGGAAATACTCTAGAATTCAGTAATGAGAACCAATTTTATTTTTCATAATGTTCATCTGGGTTCTTCACAGTTTATGTACTCATCAATAAGCAGACAAGTTTTTTAATCTTGTTTTCTAAAATTTTAATATGAAAGTTTATAATATTTTGATATCTTATTTTGATAGCTGTTCAGAGCATAATTTTGTTATTTCTCAAATATACTATTATTTGATTTCAGTATGTGACTGACCTGAGGACATTGCAGAAAACAATACAGGACACTGATGAAACAGTAGCTGCTCTTAATAAAGAAGAGACTTTGCTTGGATGGAAACCAAGTGAATTCCCACTCCTCAACAACTTAAAAGCTGAGATAGAACCATACCAGAAACTCTTTAATCTTATACTGAAATGGCAGCGAA
The DNA here is from genome assembly GCF_020740725.1 of Corvus hawaiiensis. Lineage (NCBI taxonomy): Eukaryota > Metazoa > Chordata > Aves > Passeriformes > Corvidae > Corvus > Corvus hawaiiensis. The sequence continues at coordinate 15,314,599 of NC_063223.1, forward strand.
CAGAAAAAAGGTAATTCCACTCCTAATTCTATAAGAGGGAGAGTGAGAAAAATGCTTATGCTGGTCTCCTCCATGTCAGATGTAGAATATGGATTTGTTTTCTTGTTAACATGTGTTATTAGCAAGTAAAATAAAAGGGTAATACACGTATCAGGCTTGCTACTTTTAATTCAGCTAGAAAAAATGTTGATTAGTTTTTATTTTTAAAATGTAATCATGGAATCATAAAATCATAGGATTTCCTAAGTTGGAAGGGACCCACAGGGATGATTGAGTCCAAGTCTTGGCCCTGCACAGAAGAATTACACCATGTGCCTGAGAGCAGAGGAGCATATCTCAGACTAGGTTCTAATTGTATTGGTCATGCTGGTGTAGCCTGTAGTAAGACAAGCTCTGTGAAAGAAATGTATTAAGAGAAAAATTGTTTTATGAGCCATTTTGTGTTCCAGAAAAGGAAGAAATTCAACTAGAAAGCTCATCATCTATATGTAACCAAAACTGGTTTTAACCTAGCAGCTGTCCAAAATGGTGGGTTCAAATTATTGTGTTGCTGTCTGGTGGCTAGATCCTACCACAAAACTGTGCTCTGTGTATAAATTAAGGGAGATTGTTTATCATTTAATGCATTCTTCAGAAGTTATAATGTGCTATGGCTGAAAGTGGGGGGGGGTTTGAAAATACAAGACCTAGTGTATTTTTAAATGTCATATGTCGATCTCTATCCAGAGGTTAACTTAAATATTTCCCCATTCATGCAGTTACTCAGACTTAAGAGAACTACACAAATACACAGAAGAATGTGGTTGAGCCACTTCTAGTTGGGCATTAGAATTTTGCGAAGAATAACAATAATATGGAAGGAGAGCTTTGCTTTAATTTAAATTGCTATTAATGTGTTGCAAAACAAAGTGATAATTATTTGTGGGTTACATTTGTTATTCTGTTTTGTGACCTTATGGTTTTTTCTCAGATGGATGGATGGGACCTTTTTGGAACTAGATGGGGAAAGCATGGAGGCTGAGATGGATGAGTTTTACAGAGAGATGTACAAACTGTTAAGACTCTTCCAACAAATGCAGAAGAAAGCAGCATCGGACAAGAAAAAGACACTGCGGCGCAAAGCTGTAAAGGGTAATCCAACTCTCACAATGTGTTCTACAGTTCTGGATCAGATTAAAGATTTTAAGGTAAGAAAATGTGAGGGATATTAATATCTGATGCTGAGGGACAAACGCTAAATTCAGGGCTCAGTACATGTAAATGATGCGGTGTCAGAAAGAGAGAGAGAGTGTGTTCTGAATCCTCATTTCCAGATTTTACTGTCCCATTCATTTTAATAAAATTGGATTTTTTAGTATTTTTTAAATAGTTTCTGGAATTGTTAATGACTGAACACATACAGGAGAAAAGTAATTTTTGGTTTGCAGAAAAGGATGTAGTTGGGAATTTTGAAATGGGACTCTGTTACGTTAATAGAAGCAAAGTTTAGCATCACTGAAAAATTATACTTATGCTTAATAGTTTTCTATATTTCTTCTTTGGTAGTTAATATAATTATTTAGAAATGGAATGGATAACTGAATGGAGCCATCTGCACTTTTTGGAAAAGATTTTCATGTCTTCGGCTACTGTAGCAGAATTTTAAATGCACATGAAAGGTTATTGAAAAATTAAGAAATAATGTATATGAGAATATTTGCCTTAAAATGTCTTTTCTGAATTAGGAGAATATTCCGACTGTGGCTGTCTTTTGTAACCCTGGCATGAGAGAACGTCATTGGCAGCAGATGTCAGATATAGTAGGGTATGATATAACACCAGATGCTGGAACTACCCTGAGAAAAGTTTTAAAACAGAATCTATCCTCTTACTTGGAACAGTTTACAGCAATAAGTGTAGCTGCAAGCAAGGTAAGCACAGAGATTTGATAGTGACAAATACGACGTCGGGTCTCTTAGTGAATATTTTTATGACTTACTGGCATTTTTTGTCTTTGCCATTATGCAACAGAAGAGATTTGGTGAGACTTTGGCCCATTATATGTCAATGATGAGTGTAAGCATTTGTATCTCATGTGACATCTTTAGTATTTCCAAAGCATGCTGCTTTCTGTGTGCAAGAAAAGGATATACTGAGGAAAAGTAATAGCAAGTAGTTAATTTGTGCTGCTAGAGCAAAATAGCTTATTCAGCTAGATAAGCTTATATATTGAATTAGTGAGTTGGAAAAAACCAATTCAGTCACTAGACCAAGCTATTTTCTTTTTAAATAGGAATTTTCCTTGGAGAAAGCAATGCATACCATGATGGAAACCTGGGATTCAATTTCCTTCAACACAAATGTGTATCGTGAGACTGGTATTCATATTCTGTCTTCAGTGGATGATATTCAGGCTCTTCTCGATGATCAGATTATGAAAACTCAGACAATGAGAGGATCACCTTTCATCAAACCATTTGACAAGGAAATCAGGGTACAATGACTACTTTTTTCAGCCATTTTTATTTGTAGGATAAGTGTAGTGCAATAGTATACCAATTGTTTTGCAACTTTCTTGTTTGAGTTGTTAATGAAATGCTTTCATTAATTTTTCAGCAAGAATCTTTTGAGTTTATATGAGTCATACTTACCTTATTTCTGTTTTGGAATTCCATCTTCCATTCAGATTCAAGTGCAACTGAGAGAACATGATTATTTTTTCTCATATTTTCCAAAATCTCTATTTCCATTACCCTTGCTTCCTAATAACTGGAAATTATATTTCTGTTATTGCTAATAAGAACACTTATTAATTCTTGAGTTTTGGACTCAAATTTTGAACTACAGTGTTTTCCTCTGGGCAAAGAAACTTCTTGATGGCTGGGAGAATGTTTGTTAATCAGACCTCAGAGCAATGATGGCAGCACTTTACACCTGATTTTGAATTTCAGGGCTAGAGTAGTCTTTGTGGTGCTCACACCATGGCTATTGACAGGAGAGAAGCTGGTGGAATTGCTTTGCAGTTACCCTCCGTAGTTCTTTGTTAGTTTATGTGGGAAATGTTCAGGCTCAAGCAGGCTCAGTGACCATATATAGTGTTTACACTTTACAGGCAGCCTCTCCAGCCTGCTCCAGTGGTATCTGCTATTGTCCACTTAAGGAACAGGATGGTGGACTTGCTGGATCTCTCCTATGAGCTGAGGTGGCTTTTCTGGTATTGTGTCCCTGCTGCCATTCAGCTACAAGAGCCCATGCTGTGGGGAAATGAAACAGAATTTATCACTGGTAGCCTCCTGGCTATTGCTTAACAATTAAGTTGTTCATAGCAGTAAAGTGATAAATGCATTTTGGAAAATAATTTCCAAGTAAGTAAAAATGCCTGAGCTCCTTTGGCCATCTGTATATGTGGAAGAACTTAAATACTCCTAAATATTTTTCTTTCATTTTGTTTATTGGTAGACTTTTTTTTTTCTCTTTGGGAGCTAGAATAACACAATGTCTACCTTTCCTGAAGGTTGTTTGTTGTCTCTAACATTATTTGCTTGGAAATGTCAAGTTAACATTCTTTAAACATTTATTAAGGAATGGGAAAGACGTTTAATTCAAATTCAGGAGAACATTGATGACTGGCTGAAAGTGCAGGCCCAGTGGCTGTATTTGGAACCCATCTTTTCTTCTGAGGATATTATGCAACAGATGCCAGAAGAGGGGCGGCAGTTTCAGACTGTGGATAGGCTGTGGAGAGAGATTATGCAGTTTTGTGCCGAAGACCCAAAGGTAAGGGAAATAGCCATTACTAACAGGAAACAGTAGCTTCCCTTCCCATTTTTTTGAGGGGCGGGATGCTTAGTTTTCAGAATATATACAGTGAACTACAGTTTCAGTTCCCTAGGCTTTCTAGAAACAAAGTTATGTTGTTCCTTATTTGATTAACTTCTACTGTTTGAAATATCTCATTTATAGCTGACAGTTTGCACATATTTGTTGTACAGGTTCTCGCTGCTACCTCCTTGCCAGGATTAACAGAGAAGCTTCAGACCTGTAATGAGCTTCTTGACAAAATCATGAAAGGGCTTAATGCTTACCTTGAGAAAAAACGTCTCTTCTTTCCCCGGTATGATGAGCTTTGGTTATTTAAAACCCACAGATTCTGAATGGTTTTTTTGTTGTGAATAAGTTCAGTCTTAAAAATAGCTTGATAATGCAGTTGTATTTCCTTTTTTTTTTTTTTTTCTAATTTTTTAGCTTCTTTTTCTTGTCTAATGATGAAATGTTGGAGATCCTGTCGGAGACTAAGGATCCTCTTAGAGTTCAGCCTCACTTGAAGAAGTGTTTTGAAGGCATTGCTAAACTGGATTTCCTTCGCAATTTGGATATTAAAGGAATGTGTAGTTCTGAAGGCGAGCGTGTACAACTGATTTCAAACATTTCTACTTCTGAAGCTCGAGGTGCAGTGGAGAAGTGGTTAATTCAAGTAGAAGATATTATGCTGAAGACTATACGTGATGTAATTGCCAGATCAAGAATGGTATGGGGTTTGTGATAATTTAAGATCTGTCGCACCTATCTTTGTCTTATGGCTGTCTCTTGGCTTTCTAAAATTCTTCCTCAACACAGGAGTTGATGAAGTTATGGGGCCAGGACCAAGTTAACATGACTTGTATTTATAGGCCAGTGATATACACTAGAGTTTAGTTTGAATAAGAAGCAAGTCGTTTTCCTCTAACACTGAATATAAATTCTTCTAAAAGTTTCTCAGCAATACTATTTTACAGGATATATCACCTGATGTAATAGTTCAGGTTTCTTATGAATTAGAAATAGGACATTTGTAATATGCTTACTTCCTCCTAAAAGAAAATCATTAGACAGAAAATGTTTCTTTGTATGAAGTTAACAAGTTGTGAATATTTCTGTAATATGGAAGGATAATTCTAAGAATATTTTAAATTATTGGGTAAAAAATGGTAAACCTAAAGGGAAAAGAGCATTTAAAGCTCCATTTGGACATTGCAAATAGGAAAATAGTATTCTTTTAGCAAAGAATATTAATAGGATTACATTATAAGCTTCTGTATTACATTGTGATAAACATACCCAGACACTGTGTTTCTGTAATGTATTTACCTGTTTCAGGCATATCTAGAGACTGAGAGAAAGCTCTGGGTTCTGGAGTGGCCTGGCCAAGTAGTGTTGTGTGTGTCTCAAATGTACTGGACAAGTGAGGTACATGAAGTTCTTCGCGATGGACCCAAGGTACTGTGTAATGCATAATTTAAAAAAAATCTTTCTTATTGTTTCATTTCAGCTGATGAATTTGCTTAATCAAACAGTTTTTTACAGTCAAAATAAAATTTGAAAAATGATGAGCATGTGTGTTTGACATCCATAAATTAATGTACAGTGATTTATACTTTTCATTCAAGTACTTGAATATTCTTATGTAGAGCAATCATAGTTTAAAATGTAGCTTTGCAACATAAATGCATAATTGTGGGTAAGAGAGACGTTGATGCAAAACTGTGACAATATAAAAGAGTAGCTTAATAAGCAACCTCTGTTAAGCTATTTAGTCAGAATGAAGAAGCCTGAAACACTTGAAACTGTGATATAACCTCTTCTCTCCTAGGGCTTAAAGGGTTATTATGATACACTTCAGCTTCAACTTAATGATATTGTAGAGCTGGTGAGAGGAAAACTGTCAAAGCAAACAAGGACTACACTGGGTGCCTTGGTTACTATTGATGTTCATGCTAGAGATGTCATCAAGGAAATGATTGAAAGCGGTAATTATATTTTAAAACATTTTTCTTAACACGTAGTTAATGAAAAATTGTTCATCAATCAGATTTTACTGCCTAAAACAGCACAGTACTAAGATGGGTTTGTGAGTATTTGGATACGAGCATCAACATCAATAATTTCAAAGCTGTTTTAAATTTAACCATAATAGAAAATCTTGTTATCTGCAACATCTTTTATGATTCCTGTCAACTCTGTGTTTGTCAGGTGTGCAGAGTGAAACAGACTTTCAGTGGCTTGCACAGCTGCGCTATTATTGGCAGAATGAGAACGTTCGTGTGTGCATCATTAACTGCAATGTGAAATATGCCTACGAATACCTCGGGAACTCCCCACGCCTGGTGATCACTCCTCTCACAGACAGGTGTTACCGCACCCTGGTATGAGCTCCCTCCTGGGCTGCTGCAAATTGTATTTACTGTGCTGTAGTATTGCTTACACTGTTCAGTGCAGCTGTCCTTTTAGGGCTTATGGTTATTGTCAGACTCTGCTATTTCTGCTAGAATGAAGTTTGTAATTTTTACAGAATGCTAAACATAAAAATCACTCATAACAAATTTGGACAGCCCACCAACGTGGCTGAAACATTAGTGGGTTATTCTGTTGTGGCTGTGCTTTTTTAAAACACACAGGAAAACCAGACAATATTTGATTGCTGTACAGATTATGAGAACCCAAAGTGCTCTTCTGGTGTTCTGTGGCTGCTAAATTAAGTGGAGAAGGATGCACTTGTGATCACACTGTTCCTAAGAGTAGTACAAATTTGGCAACCTGTTAGTATCTCTGCTCTTGGCAGAGGTGTTTATTATTGTACTGGTTTAACCTCAGCTAACCTGACAATTGAAAGTTACCAAAGTCATCTCAGGTACAGCTTTTCTCATTATCATTTACTGCAGTCTCTTTGCTGGAGTAAGTTTTGCTAGGCACCCATGGTGTGGCTGTAGCTGATGCTTGGTAGCTGTTTGTCAAGACATCGAGGTACATTGATGTGAGAGGATGATGCAGCTGCTAGTCTGTTTCGGTTTTAGGCTCACAAACCTTGAATCAGAGCACAGCAGGTGGAAGCCTGGCATTCTGGCAAATGGAAGTCTTGTTCTTTGCCCACCAATGTCTTAGTAAAGTATTCCCAGAACTTGTCAGTCAATGTAAACGTGGCCCTGTAACTGTTGGGTTAAAGCCTGCAAACTGGACTGTTTGTTAAAAGTCTGCAACTTTTTTGTTTTCTGTCAGATTTCCTCCTACTTCAATAGAATATAGGAGAGAATATGGAATTGTCAATGGAATGCACATGCTACAAAGGGGGATGGTGTGGGAAAGAAAAGAAAAGAGGAAAAAAGTATATTAAAGGGCAAACAGAGAGAGCAAGGAGTAGCAACAAGTAACTGCAACAAATTTAACTTGAAAGGTGTATCTAAACAAGAACTGAAAGATTGGGTACAATAAAGTTTGAGTAACCAATCATGGTTATGATAGTAATAAAACTAAACTCTGTTAGGGTCAAAATTAAATTCTTTTGCATCTTTTTCCCAGCTGTAAGTATATTTCAGATTCTTTTTAATTAGTAAAACCATACCTTTTAGATAGATAAAATGAGTGTATGAAACTATCAGGTGCAATTTAATTTTACCATTTTCATTCAGAATAATTTCATATGAATGAAGTACAAATAATTTCCATAAACTATTTCTGTGCTTTAGATTGGAGCCTTTTATTTAAACCTCGGTGGTGCCCCAGAGGGTCCAGCAGGAACAGGTAAAACGGAGACCACCAAAGATTTGGCTAAAGCTCTTGCTGTTCAGTGTGTTGTCTTTAACTGCTCTGATGGCCTTGATTACCTGGCAATGGGAAAGGTAAATAGAAAATAAATGTATGCTGTATTTTTTTTTTAGCCATGAAAATTTTAGGGTCCCTACTTTGCAGACACAAATAAATATGGCACACCTGTGCTCTGCTACCCTTGGATGCTATATGCTGTTCTCTGCATGTTTCATTTTCTGTGCTTTATGAAAGCCTATTAAGTTGCTAATTAAAACATGAAAGAAACAAGAGTTCATGGGATTGGGAGCTTCTGATTTAGCTTGCTTTAGAACCAAGAAAAAACTTTGTTCTTCAGTACATCACTGATCTATGATCTAAACAGGTTAAAGCATTATTATCATAATTGTATTTTTAAAATCTAATTAAACTTCCAACATGACAGTCTTAATTTCTTTTGAATCTTCTAAGGTTCTGTTAGCAATATGATTGGTTTCTTTCTTCATTTGCAGTTTTTCAAAGGTTTGGCTTCCTCAGGTGCCTGGGCATGTTTTGATGAATTCAATCGCATTGAACTGGAAGTGCTGTCTGTAGTGGCACAGCAGATCCTTTGCATCCAGAGAGCCATACAGATAAAGCTAGAAACATTTATTTTTGAAGGAACTGAGCTGAAGCTTAACCCCAACTGTTTCATAGCAATTACTATGAATCCAGGTTATGCAGGACGTTCTGAACTTCCAGATAATCTGAAGGTAAAATAATGAAATAGATGTGTCTGACCTTTGAGATGATTGTTTTTGACCAGATGAGCTGTTTCCATAAGGAAGCTTTACTAACTGAAAGCAGAGATAGTGCCGCATGAGGAGCACACCAGCTGCATATGCTTAAAGAAAGGAAGTGCATTCTCTCACCTGCCATAGACCACATTTTCCTTCCTTACTGCTGCCTGTATCTGTGCAAGGGGCAAATGGCATTTTTGTATTCTGGAGACACTGCTGAGGGAAAAGAGCTGAGAGGGACAGTGTCTTTTCAGCACTGCATTGTACATTGAGATGGATATTGATGGTAGCTCACTTAGGTTAACTTCCTAGGGAGTCATAAGCTGCAAGTATTGATAATTCTGTTTCGTGATGGGATGGATACTGATCCATCACCTGTAAAAGTTCTGAATTACTTTCCATTCCTAAGTTAATTATTTAAAGATATTTCTTTGGGTGTGTATTTCAGGTTCTTTTCCGAACAGTAGCCATGATGGTTCCCAACTATGCTCTGATAGCAGAAATTTCCCTCTATTCATATGGATTTTTGAATGCTAAGTCACTGTCAGTGAAGATAGTCATGACCTACAGACTATGTTCAGAACAGCTTTCCTCTCAGTATCACTATGACTATGGCATGCGGGCAGTCAAAGCTGTGCTGGTGGCTGCGGGGAATCTGAAGTTAAAATTTCCTACAGAAGATGAAGATATATTGGTGAGTTCCCGAGGGAATATTTGTTTAAGGAATTTCATAGATGCATGCCATTCTGAGTTCTGAAGGCAGTTCCAGCCCATCTTCTCACATCACTGATCTGTGTTTTGTGGTTTGTGAAATGAAGATAATAAAATACATGCTGCATTTTCCAGGGCTGTGCTGGGAATCGCACAGTTCTTGTCAAAGGCCCCATTTAATGAATTCATCTTTGTTACATACTAGGTTATTTTAGTCGCTGAACACCTTATGCTTTGTCTCTTAATAAGAACTGTAAAATGCATATTTGTTTCTTTTAGCTTCTTAGATCAATTAAAGATGTGAATGAGCCCAAATTTTTGTCACATGATATACCTCTGTTCATGGGTATAACTAGTGATTTATTTCCTGGAATCAAGCTTCCTGAGGCAGACTACAATGTAAGTAGTCTTGTAATTTTTCCTTGGTCATGATCATTGATTGTTTTGTGGTGATTTGCTTTTTAATCAAGTGCAATTAATGCAGTGAGGTATTTCAAGATGAGGAAAATTGCTGAATGCTTGCAATGAAACTTTGTAGCAAAGGGAATTCTTTATCTCTGCTGAATATAATCCACATCTGAGTTCCCTTACATTCTGAAGGGTTGTGCCTTACAGATTGGGAATTGACCTGCACATTTGCCAAATTTTAGGCTTTCTGATTTCTTTCTTAATTTTTTGACATAATTAAATGAGATTAAGCTTTGTGCTTGTATTTTATTTATAGCAACACTTAAAGCATCCTTTGTAGGAGGATGGCTGGAAAGAAGGATAAGTATGTTGGAAAAACAAATTGGATTAACTTTTAAGTTTTAAGTAAATACTGCAATCTTGATAAAAGTGTGTGGTTCCAAAGCACACTTCTGGTTTCCTGAGGGTGATACACCTTCTACTCAAGATAAAAATTGTAGTTAAATCCTGTTCTAGCACGAGGTACAAAAGCGTTTTTTTTTCCCGCAGGAAGTTTGCTATATTCTGACTAATAATATTTCACTTACTAATTAATTTGAAACCCTTACTGATAAGCACAAACTCTTCTACTGTAGTGCAGAACAGTAATTTAAATTGTAGCAAGAACAAGATTATGATTTGTTTTGATTTTAGGATTTTCTGGAATGTGCCAATGAATGTTGCACTCGACATAATGTCCAACCTGTAGAAACTTTTATGCAGAAAATGATACAGACATATGAAATGATGATTGTTAGACATGGGTAAGATTCTCATCACCGCACTATCTGTTGTAATTCTGATTTATACTGTAGCAATAATTTATATGAAGTTATAGAAGGTTTTGAGGGTGCCAAAATACTCCTCTTTGTATTGGAACAATTGATTACTGATACTGCTTTTGCCTGTTCCAAAATTCTTGTGGATGTATGTCTGGGGAATTGTACTCTTTCTGATATCAGAAGTACTCTCATATGTATAATGGTTTTAGGTGCTGATACCAGTATGGTGAAAACTTAGGACTGTAAAAGCTTATTTGTATTAAAATATTGGTTGTCAGATCTGTGCCATTTTATTCCTAGCTTTTATTACAGAATAGCAGCTGTGTGCAGAAAATAGGTACAATATGACATTAGCCATATGATGGTTAATATTCAGTTCATTAATTAATTCTCTCCATAAGACATCATGCAATCAGATTTGCATGTGCAAATAAACTAGGTTTGTGGAAAAGGTGTTTTTTGCATACAAAGAAAATTTACTTGCTTCACTTTTTGAAAATTAGGTGAAAATTAGCTTTAAACATATGTTTGATACTGTTGGCCTTCATGTGAGCTGTAAAAGTCTAAACTGCAAGACAAATGTGTTAATAGCAGGATTTTTTTTCCATCTAACAGCTTCATGCTGGTGGGGGAATCGTTTTCTGGGAAGACCAAAGTTCTACACGTGTTGGCAGATACGTTGTCTCTTATGAAGGAGCGTGGTTATGGTGAAGAAGAAAAAGTCATTTATAGAACTATGAATCCAAAATCAATCACTATGGGCCAGCTTTTTGGGCAGTTTGATCTGATATCCCATGAGGTAACGTATGTTTAAAAAATAATGTTCCCTGTATATTGTGTTTCTATTATTATGGATAGTAAACTGTTGAATTAATAATTTTATGATTTAAAACACAGATAAGAACACAACTGTAAATTTTATTTTAACTAATGCTTTTATGGTCTGTTTTTAATTAAGATATAAAAAATGCAGTACCATGTGTGTATGCGGTTATATAGGTTTAAATATACAAAAAAAACCAGTACCATTTTGAAGGTCATTGTCCTCTTATAGTTGCATCCATGCTAGGAAATCATATCAAACATAATTGCATTCATTTCTCTGTCTGTTCTTAACCAGTATAATCAAAGTAATGCAAAAACTATCTAGAAAAATCTATAAACTCATGAGTTCCCAAGTGTGAAACTTAGGCTTGGAGAAGGAATGACATGAAGTAGTAAATGTGAAATAGTGAAACTTAGGGTGACTCTGGAGAGAAACAGATGCAAGACAGAGCAGAAATGCTTCTAAGTTTCAGTAAAATGAATTGCTGATCTTTTTTGTTACAATATTTTTTTCAAGTGAAAAAAAATCTATTTTAAAATTTGCTGATGTTTTAAGACCCTCGGTGAAACTCCAAAGTTACATGTGCTCTCTGCAGCATAAGAGGAGAATAATTAAAAGTGAGGGATAGTGGAAAGCAAAGAGAAGGGTTTCTGTGACTGGCAGTTCAGGTTGTACTCTGTGTTCTTTGTCTCGCCCCCCATTCCCACATGTACCCTGTCAGTGGACAGATGGGGTCGTCGCTACAACCTTCAGGGAATTCGCGTTGTCCGAGACCCCCGAGCGCAAATGGGTCATCTTCGATGGCCCCATCGATACACTGTGGATAGAAAGCATGAACACAGTTCTGGATGACAACAAAAAGGTATCAGTCAGTGAAATAAATGCTTGAATAAAATTGTGTGACATTTTGCAAATACCCTCCTACATGTAAAACCACAAATACAAACTGCAGTGCCTGACTTTTGAAAAGAGCAAGTGCAAGGTGGCATTGGTGACAAGTCATAAGGGCTTTTTTTAGTGGTTTTTGATTGGGGTTTTTTCGTTTGTTTTGTTTTACTTTATTGGAATCATAATCACAAAATCAACTCATTGCTGAAAGACATGAATTCTATAGTATTTCCTGATGTCATAATGTAATTTTCTAACATAAATAATTGAAATTTAAACATCAGAAATTACAATTAATTATATATTATAAACCCCATCATTTCTAAGCCTGCACAAACTTAGACACTTGCATTTCAAAATAATCCCAAGACACAAAGGTTTGCATTTTCAAAATAATGGCTTCTGCAGTCAAAATTGTAACACCACTTTTGTAAATGGGCCCTAGGAATCTCAAAGCAAATACAAAAATGAGAGACAACATTGGGACTTTTAAGTTCTGGATGATAATGTTTCAAAATACTCAAGCTGGACTCTTACTTTAATATGAGAGGGTAGTGTTTCTCTGGCTGGAATGCTTCAGCATTAGCAACAATATCTGCAGATATCTTTTGTCCTTTCTTCTTTTCTTTATCCTGTTAAATGCAAGATTGATTGTAATGAACCTACTGGTAGGTTACTATGGAGTGCTATGGTTTAAGTGAAGAATTTAGCTAAAACTTGGTAAAAATCTGTTGCTACAAGTGGTTCAACATTTTATCTAGTTGACCTTACCTTTGATTTTACTTGGTTTTGCCAATTTTCATACAGAACTCTCCTGAGATAGGAAGTGTAATTTACAATAATTTTTTTTTTTCTAACCTTGCATGTTATTTTTTATCTTTCAAGCTTTGTTTGATGAGTGGGGAAGTCATCCAAATGTCCCCTCAGATGACTCTTATTTTTGAAACAATGGATCTTTCCCAGGCATCAGTAAGTTTTGTATTTAGTGAAAATATGAAACAAAATTCAGTACATTAAATGCACAATAAAATGAGTTTACCGTTTTTCCTTAGCCTGCTACGGTCAGTCGTTGTGGCATGATTTATTTGGAACCTTCTCAGCTGGGCTGGAGGCCACTTGTTACCTCTTGGCTGAGTAAACTGCCTGAACCTCTGAGCTCAAAGGAACATCAAGCTCTTCTGCAGGGACTTTTTGATTGGTTGGTACCACCAGCATTAAGAGTCCGTCAGAAACAGTGCAAGGTATTATTTGACATTTTTTCCTGCAGTAGTTAGTGGCTATGTCCATTCTGTTACCCTTGGTAGGAAGTGACTGTTCTCTCATGAAAAGCACAGTTGGAATGAATATGTGGCTCTTGGGACCAGTTTGGAAAGTTAAAATGAGAATGTCAGCTAAGACTTGAAACTTGATCATCGTTTTCATCTTCTTATTTTTGAAAGTACAGTTTGTATTTAAAACACTGATTAAAAAGTATTCCCGAGAGAATTTTGTACATTTTTTTCTTTAAAGATCTCGTGTTGTATAAGGAAGTGCTTTTTTAAGTTTTAGGGGAAGGTTGTAGTTCCTTGCAAGCTCAGTGTGGCAGTGCTTAGAATTTTGCTCATGTTTTGCTGCAGTTACTTCTGTGGGTTTTGGTTTGGTTTAAGATGTATAATTGTAGTGGTCACGTGGTAGCCATGAACATGGTTAACAAGCTAAAGGTCTTGACATTTCAATGATTGAAGGGGGCAAATGATCTTTTGGGTAAAAGTCAGTGTATACCTTGCCTTCTAATATGTGTTCAGAATTAGCTAGTGATCTAATTAATTTATCTCCAAAAGATAAATTAGCTAAAGATGTAAAGTATGACATCCAACCTTTTGAATCTCTTAGGAACTGGTACCTACAAGTGATATCAATGTTGTAGTAGCTCTCACACGGATTTTTGAAATGTTGATTTGTCCAGCTGTGCAAGAAGATCCCACCAACAAAAGCATCCGTGCCTGGATTATGGTTGGTTTTTTAACATGTAGTGAAATGTATATTTATTTCTGTATGTGCTGGTTTTCAAAACAATTGTACTAATCAAAGTAACTTTAATTTGTGAATGAGAGACGTGAAACAATTTTACTACCTCCTTGCTCTCTCTCCCCACACTCTGGAGGTGCCCAGATGAGATGGAAGTCTTAAAAGTGACAAATATGATTAAAAATTCTCCTATTTTTCCAATTAATTGGGATAGTGTTTTTATTAAATGTGCTTTTTAAGTAACCAAGAAGTTAGCTGAAGCAAAGTGTCGTATTTCTCTTAAAGGAAATAAATATTCATGCAACACCGATTGGCTTGTTTGTTTGATCAACACTTCCTTGGGAGAAGGTTTTCTGACAGTTGTATTAGCTGAATCCTCTGTCTGACCTTATATGATTGTTCTTATGAAAAACTGAAGAAAATAGAATATGAAAGTAGTTATTTAAAATTGAATTATAAAATTCCTAGATCCTGGTTTGTCATTAGAACTCTTCTCAGGCTTTGTCCTGTGACATACTGCTGTAGTCAGTGGCCTTTATTTTTTGTTATCTCTCTCTTTCTCTTCCTCTTTCTCTTTCTCTTTCTCTGTCCTTGAGTAAGACTTTTTTGTGTGCTCTGTCTATAGTCAGATTTCTAAATCTCTTTAGGCCAGGGATATTGAAGGGCAATTTCTAACATCTCTCTGCTTAACAATATTTTTTAGAATTATGTTTGCTAATCAGACTGTACAAGGTTTGTGTAATATGTCAATTTATGAGACAGTTACTAATTTTTTTGCTCTTGCAGGGTTGTTTTGCTTTTGCCACAATCTGGTCCATTGGTGGGACTTGTGATGGTGACAGCAGGACAATTTTTGATAATTTCTTGAGGGAAACTTTGTCTGGAAAATCTAAAACAAATCCCGTACCAGAGAGTTTGGGAAAGTGGGAGTGTCCTTTGGAAGAGAAAGGCTTGGTCTATGACTACGTGTATGAGGTAGGATTGGCTTCTGCATCCACTAAATAGATTATTACTGTCATACTAGAAGGAAAATGCAGCCAGGTGGGTATTTTAACTTTTTGAAGCCGGTTGGATGTTGTAGAGTGTTGGTTGGATTAAATCCTACAATGCATTTTTATTTCCTTTTCAAATACCAGTGTACTGACCATTTTTTTAATGAAATACCGAGATGTACATTTCAGTTATATTTGTAATACTGCCACAGTATAGTTCTTCTGTAACTCAAGCTCAGTTGGCAGATTCAAAACTGCTTTTGTATAGAAGGAATAATGTGGACTGTTCAGAAGGAAAGCAGAATATTAAGCCCATAGGCGGTTTGCTTATGTTACAATTTTTGTTTGTAGTGTCTATTAGAAATGTTCTTCTCTTGGTTTGTTGTTGTGGTTTTCTCTGTGTGTGGGTTTTTTTGTTTGTTTTCACTGAACAAAATTTTAAAGAAAAGAAAGGATTCTAAGTTTAGGTATGTACTTTAATACTTCATTAGTGAGGTAAAACAAATGAAATGTGTGATCTTTTGAAACATCAAATATTCATTAATTTATTAAAATCCATTATTTTAATTTTTGAAAGTGAGGTAGTAGAGAAAACCCTTCATATATATAACACCAGTCTGTTCTACATCTCTGCTTCTTCCTAGCTCAAAGTCAAAGTAGGTTGGGCTCACTGGAATGACTTTATTGAACAAATTAGTTACGGTGATAAAAATGTGAAGATTCAAGATATTATAGTCCCAACCATGGATACAGTTCGCTATACCTATTTGCTAGACCTGTTCATTACCCATGGAAAGTAAGTTGCTTCACTACAAATTTCTAAAGTGAAATTTGATCATAGGTAGAAATATCTCCTTTTTTTTGAGTTCATTGTTTGTATCAAACCCTCAGTTTATTCGGCCGTTTTAAAACAGATGTTTACTACAAACAAAAAAATTTGCCCAGCAGTCTGGTTTTATTTTTTTTTATGAAACCTTATTATAGTCTAAGTTTTGTATTCTCATTCTGATGATGATGTTAGGACAGCCCAAAATTTTTTGCATCCTCTTTCTACTTTGGCAATTAAATACATATTTTAATTTATTTTCTTTGATTAATCCTATCAAAATCAGTTATATTAGCCATGATCAGATCATATAAGAGAATGAAATAAAAACCAGCCTCAGGTTCCAAGGCTGAAAGATTTATGAAGTTTGAATCAATGCAAGACCTATCACAGGAGCTTTAACTCCCATGTGTTCATATACTTCAACACCAGTAGAATGAGGGAATGAGAAATGTTTATTTCCCCTCCCATTTTCTTGGTGGTGGAAGCAAACTAAAATTATGAGAGGGTTTAATGAATGCATTAGAACACTCTGGTTTCTTCTTTAGGCAACTAATGTTTTTAGAGGTAGAAAAAGAAGGGCCAGTTAGTAAAACCTTGGACTTCCAGCTGCATTTAGTTTACAGTGTTAGGTTTCTGCAGTCTATGTGCTTTATTTCTCTCTTTGTGAAGACCACTGCTTCTAGTGGGACCAACAGGAACTGGGAAATCTGTGTATGTCAAGGACAAGTTAATGAACAACTTGGAAAAGGAGCGCTACTTCCCCTTCTTTATTAATTTTTCAGCTCGAACAAGTGCCAATCAGACCCAGGTTAGTAGAACAGATCATTTATGTCTCAAGGAGATTGTGGATATGAATATTTAATCTGTGTTCTGAATGATCCTGTTTGCATTGCAGAACATTATTATGGCCAGGCTGGACAAGAGGCGCAAAGGAGTCTTTGGCCCTCCAATGGGAAAAAAATGCATTATTTTTGTAGATGATATGAATATGCCTGCTTTGGAGAAGTATGGGGCACAGCCTCCTATAGAACTTCTGAGACAGTTCTTTGACCATGGATTTTGGTAATTATTGGAAACACAACTGAAATTTTTTGTTGCTGTATTTGCTGTTATACTTATTTATTCCTTAGAATTTTATTTTCAAAACTTTTTTGAAGTGGTTTGTAAATGTTAAGGTAGATTTAGTTTATATAAAAATCCATTTTTTAAACTTGAAGCAACTTGTATATTACTTTCTAAGGACTTCTCAGTTTGGGAAATTGATGATCAAATTTGGTTTAAGTTTTTTAGAATGTTCTATTGCTAAACTTTTGCAGAGTTAGTATACATTAAATAAAATGAATCATTTATGCCTTTACTATTTTAGTTTTTTTTCCAGTGCAGTTTCTTGTTCTTTTTCTTTCTCTTCCTCCTTAGAGTTGGCAGCTTTCTGTACACATCTATATATATCCAGTTATATAAAACTTCTGATTTTATTTCTTATGTTAGTTTTCCCTATTATCCATTATTCTGTTAGTCATTAAAAGTTTTTTAACAAGATCTCAAAATATTTTTTTTAAATTCACAATGAAATCAGATCTTATAATAGGCATGAAATAAAATAAGTTGAGAGTCTTCCCTGCTTTTGAGGTTTTTGGCTTTGCTTAGATTGGAAGACTGGAGCAGGTGTTTTCCTGAGTCTGGATCATTCTACAGTTCCAGGCACTTCTCAAATACAGCTACTCTTGTGATTCCAGGCACTGCTCAAATATCTGTTGCTCTTAAATATATCTTGACAAGTTACACTTTTAATACTCATGTCAAAATTTCATATCAGGTTTTATGGAGTGCAATTTAAACAATCAATCTTTTTTTTGGGCCAGCAAATGGTATGTTAAGATTAACTGGTACACAGTTACAGGACTAGTTGTTTTTTGTTTTTTTAGGGAGGAGGGATTGTTTGTTTTTAAAAATATAAAATTTATAGAAATACATGTTATATTATGTAATGCCTATTATTTTAAAAAATATTTTTAAATACTTTTTTATGCATGCAGAGAGTAGTCTGTCATACAGCTGCATTGAAGGTGTAACAAATGTGTTGTATCCATATCTAAATGTCACATGGCATTTTATTTTGAAGGTATGATTTTAAGGACACCTCTAAAATCACCCTTGTTGACATACAGTTAGTGGCAGCTATGGGGCCTCCAGGCGGTGGGAGGAATCCTGTCACCCCTCGGTTCCTGCGGCACTTCAACATTTGCACCATCAATTCTTTCAGTGATGAAACAATGACGCGCATCTTCTCTACTGTAGTGGCTCTTTACCTAAGGACTAATGACTTCCCTTTTGACTTCTTAACAATTGGAAATCAAATTGTCACTGCCACTTTAGAGGTAAGAGGCAAATACCTTAATGGAAGTTTCCTTCAATTTGTTCATTAATATTCCTTTGGCTCTACAATAATGTAGTGTGAAGGGATTTTTTTGAGAAATAACATTTTAGAAGACATTTAGGAGTTATGGTAATAATGCAGTCAGTGTTAATTTTTTTTAAATTTTGTTCTCTGTTCTTTTTGTCTGAAGGTGTATAAGAAAGCCATCAAAAATCTTTTGCCCACACCAGCCAAATCTCATTATACCTTCAACCTGCGTGACTTTTCACGGGTTATCCATGGCTGTTTGCTCATTAAGAAAAGTGCAGTTGAAAACAAACATGTGATGATTCGGCTGTTCGTGCACGAGGTGTTTCGGGTCTTCTATGACCGTCTGGTGGAAGATGATGACAGAGCCTGGTTGTTCAATCTAGTGAAAGATATTGTGAAAGAACATTTCAGAGAAGCATTCGATAAAGTTTTTGCACACCTGAAGGAAGGATCGTCCCCTGTGAGTATCATGTTTA
The DNA here is from genome assembly GCF_020740725.1 of Corvus hawaiiensis. NCBI lineage: Eukaryota > Metazoa > Chordata > Aves > Passeriformes > Corvidae > Corvus > Corvus hawaiiensis. The sequence goes on from NC_063223.1 coordinate 15,333,279, forward strand.
ACCTGTTGCAAAATAATTCCCTTATTGCAAATTTAGGACTAGAAATTTAATCATAGGTGAAATTCTGATTCAAATGTGCATGAAAGTTTGAGTTGAATTTGGCAAAATGGCTTAATGAGGAAAAAATGTAGAAATGGAAATTGTTTGGGTGGGTTTAACTGTTGTATGTAAGCATTCTATTCAAAAAATATTACATTTAAAATGTGAGTAAACTTACTAATTTTCCTTAAAAGAAATTTGGGCATCTGCATCCTGTTATTGTTATTAAATTTTACTATCCAAAATCCTGTATAGTTGTGTTATATTTTATGCCTTGTCTTCCTTTTTTCTGTTGTTTTTTATGTCCCTTGTAATTTCATTGAAGTATAGAAGAAATAACTATGTGGTCTTAGTTGTCCATTTCATAATATACATCTGTATGAATTTGGTGTAATCTGAAGGTCATGATTATGAGACGGTTAGTGGCTATTTGAGCCAGTTGTTTTCCCAGAACAAATTAAGAATAAGTGTATAGTTCAACGCAGGAAACATAATTTTGAGGGGGGTGTTGTTTGTGAGTCAAAATATTTTGGAGTGCTTATTCTTTTGTCTGGGGTATTTGTCTAAATTCTCCTTTGTTTTCTAAAGTTCCAATGAGGAATACATTCATTAAATATTAAACTTGACTTCATAATTTGTTGAATATTTACCATAGGTAACAGAAGAAGACATGAGAAGTTTGTGTTTTGGTGACTACATGGTTCCAGAACTTGAGGGAGACGAAAGACTTTATGTTGAGGTTCCAAGCATTGAGGAGTTCAGTGATGTTGTGGAGCAGTGTCTGGATGAATATAATCAAACCCAGAAAACAAGAATGAATCTTGTCGTTTTCAGGTGTTTATGATCTGTGTTATTAAGAGCTTTAAGCAGTAGTTGATAATTCAGTATATTCAATTTTGTGGACTGTGGTTTTTGGTATATCTCCTCCCCTTCATGCATCCTTAAAAGTGTTTGTGGTGTAACACCTTTTTGGATGGAAGCAAACTGATTTTTCTCTTATGCCTCTCCCTATCTGAAAGTAAATAATAAGAAGCTTTTCTCTTAAGCGGCTTTGAATATTTGTCTTAGTTGTTACGGAAACATTGTGCACTGCCTCAGGTAGTTGCTGTACTTCTCCTAGGCCTCTGTCACCAGTGAAGATGGATGTCACTGGACTTTCATTTCCCAAGGACAAGCATCCCAAGAGTGAGATGTTCACAATCATAGCTGTCTGTCTACTTTGTTGTTACTCAGCACAGCTGGTGCTGCAGCTAATCCCGTGAAATTTTAGACTCTGCAAGACATTATTGTTACCTTAACTTGTGATCATGCAGAGCTACAACTGAGAGAGATTAGGAGGTCAAACTCCTTCCTCCTCCCTGTTGCTAGAGATTACTGCCTCTTTATATTTGCCAGGGTGGCTTGACACATAAGTATTTCGTGAAGGTGATTAGGATTACTTAAAACACTTCTAATATCAGTTTATTTTAGTCTAGGTCATTTTGCCAAGCTGGATTTGTGAGTGCCTGTATATACAGCTAGGCTGGGACTTTGAAGGGCTGGCAGCCTCTGATCACAGGCCACTTCCTGGGTATAGAAGCAATATTGCAGTGACCTCACTGAACAGCAGCCAGGAGAGCATGTTTGACTGTAGCCTTAAAGTTCAATCTCATAGATAACATCTGAATTTGTTTCCTTTATTTATCTAACCAGTAAAAATAAACAGAGTTTACCTTTCTTGAAATGCTTGGAAGTTTTTTTGAGACCGCTTTTGATAGCTGCTCAGCTTGCTTTAATTACCCCATGTCCTATGCCTAAGCAGGTGAGCTCCTATAGGCCTTGCTGCATATTCTGAGATAAATCAGGCTTGAGTTTTGACAAGGACTCTCAGTAATGTGCAGATACTGCTTCCTGAGGATGTTCCAACGTCAATTCCACACATAAGTTATAAATCACTGTCAGAGGTAGAGGGGAGGGAAATGTTTGTTGATAAAAACCATGTTCTCCCAGTGGTTACTTTAAAAAGCTGTTTAGGTTGCTATACTTCAAGGAAGTTAAAACTGGTAATACTGCTGTGATCTTGAAGTAGAGAATTAATGTTTTTCTTTGCCTTTAAGACATTTATCCTTATAGTGCTCCTGTTCTTACCTCTGCACATTCCTTTTAGTAATTTGTAGTAATTTAGCTAAATACTGGTATTTGTAAAATAGAAGAATTGTAAGTTTTACTTTATTTTGTGGTTCATGCCCACTCTCTTTCTTCCTCTTCCTCTCTACCCTGCCCCACCCTGCATTCAGAGATTTGTTTTGGGGATGCTACTCCTTGATTTGTTTCCCAGGTTTATAGGTGCATAAATGTACAGGTATTTCTGCTCTTGTTGTAATCAACATATTCCCAATGCAGGTACATGTTGGAACACTTGTCTCGATTAAGCCGCATTCTGAAGCAGTCAGGGGGGAATGCTCTGCTGGTTGGAATGGGAGGAAGTGGACGGCAGTCTCTGACTCGCCTGGCAGCGTTCATGGCAAGAATGTGTGTTTTTCAACCAGAGATTTCTAAGACCTATGGTACAAACGAGTGGAGAGAAGATCTGAAAGTGAGTATTAATAACCTGTCTACATTTTGACTTAATTTTGAGGAAGGATATTTTGGAATGTACAATTTTAACTGTCTTGCATTTTCAGAGACTTCTGAAGAATGCAGGTGTAAAAGGCTTGAAAACTGTATTTCTAATCACAGATGCACAAATTAAAGAAGAAAGCTTTTTAGAAGATGTTGACAGTCTCCTCAACACAGGGGAGGTACCCAATCTTTTTCCAGCAGATGAAAAACAAGAAATTGTAGAGGTATCTTTAGAAACTCTCTTTAATTTCACCTCCCTTTTAATCTACTTGGACAGTTCAGTGTGAAATGTGGCTTTTGTATATTTGCACGTAATTCTGTGACTTCTTTTTGAGACCTTAGAAAAATAAACCAGTTATTAGTAAACTTATGCAGTAGCTTATGCCAGCTACAAGCTTTAATTCTGACCTAGCACTCTGTTCACAAACACATTAAGTTGTGCAAGTAGAGAACTTGGGTTGTCCACAAATACCCTATGGCTGTAGTTATTTTTGTAGGATATTGTATAGGAGAAGAACGTACATCATAATGTTTTCCTTAATCAGTGAAGTGCGAAGATGTGATGTTTTTATTAGAAAACATGGCCTGCCTTTCTCAATAGACTCCTACTGTCTGAGGCACTAGGGCATTGTTAGGCAGAATTTCAGTGTTCTGACACTTCTACTCAGAGACGAGGTGGGCAAAGGTGCTCCATGAATCTAGGATTAGAAGTAATGATGCAATGTACTCAGGCAAATTTAAAAAAAAAATTAACTGAAATCAGACTGGGATTTTCACAATAGCAGTCACAATTTGGGAGGGAGGGGCATCAATCTTTATACATCAAGTTGGAAACTTAATGTTAGCAAACAATATTTGGAAATGTATGCTGTGCTGTCTTCCTATCTGTGTGGTGTTTTTAATAAATTACTTAAGTATGCTTCTAGTTGACTTTCAAAGTGGTTCTTAGTACACACACAAATTTTCTTTATTGCAATATCTGTATCACTTGATAGATGTTACTACATGGTTTTTTTGCACTTAAGTTATGGAGCATGTTGATACCTGGATTTGTGTATCTTTCAAAGAAGTTAGATTATAATTCTTGTGATCTTTGTCTATTAGTATTTCATTCTTGCCAGGTACATAGTGAAAATATTAAAATAATTTGGCTCTTTTCCAATTTCACAGTTTGTGTGAACATATTCAGTGGGTGTATGCTGGAACTTGGTAGCTATCCACAATGAGCAGCTGGACCAAAGTTGGTTTTTACTCATTTAAATCTGCTCCCTTAAAAGAATTCTTCTTTTACTATATTGTTATGATTTACTCTCAGTTGCTCAGAGCAGCAGATGATCATTTCTAGACTGAGTTGTCAGGGCCACAGATAAATAGTGCAATCCTGTTCTCTAACAGTATTTGCTACTTGTTCTGGCTTTCTACTTTATTTTGCCTGTTTCATTTCCACTAAAAAAATTTATTTCCTGGTGATGCTACCATTAACAGAATTGCTACAGGACTTCAGATGTGCTTAATGACAATTTATATAACATTTTTTATGCTATGTATTATTCCTAAGGGTGTTCGTGCAGCAGTTCAGGCTGGTGACAAAGGTGAAGAACTCAGTCCCTTGGCCTTGTTTGCACTTTTTGTGAACCTCTGCAAAGAAAATCTCCATATTGTGGTGGCATTCAGCCCAATTGGAGATGCTTTCCGCAATCGTCTGAGACAGTTTCCATCACTCATCAACTGCTGTACTATTGATTGGTTCCAGGTATGGGAAAATACTTACATTATTTCCTCAAAAATCTGCTTCAGTTTTCTAACACTCTGTATTTCTAAGTGCCATCAGATTTTCTTTTGTCTTCCTTGTAGAAGTACTCGTTGTTTTTCAAAATTTTAAAATTCCATAGACCTTTTCTGTAATATTTTGGGAGCTCTTTGATGTGTGATCTCAACATTTCTACAACTAAATAAAGTTAAATTTTTTTGCTGTAAATTTCTGAAGTGTGAATAGTCTTAGTTTGATGATGGCAATTTGTAATTTTATTACATAATGTGTATGTTTTAAAGGACTAGAGAAAACATTTCATTGTGACTGTAAAATGATCTCAATTGTGGCTGCTTATTAAGCAGGTAATTATATATTATTCCTTCCATCCATTATAGGAATGACTAGCAAATACAAATCCTGTTGCTTATCAGTAGATCTTTGATAGCAGAATAGAACTTGGAGAAGCAGTATTGGTGTAAGCAGTATTGCTCTCAGTTAAGCACAGTTAGCTCTATAACTTGGCCTCATGCTGATGTCAGTGAATTTTTCTGCCAAAGGATGAAATAGACACAGAACTGTTTAGATGGAATGTTAATGTGTAGCTTTGAACTAGAAGACCAGCCAGGAGTTGCCAGAAAATATTGCATGGGTGGTGACCTTGCTGCCTGAGCTAATCGACCTTTAAATCAGTTCATTGTTCTTGTAGCACACCTGGGACTAGTGTGTCTCATTCTGGTGGTTTGAATGGTAAAAACTGATTTTGACGTTTGAAGACTGCTAACAGTTGAATTTTACAAATTCTTCCCTCCTCACTTCTCCCTCAGCCATGGCCTGAAGATGCCCTTGAACGTGTGGCTAGTAAGTTCTTAGAAACACTTCAGCTCACAGACATCGAGCGTCAAGGAGTTGTGCCCATCTGTAAATACTTTCATACTTCAGTTTTGTCACTCTCTGAAAGGTCAGTCTATTGCTTTTCCAAACAATCATAAAATAGTAGGTGATTGAGTTTCATTATTACTCATTTATGTATTAAAAGTTAACACAACTATTTGCCTCCATAGCAAGGATATAAGTCTGTTGAAATTGTTAACTTCTATCAAACAGTTACATCACTTTGCTAACATTAAATTAAGAAAATAAATCAAAAAATAAATCAAAATTTAAAGTTACTCTTTCTTTTATTTCTTTTTTAATAGGTTCTTACAAAGTCTGGGACGCCATAATTATGTTACTCCTACTTCTTATCTTGAGCTTATTGCTGCATTTCAGAGACTTCTTACTGAGAAACGAGACAGCGTAATGAAAGCCAAGAAGAAATATGTGAATGGACTAGATAAACTAGCTTTTGCTGAGTCACAGGTGAGTTAGGACAAATATGGAACTGAAAATGGAAATTATTTGTCAAATGCAGGTTTTTTTCTGGAGAAGTCAGTCAAAAGTGCTACTTCGGGTTTTGTTTCGCTCAATCTGCAACAGTAAAACTAAGAAATGTATTTCGCCTGTTCTTTCCTACAATCACAGAACTTATGCTAGAGGCCATCTCTAAGCATATATTGTTAGGTAGATATGAACAGAGCTTCCCTTTCCTTGGTGGTTAACAGGGGACTGTAAGTGAGCATAGTTCTTAAAATTAGACATTGTAAGTAGGAGATAAAAATAAGTCTTGGAAATGTTTTAATTTGAAACGGAATGTTACATCCTTCTATCAGTAAATTAGTCATTAGGGAAAATCTAGGTCTTAAAAAAATTGTTGGAAATTGTGCTTGACCCTTCTGATCCCACCTGATTCTTTTGCATATGCCTAGGTTGGTAGGATGAAAGAAGAATTAATTGAGCTACAGCCCAAACTGGAAGAGGCTAAAGTGGAAAATGCAAGCATGATGAAGGTAGAGTTGTACAAATACAGCTTTGTGGCTTTTAATGTAAACATGTGTCTTATTTCATTGATGTGTGACTTTCAGAAAGTAAGAGTTGAGGTTTTTGAGCTCACTTCTTGTTTACAGAGGTTTCCAGTATTGTGAAACTTGCTATTTATGTTTATATCCTTAGAACAGAAAGAAAATTTCATTCTTTAGATAAAATACATTCTCTGGATATACAGTCCTTGCCTAAGCTCCATGCTGAAGAATGTTAGAGGAACTTTCATGCTTATAGTGGTTAAATCAGGTTTCCCAAGTTGATTCACAAACAATGTGAAAACCTCAAATAGTTTTTCCATATGCCCAGCTATGACAAAATAAACAAGAACAGTTTTGCACAGTCTGTCTTTGCATGCACAGGGATTGTATGTTTGATTTATAAAAGGACCCTAAACCCAGTTAATTTCATGGGAATTTAGTGGGATTTAGGATCGAAAATCTTGGGTGTTTTGAGAATTCTGTTATATGAAAATATACACATGCTTGTCTTGTAAAACGTGACTGTTGCATCACCCAAAAAGCATGATTTAATTGACATGTTATGCACTTGTTTCTGATTCCTAAGTGTTTTTACAGATACAGTGATACCTCTTCTACCTCTAAGAAAACTAAATCTCACTTCCCTAGAACTGCAAAGGGAGTTGGATAAAGGCTTGACTTATCCCTGGAAAGAAAATAAATTTCAATAATCAATGTTAAAGGCTGTGAAGCTATGAAAACTCCCTATAAAAGCTAGTCATTTTTAGTTACAGCCTGATGCACAAACATGAAGAGTTTCTTGTCTCCTGAACTTCAAACATATTTTAAATAGCTTTTATTGAGAGTAATCTGATACCATGCAGTTTATCTACTGTTGAAACTCCACGATGTTGCAATATGCTAAGAAATTTTTCCCTTAACATAAATTGAAATTATGTTAAAATATTTTAAAACTTCAATATTCTCTTTATGTTTTACACTATTCCATGAGTCCTGTAGTAGCTAATTTCAATTTATTTGACCATTCATGGTACCATATAAAGCTCACTCATGTTTTTTCTTTAGACTATAGAAGTAGAATCTGCAGAAGTAGAAGAAAAAAGAAAAATTGTAAAAGTGGATGAAGAATTTGCTACAGCAAAAGCTGAAGAAGCTCAGGCACTGAAAAATGAATGTGAGAGTGACCTGGCAGAGGCAATACCTGTCATGGAGGCTGCAATTGGTGCTCTTGACACTTTGAAGGCAAGCTGATCTAAATTTCAGCATTTGAAAGTGTTGTTTAACTCTCTAAAATGAACTAGGAATTTAGAAGAATATGAGATAACTTAGATGACACAGAAGTGTATAAAAAATATTCTGACCTGGAATTTTTAAAACATAATTTTATTTAATCATTAGTTTACTGTTTATTAGCATTTATTTAGTTTTTATTTTCCCTGCATAAGGGATATTGATGGCTATTGTTAATCGTGATGGTAACACTGTATCATCCCTTCTAAAAGTCCTCTAGTACCACTCGTTCATTGGCAATGGTGTTATAATTCCTCTTTTTTTCTGTCAGTTCATTTATTGGGTGCTGAGACATAATACTTGTCATAATTTTTTTACATGTATTTTTTATTTTAGCCTTCTGATATAGCAGTTGTCAAGACAATGAAAAATCCTCCATCTGGTGTCAAACTTGTCATGGCTGCTGTCTGTGTCATAAGAGAAAAAAAACCTGAAAGAATTTTAGATCCTTCAGGATCTGGAGGCAAGGTAAAATGGCAGACAATTCTCTGAAATAAAAATTTAATTCATGTTCTTCTCAACACTTATCCAAAATACAAGATAACCCATGGTCCATTAAAGTAGTCAAGTACTTATAGCCTCTACCCAGGATTTTACTGAAAACTTTCAGAATTCCTTATTTTCCAAATTTTGTAATGTGCCAAATTTAATTTGCTTTACTAATTTCTTGAGGATAGATAATACATAACTTCCCTGAGGCACTGTTTACTTTTTGGCTTTAAGTATGATTGGAAGGAAATGTTTGATCTGACAGACTTTCTGCTTTATTGGCTTCTCAAGGAGATACCAAGTTATCATTATTAAATATTAATGAGTTTTGATTAAAAGAGGTTTGTAATTTTTTGTATGTGTATTTGTTTTAAAGCCTGAAAAGGTATTTCCTACTATGTTTTGTAGATTTTGGATTATTGGTCTGCGAGCCAGAAAATGCTGGGCAACATCAATTTCTTAAAGGAGTTGAAAGCCTGTTCCGAGAAACCCATTCCAGTAAGGCTTTTTCAGTAATTTTTACCATGCAGACACTTTCTTGCAGGGGAAGAAAAAGAAAATGAGAAGATACTATAGTGGAGAGATCATTTGTCCAAATTCAATTAGTTTATTCTGAACCTGTGTCCTCTTAGCCTCATTTCACATATTGTGTTTTGGGAGTTGATTGGGGTTTTTTGGTGGAACCAGTGGACGTTTGATCCACATCCACCCTTGCTATGCCTTTTTCTTTTGCTAGTTTTTCTAGATAGTCATTCAGCATCATAAACTTCTTTTTATAATTGACTGCCCATTGCTGCCTTTCTTAACATCTTTTTCTAATTGTATTATTTTGATTGAATGAATGATGACAAAATGGGTAATATTTTGTTAATTATACTGAAAGATATACAATAAATGCAGAAATGTTCTAGCTATATAACCTTTCAAATATGATCGTTTCTCCCAAAGGTCTTGCTATCCAAGAGTGTGATTTGTGCTCTTTGCTGAATTCACTGGAAATGGAATATGCTTTGTCCTTAATAGAATATGCTTTACCCTTTATAAAACTGATCCCCAAAAGTAGGCACAAACAGTTAAATTTTGCATTACATTAGGAGAAATGAATTTTTACAGTGATCCCCAAAGTTGTGTATTGAGAAGGAGATAGCAAATATTGAAATTGGTGTGTTTTACACAAAGGGCTGTGTAAATTAAGGCTTCTATGTGACTGTAATGCTCTTAGCACTTAGGGAGCTGCCACATGGAAGATACAGCAAATGCGTGATTAGAAAGGATAAGGATTGGATTAGAAAATGAAAACGGAAAAAGACCATGAAACATGATAGGAAGATCAAAAAAATCAAATGAGCTGTGATTTCTACAACAGTTAATGCTGAATAGTTCTTTCTTATTTCATTGTGTAGAGAAATGGCAATCAGTTCAATTTTGAAGTGTCAGCCACAAGATCTGATGGGCTATAATGCTTTTGTTATCCAGGAAGCTGTCATGCAGAAGATTCGGACTGAGTACCTGACTAATCCAGAGTTTGATCCACAAGTGGTGGCTAAAGCTTCCTCGGCAGCAGAGGGTTTATGCAAATGGATTAAGGGAATGGAAGTGTTTCACAGGGTGTCAAAGGTGTGGTTTTGATCCTTGCCCCTCGGTGCTATGGAATCTTCCTTTGCTCCATGTATTCACCCTAAGCATTTTAGTTAAAAATAAAGCTACAAAAATGTACTGAAAGCATTTGTTTATTGGTTGTGATTGAATAGGAGATTGAACCCAAAAAAGAACGTTTAAAAGTGGCAGAGGAGTCCTTGGCAAAGACAATGGAACTATTGAATCAGAAGCGAGAAGAACTTGCAGCAGTTGAAGGCCGTTTGGCTGCTTTGCAACAAACCTTCGCTGAAAAGACAGAAGAAAAGGCTCGTTTAGAATTCCAGGTTGATTTGTGTGCTAAAAAACTGGAACGAGCAGAGAAGTTAATTGGAGGCCTTGGTGGAGAGAAAACAAGGTCAGGTTGAAGTTCAAATATCAGATAAAACAACCACTGTAGAAATAGAATTTGAAATTCGGTTCTCTAAGCCTTTAATGCTGTATTTCTGTCTGAGGACTGTAACACTAAAGAATGTGTGGGCCCTTGAAATATTCCTAATTGTTTGTAACATAAAAATAAGGGCAGCAACATTGGGAGAATTGTAGAGAAAATCTCTTCCAAATGAGGTTTTCATATTCTTCACCTATTCTCACCTAAAATGAACAAGGTAATTTTTAACAAGTTAATTTTTAACATCAATATCATTAATGTGGAGGTTTCAGCATGACTTTTTTCTGTATTATCTGCTTGTCATAGATGGAATCAAGCTGCACATGATCTTCAAGAGGAATATGATAATCTGACAGGAGATATTCTGATATCAGCTGGTGTAATAGCATATCTGGGAGCTTTTACCGCTGGCTTTCGACAAGAGTGTACCAAAGATTGGAGCAAACTATGCAAGGTTAGAAGGTTATCTTAGAGTTAAATAAATGTTTGGGTTTTTTGAGACTGCTACAAAAGGCTTCAAAAATCCCTTGTAATTTATTTTATATGAGCCTAGTAAACCTCATGGGTAAAGCAATGGGATCAATTCTGCTGATCCAATATTTTGTAGATTTGAATTTAATTAAATCAGCGAATTTACCCCCCACTTAAAAGTAGGATATCAGAAAACTAGAGACCGTCATTGATTTTGTAAGGCTTGATTGTTACTGAAGTAAAATCTCATCATTTTCTGTATTTTGCCTTTAAATGAAAGAATTAAATTTAAAATGCAATTATGTGTAATGTAAAATGTTCTGTAACTTAACCATCAAATATTTTTATGTTAATTAGATGGTTGATTGTGCTGTTTGCAAAGGGACTCTTCCAACATACTTATATGAATGCCATAATTCATCAATCAAGTGATTTGGAATCACTTAAAAATGCATTAAACAGTAACAAATCAGCATTGGACTGCTGTACTGAGTTAATAGAAGATACAATTAGATATTTCCAGCTGTGTATGAATTTCTTGGGTCATAACTTTATGTAACAAACCTCTCACATTATGAATGTACCAAAAACTGGACAAATCTTACAAAACTTGAGGAGAGAGTAAATATTTAGTGGGAAAATGTAGTTAATTATTGAAGGTATGGTTTTATTTTCCCCAAGATTTTTACTTACACATGACCTATTTCAATCTCTTAAAAGAAAATGCACATCGTCATTTTTGGATTGAAGAGGCATTTAATAAAGATGCAAAGAAACACAGAATAAAGACAGATGTTTATTTTGTGGGTTTTTTTCCCCCTCTTTTTCAGGAGAAAGATATCCCTTGTTCTGAGAATTTCTCTTTGAGCAAGAATCTTGGTGACCCAATAAAAATAAGAGCCTGGAATATTGCTGGTTTGCCAACTGACGTATTTTCTATAGACAATGGGGTCATTGTTGACAATTCAAGACGTTGGTAGGTGACAAAAAGGTTTAATTTTCAAATCCAAATAAGTTCCCACTTTAAAAAAGAAATCTCAAAACAATGTAGCTTCTGTAGAGCAATATAATTGAAAAAGGAGTGGAATCTTTATATTCCAGGGGGGAGGTAGAGCAATATTTTACAAGAATTCTGCATTCTGGTTATTTTATGAAAAATGTTAAACGTTTTTTGCAGCTTTTAAAACTGTTTCTGCTATTACTTTTCAAATTATTTAAAAACACTTATGCATCCATTATTCACTGATGTCTTAAAAAACCGTAATTAAATTGTATCACTTCTTCTTGACAGTCTGATACAGAAACATGTTAAATCGTTTAAAATTTTGAAAAATGCCTGCAAGCACTGAGAAAACTGTCCTGTATTTTCTAGGCCATTAATGATTGATCCTCAAGGTCAAGCAAATAAATGGATCAAGAATTTTGAGAAGGACAACCGTCTGAATGTTATCAAGATCAGTGACACAGATTATATGAGAATCGTGGAGAACTGCATTCAATTTGGGACTCCACTGCTGCTAGAAAATGTTGGAGAAGAACTAGACCCATCTCTTGAACCTCTGCTGCTTAAACAGACTTTTAAACAAGGTACAGCAGAATTGACTTAGAAGCCTGAAGGAGAGGACATTGATGTTCAGTTTACAGTCTCTGGCACTGCCTGATGTATTTCATATTGCTCTTCTCTTGCCTTACTTCTGCCTCTGGTAAGAGCAGGGTAATTGCACAAGAGCCTGAAGTTTTACTTTTTAGTAAATGTCATTCGTGTCTATCATGATAATGGTTTTATGTGAAAACCTTCACCATATCAGTATAGGAGACTAAAGTTCTGCGAAGGGAACATTGTCAGTGAAATTGTTTTGCTTGTTCATTTTGATAATATTTAATTATTATTTAATTATTAGCATTAATATTTGCTAAATTTTGCACAAATCAAGAAAATCTGTCAAGGCATTTTGCTTAAGGCATCGCTTTCACTGTACTTAGCAAGTACTATGAATTTGGTTTTCAACTTTTCCTCCTATTAGATGACAGAAAAGGGCACAAAAAGAAAAGTATTCCTTCCTTCTTACCTAGTTTGTCTTTATTGGTTTTCTTGTTCAGAATTAAAAACAAAAGGAAAGTAAAGCTCAAACACTTTTTTTTTTCCTTGTGGTTTCCTCTTTCAGACAAGTAATTCAAGGAAAGAGTAGTCTGTAAGAATATAATATTTGGGAATAACTCCACAGCTCTCTGTTGCCATCTCTAGTTTTTGTATATGCAAATTGGAAGTACAGTAGTAATTGGATTGACTTGATTTCATCTGCCAAGGGTGATAAGTGGCCCCACTGAAGTCTGTGAGAATTTTTCAGACTATCAGATATATTTACTTATTTTTACTTTTCAGGAAATTTGTCATTGATGAGATGTTTGCTTCTATTTAACGACAAAAGTATTTTTTTTAATTAATAATTGGAGTAGATAAGTTTTCTTAATGTTTCTCTTCTTAACTTTAGGAGGTGTGGAGTGTATTAGGCTTGGTGAGAGTGTTATTGAGTATTCCCATGATTTCAAGTTTTTTATTACCACAAAACTAAGAAATCCACACTATATGCCTGAACTTGCTACAAAAGTTTTATTACTCAATTTTATGATAACACCAGAGGGACTTGAAGACCAGCTGCTAGGTATTGTCGTAGCAGAAGAGAGGTAAGTCTCTCTTTATGGTAAACAGCCATTAAAGGTTTTTATGGCATAATTCCAAGGAAATGAGAAATTAATTTATTGTATAGAAAAATGAATGTTACATGGTGTAAATGTTGCTCAGAAACAGCTTTAACTAAAAATTTAAAAGTTTATTAGGGAAGTGTTAGGGGTAAGTGTCCACAAGTTAATTAAAATAGCAGATGTGAAGTAGTTGTTTTTTCATGGCAATTTTCTCCTGAAATATTCCTTGAATGCTAGAAAACTATGTAAATATTATTTGGAGTTTAAATCATTACTGTTATTTTTCGATGTGACTGAACTGCCAGACAAGGGTGCAGAATTATGAGGATTTCATTTTAATTTTGTATGAAATAAATGCAAAGTACCTCTGAAACTGATTATGGATCCTATGTGAGCCCTCACAGAGGCACAGAGAAGTAATGTCTGGGTTGAACAGACATGTCTGTGCAATTGGGCTAAACTCTGTTTGCTAACAAAAGTGTTTCCAGCAGTAAACTGGCTCTGCATATCACTTGGTGGGTTTTTTTCAGGCAGTAGGGATATAGTAAAGGAGAACTAGGATGCACTGTCATTTGCAAAATGCTAAGATGTTAAAGATTAGATCATAATTTCCAAATACTGAGTAGAAGTCATGCAAAGAAATCTGTACTCACCAGTATAAATAGATGTTAAACAGTAAAACCCTGCTTAAACTGAAAAGAATATTCACAAATAACTTCCTGTAGGAAGAGGGAATAATTTTCATGGGCTTCTTTTGTAGCCAGTGCAAGATGAGCATTGACTGATTTTGGGTTTTGTGTTTTTCTTCATTAGGCCAGATTTAGAAGAGGAAAGAAATGCTCTCATTGTTCAGTCTGCAGCCAATAAAAAGAATCTACAAGAAATTGAGAAAAAAATTTTAGAAACTTTAGAGTCATCTGAAGGTGATATTCTGGAAGATGAGACTGCCATCCAGGTCTTGGATTCTGCCAAAGTCATGGCTAATGAGATCACAAAAAAACAGCAGGTAAGGAGTGTGTATGTGTGCTTCCCTCAATAATACTGAGAAATTAAATGTTAAAATTTGCAGCCAGCACAAGGTCTCTGAATTAGATGCATAGCACAAGGAGCAAATTCTGTACTTGTGAAATGGGAAGAGAAATAAAATTGGATCTGTTCTAGAATCTTCACTGCTAGTTTATTCAGCCTTTAAAATGTTTTAAAGCATGTGCATCTGTAGTGCAGGTAAATAGATCAGGCAGTACTGGGGTAGGGCCAAGTGCTCATTTTACCTACTGGGGTGGTGCCTTGTGGAGCAGAAAAGTCACGTTACTCTGGTGTGACCATGCTGTATAGAACCGTTTCAGTACTATTACTAAATAGTAATGTTTCTGTAGAATATTAAGAGTGTTAAGACTATCAAAAGCTGTTTGTCCCCTGCTGTTGATGTGCAGATTGCAGAGAAGACGGAGCTGAAGATCGCGGAGTCGCGGGAGGCGTACCGGCCCGTGGCGCAGCACTCGGCCGTGCTGTTCTTCAGCATCGCAGACCTGGCCAACATTGACCCCATGTACCAGTACTCCCTCAGCTGGTTTGTTAACCTCTATGTCAGCTCCATTCATGACAGGTAAAGAGAGTCTGCTGTAAAAAAAGGGGGTTTTGTTCTCTTCTTATGAATAGTTCTCTCCATTTGGAAACAATTTACCTCCTTAAATGCAGGCTTTTGAAGGGTTGTAATTATTAATGAATTAATTGCTCTTTTTAGTTACTGTTAAAGTAAATGATGAACTGTAAGCACGTGCCATATTTAAGTATTTTTAAGAATGTGACTTAAAATGTGAAGTCGGTTTCTGACATAGGCTCCATTATGAACACTAAGTGCCAGCATTTAACTGTGGCAAATTGATTTCAGCTCATTATTTTGCTTGGGACTCTTAAAAGTCTAAAGTCTTTCAAAAAGACAGGGAGTATAGTTGAAATTTTGGAAAAATTGGCACCTAAGTCCCTTGTGGAGCATGTGGATCTAATAGAAACCCTCCGCAACCCTAAAGAGATGAGATTTCTCAAAAGATTGCCCATGTTACTCAGTTTGAAGTCTCAGTTTCTCACTTCTTCTCTTCTTAGTAATAAATCCAAAATTTTGAAGAAGCGACTTCAGCATCTAAATGACCACTTCACCTACAGTCTGTACTGCCAAGTGTGTCGTTCCCTGTTTGAAACAGACAAGCTGCTCTTCTCATTTTTGCTGTGTTGTAATCTGCTCATGTAAGCTCATTTTTGTGAAGTCTCTTACTAACAGAAATGAATGATTTTCTTATCATGGAAGCAGGTACTGATGAGCTGGGATGTTATTGTGCACACTGATAATAATGCCTTTGAACTATGGTCATGAATACTTTGGGTTTCCTAAGATGTGTAATATTAACAAATGGAAGGGTATCTGCATGTATCACTACTAAGGACACATTATGAAAAAAAAGTGTGTCAATGGTTCTGTCAATGATAAATCTGTCTTTAAAGAATCTGGGTAGTGTTACATAGCATCCTTATGTCAAAAACAATTGCTATTATTTAAGAAAACATTTTAGAATAGGCAGTAATGTGCAATGCCAACAACTTCTAGGTTTTTGTTTTTCATTTTTCTCTTCTCTCTCTGTTATCTTTTTGTAAAACATCATGAGATCTCAGATGGAGTCTTCTCCTTTCCACCAGCTTTTTAGTTTTCTCTTCCTAATTTTGTGTGAATACATTATGAAAGGAATGATATGCTCAAAATTGCACAACCATAATGTGCATACTTAATTAATTGCAATGTGTACTCATCTGTACATGGATGTTCTTCCTGGGCCAGTTTGTAAGCCTACTGTAATTGCAGAACACATTATTTTCTGCAAAGCCTTTAAAAATCAGGAATAACTGCACTTAAAAAAAAAAAAAAAAAAGGCAAGCATTAGGAATAAGTTCTTCACCAAAAGCGTTGTCAAACACTGGAACAGGCTGCCCATGGCAGTAGTGGAATCACCATCCCTGGAAGGATTTAAAAGCTGTGTAGAGGTGGCACTGAGGGACAAGGATTAGTGGTGGCTTGGTAGTGCTGGTGCAACAGTTGGACTTGATGATCTTAAAGGTCTTTTCCAACCTAAAAGATTCATTGATTCTAAGATTTACCTCTTGAAGCCCTTACTTTAGTCTGAATCAGACATTTTTACCATGCAGTTTTTTAATAATATAGAATATTAAGATCTGATCTCAGCTCTTACTGAAGTAGAAACATTTCTAAAGAGCAGTGAAGTGTAATTAAATTAACAACTATTCATATTATGTAAAATTGTATCTCAATTACTGATTTTTATTTTTTTTAATATAGGGCTAATAATGAAATAGAACATCAAGAATTTTTGTTCTTACTAACTGGAGGTGTGGGTCTCAAGAACATTCACAAGAATCCAGATCCATCTTGGCTATCAGATAAGAGCTGGGATGAATTATGTCGTGCAAGTGAATTCCCAGCTATGGAAAGACTGAGGTATAGTAAAATACTGATGTGAATCAGCCTGAATTGGTTTTGACCAATACATATGTAACGTGCTGAAAGAAATGTTTGCTATATGTTTTCCAAATCAGTGCCAGAATGCCAGTGGGATAAAACCAGCCCCCTTTTTTCATTATCATGTTCGCTTCACTTACTCCAATCAGTCAGATCACTAATGATAATATTATTTAATAAAACTATTTTTTCTAAATTATTGAGGCATTGCCTAACGAAACTTTTCCTTTGAAATGTCTTCTTGATAGGGGAACAGTGTTTTAGGGGTTCAGTGAAAGCCAGAGGTGGTACATGTAGCAGAATTCCACTGCAGTTCTGGGGAAGGAGTTTTTCTAGTAAACTCTGTTCTCCTGAACTCAGTACAATTTCACCCTGGGTTTAAATAGGATTTAACCCTAAATGCTGGAGCCAGCATGGGTGTAAAAGACTTCTATAAAACAGCTAACTGAGTGCAAGTATTTGGAGCATTTGGATCTGAGTGCAGTAACACTGCTCTGTTAGAAGTTCTTTGAGGTTTTGTGCTTTGCCCCCTTTGGAGTTTTAGTAGCAATGTGGATGATGATCCAGCCTTAAAATAGCCTGAGGGTTTTCCCATTGCAGAGGACGTATTCTGCATGTTGCATGAAGGAAAAGAATTTTTTTGCCTAGTTGAATTTCCTGGTAATTTTCTTCAGTTAAAGTGTGGTGTTTTCCTGAAAAAGTGGAGGCATAAAATTCACCCAGACCTATGAAGGTCCAAGCAGTCCTGACTGGAGGAACAGACAGAACTTATTGTCAGCTTGGAGCCTTTCAGGTGGAGTCTCTCCTCAGCAGCATGGTGGAAAGAGATTTTTCACCGTTCAGTATGGAGAAGCTCAACTGTGGGATTATTTTCTGATACAGATATGAGGTGGCTTAAATGACAATACAGTGTAGTTTGCCTTTGATAAATGTAAAAGAAAAGACTCCAGGTATTTATAGTACTTGTGGTTTTTTTCTCTAGGAGTCATGTCTCTGAAAATATAGGTGAATGGCAAAAAATGTATGATAGCAAAGAGCCTCACAACTTTCCACTACCAGCAGAGTTGAATGATACATTAACTGAATTACAGAAGATTATAGTTCTTCGGTGCTTAAGACCAGACAAGGTAAAATGATCCATTATGGAGTGTTTGTAGACTGTGCCATGCCTTGTAGCATAGTTTGCACTTCCTGTTCCAGTAACTCATCTGTTCTTCATCATATTTATTAAGAAAGTAAATGCTGTTCTTATTTTTCAAGTAACCAATACAAACACAAGCATCAGGTGAAGTCTTTTTTTCTGATGTAATTTAATGAACCTTTTGGAGGATTCTAATTTTTATAGTTTTCTTGAAGTATTTGTTTGTGGCCAGGCTGTTCCCTGGTGCACCCAATATGCTTGAGAACAGGACATACTAGTCTGAAAAAAATACATAGGGTACCTACTACCATGTGCTTTCATACAAAGGATTTTTAAGGCAAAAAGAGATAAAGTGTGTTGATTCCAACAACCAAGATGAACTTTTAACAAATTCTGTCTTTGGTGCACTTAACAAATTGTATTGCATTTTCTTTATGAACTATCAGTGTTAGAATTTTAGGCATGTTGCAATTGCTCTCTAGAATTAATTAAAAATTATTACATTAATATTTTCTAAGGGAGAATATGCTTGTCCTCCACATCAGGAAAAGCCTGAATCAAAGTCTTAATGTTATTTGAAGTACATTATTCTTTATTTTCTAAAAACATTATTATTCCTATTGTAAGGAAAAATTAAGGGGGGAGGTGTCAACAAGAGGTGAAACCTTTGCTTCTGGATCATTCTGCAAGACTCAAATCTCTGGATATCAGAGAAGTGTCTGTAGCTTTAGGAATTTGGCATAAAAGATGGTGTCAGATTTGCAGTTATGTCTATGTTAACGGTTTGTATTTGCCTTTTTTCTACCAGATTGGTCCAGCTATAACAACATTTGTTACTGAGAAACTGGGAAAGAAATTTGTAGAGCCACCGCCTTTTGATCTAGCAAAAAGTTACTTAGATTCAACTGCTACAGTCCCTTTAATATTTGTGCTGTCTCCAGGAGCAGATCCCATGTCTAGTAAGTATACATAGAAAGAGAGAACAGAAATGTAGCACAGCTTTTCAATTTATAGGCCTGAAATTCCCCTTCAATGCACAATGAGGATTATTTTGCACTTCTGCAAGTTGATTTGAGTGCATTATGTCAGAGTGGTAGAATTCTGTGCCCCTTAAAAATGGGAATTTGTATGTGCGTGTAAACAAAATAGTAATAGAAGCTTTTCAATATTTTTTTTTCTGACATAACTTCTTTTTAATGAAGAATCTTGTGCTTTCTGTTCAAGGCCTCCTGAAATTGGCAAATGACAGAGAGATGGTAGGAGATAAGTTTCAGTCCATCTCATTAGGACAAGGACAAGGACCAATAGCTACAAAAATGATTCAAACAGGAATGGAAGAAGGAACCTGGGTTTGTTTACAAAATTGTCATTTAGCTGTCTCCTGGATGCCAATGCTGGAGAAAATATGTGAGGAGCTTAACAGTGAAAAATGTCACCCAGAATTCAGACTTTGGCTTACAAGTTACCCTTCACCAAAGGTATATGTATTGCCCAATAATCTCTGTTTAGGGAAAGTTGATGGCATTTTTAGGGAATTTTTATATACCTGAATGAGCTGATAATACAAAACTTCTCTGAAATGTAATGAGGCTTTGAAGAGATAATTTAACCAAAAAAGGAAATTTAAAAAATAATTACAAACATGATAATATCAAGCTTCCTTTGTAATATTTTGATACTGTGATGTGCAATGTTTTGTGTACTACTCAGTGGAGCTGCAATCTGTCAGCATATATGATTAAGAAGGTTTTTTTGCTCTCACACAAATTCAAAAATTTAATCTTGCGTTTCATTTGTGAAGTGTTGAACACCAATAAAACATTCTAAAATACAGGTTTGTTATTTACAGCAGAGTCTTAGTTTCTTGATGCCTTGGAGAATTTTTTATAAGCTGTTGATCTTTAAAATGTAATTTTTTGCAGATAATTGTTTATGTAAAACAGAACAATAATATCTTTTTAATATAGAATCTGTTCCATGCTTTCTGAATGCAGTTTTGCTATTTTTTATTTGTAGTTTCCAGTAACCATTCTGCAGAACGGGGTGAAGATGACAAATGAACCTCCTACTGGTCTCCGGTTAAACCTGCTGCAGTCATTTCTTTCTGATCCTATTTCTGATCCTGAATTCTTTGCTGGATGCCCTGGAAAGGAGCTGGTAATGTGCTTATCTCTTGAGAAGTTTTTGGGGTTTGCGGTTTTTTTATCCACATATATATTGATTTCTGTCCAGTGAATAATTGCAAACTAAAATTTTTACTATGGTTTTGGAAATTAGGTTTTGCTGTGATAAAGTTAGTTAGTTAAGAGTTACCTCTGCCAGGTAATTTAATGTAGCAGTATTTAAAATGGTTTCTTAGGCTTTATTAAATCACTTACATGTTACACACACATAGTACACAATGTACATGGACTCTGAACATTGATGACAAGGGCATGTCTGTCATTATTGAGGTGATAAGCACTGAGGAGACCTTTTCTTGCTACCAGGGACCAAGTACTGCAGTGCCCATACATCTTATTGATCCCTGGTGAACCACTTAGCTAATCATTACCTGTGAAGGAAGTGAAAAACGGTGGGATCAGAGATATGAGTTATCAATATACATAGGTGTGACTGCATCTAAGGACTTGCATCAAAAGTACATTTGTACTGTGTGTTTGTCTAATGAACCTTAAAAATAAATACCTGGTGCTATTGGAATTCTTATGAAGTCAGTTGTCCTATACAGGAAAGAACATCATGGTACTTGAGGAACTGGTTAAATGTACTTGCATATGTGGCACTGTGTGTGCACTTGTTCCCAAGGCAAAAGCCACAAGGTACTTAGTGGTGGCCTGGATTTATACCTGGATGGAGCGTGGTAATCCAAAGGTGCTCTCTGCACAGCTTACACACTACCATGAGCTTATAGACTAGTTAATAATGATTTTCTCTTTTGTTTTTCTCAAAGATATGGGAGAAACTGCTCTTCGGAGTTTGTTTCTTCCATGCTCTTGTTCAGGAGAGAAGGAAGTTTGGGCCCCTTGGTTGGAATATACCCTATGGATTTAATGAGTCTGACTTGCGAATCAGTATCAGACAGCTGCAGGTAAAATCATTGATTACCTCCTAAACTCTGATCTTGCCAAGCACAGCTGGGAGTCACAAGGAGCAATACTGTGAAGTGTTCATAGATATTCAAGACTTCAGCTGTAAAGGCAAGGAATGTCAATCATATTATAAATATTTTCAAAATTACAAATGACACAAAAAATTCAGATTTCTACAGACATATGGAATATAATGAATGTATGTGAGTATTATAAAAGTTAAATTAGTTGTGTACAAGAGCTCACTGTTGCTCTACTCACTAAGTAGCACCATGTTAATGACAGTCACCTATTAGGGTGGTTAGTAGGATGAAATATTTTTTACATGTGTACTGGTAGTTAACAGAACCTCAGACTATTCTCCTTCCCTGATATGAAATGCTGAACACTACTTGACCCTGAACCTATTCTAGGCACTGTGTAGAAAAGTCAGGAGAGTTAAAACTGAATGACAGAAGTTGAGGCTGAAGATTGGAAAGTTACAAGAAGTTAATGAAAGAAATTGGAGGGTACTGAAGATTAAAAGATAAATTAAGTGAAATGCATGTTTATTTCTGGTGCAGAAAAGTGTCCATCTACAAAGCTTAAACTGGATAAACTATCCACTTGTAAATAAATCAAGAATGACTTGGATGACTGAGTAATTTTGATATTCATAAGAGGCTTTTAGTATTAACTCCTCTTGATTTTAAACAATAATTAAACCTGAAAATAAGATTTCAGAATTTGAATTTCCAACAGCTAGGGAGAAAACTCCATAAACTGCAGCTTACACACTCTATAGCTTCCAGCATTTCAGTCTGTTAGGTCACACTGTTGTTCTGCAGATGTTGCAAGTCTCTAGAATTGCTCATATTTCTGTTTCAGTTATTCATCAATGAGTATAGCCACGTTCCTTTTGAAGCTGTCTCTTATCTAACTGGGGAGTGTAACTATGGAGGTCGAGTGACAGATGACTGGGACAGACGTTTGCTGCTGACAATGCTGGATGACTTCTATAACCCAGATATAATTGAAAATCCTCGTTACACTTTTTCTCCCAGTGGCAACTACTATGCTCCACCCAAAGGCACATATGAGGAGTACATTGAGTTTATTAAGGTAAAAAGTAGCAACGAGATTTTGCGCTGTTTCGATGATGTGCTAAGAAAGCAATCCTTAAAGGCTTCTCTGCCTTAAAAAGGCAGTTTTGCAGCACATTAAATTGTGTGCTCAGGTTCCTGCCTGACATCTTTGTGTGATCCTTGCTATGATCTAGAATGTTTCTGAGACGGGATTAATAAATAGATTGGAGGACAGGTAGCATAGACAATTGAGAATTCCTTGGAAATGGCTTTCTGTATGAGAGGTGGTGGCTCAATCAGCAGTAATTCTGGCTGCAGATACCTGCCACTAAGGTCCTCACTCACCTGCAGTTGAAGTCAGTGGTAGTTTTTCACTCGACTTCTTAAAGAAACCTTGGATCAGATTCCTGCTGCTTAATGTCACACAGACTTCTTTTTTATTTTGCCCTAGAATCTTCCCTTTACTCAGCACCCAGAGGTATTTGGCTTGCATGAAAATGTGGATATTGCAAAAGATCTTCAGCAAACTAAGACCCTCTTTGAGTCTCTGCTTTTAACACAAGGAGGAGGCACTCAGGGAACTTCTGGGGGTGGTGACAGCACTCTTTATGCAATTGCAGATGATATTCTCAGCAAGGTATTGTATTATACAAATGACTTCAATTTCTCTTTTTACAAAGTAGAAATTCTTTAACTTGAATCTTCCTTAACTTGAGTCAGTGTAAAGTAGATTTCATGTTGAAAGAAAAGCATTCTGGAAGGAATTTAGTGCAATGTGAAAGTAAGAACTGGTGTGGCTGTAACAGACCACAGCTATATTTCAGTTGAAAGAAGTTTTATTAAATAGGCAGAAGACAGGAGAAGGAGAGAAAACAGAGCAAAAAGAACTTGAAAGAACAGTTCATTTGTTCACATGAACAAATTTAAAATTAATAAATTGAAACATATTTATAACTTTTCATGATATTAAAAATTCTCGGTTTTTTCTAAAAGATGAACATTAAAACCCCCATAACTTTTATTTAGATTGAACTACTGAACACTGTATTGATAAGATACTAATCAGAAAGTTTAGTGGTATCTATTGCTCTAAAAATCTTTACATTTGCATACCTTTAATGTAAAATCATAATGACCTGTGGAATGATTCTGAATGTGTTGTCATTTCTGAATGTGTTGTCAATTCCAGCTTCCAAAGGATTTTGACATTGAAAGTTGCCTAATTAAATATCCTGTGAGATATGAAGAAAGTATGAACACTGTGCTGGTGCAAGAAATGGAAAGATTTAACAAGTAAGAATGTTCTATTTTATTAAATGTACCAGAAATCATTCCATTTATAAAGAAAAATTTCCTACAAATCATATTCTCTAAGCCCTGTTATGTGAAATATTTTTTTTCTTCCCTTCTAATTGCCTGCAGTGATATCTGCAGTCCAAGCACCATTGCTCCTTGTAGACAGTCAGAGTGTAGGATAGATGTCTGGGAAAATGAAGTGGCAAAATTAACTGAAAGATAAAAGAAGGGAGTATGAGGAAGTACTGGGAAAAGAGAATGCAAACAATATTTTATATGCTTTTTCTTTTAACTTCATTTTCCCTTTCACAATCTTTATCTTCAATTTTATTTTATTTTATTTGTATTTCTGGTCTATAGAGTAATAGGGTTAGAAACTGTGATACATGCACAGTTATACTTTATGAAAGCTTTTCCATGATAGACATATTTCTGTGTATTTCTTTATTGTCTCATATGTGCTCTGTTTGACGTTTTTACTTTTTTCCCCCTTTTTCTTATGCCTTTTTTCCTTATGCCTGATTTTCACAATTATTCTCCTAAGACTACAAACCTAGAATTGCATTTATTTTTCTCCTTGGGTCCTCAGTCTCTTTTTTGACTTGTTTTCTAATTTTCTTTCTTATCTTCGCCTGCCTCTCCATTCCTTTTTCTGGTTTTTCTGTGTCCTCCTTCTTTTCCATTTGTCTCTTCACATCTGCTACTTAATTTTCTCCCAAATGCTCTCTGGCCATAAGTCTCCAAGTTATCCTTATTGCAGACCCTACCCACCTCTTCTTTTGCAATCTAAACCTTTTTCCTTCATCTAGTATATGGTGGATATATTTGGAGTTCCAAATTTATCCTCTTGCCAAACAATTCAGAGGATATCAGAGATAACAAAAGAATTTATTACTGTTCCTAGTCTTAAATAAATCTGCACAAATGCACAAATCCATGACTTTACAGACATGGCTTATTGTGCATATATCTATAGAGGTATATAGACATAAAAGCTGTAAAAGTACTGTAGATGCCTCCATAATCCACTTCTTTTATTTCTTTCCAGTGACACTGTAATGTTTAACAAATGGGGCAAAATGTGTGAAAATTGTTTTGTTTTTTAATTCTAGTTTAATCCGAACTATTCGCATTACTCTAATTAACCTGAAGAAAGCCATTAAAGGACTGGTTGTTATGGATGCTGACCTGGAGGCTCTGTCTGGAAGTCTCGTTGTTGGAAAAGTTCCTGAGAAGTGGGCACAGCATTCATACCCAAGTCTAAAACCTTTAGGGAGCTATGTCGTAGATTTGCTAGCAAGACTGAAGTTTTTACAGGTAACGTACTAGTGGCAGGGCTGCCAATTATTTAATCTACTTTTCCATATAGTTTTTCTTTATTGGGAAAGGAGTGATAGGCTTTGTTTAGATTTTCTGAGTACAATTATGTAGAAAATAGTCAAAGAGTATGGGATTCCTGTCTTTCTGATTATTCAATGTTTTGCTTTCCTCTCTCTAGGATTGGTATGAATTAGGGAAGCCTGCAGTTTTTTGGCTGTCGGGATTCTATTTTACTCAAGCTTTCCTAACTGGAGCCATGCAAAACTATGCTAGGAAGCACAGGATCCCTATTGACCTTCTAGGATATGAATTTGAGGTATGGACAAGTTATAAATTAATATTTTATTAATATGACTCCTGATGTGGTGAGATGTAGTAAGTAAATCCTAACTGAAAAGTTCATTTTGCAACTGACTGCAGTCTGCAGACATGCAATTAATTATTTGGTAAGGCTGGCAGGACTAAAAAAAACATCTGTAGAAGAGGTATTCTTGACGTGATTAATTCTATCACTGGACACAGAGCTCCGCTCAAGAAAACAGCCTATCCAGTGTATATTTTCCTGTGTGATTAAAGCCTCTTTTTATAACCTACAAGAAAGGTGATTAACAAACCCAGAGAAGTCTGCTGTCTCTACAGATATGTTTAAAAGTAGCACTGAAAGGAAGGGTTACTGTATTATTCTCAGTTTGGATTGATCTGAAAATTGGCAATTGGCATAATAGTTCAAAAAGCAAAAGAGCTGTGAAAGTTTAATGATGTGGAACACTTATTTCTTGCAGGTTATTCCTCAGGATACTGCTGATCCTGCACCAGAAGATGGTGTTTACATCCACGGATTATTTTTAGACGGAGCTCGCTGGGACAGGGCCAAGTCAGTAGCCAAGTGTTTTATTGTGGTTCTGGAAAGTTTTTTTCAGTGCTCAAACAAGACTGGTTTAAATATTTTAACTGATACTTTTCATATTACTGGAATAACACACCAAATTAAGTCCTCTTTCATGCATGGAAAATGGGCAAGAAAAACCAAATGAGCAAGCAAGTAGCAACCAAAAAACACCCACCAAACCCCTCAAGCCACAAACAATTGCTTTGTTGCTTTCTCTCTCCAGGGGAATGTTAACTGAGCAGTACCCCAAAGTGCTCTTTGATGCCATGCCTATCATTTGGATAAAGCCAAGTGAGTATGATTTCTCTGATGCCTGAGCTATTCAACAAGAAAGTGCAACAATGGTTTCCTTTTCTTGCTGAAGATCCCTGAGGAGTACTTTTGACTGACTTACAGAGACTGAGTGTTTTACCTCGTGTGATGTAGCAGGGTTTGCTCAGGTTATTTGTAGCTCTGTGATAGCTGTCTTTCCTACTAGGAAAATAATTTTCACAACTCCTGTTTTCTTTGATTGCGAGGACTAAATCCCTGTTTTTATTTATGCACAAAATCAGGACTTACTACTGCAACTGTTGCAACTTAGGTGTTAGCAAATAGGCAGTATTAAAATTTGCTACTTTTTCTGCTTGAGCCTTCTCTTGAGGTTGGATGAATTTGTTCAGACCTGCATGATTTTAGGCTTTGTACAAGTTCCATGTAAGCAGTCTGGGCATACAAAGAGTTCCTGCAGAGTTCTGTCCTTGGATATCACATGACTTGAATTGCAGTGAGGTTCTCTGGCAACTGGACCAGAATTGTTGTAGAGCTATGAAAAACTCATGCATAAGCCATGTATTAACTAGGTAACTATTCAGATTTTACTGTGTGTTGGAGTATTGCAAAGCTGGTAGAATCACAGGAAGGCATTGAGTCCTGAACACAAATTGTAGCTAAATTAGTTGGGTTTAAGAACCAAACAAACCACACAAGAAAACACAAGAAGAAAACCAGGTAATTTTGTTCTATTGCTTGCAAAACCATTTTGCATTTTTATTTACCTGTAAAGGTGTTACTGTAAATACTTAACGTTTGCATGTAGATTATGTTTCTGCCAAATCGATCTGCTGAATGTAATGCATTATTTTGGGTTTTTTTGAAGCTGTAAAATCGGACATAAAGGAGTCTAATGCCTATGTTTGCCCACTCTACAAGACAAGTGAGCGCAAAGGGGTCTTATCCACTACTGGGCATTCCACCAACTTCGTCATTGCTTTGAAGCTCAACACGGACCAGCCAGTCCAGCACTGGATCAAGAGAGGCGTAGCCTTGCTGTGCCAGCTGGATGACTGACTGCGGACAGTTCACATACAGACTTCACAACATCTTGTTCTCTTTGTTGGCTTAGAGAGGAAGTGGAACTTAGTGTGTAAAAGAAACATCCGGAGGTTTTTGTATTGTAAGAGGGCATACAAATACTTTCTGACCCTCAAGCTTTTGACTTAATTGAGTATGTATTATTATTATGACCATCTTTACAATCTGTAAGCAATACAGCTGGGATTTTAGCCCTTGGGAATATTATTAAAGTGTGAACATCCATTTTGTGCATTAGTTGAATATCACAAAACATATTTTCATGGAAAATGAAAGTAGCCTGTGCTGAGAGAAACATTACAGGTAATAAACTTGATTCTGCACTTTTATTTTCTTTAAAAATAGTTTTTAAAAATTACTGGAGCATTCTTTCCTGATCTCCTCTAGCAAAGAACTGTTTCCACCTTGCATTCAGATACAGCCATCATTAATTCTGTGTATGGATCCCTCCATAAAATACGGTAGGAATAAGTGAAGCACATAAAGGTCCCACTCCATCCTACCATCACTATTACAACTGGGCATCTGTGTCCCCCATTTCCCTGCTTTTTGGGTGTTAGACCAGTGTAAGTCTGGCTTTCTGAAACTGCTTTTCCCTTTAAAAACTCTATGTTTATTTTTCACTTGCTTTTTTATTTATATTAATGCAAATTGTGATTAAGGAATCAGAAACCTGTAATAATTTTAGTAGAGTTTTTGTTTGATTTTTATTTGCTTGTTTATGTTTACTTTTATTGTTTTAGTTTTTCTGCTGTCTCACTCTTAAGCAAGCTCTTAACACCACCTTCAGTTTGCTCTCCTAGGACAGCACTAAAGAATTTTCTTTTCACAGTGTAGTATTTACTGCTATAGTTCTGAAATTCTTATTTCAAAAATCAAAAGCATTGTTGCAAGAAAACTGGACTTTAAATTCCTTCTTTTGCTGGCACCACTTGTTAGGTCAGATTATTAAACATAACTGACGTGTGTGAAAGAAACGTGGAGAAAGTCCCAGAGTATCTTATGATCAGGTATTTATAGTGAGCTATTAATGGACATGGGCTCTGCAGAGGTTGTTTGCAATCCTGAAAATGTCACTTTCAACTTAATAATCACTTCTTCAAAGGCTGAGGTCTTCCCTCTTTCAGGTGAGGAAACCCAGTGTATTTTCTCAGTTCATAGGAAAATTGGTAGTATCTTTAGGAAAAAAAGTCATCTAGATTTAAGATGTTTATGTACTCACTGAGCCATAGTATAATCAATTACTAACAGTTTCTTGCTGTATATGTTGCTAATATATTTCTTTTTTGCTACATGTGCAATTACAGAGCAAGGCCTTGTAATCACATTAGGTGGATCAGGTAACAAATTAAATGACGCAGGTTTGCTGTGAATTACTGCTGCCCAACTTTAAGATGTTTCTAGAATTATTCCAAGCTTTGTAGTTGGCATGTTGACAACTTCCTTAAATTTCCTGTGCTCATTCGTTTTGCCACGGTATTTATTTGCTTCCAGTTTTACTTTTTTTTTTTTTTACCTTGCCCTGTAGTTTTGTTTTGTTTTGTTTTTTCAGGCCAACTCTTTTGAAAGACAGAAGTGGAAGCTTTGATGAGGTAAAACAGATGAGAGGTTTGAGCCTAACAGAACATCTGAGATCGTGAGTATGCCAAGAACAGCATGACTGCTTAAGCATATAATAGCATAGTCATTTATTTAACTGCTTTTCATTTCTCTTTACACTGACACAGTGATTGCTATTTCTATTACTCCAGATCTAACCTGAAGATTTAACATCTGCTTCTAATTAAAAAGCAGTGTTTCTCTACAAAAGTGATCCATGTTGTGCTGATTTGCAATGAATACTTCTGTGTATATGATTGGTGATTCTGATGAGGAAATCCCTACCCAACGAGCTATTCAGGAAAGCTTACAAGATAGGTATAAAATTGAAACAAGTGGCAGTGCAACAGAGATTGAAAGGTAATAAGTTATTCTTTCTATTTGGGGTGTTTTCTGGTCATTATTGTAAGCATTTAGTAGACCTTATTTTCCTTTGTAACTACATGTGTTGTATTGTGCTGACCTTGTCTCATGGATACTGGAAAGCACTGGTACCCTGAAAAGTGTACCTGTTTCCTTGAAAACATGGGATGTATGAAACTTTCAGATGATGTTTTACATCAATATTTAATTAGTATAAGGCTTTATGAAAAAGATAAGTAGGTGATGTAAAATTAGACTGGTATGGGACCTTCCCCTCATTTTAGCATTTAATTGTTGGCTTTTGTGTGAAAAATTCAGTATTTATTGTGTCAGGAAAAGACCAACAAAAAAAGTGTTTCAATGTGTTAAACCCTCACCAAACCAATGTAACTTAGAGAAATCTAACATGTCTTGTAAATCTGAGTATTTAAACTAAGGTATAATTATATCCTGAACTTCACATGAATTTTCACTTCTCATTTTATTCTTGTCCTGTTTATGCAGTTTCCAGTATACTGCAAGCAAAGAACATGGGCAGATCATTGCAGCAATTCGGACAGTTAAGTACAAATACACCACTCTAAGCCTATATCCCAGGAATGGCTGAGCAATGCCTACATTTTATTTGATCACCTGATTTAAGGGCAGTTTTTCTTTATATAGTCTTGGGAGGAGCATGGAAACTAAAAACAAGACATCCAAAAGCTAACTTATTAGATAGGATCATGGAAGTGGGATGGGTTCAAGTGTTACCCCCTTCAGAAATTCCAGTGCTTTGTCTCCTGAAATTAGGGGAAAACTCCAGGCCTTTCTTTTAAAATGAGCAAGATACACTGGTGGGATAAATGGCACTCAATGTATTAGTTGCCTGAATTTTGTCTTGTGATGAGTAATGGGATATGTGTCTGTGTTAAAATATAACAGGCCAAGAGGAGGCCTTGAAGAAATTGGTGAGGCACAGTTCTGCTTTTGAAGAAGCAGATCAGCAAGGCTGGCTTCCTGTGCATGAAGCTGCAGCACAGCTAAATAAGAACATCCTTGAAATAACTTTACAAGGTACAACGTCCTTCTAGTTTTCCACCAAAAAGTTCTACAAAGCAAAGTTTGATGAATCATTCAACTTCAAATGTGTTCTGCTTTTCTGTATTTCAGCCTCCCGTGACATTGCGTGGGAACAGACCACTCTCAAAGGGGAAACACCTCTTTTGGTGGCAGTAAGAAACTGTTTTGTGGACAATGTCCACTTTCTCCTGCTCAATGGCTGCAATCCCAATGTTAAAAATGAAGAGGGAGATTCTCCTTTAGTTATAGGTGAATACTGTTTTTAGGGGTGGAGAGGTGAGGGAATGAGGTGAGAATATAGTTACACATTTTAGGCTTCAGTGCGACATATTTGACTTCAATGCCTAAAATATTTTGCTATAAGGAGAAAAAAATTGTTAATCTAAGCACTGAATGTGTCTGTCCCTGTCTGTTTTTCTCACATGATAATTAGCTTTCTCCATGAAGTGCAGAGTGTCATCCTCTGTTTTGCTTGGCATCATTTCTGCAGTGACGCCAGGTAACAAGTCCTTCTGCTTCTTCATGCTATCACTGCTCTTCATGTCTGCAGGCATAAAACATTGATATTCTCTGTCCACATGGTATCTCCTTGATTGCATCAGCCTCCCTTTCTCCAAAACCCGTGGTAATTGGCTTTAATTTTCAAAAATTGTAGCCAACCAGCCTCATGTATCTGCAGTATGTAGAGTGCAAAGTCTCTAAACAGTCCCTATTTAGACATTGCTGGCATTAGTCCAAAGCTGACAAGTGAAGGAGACAGGCTGACATTCTCTGTTTGCTTCTCTTTAATATTTTGTAATTTAGGAATAAGACCCCATACCTAGTATAGTCCTAGTATAGTCTCATACCCACACTCTTTGTGTGAATGCCACTTTAATTTGATCATGCACAAGAACTGTAATTCTTGATTTGTCAAAGAACCATATTTTCCCCAAATGTTTTCCAGAAGTGTTCTGTGTTCATTTCTTCTGCTTCCCTCAGTCTGGGTTATGATGCCTTCATTCTTACTGAATCTAACTGAAAAAAGTAAAGTGTGTTCTCATTGTCTGAATTCTAAAGGAACACTCTAAGTTTCTTGGATGATCCCATACATTTTTCTGTATTGGAAGGGTGTTTTCTTTTTCAAAACTATTGTTAAAGGAGGAGAAAAAAGCCTACCAATCATCTGTAGGACCCTCAGTCCATCCTTGTGAAATGGCTGCAGCTTCAAGTCAGGGCCATCTGCTTAAAAAAAATGTAGGGAACTCCTAGATACTTTTGAAGTGCACGACGTTAAAATGCACCATCCCCCAAGAAGGGGATGCATGGGATTTATCTAAAGCAGCTGTGCAGGTTACAGATAATGGGACATCACAGTTTCTATCACAGAATGCTGTCACTGGTGTTCAAGCAGCTGTGGCACGTGAAGCTGCTCAGCCTAATCTGTCCTGCTGAAGGACATTCTCTATCCTGCACAGCCTGGAAGATCAAAGGGAGAAGGAGGGAAGGGTATTGCCTAATCATTCCACTCACTGGAGCTAATGCAAATTTCTCTTTTAAGATCCTCACTGACTTAAGAGTTCAGGCTTATTAAGCTAAGGCAGCATATGAAACAGTCAGTATGAGCTTTGTTTCACATTATGGTGACTCTTATGGAGATTAAACAGAGTCTGGTGGCAGCTCCTGAGCACCAAGGCCCTGGATGTGGTCTCCATCTAGTGGCAAGGAGAGCTTTGTTCCATTACCAAATGCAGCAGAGAAAAAATGTACAGAGAGAAAAAGAGATTCCCGTGAAATTATTCATTTGTATACTTAGTGCTGTCCTGGAAGCAAAGAAGAGACTTGTTGATGAGTTAAACCCTTCAGTGTAGGGTGGCATTTCTCCTTGTATAAATAGCACTGCCAGGAACAGCTTTCCTGGGCTGCCATGTAACAGCAACCATTGTGCACAGAATAGCAGTGAACAGCATCCTGTCTGATTCCTTGCTTGTTGTCCTACAGCAATTAAACTTGATTCCTATGACATTGCCTCCTTGTTGCTACGATCTGGTGCCAGAGTGAATTTGCGCTGTGTCCATGAGAGAACTGCTCTGCATGAGGCAGCCAGACTGGGCAGGAAGGCTCTGGTGCAGCTTCTCCTGGATTCTGGAGCAGATCCTGACCCCCGCAGTGGATATGGGCTCACACCCCTTGCCCTGGCTGCACAGATGGGACATACAGAAATTATGGAGCTCTTACTGCAAAAAGGTGAGACTTTATTATATAGGAGCTCATAGGAAGAGAAGGCTTCAGATACCCCTTCAAAAACAGCAGCAGAAGTAACTCACCTGACTAGAGAAAATTAAATGCTATCTGCTCTGAGGGTTGTTGTGATGTAGTGAAGGCCTGATAAATATCAATTTGTATAATATTAAAATATTAATATGTAAATATTTTAGTGAGCACTTGTAATTTTTTACAAGTGCTTGAGTAATGTTTTCTAAATGCACTATCATTTTCTCATGTAGACAGGTCACCTTAGGGCATGCCTGAGAAGACTTTTTTGTGGGGAATTTTACATGATGGTTCAGCAGCCCTGGAACTGGATTGCATGAACTGTTTGCATACTGGGTTCTGTCACGTTTACAGTTACACCTGTCTGGTTTTTGTAAAGTAAAAGAATTGAAATGTATTGTATGTAAGCCAAAAGCAATTGTTTTGATGAATAAGAACCAAACTCTTTGCTGGCCCAGTCCTAGGAGCAATTCTGACTGGATTCAAAGCAATTTGGACCTTCTTGTTCCCAGGATTACATAAACATATCTAAAATCAAGGATCCAACATGAAGGTTTATGCTCGCAGTGGTTCTATTGGTGAAGAATAGAATTCAAAATACCATATCACTGTGGGGTTGGACATATTAATTGCAGATGGATATTTACAGTGACTACTGTGAAAATCCTTGCTGCTTCTTCCCAGGTGCAGATGTTCTTTCACAGGCAATGTGTTGCAGGGGGGGTGGTCCTGGGAGCAGGGGAATCCAGCCAGAGTCTCGATACAAACACCAATACAATTTGAGCATTGTGCTCCCGTTTTATTGTTCCGTTACACCAAGTTATACTTTTTCCAAAGTTCACGCCCCTTTCCCATGAGAAAGCCTCTAAGCAGCGGGGGAGCTGACCAGTGTATACCTTTTCCCAAGGCTGTTCAAGGCTGCCTGCTAGCAGGTGCCTTGCAAGCCTGTTTTCAGCCTGAGGCCCCGTCAGGGGTACTTCTGCAACAGCCCTGGGATGCCCAAGCTGTCCTGGGGTATCCTATATTCCACAAGGAATCCCTCTACAGCAATGGATTGTGCTTCTGTATTACAGGGGGGGTTACTGTAACACGACGTATAAACAAGACACCCGTGGAAAAGAAATATATATGGACTGATTCTTGATAGATGTTTCAGAGAGATGTTTATTTCTCCAGCCACATGGCCGGGGCTCTGCCGAGGAGCTCCTACAGTCACGGGACCCGAGGGTCCTTGCCCGCACAGGGGAACACGAAACAACCAATGGGGGAACAAGGCTGACCAGGGGCAGGGAAACCTCGTGCCTCCCCCCAGGGCACCTCTCCCAGGACCACATGGCGGGGGGAAGGGACCCCAGTGGCCACTCTGACATCAGCAACGTGCACCCAAAATAGGGGCAGCGATGGCCTCAGTCCCACGCCACCCATTTGAGGCTGCCCAATTGGGAACCGAGGTTCTGAGATGGGTCCGAGCCTTTGGTCAGAGCCCAACCAGGGCAGGGGCTCCTGCAGCAAGTGCAGGGTCAAATGCCAGGCCCTGGGGCAGCCATCGAGGGTGGCACTGTTGGCAGAAAGGGGCTGTTCACGCAGTGCCACTCCAGGGCTCCTGGCCCTGGCAGTCGGCTGCCCAACTTTTTACACTGACTCCGAGGGAAACCCAGAGAATTCAGTGGGAGTTTTCTGTGTGCATCTGACTGGGAGAGCTTGAAACAGTCCTCCACTCAGAAGTCAAATGCAGGAGGGATGCTTTTCCCACATGAAAGGCACTTTTGCCAGTTTGGTCCATGCTTTCCTACTAGCAAATAAATATATTGTAAAAAACAACTGGAAGAGAAGCACAAACCATTCTTTTGGCCTTTTCTCATTCATGTCTTTGCAAACATGCTCCTGGAAAATCCAGATCAATGGCTTCTAGAACAATCAGCGAGACCCCTGGAAAGCAAGGGGTGAGGAGCAGGGACACCCTGCGCCTGCCTGATGCCGGGGCAGCAGGAGTTCATCAGTTTTCCTGTCTCCATGGGAGAGGCACCTTGGGAGGACAAGGATGCCTTCACTGAACTAGGAGGGAGGCACAGCTGGTGCAATGCCAGGGAGTGCCTTTATCCAGGAGGCAGGGAGGAGGCAGCGGAGGAGGGCCAAGTTGGGAAGTGGCACCCAGAGCTCTGTAGTGATCCCGTGTCTCGGCAAGGGCTGGAAGCAGAAGGAGCCAGAAGAGCTCAGCCGGACAATCCCGGGCTCTGACACTTTGTCCTCAGCGCCATGAACCTCCTTCTTCCCCAGGCCCTGGGATCTGCTCCTGTGCTGCTCCTGCGCTGCTGAGGTCACTCACAGGCGCTGCTCCGGCCTGAGAAACAGCACAGCCAGCTGGGAGTGTGACAGCTGTGCTGGTCTGGGCACGGGTATGAGGCAAAGCACCCGGGTGTCCCTGGGCTGGGGGCAGTGCCCAGGCTGGGCTTGGCAGAGCCCGTCCGCTCCTGGAGGGCTGAGGGCACCGCTCTGGCCTGGCCTGGCCTGGCCCTGGCTTGGGGGGCCCTTGACCTTCCTGCTTTCCCTTGGAGCCCCCAGGGATGAGCCAGAGCTCAGTGGCCCCAGCCTGACCAGCCAGTCAGGACTGGAGCCTTCCCGTGCCTCCCCAGAAGCCGAGGCCATCAGCCCCAGCTCACAAACACTGCCTAACAGGGTTTGCCCAGAGTTTTTCCTATTAGATCTTGGAAAGGATTTTCAAAGTAACACTGTTTGGCAGCTTCTTCAAGGAAGAAACATGACACACTTCTCATCAGAAAAAAATGTTTATTGCTTTACTTTCACTTTTTTTCTTTTGGCGTCCTTATGCTTCCTTCGGCATTCCAGAAAATAGCGAAAATCTAACGTCTTATTAGGAGAAGTCTCTGAATCCACTCCTAGGAGAAGTCTCTAAATTCACTGTTTCTCTTGAACACTTTCTTTACATGCAGTTAAGTAGCTGGTCCTGTAACATACAGAGATTTAGTGGTTTACCTGAGTGACATCACAACCAGTATACTAAACCACTTTTGTTCTCTGGTAATTACAAAGTTTCAGGCTCTTGTCCAAGTCCTGAATTAATTTCTCGTGCAGATTCATAGCCGTGTTCCCTCCTCATGCTCAGCTTTCAGCCACAGTTACCAGGGAACAAACGTTACCTACTCACCTCAAGCAACAATCTACGTCTGTCTTCCCAACCGTCTTTCTCTTCACTGGGCTCTGTTGATCTACAAAATAACTTTGGGCCCTCTGCACAAAACAAAGAGCCAATTATAAGGGTTAGGCACTTCTGATTATGCTGCTGCTTGGAACACTCACGAGCAACACAGCAATAAAGTCAGCAGCCCTATTCTTCGCGTCCTTCCTATTCTCTTCCCCCCACCACCACACGTGGGCTCCAACAGAAATGGTCTGTGTTACAGCCTCGTGTACTGTTGGGGTCCCTCCCCCGCCGTGTAGCCCTGGGAGAGGGGCCCTGAGGGCACAGACACGGGGCTTCCCTGCCCCTGCTCAGCCTCGTTCCCATTGGTTGGTTTGTGTTCCCTGTGCGGGCAGAAGGACCCTTGGTCCCATGACTGGAGCAGTTCCTGGGCAGAGCTCCGGCCATGCGGCTGGAGAAATAAACATCTCTCTGAAACAGCTATCAAGAATCTGTCTGTCTATATATATTTCCTTTCCACGGGACTCCTGGTTTGATATATGCGTGTTGCAGGATCACCACTGCAACAAATGGTGGAGATTTGAGAGCAGAACGATCCCCGATCCCTAAGCGACTGATTTGTGTGAGTAAACCCTGGAAACTTTGGATTCCTCTTCTTGGTTTTGCTTTGCTATTCCATATCTAAACTATGGAGGAACCGTGGGAAGACTCTTGGCTCTCAGAGCCGCATATGGACATTTATCTTAAACTTAAAATGATTCTTGAACAACGATTTGTAAATTTTAGCTTGATTCAAGCTCAAAAAGAACTGAAACACTTCCTGGCATGGTTGTTTAAGAACTTTTTCTATGTTTCTTGGGATTTAATTCTTACGAAGGGCTTTTGGAAAACTGTTTGGACACAGTTAATACTGGAGTCAAAATATATGCCGATGGAAGAATATTTTCGTGAATATTATTTAATTACCGAGACTGTTGAGCAATGTCAGCTGTGTCCTGGTGAAGGGAAGCGTGGCGCAGGGACCGTGCGGCCCAGGCCACGTGCACCGAGCGCTCTGAGAGCAGCAGCGAGGCAGTTCCCGCGCGCGGGCGGAGCCACGCGAGCCGCAGTGTCGGTGGCGGAGCGAGGCGCGGCGGGACCCGGCGGTGCCCGAATGGCCCCGTGCAGCGCGTGGTGGAGTGAGCCCCGGGAACGCCCAACCGAGAGGGGTGGCACGCGGGCGGCGGCTGGCGGCGATGGCGGTGGAACGGAGCCGCGCCCAGCCGAGACGCGCGCTGGAGCAGGGCGCGGGGGAGTCATCGCTCGGGGGCCCGGCCGAGACGTGGGTGCAGCGCCCGGCAGCGGCAGCGAAGCTGCGACCAGAGGAGGCGACGCACGGAGAACTGAGCGGCGCGGCCCGGCCCGGCCCGCACAGCCCCGAACGCGACCCCGGGAAGAGCGCGCAGGCACGAGCAGCTCCGACAGTTCCAACACGGGAGCGACCGAAAGAGACAGCAAAGACGCAGCGAGACAGAAAACAGCAGCCACTCGGAAAAAGGAAAAGATCATAGCAACTAAGACCTTAGGGATAGTAAAATGGTATAATGTTAAGCAAAATTATGGTTTTATAACAAGGTGTGACAACCAGCAAGACATATTCGTGCATAGAACTGCTATTAAAAAGAATAACCCTGAAAAATGCATCCCAAGCTTGGGAGATGGAGAGGTGGTGGAATTTAATATTGTACTAGGGAGAAAAGGGTTACAAGCATCGCAGGTCACTGGGCCTGATGGTGTTCCTGTAAAAGGCAGTATATATGCAAAAAACCGTAGTCATGTTAGACAGTATCTCCATTGTAAGCCCCCCCTACAGTTTCCCTTTCCTAATCCCACCTTTCCCTTTTACCCTATGTCCTGTTACCCCCAGTGTATTCCCAATCCGTTTTTTCATCCATGGTTTCCCTCACAAAACCATGCTTTTGCCAATTGTTTCCCCAAAAATCCCTTTCCAATGCCGAGTGGGGGATGAAAAGGGGGAGGGAAGAAGTTAAACCCTCTCCTGCCTCAGTCTCCCCACAAAGCATGCTCAGAGTTCTGTCTCCCTTCTGTCAGCCCTAAGATGTTCCACAGAATCTGTTTGGACATTTAAAGGCTCAGGAGGGTGGCTTGTTTTGTTTTGAAACTGTTCTTGTTATGTTTATCCAGTTGTTTTCATTCTCCTTTTATTAAAATAAAACGGGTGAGGTGTTGGGGTCCCTCCCCTGCCGTGTAGCCCTGGGAGAGGGGCCCTGAGGGCACAGACACGGGGCTTCCCTGCCCCTGCTCAGCCTCGTTCCCATTGGTTGGTTTGTGTTCCCTGTGCGGGCAGAAGGACCCTTGGTCCCATGACTGGAGCAGTTCCTGGGCAGAGCTCCGGCCATGCGGCTGGAGAAATAAACATCTCTCTGAAACAGCTATCAAGAATCTGTCTGTCTATATATATTTCCTTTTCACGGGACTCCTGGTTTGATATATGCATGTTGCAGTATCCCCACTGCAACAGTGTACTACGAAAAATGAAAGGCAGCAGCAGTTCTCCTGAACGTGCTGAAATCTAGATTGCAGTGAAATAGCAGCTGTTCCAGTAAAAGCTCAACACCGGGAGCCTACATCTCCCCGCAAAACTGATGGCTGCGGACGACTGAGATCTCCATTTTAACACGCGCTGTAAATCAGACAGGCTGGAAGCACGCGGGACAGTAACTGTATGAACACATCAGTACATTGCATCAGAGTTACCTAGTAAGTCTCAAGAAACAAACATCCTTTAAGCCTGTCCTAATGCTATATTCTATCAAATGTAACAAGCCATCCTTTTGGTGGCCTGTGGAATGTTTTAGGGCTGTGTATGTTTTCTTTTGTTGTTGTTTTCTTTGTTTTTAAATACAAAATTTCACTGGATTCAGAAGAGAAAAACCAAGATTCACGAGGGCAAAGAACCACACAGGCTGCGTATGTGGCTGATAAGAATACTCAACATTCTTAACGATGACAGCAGAAAGACAGGAAAAAGTTAAAGATGATATACATGCCTGAAAGGAGGGTCCGAAATGTCTAGGCAACTTGTCCAGTGACTATTGTTTTGGTAAGCTCCAGAAGTCCAGACACTTATTAAGCAATTATCTGGAAGAAAAGAAAGCCAGACAGCTGCTCAGCCTTTATTTTGCCAGGACTTCCTCGCGGGCTTCTACCACAGCCTAGACCCCGAGTAAGGATGGCAAATGTTGACTACAAAACATTCGTAAGCGGGCGGCATTTTTTCCTCACTGAATTTCAGTAAGAGTTTAAAAGGAAAAAAATACAAAAGGGGTGAATAAGTTCTGTTGTACCTCTTGGGCGTTCATCATCTTTGGAGAAGAAGAAAACTCTAGCACTTTCCGTGTGGGGTAAAGAAAGAAACCTAGACAAGTACAAAGGGATTTTAGCATCCTAAAAGGCACTATCAAATTCCATGAACGCGAGTTAAAGCTGTAGCGCTTCAGAGAAATGGTCAACCTTGAAGAGCTTTACTTCGCAGTAACTAAATACAGCCTTCTATCAAAACCCCCGCTTTTTAAAAGAAAACTGACTGTGTCTTTGGCTTTTGGCCAAACTCCGTTTGGTTGTGGTCAAACCAAAACGACCCAGTTAATTTCTTGTGCTCCACTTCTCTCTTTTCATATTCAACTTCACACCAAATGGGCTGCTGGGAGTTTTGACTCTGTGCAGCACAAAAGGTTTTCCAGGGTGACTTTCACCGCTCAGAGGTGTGCAATGTCCGTTTCCCGTTTCCTGAGTGCTGCTCTTAATATGCCCACAGCATCCAACTACTGCAACCAAGGAGACAACAAATACAAATGGAACTTGCATTTCTTGGTCCTTTTCAATTTCTGATGTCTCGGGCTCATCATCACCCTCGGAACTGCTGTCTTGGAAACGTGGATCCTCTTGCCATGTGGCTTTTACCGGTTTTATTGGTCCAAGTATGTAAGGCTCTGCAATAACAGCACCAAAAAAGAAAGCAAGCTGGAATAACTGGGTTATTCCTCTACTTGCAAGGAGAAATTCCCCCTTTCAAGTGAAATACTTCTCTTGGAGAAGGCAGATTTGAGGAGGACAGAATCTTCTCCCCTCAGATTTTCTGAGCTAAATCTCTGCTCCAGTATTTTCCACGTTGTTCTGGGGATCCCCTACGTACTCTTAAACCCCTATGGCTGCATTCAGAAGACACTACCTACCTTCTGAATTCAGCAGAAGTGGGGGGGGGGGGGGGGGGCGGGGGGCCTTGTTGCCTTGTGTTGTTGCATTGGGGTTTTTAATCTTTTGGACAGCTTCACACAGTTTCTTTTCTTTCCTACATGACTGTGGCTTGATTTAATATTGTTTCATCTTAATTTCATAAGGCCTCATTTTATCTGAGGTTAGGACTCGCCAATGATCATGTGTCATTCAGTTTCCATTTTCTAAAGGTCCAAGAACAGAATTCAGTAACTCATAAAATGTTCTTGAATCTTGGGGTCAGCTCCAGGGTTTTGCTCTTCACTCTACATTAACACACATTTTCTTTGAAATCTTGTCGGGTTCTGTGAAACTTGCCATGACTGGTGTGTCCCCTTTTTCCCTGTTTGAGAAATTTAGGGGATGACAACAAGCTTTTTCACCACTCTGCAAAGACCCCACTGCCTTCTCAAAGCACACCTTTCAAAACTCCTGAGATGCAAGCACGAGTTACCTCTCGTTAATCTACCACAAGCCTGGCAAGTAGAAATGAAGATCAAAATGCTTCTGCCTAATTACTGGCTTCTGCCGCTGAAAATCCCCCGGATCCTGACCCTCTTTACACCGTATTGCTCTGCAGTGCCTGCCGTA
The DNA here is from genome assembly GCF_020740725.1 of Corvus hawaiiensis. NCBI lineage: Eukaryota > Metazoa > Chordata > Aves > Passeriformes > Corvidae > Corvus > Corvus hawaiiensis. Next base: position 15,373,533 of record NC_063223.1, read on the forward strand.
AGCTCTTCCTAGAAACGGCACCCTTAGAAGGGTTCTGCTATTACCTTCGTTCATGCCCGACTCCTGTGTGTCTCCAAAGAAGGAAAAGTGAAAGCGCTCGACTCCTGAGCTACGTCGTTCGCAGGCAAAGGTCCCAGATGGTCAGCTGGGGCAGAGTCCTGCGCATCCTCTTTGTCCCAGAGTATGTCCTCAGTTTTTTCTGGTTTGTTCTTTGAAAGTCCAAACAAGTCTTTAAAATCAGCAGCAATAGTCCTCCGTTTTTTCTGGTTTGTTCTTTGAAAGTCCAAACAAGTCTCTTAAATCAGCAGCAATATCGCGATCGATGTCTTCAGACACTTGAGGCAATGTCTCACTCTCTTCTTTCTTCTTCCTTTTGGCTTTCCTGAAATCAGATTGTTCAAGGATAGCAACACAGCACATGTCCTTTTCAAAGACAGCTTCCCTAAGAGCCTCCTTGCTCTTGGTGTCTCCCTAAATGTATCCAAACCCATTAAGGAGTGGTTCCCTATCAAGGGGAAGCAGTGGGGAAACATCTGAGGTTTGAGTCTAAAGGCAGGAACAAGTGTCCATTTTTAATTAGCCACACCCTTAAGTGACTGCTCACTTAATACGTGGTAACATAGAAATCCAGGTATTTAGCACAGATTTCTTTCCTGCCAATAGCAATGTCAAGAGCTAATACGCTTTTCTCAGAGACCTGCAAATCTCAAGGTCCCTGTATTGACCTTCCTCACCTTCACTTTTGGCAGAGAACAGGAGGACTAGAAAGAAAAGATGACACTACATGCTGCTTTTCGAGGTCTGAGTTGAGGCGCGACGTCGCTGGCGGGAGCGGTTGCTCCTGGTGGATGTCCCTGATGATGTCTCCCTCCGCCTGGGCCTCTCAGCACTTGCTGCTGTCCTGTGGCCCCCGTCACGGCGATTCCTCGACCGGACAGGTGGATTTGGGGCCGGACCTTGCTGGCGGGAGCGGCTGCGTCGGGGGGATGTCCCCGATGATGTCTCCCTACACCTGGGCCTCTCAGCACCTGGTCCTGTCCTGTGGCTCCTGTCTCGGCGACTCCTCGACCGGACAGGTGGATTTGGGGCCGGACCTTGTTGCCGAGAGCGGTTGCATCTGGGGGATGTCTCTGATGGTGTCCCCCTGCACCTGGGCCTCTCAGCCCTTGCTCCTGTCCTGTGGCTCCTGTCTCGGCGACTCCTCGACCGGACAGGTGGATTTGGGGCCGGACCTTGTTGCCGAGAGCGGTTGCATCTGGGGGATGTCTCTGATGGTGTCCCCCTGCACCTGGGCCTCTCAGCCCTTGCTCCTGTCCTGTGGCTCCTGTCTCGGCGACTCCTCGACCGGACAGGTGGATTTGGGGCCGGACCTTGCTGGCGAGAGCGGTTGCGTCGGGGGGATGCCTCTGATGGTGTCCCCCTGCGCCTGGGCCTCTCAGCACTTGGTCCTGTCCTGCGGCTCCTGTCTCGGCAACTCCTCGACCGGACAGGTGGATTTGGGGCCGGACCTTGTTGCCAAGAGCGGCTGCGTCTGGGGGATGTCTCTGATGGTGTCCCCCTGCACCTGGGCCTCTCAGCCCTTGCTCCTGTCCTGTGGTTTCTGTCTCGGCGACTCCTCGACCGGACAGTTCGATTCAGGGCCCAATGTTGCTGGCGAGAGCGGCTTTGCCTATGGTCAGGTCCAGGACTTTTAGGACGGCTGCCGTCCTCAGGGTCTGGGGAGCTGCTGTCTGATGACCCTGATGTTGCCTCACTTTCTGTGCCAGGGCTGCTGCTCTCCAGCGAGGAAGGTTCCAGCAATGGCTCCAGTGCTGCATGGGTGGTGCTGCTGCGTTTTCTGCTCTCTCGAGATGGAGATGGAGGAGACAGACCTGATGGCACCGGGCTGCCAGAGCTGTGGCTGATGGCCTCGGATTCTGCGGAGCCATGGGCCGGCTCCAGTCCTGACTGGCTGGTCGGGCTGGGGCCGTTGAACTCTGCCTCATGGCTGGAGGCTGAAAAGGGAAGCAGGAAGGTCAAGGGCCTGCCAGGCCAGGGCCAGGGCCAGGCCAGAGCGGTGCCCTCAGCCCTCCAGGAGCGGACGGGCTCTGCCAAGCCCAGCCTGGGCACTGATCCCAGCCCAGGGACACCCGGGTGCTTTGCCTCATACCCGTGCCCAGACCAGCACAGCTGTCACACTCCCAGCTGGCTGTGCCGTTTCTCAGGCCGGAGCAGCGCCGGTGGCTGCCCTCAGCAGCGCAGGAGGAGCACAGGAGCAGTTCCCAGGGCCTGGGAAAGCAAACAGGTTCATGGCACTGAAGGCAAAGTCTCCACAGCTCGGGATTGTCCGGCTGAGCTCTTCTGGTTCCTTCTCCTTTGAGCCCTTGCCGAGACGGGGTGCAGCTTCCCGACTTACCCCTCTTCCTCTGCCTCCTCCCTGCCTCCTGGATAATGGCACTCTCTGGCATTGCACCGGCTGTGCCTCTCTCCTAATTCAGCAAAGGAATCGTTGTCCTCCCATGTTGGCTGTCTGATGGAGAAAGGAAAAGCTGATTAGCTTGTGCTGCTCTGCCATCCTGGAGGTACAGGCTGTCCCTGCTCTTCCTCCAGTGCTTTTGCAAGTCGTGCGTGAAGCTGAAGCCCAGACTCACGGGACAAGGCAGGGCCAGGACTGCTGGGGCAGGCCCTGACACGGCACAGCGCCTGCCCCTTCCTGTGTTGTGAGCCAGGCAGAAGGACACCAACCTGAAGGGGACTCGGATCCCCATGATGAACATTCGGGGAAGAAATGCTCTAATGTCTCTGCAGAGGGGGCAGTGGAGGCATAAAAGACCAGCGCGCAAGGCCTGTCCCTGCAGGCCAAACAGCAGCAGTGTGAGTGAGGCCCTGGTGCTGCTGAGCACCTGCTGTGCCCCGGGGCTGCGGGAATGGCTCCTACCTGGATGCAGTCCCGGTGGAACCAGGCCCTTTTGCACGCTGGGCACACCATGGTGCCATAAGTCTCTCTATCGTCCACGGTCTCCATGCAGATGGGGCATTCGGTTTCCGGCTCCGGAGTCACCCCCAGCTCCAGATGTGGGCGGTGCTCAGGGCAGTAGGCGCTGGGGGAAAAGGAATGGGCAACGTGAGAAATGCTGGGTCCTTCTGCAGGGGTGACCAGAAGGGGAGAGGAGGTACCTGTACTGTGCAATATACTGTGTGACACAGGCACCATGCTTGGCACAGGGCAGGTGGAACCATCTGTCGCAGTCTTCCTGACAGCACATGATGGTGGCCCCAGTCTCCCCACAGACGCAGCAGTGCTGGAAAGAGCCAAGCAGCCCCATCAGCGGCAGCCTCAGGGCCTCGCCAGGCAGTCCCACGGCTCCGGGCAGGGCGCAGGACTGTGGCCGCTGCTGGGTCTCAGCCCACAGACCCGCCTGGAGGAAGAGGCTCCTGTGCCAGAGGCTCTGTGGAGCCGCTGGGAGCCAGACTTTTGTCCCACAGCTGGTGGGAAGGGAGGGCCGGCCTTTCTTTCGTGGGGTCTGGGCTAAGCTCTGGCAAACCTCGCCTGGCACAAATCTCCCTGCTCTTGTCAGGCTCTCACCTTCTGAGCCGCTCGGCTGACTGCAAGTTGGATATCGCGAGGGCGAAAGCCCATGAGTCCTGTCCGATCATCGTCTTTTTGAGAAAGGAGGCTGGCAAAATACTGCGGAAAAGGCGAGGAGCTGATGAGGAGAGAGTGGCAGGGGCTGCCCACTGCAGTGCTGGAGGAAGGCCCGGTGCAACTCACCAGGCAGAAGACGTGGGCACAGAGCCCGTGCTTCTCCCGTTTGTCGCCACAGATGTCCGGGTCAGCCTCTGCGCGGCGGCACAGCAGGCATGCTGCAGGGGACAGAGCCAATGGCACCGGGCACGAGCACCTCTGCGGGGCTCTTAGCCCGCAGCATCGGCCCCAAGGGCTGCTCTGGCCCTGCCTGCCTGGCTGATGGGCAGGCCTGGAGGCCTTGGGGAGCAGGGGACAGCGCGGGCACGGCCGTCCCAACAGCTGCCCCCGGCCCAGCTGGGCCCCCCCTTGGGGAGGAAGGAGGCTCTCAGCCCCAGCATGGCTGGGCAGCTCCTGCCTCCCCCTGCCTCCGCTCCGGGCCCCACGCTGGCTGCCCCGACAGCCCCTGCGCCAGGCTGCGGGAGGGCTGCTTTGCCCTCACCTGGCTCTCTGGCATCAGGGGCCTCCTGTTTCCTGTCTGCCATGGTTCTTGTCAGCAGTGAGTCCCTGTGCAGGAACACTGCGGTCTCCTCCAGGTGCTCGTCCTCTCTCTCTATGGGAGAAAGGAGAGTGTGGGGTGTTTGCAGAACAGGCCCAGAGCCACGAGGGCACTACTCCCTGGTGAGCCCTGCTCCTGTCCTCCTTTTCCTCCCGTCACAGCGTCGAGGAACACTGCTGTCTCCTCTGGATGTTCCTCCGCTGCCTCTGGGAAGGGAGAGGCAGGTGAGCCTGCAGCACAGGCCCAGAGCCCCGAGGTGTGGGGCCCCTCTGGCCCCTGGGCAGCCCCGTCCCTGTCCTGCCTTCTCCTCCCGTTGTCAGGCGGCACTGACACACGGCCTGAGCCCAGCGTTCCCTCTTGTGGCCTTGGTCGCACGGGTCACAATGGCCACTCTGACATCAGCAACGTGCACCCAAAATAGGGGCAGCGATGGCCTCAGTCCCACGCCACCCATTTGAGGCTGCCCAATTGGGAACCGAGGTTCTGAGATGGGTCCGAGCCTTTGGTCAGAGCCCAGCCAGGGCAGGGGCTCCTGCAGCAAGTGCAGGGTCAAATGCCAGGCCCTGGGGCAGCCATCGAGGGTGGCACTGTTGGCAGAAAGGGGCTGTTCACGCAGTGCCACTCCAGGGCTCCTGGCCCTGGCAGTCGGCTGCCCAGCTTTTTACACTGACTCCGATGGAAACCCAGAGAATTCAGTGGGAGTTTTCTGTGTGCATCTGACTGGGAGAGCTTGAAACAGTCCTCCACTCAGAAGTCAAATGCAGGAGGGATGCTTTTCCCACATGAAAGGCACTTTTGCCAGTTTGGTCCATGCTTTCCTACTAGCAAATAAATATATTGTAAAAAACAACTAGAAGAGAAGCACAAACCGTTCTTTTGGCCTTTTCTCATTCATGTCTTTGCAAACATGCTCCTGGAAAATCCAGATCAATGGCTTCTAGAACAATCAGCGAGACCCCTGGAAAGCAAGGGGTGAGGAGCAGGGACACCCTGCGCCTGCCTGATGCCGGGGCAGCAGGAGTTCATCAATTTTCCTGTCTCCATGGGAGAGGCACCTTGGGAGGACAAGGATGCCTTCACTGAACTAGGAGGGAGGCACAGCTGGTGCAATGCCAGGGAGTGCCTTTATCCAGGAGGCAGGGAGGAGGCAGCGGAGGAGGGCCAAGTTGGGAAGTGGCACCCAGAGCTCTGTAGTGATCCCGTGTCTCGGCAAGGGCTGGAAGCAGAAGGAGCCAGAAGAGCTCAGCCGGACAATCCCGGGCTCTGACACTTTGTCCTCAGCGCCATGAACCTCCTTCTTCCCCAGGCCCTGGGATCTGCTCCTGTGCTGCTCCTGCGCTGCTGAGGTCACTCACAGGCGCTGCTCCGGCCTGAGAAACAGCACAGCCAGCTGGGAGTGTGACAGCTGTGCTGGTCTGGGCACGGGTATGAGGCAAAGCACCCGGGTGTCCCTGGGCTGGGGGCAGTGCCCAGGCTGGGCTTGGCAGAGCCCGTCCGCTCCTGGAGGGCTGAGGGCACCGCTCTGGCCTGGCCTGGCCTGGCCCCTGGCTTGGGGGGCCCTTGACCTTCCTGCTTTCCCTTGGAGCCCCCAGGGATGAGCCAGAGCTCAGTGGCCCCAGCCTGACCAGCCAGTCAGGACTGGAGCCTTCCCGTGCCTCCCCAGAAGCCGAGGCCATCAGCCCCAGCTCACAAACACTGCCTAACAGGGTTTGCCCAGAGTTTTTCCTATTAGATCTTGGAAAGGATTTCCAAAGTAACACTGTTTGGCAGCTTCTTCAAGGAAGAAACATGACACGCTTCTCATCAGAAAAAAATGTTTATTGCTTTACTTTCACTTTTTTTCTTTTGGCGTCCTTATGCTTCCTTCGGCATTCCAGAAAATAGCGAAAATCTAACGTCTTATTAGGAGAAGTCTCTGAATCCACTCCTAGGAGAAGTCTCTAAATTCACTGTTTCTCTTGAACACTTTCTTTACATGCAGTTAAGTAGCTGGTCCTGTAACATACAGAGATTTAGTGGTTTACCTGAGTGACATCACAACCAGTATACTAAACCACTTTTGTTCTCTGGTAATTACAAAGTTTCAGGCTCTTGTCCAGGTCCTGAATTAATTTCTCATGCAGATTCATAGCCGTGTTCCCTCCTCATGCTCAGCTTTCGGCCACAGTTACCAGGGAACAAACGTTACCTACTCACCTCAAGCAACAATCTACGTCTGTCTTCCCACCGTCTTTCTCTTCACTGGGCTCTGTTGATCTACAAAATAACTTTGGGCCCTCTGCACAAAACAAAGAGCCAATTATAAGGGTTAGGCACTTCTGATTATGCTGCTGCTTGGAACACTCACGAGCAACACAGCAATAAAGTCAGCAGCCCTATTCTTCGCGTCCTTCCTATTCTCTTCCCCCCACCACCACACGTGGGCTCCAACAGAAATGGTCTGTGTTACAGCCTCGTGTACTACGAAAAATGAAAGGCAGCAGCAGTTCTCCTGAACGTGCTGAAATCTAGATTGCAGTGAAATAGCAGCTGTTCCAGTAAAAGCTCAACACCGGGAGCCTACATCTCCCCGCAAAACTGATGGCTGCGGACGACTGAGATCTCCATTTTAACACGCGCTGTAAATCAGACAGGCTGGAAGCACGCGGGACAGTAACTGTATGAACACATCAGTACATTGCATCAGAGTTACCTAGTAAGTCTCAAGAAACAAACATCCTTTAAGCCTGTCCTAATGCTATATTCTATCAAATGTAACAAGCCATCCTTTTGGTGGCCTGTGGAATGTTTTAGGGCTGTGTATGTTTTCTTTTGTTGTTGTTTTCTTTGTTTTTAAATACAAAATTTCACTGGATTCAGAAGAGAAAAACCAAGATTCACGAGGGCAAAGAACCACACAGGCTGCGTATGTGGCTGATAAGAATACTCAACATTCTTAACGATGACAGCAGAAAGACAGGAAAAAGTTAAAGATGATATACATGCCTGAAAGGAGGGTCCGAAATGTCTAGGCAACTTGTCCAGTGACTATTGTTTTGGTAAGCTCCAGAAGTCCAGACACTTATTAAGCAATTATCTGGAAGAAAAGAAAGCCAGACAGCTGCTCAGCCTTTATTTTGCCAGGACTTCCTCGCGGGCTTCTACCACAGCCTAGACCCCGAGTAAGGATGGCAAATGTTGACTACAAAACATTCGTAAGCGGGCGGCATTTTTTCCTCACTGAATTTCAGTAAGAGTTTAAAAGGAAAAAAATACAAAAGGGGTGAATAAGTTCTGTTGTACCTCTTGGACGTTCATCATCTTTGGAGAAGAAGAAAACTCTAGCACTTTCCGTGTGGGGTAAAGAAGAAACCTAGACAAGTACAAAGGATTTTAGCATCCTAAAAGGCACTATCAAATTCCATGAACGCGAGTTAAAGCTGTAGCGCTTCAGAGAAATGGTCAACCTTGAAGAGCTTTACTTCGCAGTAACTAAATACAGCCTTCTATCAAAACCCCCGCTTTTTAAAAGAAAACTGACTGTGTCTTTGGCTTTTGGCCAAACTCCGTTTGGTTGTGGTCAAACCAAAACGACCCAGTTAATTTCTTGTGCTCCACTTCTCTCTTTTCATATTCAACTTCACACCAAATGGGCTGCTGGGAGTTTTGACTCTGTGCAGCACAAAAGGTTTTCCAGGGTGACTTTCACCGCTCAGAGGTGTGCAATGTCCGTTTCCCGTTTCCTGAGTGCTGCTCTTAATATGCCCACAGCATCCAACTACTGCAACCAAGGAGACAACAAATACAAATGGAACTTGCATTTCTTGGTCCTTTTCAATTTCTGATGTCTCGGGCTCATCATCACCCTCGGAACTGCTGTCTTGGAAACGTGGATCCTCTTGCCATGTGGCTTTTACCGGTTTTATTGGTCCAAGTATGTAAGGCTCTGCAATAACAGCACCAAAAAAGAAAGCAAGCTGGAATAACTGGGTTATTCCTCTACTTGCAAGGAGAAATTCCCCCTTTCAAGTGAAATACTTCTCTTGGAGAAGGCAGATTTGAGGAGGACAGAATCTTCTCCCCTCAGATTTTCTGAGCTAAATCTCTGCTCCAGTATTTTCCACGTTGTTCTGGGGATCCCCTACGTACTCTTAAACCCCTATGGCTGCATTCAGAAGACACTACCTACCTTCTGAATTCAGCAGAAGTGGGGGGGGGGGGGGCGGGGGGCCTTGTTGCCTTGTGTTGTTGCATTGGGGTTTTTAATCTTTTGGACAGCTTCACACAGTTTCTTTTCTTTCCTACATGACTGTGGCTTGATTTAATATTGTTTCATCTTAATTTCATAAGGCCTCATTTTATCTGAGGTTAGGACTCGCCAATGATCATGTGTCATTCAGTTTCCATTTTCTAAAGGTCCAAGAACAGAATTCAGTAACTCATAAAATGTTCTTGAATCTTGGGGTCAGCTCCAGGGTTTTGCTCTTCACTCTACATTAACACACATTTTCTTTGAAATCTTGTCGGGTTCTGTGAAACTTGCCATGACTGGTGTGTCCCCTTTTTCCCTGTTTGAGAAATTTAGGGGATGACAACAAGCTTTTTCACCACTCTGCAAAGACCCCACTGCCTTCTCAAAGCACACCTTTCAAAACTCCTGAGATGCAAGCACGAGTTACCTCTCGTTAATCTACCACAAGCCTGGCAAGTAGAAATGAAGATCAAAATGCTTCTGCCTAATTACTGGCTTCTGCCGCTGAAAATCCCCCGGATCCTGACCCTCTTTACACCGTATTGCTCTGCAGTGCCTGCCATAAGCTCTTCCTAGAAACGGCACCCTTAGAAGGGTTCTGCTATTACCTTCGTTCATGCCCGACTCCTGTGTGTCTCCAAAGAAGGAAAAGTGAAAGCGCTCGACTCCTGAGCTACGTCGTTCACAGGCAAAGGTCCCAGATGGTCAGCTGGGGCAGAGTCCTGCGCATCCTCTTTGTCCCAGAGTATGTCCTCAGTTTTTTCTGGTTTGTTCTTTGAAAGTCCAAACAAGTCTTTAAAATCAGCAGCAATAGTCCTCCGTTTTTTCTGGTTTGTTCTTTGAAAGTCCAAACAAGTCTCTTAAATCAGCAGCAATATCGCGATCGATGTCTTCAGACACTTGAGGCAATGTCTCACTCTCTTCTTTCTTCTTCCTTTTGGCTTTCCTGAAATCAGATTGTTCAAGGATAGCAACACAGCACATGTCCTTTTCAAAGACAGCTTCCCTAAGAGCCTCCTTGCTCTTGGTGTCTCCCTAAATGTATCCAAACCCATAAGGAGTGGTTCCCTATCAAGGGGAAGCAGTGGGGAAACATCTGAGGTTTGAGTCTAAAGGCAGGAACAAGTGTCCATTTTTAATTAGCCACACCCTTAAGTGACTGCTCACTTAATACGTGGTAACATAGAAATCCAGGTATTTAGCACAGATTTCTTTCCTGCCAATAGCAATGTCAAGAGCTAATACGCTTTTCTCAGAGACCTGCAAATCTCAAGGTCCCTGTATTGACCTTCCTCACCTTCACTTTTGGCAGAGAACAGGAGGACTAGAAAGAAAAGATGACACTACATGCTGCTTTTCGAGGTCTGAGTTGAGGCGCGACGTCGCTGGCGGGAGCGGTTGCTCCTGGTGGATGTCCCTGATGATGTCTCCCTCCGCCTGGGCCTCTCAGCACTTGCTGCTGTCCTGTGGCCCCCGTCACGGCGATTCCTCGACCGGACAGGTGGATTTGGGGCCGGACCTTGCTGGCGGGAGCGGCTGCGTCGGGGGGATGTCCCCGATGATGTCTCCCTACACCTGGGCCTCTCAGCACCTGGTCCTGTCCTGTGGCTCCTGTCTCGGCGACTCCTCGACCGGACAGGTGGATTTGGGGCCGGACCTTGTTGCCGAGAGCGGTTGCATCTGGGGGATGTCTCTGATGGTGTCCCCCTGCACCTGGGCCTCTCAGCCCTTGCTCCTGTCCTGTGGCTCCTGTCTCGGCGACTCCTCGACCGGACAGGTGGATTTGGGGCCGGACCTTGCTGGCGAGAGCGGTTGCGTCGGGGGATGCCTCTGATGGTGTCCCCCTGCGCCTGGGCCTCTCAGCACTTGGTCCTGTCCTGCGGGCTCCTGTCCTCGGCAACTCCTCGACCGGACAGGTGGATTTGGGGCCGGACCTTGTTGCCAAGAGCGGCTGCGTCTGGGGATGTCTCTGATGGTGTCCCCCTGCACCTGGGCCTCTCAGCCCTTGCTCCTGTCCTGTGGTTTCTGTCTCGGCGACTCCTCGACCGGACAGTTCGATTCAGGGCCCAATGTTGCTGGCGAGAGCGGCTTTGGCCTATGGTCAGGTCCAGGACTTTTAGGACGGCTGCCGTCCTCAGGGTCTGGGGAGCTGCTGTCTGATGACCCTGATGTTGCCTCACTTTCTGTGCCAGGGCTGCTGCTCTCCAGCGAGGAAGGTTCCAGCAATGGCTCCAGTGCTGCATGGGTGGTGCTGCTGCGTTTTCTGCTCTCTCGAGATGGAGATGGAGGAGACAGACCTGATGGCACCGGGCTGCCAGAGCTGTGGCTGATGGCCTCGGATTCTGCGGAGCCATGGGCCGGCTCCAGTCCTGACTGGCTGGTCGGGCTGGGGCCGTTGAACTCTGCCTCATGGCTGGAGGCTGAAAAGGGAAGCAGGAAGGTCAAGGGCCTGCCAGGCCAGGGCCAGGGCCAGGCCAGAGCGGTGCCCTCAGCCCTCCAGGAGCGGACGGCTCTGCCAAGCCCAGCCTGGGCACTGATCCCAGCCCAGGGACACCCGGGTGCTTTGCCTCATACCCGTGCCCAGACCAGCACAGCTGTCACACTCCCAGCTGGCTGTGCCGTTTCTCAGGCCGGAGCAGCGCCGGTGGCTGCCCTCAGCAGCGCAGGAGGAGCACAGGAGCAGTTCCCAGGGCCTGGGAAAGCAAACAGGTTCATGGCACTGAAGGCAAAGTCTCCACAGCTCGGGATTGTCCGGCTGAGCTCTTCTGGTTCCTTCTCCTTTGAGCCCTTGCCGAGACGGGGTGCAGCTTCCGACTTACCCCTCTTCCTCTGCCTCCTCCCTGCCTCCTGGATAATGGCACTCTCTGGCATTGCACCGGCTGTGCCTCTCTCCTAATTCAGCAAAGGAATCGTTGTCCTCCCATGTTGGCTGTCTGATGGAGAAAGGAAAAGCTGATTAGCTTGTGCTGCTCTGCCATCCTGGAGGTACAGGCTGTCCCTGCTCTTCCTCCAGTGCTTTTGCAAGTCGTGCGTGAAGCTGAAGCCCAGACTCACGGGACAGGGCAGGGCCAGGACTGCTGGGGCAGGCCCTGACACGGCACAGCGCCTGCCCCTTCCTGTGTGTGAGCCAGGCAGAAGGACACCAACCTGAAGGGGACTCGGATCCCCATGATGAACATTCGGGGAAGAAATGCTCTAATGTCTCTGCAGAGGGGGCAGTGGAGGCATAAAAGACCAGCGCGCAAGGCCTGTCCCTGCAGGCCAAACAGCAGCAGTGTGAGTGAGGCCCTGGTGCTGCTGAGCACCTGCTGTGCCCCGGGGCTGCGGGAATGGCTCCTACCTGGATGCAGTCCCGGTGGAACCAGGCCCTTTTGCACGCTGGGCACACCATGGTGCCATAAGTCTCTCTATCGTCCACGGTCTCCATGCAGATGGGGCATTCGGTTTCCGGCTCCGGAGTCACCCCCAGCTCCAGATGTGGGCGGTGCTCAGGGCAGTAGGCGCTGGGGGAAAAGGAATGGGCAACGTGAGAAATGCTGGGTCCTTCTGCAGGGGTGACCAGAAGGGGAGAGGAGGTACCTGTACTGTGCAATATACTGTGTGACACAGGCACCATGCTTGGCACAGGGCAGGTGGAACCATCTGTCGCAGTCTTCCTGACAGCACATGATGGTGGCCCCAGTCTCCCCACAGACGCAGCAGTGCTGGAAAGAGCCAAGCAGCCCCATCAGCGGCAGCCTCAGGGCCTCGCCAGGCAGTCCCACGGCTCCGGGCAGGCGCAGGACTGTGGCCGCTGCTGGGTCTCAGCCCACAGACCCGCCTGGAGGAAGAGGCTCCTGTGCCAGAGGCTCTGTGGAGCCGCTGGGAGCCAGACTTTTGTCCCACAGCTGGTGGGAAGGGAGGGCCGGCCTTTCTTTCGTGGGGTCTGGGCTAAGCTCTGGCAAACCTCGCCTGGCACAAATCTCCCTGCTCTTGTCAGGCTCTCACCTTCTGAGCCGCTCGGCTGACTGCAAGTTGGATATCGCGAGGGCGAAAGCCCATGAGTCCTGTCCGATCATCGTCTTTTTGGAGAAAGGAGGCTGGCAAAATACTGCGGAAAAGGCGAGGAGCTGATGAGGAGAGAGTGGCAGGGGCTGCCCACTGCAGTGCTGGAGGAAGGCCCGGTGCAACTCACCAGGCAGAAGACGTGGGCACAGAGCCCGTGCTTCTCCCGTTTGTCGCCACAGATGTCCGGGGTCAGCCTCTGCGCGGCGGCACAGCAGGCATGCTGCAGGGGACAGAGCCAATGGCACCGGGCACGAGCACCTCTGCGGGGCTCTTAGCCCGCAGCATCGGCCCCAAGGGCTGCTCTGGCCCTGCCTGCCTGGCTGATGGGCAGGCCTGGAGGCCTTGGGGAGCAGGGGACAGCGCGGGCACGGCCGTCCCAACAGCTGCCCCCGGCCCAGCTGGGCCCCCCCTTGGGGAGGAAGGAGGCTCTCAGCCCCAGCATGGCTGGGCAGCTCCTGCCTCCCCCTGCCTCCGCTCCGGGCCCCACGCTGGCTGCCCCGACAGCCCCTGCGCCAGGCTGCGGGAGGGCTGCTTTGCCCTCACCTGGCTCTCTGGCATCAGGGGCCTCCTGTTTCCTGTCTGCCATGGTTCTTGTCAGCAGTGAGTCCCTGTGCAGGAACACTGCGGTCTCCTCCAGGTGCTCGTCCTCTCTCTCTATGGGAGAAAGGAGAGTGTGGGGTGTTTGCAGAACAGGCCCAGAGCCACGAGGGCACTACTCCCTGGTGAGCCCTGCTCCTGTCCTCCTTTTCCTCCCGTCACAGCGTCGAGGAACACTGCTGTCTCCTCTGGATGTTCCTCCGCTGCCTCTGGGAAGGGAGAGGCAGGTGAGCCTGCAGCACAGGCCCAGAGCCCCGAGGTGTGGGGCCCCTCTGGCCCCTGGGCAGCCCCGTCCCTGTCCTGCCTTCTCCTCCCGTTGTCAGGCGGCACTGACACACGGCCTGAGCCCAGCGTTCCCTCTTGTGGCCTTGGTCGCACGGGTCACAATGGCCACTCTGACATCAGCAACGTGCACCCAAAATAGGGGGCAGCGATGGCCTCAGTCCCACGCCACCCATTTGAGGCTGCCCAATTGGGAACCGAGGTTCTGAGATGGGTCCGAGGCCTTTGGTCAGAGCCCAGCCAGGGCAGGGGCTCCTGCAGCAAGTGCAGGGTCAAATGCCAGGCCCTGGGGCAGCCATCGAGGGTGGCACTGTTGGCAGAAAGGGGCTGTTCACGCAGTGCCACTCCAGGGCTCCTGGCCCTGGCAGTCGGCTGCCCAACTTTTTACACTGACTCCGATGGAAACCCAGAGAATTCAGTGGGAGTTTTCTGTGTGCATCTGACTGGGAGAGCTTGAAACAGTCCTCCACTCAGAAGTCAAATGCAGGAGGGATGCTTTTCCCACATGAAAGGCACTTTTGCCAGTTTGGTCCATGCTTTCCTACTAGCAAATAAATATATTGTAAAAAAACAACTAGAAGAGAAGCACAAACCGTTCTTTTGGCCTTTTCTCATTCATGTCTTTGCAAACATGCTCCTGGAAAATCCAGATCAATGGCTTCTAGAACAATCAGCGAGACCCCTGGAAAGCAAGGGGGTGAGGAGCAGGGACACCCTGCGCCTGCCTGATGCCGGGGCAGCAGGAGTTCATCAATTTCCTGTCTCCATGGGAGAGGCACCTTGGAGGACAAGGATGCCTTCACTGAACTAGGAGGGAGGCACAGCTGGTGCAATGCCAGGGAGTGCCTTTATCCAGGAGGCAGGGAGGAGGCAGCGGAGGAGGGCCAAGTTGGGAAGTGGCACCCAGAGCTCTGTAGTGATCCCGTGTCTCGGCAAGGGCTGGAAGCAGAAGGAGCCAGAAGAGCTCAGCCGGACAATCCCGGGCTCTGACACTTTGTCCTCAGCGCCATGAACCTCCTTCTTCCCAGGCCCTGGGATCTGCTCCTGTGCTGCTCCTGCGCTGCTGAGGTCACTCACAGGCGCTGCTCCGGCCTGAGAAACAGCACAGCCAGCTGGGAGTGTGACAGCTGTGCTGGTCTGGGCACGGGTATGAGGCAAAGCACCCGGGTGTCCCTGGGCTGGGGGCAGTGCCCAGGCTGGGCTTGGCAGAGCCCGTCCGCTCCTGGAGGGCTGAGGGCACCGCTCTGGCCTGGCCTGGCCTGGCCCCTGGCTTGGGGGGCCCTTGACCTTCCTGCTTTCCCTTGGAGCCCCCAGGGATGAGCCAGAGCTCAGTGGCCCCAGCCTGACCAGCCAGTCAGGACTGGAGCCTTCCCGTGCCTCCCAGAAGCCGAGGCCATCAGCCCCAGCTCACAAACACTGCCTAACAGGTTTGCCCAGAGTTTTTCCTATTAGATCTTGGAAAGGATTTCCAAAGTAACACTGTTTGGCAGCTTCTTCAAGGAAGAAACATGACACGCTTCTCATCAGAAAAAAATGTTTATTGCTTTACTTTCACTTTTTTTCTTTTGGCGTCCTTATGCTTCCTTCGGCATTCCAGAAATAGCGAAAATCTAACGTCTTATTAGGAGAAGTCTCTGAATCCACTCCTAGGAGAAGTCTCTAAATTCACTGTTTCTCTTGAACACTTTCTTTACATGCAGTTAAGTAGCTGGTCCTGTAACATACAGAGATTTAGTGGTTTACCTGAGTGACATCACAACCAGTATACTAAACCACTTTTGTTCTCTGGTAATTACAAAGTTTCAGGCTCTTGTCCAGGTCCTGAATTAATTTCTCATGCAGATTCATAGCCGTGTTCCCTCCTCATGCTCAGCTTTCGGCCACAGTTACCAGGGAACAAACGTTACCTACTCACCTCAAGCAACAATCTACGTCTGTCTTCCCAACCGTCTTTCTCTTCACTGGGCTCTGTTGATCTACAAAATAACTTTGGGCCCTCTGCACAAAACAAAGAGCCAATTATAAGGGTTAGGCACTTCTGATTATGCTGCTGCTTGGAACACTCACGAGCAACACAGCAATAAGTCAGCAGCCCTATTCTTCGCGTCCTTCCTATTCTCTTCCCCCCCACCACCACACGTGGGCTCCAACAGAAATGGTCTGTGTTACAGCCTCGTGTACTACGAAAAATGAAAGGCAGCAGCAGTTCTCCTGAACGTGCTGAAATCTAGATTGCAGTGAAATAGCAGCTGTTCCAGTAAAAGCTCACACCGGGAGCCTACATCTCCCCGCAAAACTGATGGCTGCGGACGACTGAGATCTCCATTTTAACACGCGCTGTAAATCAGACAGGCTGGAAGCACGCGGGACAGTAACTGTATGAACACATCAGTACATTGCATCAGAGTTACCTAGTAAGTCTCAAGAAACAAACATCCTTTAAGCCTGTCCTAATGCTATATTCTATCAAATGTAACAAGCCATCCTTTTGGTGGCCTGTGGAATGTTTTAGGGCTGTGTATGTTTTCTTTTGTTGTTGTTTTCTTTGTTTTTAAATACAAAATTTCACTGGATTCAGAAGAGAAAAACCAAGATTCACGAGGGCAAAGAACCACACAGGCTGCGTATGTGGCTGATAAGAATACTCAACATTCTTACGATGACAGCAGAAAGACAGGAAAAAGTTAAAGATGATATACATGCCTGAAAGGAGGGTCCGAAATGTCTAGGCAACTTGTCCAGTGACTATTGTTTTGGTAAGCTCCAGAAGTCCAGACACTTATTAAGCAATTATCTGGAAGAAAAGAAAGCCAGACAGCTGCTCAGCCTTTATTTTGCCAGGACTTCCTCGCGGGCTTCTACCACAGCCTAGACCCCGAGTAAGGATGGCAAATGTTGACTACAAAACATTCGTAAGCGGGCGGCATTTTTTCCTCACTGAATTTCAGTAAGAGTTTAAAAGGAAAAAAATACAAAAGGGGTGAATAAGTTCTGTTGTACCTCTTGAGCGTTCATCATCTTTGGAGAAGAAGAAAACTCTAGCACTTTCCGTGTGGGGTAAAGAAAGAAACCTAGACAAGTACAAAGGGATTTTAGCATCCTAAAAGGCACTATCAAATTCCATGAACGCGAGTTAAAGCTGTAGCGCTTCAGAGAAATGGTCAACCTTGAAGAGCTTTACTTCGCAGTAACTAAATACAGCCTTCTATCAAAACCCCCGCTTTTTAAAAGAAAACTGACTGTGTCTTTGGCTTTTGGCCAAACTCGTTTGGTTGTGGTCAAACCAAAACGACCCAGTTAATTTCTTGTGCTCCACTTCTCTCTTTTCATATTCAACTTCACACCAAATGGGCTGCTGGGAGTTTTGACTCTGTGCAGCACAAAAGGTTTTCAGGGTGACTTTCACCGCTCAGAGGTGTGCAATGTCCGTTTCCCGTTTCCTGAGTGCTGCTCTTAATATGCCCACAGCATCCAACTACTGCAACCAAGGAGACAACAAATACAAATGGAACTTGCATTTCTTGGTCCTTTTCAATTTCTGATGTCTCGGGCTCATCATCACCCTCGGAACTGCTGTCTTGGAAACGTGGATCCTCTTGCCATGTGGCTTTTTACCGGTTTTATTGGTCCAAGTATGTAAGGCTCTGCAATAACAGCACCAAAAAAGAAAGCAAGCTGGAATAACTGGGTTATTCCTCTACTTGCAAGGAGAAATTCCCCTTTCAAGTGAAATACTTCTCTTGGAGAAGGCAGATTTGAGGAGGACAGAATCTTCTCCCCTCAGATTTTCTGAGCTAAATCTCTGCTCCAGTATTTTCCACGTTGTTCTGGGGATCCCCTACGTACTCTTAAACCCCTATGGCTGCATTCAGAAGACACTACCTACCTTCTGAATTCAGCAGAAGTGGGGGGGGGGGGGGGGCGGGGGGCCTTGTTGCCTTGTGTTGTTGCATTGGGGTTTTTAATCTTTTGGACAGCTTCACACAGTTTCTTTTCTTTCCTACATGACTGTGGCTTGATTTAATATTGTTTCATCTTAATTTCATAAGGCCTCATTTTATCTGAGGTTAGGACTCGCCAGATGATCATGTGTCATTCAGTTTCCATTTTCTAAAGGTCCAAGAACAGAATTCAGTACTCATAAAATGTTCTTGAATCTTGGGGTCAGCTCCAGGGTTTTGCTCTTCACTCTACATTAACACACATTTTCTTTGAAATCTTGTCGGGTTCTGTGAAACTTGCCATGACTGGTGTGTCCCCTTTTTCCCTGTTTGAGAAATTTAGGGGATGACAACAAGCTTTTTCACCACTCTGCAAAGACCCCACTGCCTTCTCAAAGCACACCTTTCAAACTCCTGAGATGCAAGCACGAGTTACCTCTCGTTAATCTACCACAAGCCTGGCAAGTAGAAATGAAGATCAAAATGCTTCTGCCTAATTACTGGCTTCTGCCGCTGAAAATCCCCGATCCTGACCCTCTTTACACCGTATTGCTCTGCAGTGCCTGCCATAAGCTCTTCCTAGAAACGGCACCCTTAGAAGGGTTCTGCTATTACCTTCGTTCATGCCCGACTCCTGTGTGTCTCCAAAGAAGGAAAAGTGAAAGCGCTCGACTCCTGAGCTACGTCGTTCGCAGGCAAAGGTCCCAGATGGTCAGCTGGGGCAGAGTCCTGCGCATCCTCTTTGTCCAGAGTATGTCCTCAGTTTTTTCTGGTTTGTTCTTTGAAAGTCCCAAACAAGTCTTAAATCAGCAGCAATAGTCCTCCGTTTTTTCTGGTTTGTTCTTTGAAAGTCCAAACAAGTCTCTTAAATCAGCAGCAATATCGCGATCGATGTCTTCAGACACTTGAGGCAATGTCTCACTCTCTTCTTTCTTCTCCTTTTGGCTTTCCTGAAATCAGATTGTTCAAGGATAGCAACACAGCACATGTCCTTTTCAAAGACAGCTTCCCTAAGAGCCTCCTTGCTCTTGGTGTCTCCCTAAATGTATCCAAACCCATTAAGGAGTGGTTCCCTATCAAGGGGAAGCAGTGGGGAAACATCTGAGGTTTGAGTCTAAAGGCAGGAACAAGTGTCCATTTTTAATTAGCCACACCCTTAAGTGACTGCTCACTTATTACGTGGTAACATAGAAATCCAGGTATTTAGCACAGATTTCTTTCCTGCCAATAGCAATGTCAAGAGCTAATACGCTTTTCTCAGAGACCTGCAAATCTCAAGGTCCCTGTATTGACCTTCCTCACCTTCACTTTTGGCAGAGAACAGGAGGACTAGAAAGAAAAGATGACACTACATGCTGCTTTTCGAGGTCTGAGTTGAGGCGCGACGTCGCTGGCGGGAGCGGTTGCTCCTGGTGGATGTCCCTGATGATGTCTCCCTCCGCCTGGGCCTCTCAGCACTTGCTGCTGTCCTGTGGCCCCCGTCACGGCGATTCCTCGACCGGACAGGTGGATTTGGGGCCGGACCTTGCTGGCGGGAGCGGCTGCGTCGGGGGATGTCCCCGATGATGTCTCCCTACACCTGGGCCTCTCAGCACCTGGTCCTGTCCTGTGGCTCCTGTCTCGGCGACTCCTCGACCGGACAGGTGGATTTGGGGCCGGACCTTGTTGCCGAGAGCGGTTGCATCTGGGGGATGTCTCTGATGGTGTCCCCCTGCACCTGGGCCTCTCAGCCCTTGCTCCTGTCCTGTGGCTCCTGTCTCGGCGACTCCTCGACCGGACAGGTGGATTTGGGGCCGGACCTTGCTGGCGAGAGCGGTTGCGTCGGGGGGAGCCTCTGATGGTGTCCCCCTGCGCCTGGGCCTCTCAGCACTTGGTCCTGTCCTGCGGCTCCTGTCTCGGCAACTCCTCGACCGGACAGGTGGATTTGGGGCCGGACCTTGTTGCCA